>NC_073263.2:101867497-102492952 GCF_029289425.2 Pan paniscus | reverse complement strand
GAGTAAGTTTTAGGTGGATTTCCCACAAATCCACCTATGATTGAAAAAGGAGAAACAATTGAAAGATAATACATTGAAGTACATTACAGGAATAAAATAATTGGAGCATAGCTTCAAGAACTTTCACAACTGACAAGTAGACCCATAAGTAAGAAAAATCACTGTTTGTTGTTTTAAGTCACTGAGAAATAGCAGTTGTTACACAGTGTTACTGGAAAACAATAGAAAGAATCAAGAAAACCAAAAATTGGTTATTTGAAAAAATCAACAAAATTGACAAACTTTTAACTAGACTGACTAAGGAGAGATGAAACTAACTAAAACCATAAATTAAGGCAAGAATATTACTACCAACTTTATAGAAATTAAAATAAGAGAATAATATGAACAATTATATGCTGTGATAAGTATGTGTATATATGTGTGCATGTATATGTTTGTATATACATATATGTGTGTTTATGTGTGTATGTGTATATGTGTGTATATATGTGTGGATGTATGTGTATATTTGTATATACACACATGTGTATGTATGTACGTTTTTGCATATATGTGTGTATATATACACATACACATGTCTGTATATACATACATATGTGTATGTGAATATGCACACACATATACACGTACATGCACACATATATACACACATACACATGCACATATATACACACATACACACACATATACACACACGCACATATATATGTATTATATATATAATATATATGTGCGTGTGTGTGTATATATATGTTTCACCCATGGTTCCTGGCTCATAACTCTCATAGCCCTTGTTATAATAAATAGAATCTCTTTCTCTTACCTTCTAGCAGAAAGGGTCTTGCCTTATACCCCGAAGGAAGGAATGCTACACAGAGAGGCCAAAACAAATCTGGACAGGTCTTGCTAGGTTTAGAGCATGGCTTTTTTGTCCAATCACATTTTGACATGGTTGCCCATGCTTCAATCATGCCTACATAATGAAGCTTCTATAAAAACTCAAAAGGACTGGGTTTAGAGAGTTTCTGAATAGCTGAACACATGGAGGTTCCTAGAGGGTGATGCACCCAGAGAGGGCATATATGCTCCCCACCTATTCTCTCTTACCTCACTCTATGCATCTCTTTATCTGCATCCTTTGTAACAGCCTTTATAATAAAAGGGTAAACATAAGTGTTTCCCTGAGTTCTGTGAGCTGCCCCAGCAAATTCATCTACTCCAAAAAGGAGATCATAGGAATCCAAACTTGAATTCAGTCAGTCAGAAGTTCTGGAGACTTAGACTTGCAATTGGTGTCTGATGGGGCCTGAGGTTTTGGGGACTGAGCCCTCAACCTGTGAGAGACCTGACAATATCTCCAGGTAGATAGTGATGAAATTGAATTGGAGGACACCCAGTTGATGTCTGCTGCAGAATCAATTGCTCACTTGGTGGTGGGGAGAACCCCACCCCCTACATTTGATCACAGAAGTATTATTCTGTGTTGATGATTATTGTGGTATGAGAGCAGACGAAAAGCAGTTTGAGTTTTTTCCAAATATATGCCAACAAATTAAATCTAGATGAAGTGGGCAAATTCTTAGAAACACAAATTACCAAAATAGAGTCAAAAAGAAATAGGAACCCTCAATAGACCTATAACAAAGAACAGATTGAATCAGTAATCAAAAACCTTCAGAGAAAGGCAAATCCAGGACCAGACAATTTCACTAGTGAAGACTATCAAATATTTAAAAAGGAATGAACACCAGTACTAGTCAAGCTCTTCCAAAAGAATGACAAGGAAGGAATACTTCTTAAAACATTTTATGAGGCCAACATTCCCTGATACCAAAGCCATACAGAGAAACCACTAGAAAACTATAGACCACTGTCTCTTATTAATATAGATGCAAAATCCTCAACAAAATACTAGCAAACAAAATCCAACATAACATTAAAAGAATTACACACCATGACCAAGTGGGATTTATCTCAGGAATGCAAAGATGGTTCAACATTTAAAAAATCAATACACTATATTAATAGAACTTCAAACAAAGTGAAAAAACCACATGGTGATCTTAACAGACACAGAATATGCACTTTACAAAATGCTGCACCCTTTTATGATAAAAGCACTCACCAAATTAGGACTAGAAGAGAGCTTCCTTAACGTGATAAATGGTATATGTGAAAAACCCACGCTACCATTATACTCAAAGGTGAAAAAATGAAATATTAGGATTAGGAAAAAGAAAAGAATACCCACTTTTGCCACTGCTATTAAACATTGTACTGGAAATCTTAGCCAAGCATTTAGGCAAGAAAAAGAAATAAAAGTCATCCAAGTTGGAAATAAAGAAATAAAGCTATCTATATTTTCAAATGACATATTCTATATATAGAAAATTACAAATACACACACACAACACACAAACTACTAATGCTAATAAATGGGCTTGGCAGGGTGGCTCATGCCTGTAATCCCAGCACTTTGGGAGGCTGATGCGGTTGGATCACCTGAGGTCAGGAGTTTGAGACCAGCCTGGCCAACATGTTGAAACCCTATCTCTACTAAAAATATAAAAACTAGCTGGGTGTGGTGGTGGGCACCTGCAATCCCAGCTACTCGGGAGGCTGAGGCAGGAGAATCACTTGAACCCAGGAGACAGAGGTTACGGTGAGCTGACACAATGCCACTGCACTCCAGCCTCAATGACAGAGTAAGACTCCACCTCAGAAAATAGATAGATAGATTGATAGATAGATAAAAATAAGCAAAGTTGCAGGGTACAAGAACAACATATAAAATCAGCTATCTTTTTGTACACCAGTAATAAACAATCTGACAAAAATATTAAGTGAACAATTCCATTTACATTAACATCCAAAGAATAAAACACCTGGACATAAATTTAACCAAGGAAGTGAAAGGCTTGACCACTGAGACCTATAGGATATTGTTGAAAGAAATCAAAGACAATATTAAGAGAAGACAGCCCATGTTAATGGATTGAAAGCTTTAATATTGTTAAGATGGAAATACTCCCCAAAAGGATTGACAGATTCAATATAATCCCATTCAAAATTCTAATGGCTTTTATTGCAGAAATAGAAAATATGATCCTCAAATTCACATGAAATTGTAAGGCACCCTGAATAGCCAAAATAATCCTCAAAAAGAAGAATAAAGATGAAGGACTCATACATCTCAATTTCAAAATTTACTGCAAAAGTTACAGTAATCAAAATAGTGTGGTACTTTCATGAGGATAGACATATAAACCAACAGAACTGCAGTCCAGAAATAAAACCAATATCTATGGCCAATTGATTTTTGACAATGCTTCCAAGACCATTCAATGGGGAAAGAATAGTCTCTTCAATAAATGGTGCTTTGGCAACTGCATAACCACTTGCAAAAGAATAAAGTTGAACCCCTACCTCATACATAAAAAGTAATTCCAAATGGATCAGAAACCCAAATATAAGAGCTAAAACTATAAAACTCTCAGGAGAAAATGTAGAGTAAATCTTCACAATTTGGCAATAGATTCTTGGATATGACACCAAAAACAACAAAAAGAAAAAAATAGATAAATGGGACTTTATCTACATTAAAAAAATAAAATTGACACTTTCAAGAAAATGATAGACAACCTACAAAATGAGATAAAACATCTGCGAATCATATACCTGATTAGGGCCTACTATCCAAAATATTGAAAGAACACTTTCAACAAAAGACAAAAATTCCAATTAAAAAATGGGCAATGCATTACTGGGTATATATGCAAAGGATTATAAATCATTCTACTATAAAGACACATGCACACGTATGTTTACTGCCGCACTATTTACAATAGCAAAGACTTGCAAGCAACCCAAATGCCCATCAATGATAGAATGCATAAAGAAAATGTGGGTTCCAAGATGGCCGAATAGGAACAGCTCCAGTCTACAGCTCCCAGTGTGAACGACACAGAAGTTGGGTGATTTCTGCGTTTCCAACTGAGATACCGGGTTCATCTCACTGGGACTTCTCAGACAGTGGGTGCAGGACAGTCAGTGCAGCCCACCGAGCGTGAGCTGAAGCATGGCGAGGCATCACCTCACCTGGGAATCGCAAGGGGTCAGGGAATTCCCATTCCTAGCCAACGGAAGCTGTGACAGACGGCAACTAGAAAATCGGGTAACTCCCACCCTAATACTGTGCTTGTTTAACAGTCTTAGCAAACAGCACACCAGGAGATTATATCCCGCACCTGGCTCGGAGGGTCTCACGCCCATGGAGACTCACTCATTGCTAGCACAGCAGTCTGAGATCAAACTGCAAGGCAGCAGTGAGGCTGGGGGAGGGGCACCCACCATTGCTGAGGCTTGAGTAGGTAAACAAAGCAGCTGGGAAGCTCGAATTGGGTGGAGCCCACTGCAGCTCAAGGAGGGCTGCCTGCCTCTGTAGACTCCACCTCTGGGGGCAGGGCATAGCCGAACAAAAGGCAGCAGAAACCTCTGCAGACTTAAATGTCCCTGTCTGACAGCTTGGAAGACAGTAGTGGTTCTCCCAGCACGGAGTTTGAGATCTGAGAACAGTCAGATTGCCTCCTCAAGTGGGTCCATGACCCCCAAGTAGCCTAACTGGGAGGCACCACCCAGTAGGGGCAGACTGACACCTCACATGGCAGGTACTCCTCTGAGATGAAGCTTCCAGAGGAACGATCAGGCAGCAATATTTGCTGCTCAGCAGTATTCGCTGTTCTGCAACCTCCACTGCTGATACCCAGGCAAACAGGGTCTGAAGTGGACCTCCAGCAAACTCCAACAGACCTGCAGCTGAGGGTCCTGTCTGTTAGAAGGAAAACTAACAAACAGAAAGGACATCCACACCAAAACCCCATCTGTACATCACCATCATCAAAGACCAAAGGTAGATAAAACCACCAAGAAAGGGAAAAAACAACAGAAAAGCTGAAAATTCTAAAAATCAGAGCGCCTCTCCCCCTCCAAAGGAACACAGCTCTTCACCAGCAACGAAACAAAGCTGGACAGAGAATGACTTTAACAAGTTGAGGGAAGGCTTCAGATGATCAAACTTCTCCGAGCTAAAGGAGGAATTTCGAACCCATCACAAAGAAGCTAAAAACCTTGAAAAAAGATTAGATGAATGGCTAACTGGAATAACCAATGAAAAGAAGGCCTTAAATGACTTCATGGAACTGAAAACCATGGCACGAGAACTACGTGACAAAGGCACAAGCTTCAGTAGCCGATTCGATCAAGTGGAAGAAAGGGTATCAGTGATTGAAGATCAAATTAATGAAATGAAGTAAGAAGAGAAGTTTAGAGAAAAAAGAGTAAAAAGAAACAAATCCTCCAAGAAATATGGGACTATGTGAAAAGACCAAATCTACGTCTGATTGGTGTACCTGAAAGTGACAGGGAGAATGGAACCAAGTTGGAAAACACTCTGCAGGATATTATCCAGGAGAACTTCCCCAACCTAGCAAAGCAGGCCAACATTCAAATTCAGGAAATACAGAGAACACCACAAAGATACTCCCTGAGAAGAGCAACTGCAAGACACATAATTGTCAAATTCACCAAAGTTGAAATGAAGGAAAAAATGCTAAGGGCAGCCAGAGAGAAAGGTTGGGTTACCCATCAGAAACTTCCAAAGGGAAGCCCACCAGACTGACAGTGGTTCTCTCAGCAGAAACTCTACAAGCCAGAAGAGAGTGGGGGCCAATATTCAACATTCTTAAAGAAAAGAATTTTCAACCCAGAATTTCATATCCAGCCAAACTAAGCTTCATAAGTGAAGGACAAATAAAATCCTTTACAGACAAGCAAATGCTGAGAGATTTTGTCACCACCAGGCCTGACCTCAAGAGCTCCTGAAGGAAGCACTAAACATGGAAAGGAACAACCGGTACCAACCACTGCAAAAACCTGCCACACTGTAAAGACCATCAAGGCTAGGAAGAAACTGCATCAACTAACGAGCAAAATAACCAGCTAATATCATAATGACAGGATCAAATTCACACATAACAATATTAACCTTAAATGTAAATGGGCTAAATGCTCCAATTAAAAGACACAGACTGGCAAATTGGATAAAGAGTCAAGAACCATCAGTGTGCTGTATTCAGGAGACCCATCTCACGTGCAGAGACACACATAGGCTCAAAATAAAGGGATGGAGGAAGATCTACCAAGCAAATGGAAAACAAAAAAAGGCAGGGGTTGCAATCCTAGTCTCTGATAAAACAGACTTTAAACCAACAAAGATCAAAAGAGACAAAGAAGGCCATTACATAATGGTAAAGGGATCAATTCAACAAGAAGAGCTAACTATCCTAAATATATATGCACCCAATACAGGAGCACCCAGATTCATAAAGCAAGTCTTTAGAGACCTACAAAGAGACTTAGACTCCCACACAATAATAATAGGAGACTTTAACACCCCACGTCAACATTAGACAGATCAACGAGACAGAAAGTTAACAAGGATATCCAGGAATTGAATTCAGCTCTGCACCAAGCAGACCTAATAGACATCTACAGAACTCTCCACCCCAAATTAACAGAATATACTTCTCTCAGCACCACATCACACTTATTCAAAAATTGACCACATAGTTGGAAGTAAAGCACCGCTCAGCAAATATCAAAGACCAGAAATTATAATAAACTGTCTCTCAGACCACAGTGCAATCAAACTAGAACTCAGGATTAAGAAATTCACTCAAAACCGCTCAACTACATGGAAACTGAGCAACCTGATCATGAATGACTACTGGGTGCATAGCGAAATGAAGGCAGAAATAAAGATGTTCTTTGAAACCAGTGAGAACAAAGACACAACATACCAGAATCTCTGGGACACATTTAAAGCACTGTGCAGAGGGAAATTTGTAGCACTAAATGCCCACAAGAGAAAGTGGGAAAGATCCAAAATTGAAACCCTAACATCACAATTAAAAGAACTAGAGAAGCAAGAGCAAACACATTCAAAAGCCAGTAGAAGGCAAGAAATAACTAAGATCAGAGCAGAACTGAAGGAGATAGAGACTCAAAAACCTTTCAAAAAATCAATGAATCCAGGAGCTGGATTTTTGAAAAGATCAACAAAATTGATAGACCGCTAGCAAGAATAATAAAGAAGAAAAGAGAGAAGAATCAAATAGACACAATAAAAAATGATAAAGGGGATATCACCACTGATCCCATTGACATACAAACTACCATCAGATAATACTATAAACATCTCTACACAAATAAACTAGAAAATCTAGAAGAAAGGGATAAATTCCTGGACACATACACCCTCCCAAGACTAAACCAGGAAGAAGTTGAATCCCTGAATAGACCAATAACAGGCTCTGAAATTGAGGCAATAATTAATAGCCTGCCAACCAAAAAAGTCCAGGACCAGACGGGTTCACAGCCGAATTCTACCAGAGGTACAAGTTGGAGCTGGTACCATTCCTTCTGAAACTATTCCAATCAATAGAAAAAGAGGGAATCCTCCCTAACTCATTTTATGAGGCCAGCATCATCCTGATACCAAAGCCTGGCAGAGACACAACAAAAAAAGAGAATTTTAGACCAATATCCTTGATGAACATCAATGCAAAAATCCTCAATAAAATACTGGCAAACCAAATCCAGCAGCACATCAAAAAGCTTATCCACCATGATCAAGTGGGCTTCATCCCTGGGATGCAAGGCTGGTTCAATATACGCAAATCAATAAACGTAATCCAGCATATAAACAGAATCAAAGACAAAAACCACGTGATTATCTCAATAGAGGCAGAAAAGGCCTTTGACAAAATTCAACAGCCCTTCATGCTAAAAACTCTCAATAAATTAGGTATTGATGAGACGTATCTCAAAATAATAAGAGCTATTTATGACAAACCCACAGCCAATATCATACTGAATGGGCAAAAACTGGAAGCATTCACTTTGAAAACTGGCACAAGACAGGGATGCCCTCTCTCACCACTCCTATTCAACATAGTGTTGGAAGTTCTGGCCAGGGCAATCAGGCAGGAGAAAGAAATAAAGGGTATTCAATTAGGACAAGAGGACATCAAATTGTCCCTGTTTGCAGATGACATGATTGTATATTTAGAAAACCCCATTGTCTCAGCCCAAAATCTCCTTAAGCTGATAAGCCACTTCAGCAAAGTCTCAGGATACAAAATCAATGTGCAAAAATCACAAGCATTCTTATACACCAATAACAGACAAACAGAGAGCCAAATCATGAGTGAACTCCCATTCACAATCGCTTCAAAGAGAATAAAATACCCAGGAATCCAACTTACAAGGGATGTGAAGGGCCTCTTCAAGGAGAACTACAAACCACTGCTCAAGGAAATAAAAGAGGACACAAACAAATGGAAGAACATTCCATGCCCATGGATAGGAAGAAACAACATCGTGAAAATGGCCATAGTGCCCGAGGTAATTTAGAGATTCAATGACATCCCCATCAAGCTACCAATGACTTTTTTCACAGAATTGGAAAAAAACTACCTTAAAGTTCATATGGAACCAAAAAAGAGCCCGCATCGCCAAGACAATCCTAAGCCAAAAGAACAAAGCTGGAGGCATCACGCTACCTGACTTCAAACTCTACTACAAGGCTACAGTAACCAAAACAGCATGGTACTGGTACCAAAACAGAGATACAGACCAATGGAACAGAACAGAGCCCTCAGAAATAATACCACACATCTACAACCATCTGATCTTTGACAAACCTGACAAAAACAAGAAATGGGGAATATTTAACAAATGGTGCTGGGAAAACTGGCTAGCCATATGTAGAAAGCTGAAACTGGATCCCTTCCTTACACCTTATACAAAAATTAATTCAAGATGGATTAAAGACTTACATGTTAGACCTAAAACCATAAAAACCCTAGAAGAAAACCGAGGCAATACCATTCAGGACATAGGCATGGGCAAGGACTTCATGTCTAAAACACCAAAAGCAATGGCAACAAAAGCCAAAATTGACAAACGGGGCCTAATTAAACTAAAGAGCTTCTGCAAAGCAAAAGAAACTACCATCAGAGTCAATAGGCAACCTACGGAATGGGAGAAAATTTTTGCAATCTACTCATCTGACAAAGGGCTAATATCCAGAATCTACAAAGAACTCAAACAAAATTTACAAGAAAAAAACAAACAACCCCATCAACAAGTGGGAAAGGGATATGAACAGACACTTCTTAAAAGAAGACATTTATGCAGCCAACAGACACATGAAAAAATGCTCATCATCACTGGCCATCAGACAAATGCAAATCAAAACCACAGTGAGATACCATCTCACACCAGTTAGAATGGCGATCATTAAAAAGTCAGGAAACAACAGGTGCTGGAGAGGATGTGGAGAAATAGGAACACTTTTACACTGTTGGTGGGACTGTAAACTAGTTCAACCATTGTGGAAGACAGTGTGGCTATTCCTCAAGGATCTAGAACTAGAAATACCATTTGACCCAGCCATCCCATTACTGGGTATATACCCAAAGGATTATAAATCATGCTGCTATAAAGACATGCACACGTATGTTCATTGAGGCACTATTCACAATAGCAAAGACTTGGAACCAACCCAAATGTCCATCAGTGATAGACTGGATTAAGAAAATGTGGCACATATACACCATGGAATACTATGCAGCCATAAAAAATGATGAGTCCATGTCCTTTTTAGGGACATGGATGAAGCTGGAAACCATCTTTCTCAGCAAACTATCGCAAGGACAAAAAACCAAACACCGCATGTTCTCACTCATAGGTGGGAATTGAACAATGAGAACACTTGGACACAGGAAGGGGAACATCACACACCGGGGCCTGTCGTGGGGTGGGGGGAGGCGGGAGGGATAGCATTAGGAGACATACCTAATGTAAATGATGAGTTAATGGGTGCAGCACACCAACATGGCACATGTATACATATGTAACAAACCTGCATGTTGTGCACATGTACCCTAGAACTTAAAGTATAATTAAAAAAAAAAAAGAAAATGTGGCACATATACACCATGGAATACTACGCAGCCATAAAAAAGAATGAGTTCATGTCCTTTGCAGGGACATGGATGAAGCTGGAAACCATCATTCTCAGCAAACTAACACAGGAACAGAAAACCAAACATCACATGTTCTCACTCATAAGTGGGAGCTGAACAATGAGAACACACGGACACAGGGGAGGGGAATATCACACACCAGGGCCTGTCAGGGGGTGGGGGGCAAGGGTAAGGATAGCATTAGGAGAAATACCTATTGTAGATGACGGGTTCATGGGTGCAGCAAACCACCATGGCACATGTATACCTATATAACAAATCTGCACACTCTGTACATGTATCCCAGAACTTAAAGTATAATACTTTAAAAAATGGGCAATGGACATGAACATACATTTCATGTACAAATAACCAAAAAGCCCACAAAAGGTTAATCAACTTAATTGGTCATTAAGGAAATGCAAATCAAAACATAATGAGATACCACTTCACCCACATTGGAATAGCTATAATAGACAAATAAATAAATAAATAAATAAATAAAGGAAATAACAAGTGCTGCCAAAGATGTAGAGAAACAGGCACCTTCATGCATTGCTGGTGGTAATGTGAAACGGTGCAGCCACTGGAAAACAGCTTGGCAACTCCTCAAAATGTTAAACATAGAATTATCTTATGATCCAGCAATTCTACTTCTAGGTATATATCTAAAAGAAATGAAAATATATGAACACCAAACATGAATGTTTATAGCAGCATTTATCGTAACAGCCGAAAGGTAGGAACTACCCAAATGTCCATCATTGGATGAATGGATAAACAAATTGTGCCATATACATACAATGGAATATTATTCAGCCATAAAAAGGAACAAAATACTGCTACATGCTACAAGTTGGATGAATCTGGAAACGATTATGAATTGCTCACTTTAAAATGGTAAACTGTATGTTGTGTGAATTTCACCTCAATAAATATGGTCATATCATTACAGAGATGAAGATAGCTGGTAAACAGTGGTTGCTTCTAGAGACTAGGAGTTGGAGTGGGGGAGGGGAGAGATTCCCAGTAGGGAACTATCACTTCCTATTTTAAGTCTTTGCATATATTTATTGATTGATTTCCATATTTCCATATTTTTATTTTAACTCTGTGCATGTATTACTTCCGTGAAAAAAGTTTTAATTATTTTTAAAAGACAAGTGTTCCAGGATGCTGGAAGTACTGGCAGTTCTCTGTGGATCCTCAGGAAACACCTGAGAATGAGCCCTTCTTTTACACACATAGAATAACCACTCTCCAGAAATCTCTGCAGAAGTGAAATCCAAGGTTGGCATTTGGCAGGCAGGGGAATGTAAATGCCAGATTGTGAGCTGGAATTCAAGAGGTTGCTGAAATGAGATCCCCGAAGCTTTTGTCCCATGGTGACCACCCAGCTCCAGCTGCTGAATTCATCATGTCATCATCCTCACTGTGAGTCTGGATTCCTTCCTGATGTTCCATTAGGTGTCCTCTTGTAGTGTCTTTTGAGCCTGTTCCAAAACTCATCTCAACACTTTCTGGATAATAAACTACACATCCAATCCATCAGCAAGACTTGCCAATTTTACTTCCAGAATATGTGTCCAGTGGGCTCTGTTTTCACCATCTTCACTATCAATTCTTACCACCACTGCCACCACAAAACCAAATTGTTTATATTGGGACAAGTGCAGAAGCCCCTAAGCACTGCCCCTCCATCCACACTTACCTCCAGCTCAGTCTCCGTTCACCAACCACAGTGATGCTTTAATAAAATCGTTATGTCACACTCTTGCTTGAAACCTTTCAATGGATCCCTCTTACTCTTCAAATATTCCCAAATTCTACCCGTAGCTGACAAGGCCCCACATTATTTGGCCCTCTCCAGTTTATTGTCTTTCTCTTTCTTGGCCTTCTCTTTTTTTCCTACTCACCCCAGGACCATCACACACGCTCTTCAACCCTCCAGGATGCAGGGCATCCCACAAACACCCACCCCATTCTCCCCTGGCTGACTCCTTCATGTCCTAGGTGGAAAGGCACAAGGTGTGGAGATGCTAGCCCCCACCCCAACCAGCTCAGGTTTCCTGCTGTTCAATCTACTGCTTTTCCTTAGTAACAGCCTGATATTAATTAGATCGTATTTAATTATTAGTCTGATTTCTCTCTCTTACACTAGACTATACACTCCATGAATAAGGGTAAGGACTGAGGCCATTTGTGAACTACTGTTCTTCACCCCTTAACACAGGGTTTGGCACATAGTAGATGCATCAGACATGCAACTGAATTAATGAATGCATGAATAAATGAGTAAAGATTATTTCTCTCTCTTGAGGAAAAAGACATTTGTGGTTGAATGTCTACTACATTTACAAGTTAAATTAAAATTTTTATTTATAAGCTGCTTATAAATCTTAACCAGTATGAATAAAGGCATATATCGCAATGCCTAAAGGTAGGAAACTCATTAAAAATGAGGAAGAACACTTTAAAATAGGACTCTCACAATTGTGTGCACCAGTGCATCTGTTCCAATTACAAATCACCAGTTTGAGAAAGTGGCAAGTAATTCTGATGCAAGTATTTTTAATAAAGAACTTACTCAAAAATGTTAAAACCCAAGGTAACAATACTTCTGGACTTCAGAGCACAGTGACATCATTAACGCAAGGTTAGGTCACAAAGCCCGCAGTGAGTTGCGGTGTGATTTTAAATAATTCAAGGGGCTGCTGTATGATTCTGGTTGGTCACTCAGAATGCTACACATGTAAAGCAAAGTGGAAAGTTCCCATAGCAATGACTTTTTACCAGGAGCGTTTACCGTTATGGCTCCCTCATCTTTTCGTGGTCTGAATTCTTCCTGATTCAGTCAGACTGCAGCTACATATTAGCCTTAAATTAGAATTTGACAAGAATTTGTGATGCTAACTTTCCAGAGGAGAAATACTGAGTCCTGGGTGTGCAGCCAGGGCAGCTCTAGGATGGGGCACAAGCCCACTGTGTCACTCACACCTTCTGCCACGTGTGCCCCTGAACCATGTTATATTTGCATCGTGTACATTTTGGAATGTTTTTATGTCTCCCCAAAGTCAGGAATTAGGAGTTGCAGACCCTCACCTCTCCATATGTGGAGAAACCAATTTTCAGAAGGTTGAAGTGTCTTGTCCACAATATCAAATCCAGTTCTGGAACTAGGACCTTCAGCTTATTCATTTATTAAGCCAATATGTAATGGGTGCCTACTGTTTCCAGGCACTATTCTAAGTTCTCAGGAACACATCAGTTTTTTTTGTTTGTTTGTTTTAAAGACAACTATTTTTGCTTTCATGGAGTTTATGTTCTAGCAGAAAAATATGCAGGTTGTAATTTTATTTTTTGACATATCAAATTATTTTGAATTTTATTTGAATACAGAGTTCCATGGTTAATAAATAAAATTATCTTAATAAATTTTCAATTTTTAGATTCTAGAAATCCTAGATTTTCAATTTATGATGGAGAAGTGCAATAGAATACTTTTTAAATTTTAAATAGGGAGGTCAAGATAGGCCTCCATGAGAAGAAGACATTTGAGTAAAGAGGTGCGAGAATTGCCCTGAGAAGGTCTCTGGAGGCCCACCCAAGCAGAGCCGTAAGGCCCTAGTTCAGACATAATAACTGAGGGGTGGGAATGAGGATTACTGACAGTGAAGTTGGCGGAAAAAGAACCTGCTAGACACATATTTTGGAAGTAGAGCTGACTTGTCTCGCCGATTAACTGGACTGGTGGTTTGCGCTTTCTCCAGAAGGTGTAGAGATGATTTTTGAAACAGGTTCAAGGCACTAGATGGAGACACCTGATGAAACATCACTAATGAATCCGTCTCAGGCCAACATTGAGCTGTTTGATGGCTGAGAAAAAGAAGGAAGACTTTGCTGAGTATAAAGAGAGAGGGAGAGAGTCTTAATAGGGGAGGCCAAAGAAGGAAGAGGAGCTAAGACTGCAGAGCCTTGTAAGCCACTAGAAACCCTGTGGCTTTTATTCTAAGGGAAATGAGGGGCCAGTCGAGAGTTCTGACAGAGAGATGCATGGTCTGCCCTTGGTGTTCACCAGGCTGCTAGGTTGATGTCAGTCTGTCAAGGACAAGCATGGAATAGGAAATCCAGTGGGAGGCTGCTACAGCAATCCAAGCTTGAGATGATGGCGACTTGGACCAACATATTGGCAATGGAGGTGATGAGAAGTGGTCAGAATTCAGACGTATTTTGTATTATGGAGACAAAGGCAACAGAATGTGCTGATGGGTTGGATGTGAGAGAAAGAGAGGAATCAGGGATAGCCATAACGTTTTTGGCCTGAGCAACTAGAAGCATGGCACTGCCAAGCACCGAGGGGGATAAACTGAGTGGGCAGGTTAGGGAAGGAGGAACAGGAGGTCAGTTTTAGATGAGTTAAGGTTAAGATGCCTGCCTGAGAGATGTCCAGGATACTGTTGGATGTACAAGTCTGGGCTTCTGCAGGCACTTTCCGGCTGAAATGCTAATTCCTGGTACAGTGCTCATCTAAGCTTGCTGTACTTCTCTATAGCCATAGCTTGGATTTCTCCAGATTGAGAAGCACAGTGGTGAAGCTAAATTGTGCTGCTCTCAAATCTGCACTGGCCTTATTTCTGAGAAAAATAACCAGTCATCCTGCATTTCACCTAAGAAGACCTTCAATCAAGGAGACTCCCGCCCATCTTAGTATGGCAGAAACCCAACTGCAGAACTTCAGACACAGTGAGAAATGGAACTTCATACGCTTGCACTGTAATTGAATATGGTTCCATTTCTCCAATATCTATAGTATATTTAATCATTTTCCTACTCTATCAGGAGGATGAAATTTTGTTTTTTATATCCTTGTAAGACAAAATTGTAAAAGTCTGGGTAAGATCAAAAGTAGCTGAGTTGATCCAAAAGAGCCACACTCAATGCATCTAAATAACCTCGTCTTTGGTTAACAAGGAATCGATGCCAGTGGAATGATCATATTTTAAAACTTCCCCTATAAAATGTGACATATGCATCCCCATGTGTCAGCGTAATCTCTGCTGAAAACATTTCAGTGAATGACGAGTTGATTGGCCCCAATTTGAAAAGCATAGTGTATAAAAACATAATTTCAGGGGGCCAACATTATGACAGATTCTATATTCTGCTCATACACAGAACTGGTTTGAACTGTTTTGAGAATTTTGATAGTCTGTAAATGCCTGCAGCCAAGAAACTTGGCCAGATCGGAGAAGGAGGAAACGGAAGGAAGGAAATTCACAACTGTTGGGCAACTATTCTCAGCCAGGCAATGCTTGAGAGAAAATGGCAGGGCAAGGGGACTGATAGATAATCATTGTTTTCACCACCAAAGGAACAGCAGCATAGAGATGAAAAGAACACTGGTTTTGTAAATGCAGACCCCTCGTGCAAATCCCAGCTCTTTCTCTTACTGTGAGATGTCAAATTATGTCACTTATCTGACCCTTGACTTTTACATCTGTGAAAGGAGGGTAACAATAGATGCTTTCTAGGTAGCTATGAAAATTGAACTAGGTTTTATTTGCATACTCTCTCTCACACACATGCACACGATGTGCTTGACTTATTTCTAATGTCATTGTATTACACATGGCATGTTAATAAGGCTCCAATATGATATGGAAGATAACTGAACCACGCAGAAGGTATACACCACGGTTTAGAGGACCAAAGAAAAAATGAAAAATGCAGGTCATTTCTGCTAAGATGCCATACAGGGTATTGTCATTCAACAGCTTAGAGACTTGAAAGAATAAACAAAGCCCAACGCAGGTCTCTGTTTTCTGTCCACTATACATGTCAGCCACGTTGGAGCTCTCTCCTGTGGTCTCCTCATTCATTTTAGTTGAGCGTATCTCAAAACCTATGGCCTCGTCAGTTAAAAGCCACCAAAAGAAATTCTGATTTAAAATGTATAAGGTATATCAGTGAAAATGTTTCCTGATTATTTGGGGGAGTCGAAGACATAAAAAAAAAACTTTGTAAAAATTCCTCTGCAGTTTTCTATCAATAAACACCTTGCCTGGTATTAATGAGAAGCATCTGTAAGAGAAGTCTGCTCTGCAAACTGCTGATTCATAAGGGATTTTAATTCCTTTGTTACTTTTTTTTTTTTTTTTTTGGCCTGCTGTGAAAACAGGAAGGATGAGGACCAATTCCAAATCCTGGATCACAGCAGAAAGTCCAGAAAAATGGATGGCATATGGAGGCTGGGGATTAAGCAGGAAGGTGAGAGGGTAGTGAGAATCAAAACCCTGGAGAGAGAGAGAGGAAGAAAGCCAAAAACAAAGGAAGTTGGCTTGCCGATCCCATCCCAAGGGGACCTTAACTTTCAAATGAGAATGGTGCCTCTGATTTGCTCTTTAAGCAAATATTGATTGGGTTTTTCAGAGTGACTCTAATGTGAAAAATTCTGTGACTCTGCTAGAAGCAAGAGTGGATAGATTGGCACCTTCTCCATTGAATTTGCCATCAAGCCAGATGAAGAAATAAACAATAACAAGTGAGGGGAGGAAAGTCATTGCTCAACTCTTCCTCAATTTTTTTTTGCACCAGTCTTCTCTTGCATAACAAAATCATCTCAAGAAACAGCATCTGTTTTGGGGGAATTGAAGAAAGAAACCCAAAATTTGAGACTGCAGCATATTTGCTGAGTATGAAGTGCTTTCATTTGAAAACTCTGATCTACCTACATACTGGGAACCTCCTTGGGAAAGATGGGACACATCTTGTATGGCAAGGAGGACCTCCACTGTGACCCATGCAATGGCATGCACTGAGCAGAGGGACAGCTCAAAGCCACAAGCAGGGACACCACAGAGAGGTGCGCTGCAATAGGATCAAGGTCAAGGATACAGGTCTGTGGTGCTAGGGGCTCCAGCTTAATCCATGACCAGAGAAGGTGTTCAAAACCTGGGCTCTATGCAGTAAGGTCTCTGCCATGTAGCGTGGCCTCAAGCTGCCTCCTGCCTGGAAGAGGGAAGGAAGCACTTAGGCCAACTTTGCTGTGGGCCTTAATGGACAATACTCTTTGTCACTGGTACACTTTTCCTTGGTTTCATCTTTTCCTGACTCTTTTGTCATCAGAGAGTTAAGATTCAAGAGTAAGATCAGGTGTGAACTGAAGGAAAAGAAGTCACATATAGCCTGAGTCCCATGTCAGAGAGACAAGGGTAATCCCTGTGACTCATGTGTCCCAGCCCAGCCACACAGGACTCCCTACACACATGGAGCAATGCCCCATAAGGGGCATGGGAGAGAATCAGGGGGACTTCTCTTGGCAAGGAGGGGAATGTACACTTTTCACTTAGCAAACGAGCTGCATGCACACACACACACAAGTGTGTATGTGTTTTCGTACTTTCCATATTTTCTACTACAAACATATTATTTTGACATCACAGAACCACAAGTGTTATAAAATGAAGATGAGCACCTAAAACACTTAGACCCTAAGGTATACTGACTTACTCAGCTAACCACACTCAACAATTTTTTGAATTATCGCCTCTCCCACTGTTTCTGAGATTTGAACTGTTCAACAAACAAATGCTGCTCACTGTTCACTGTGAAATATTCATTTATTACCACTGGGTTCTGAAGCAGGTACAACCTATCTTCACATTAGCACATCCCTTACTATGGATCCATTGAAAAGCACTACATAGTTGCTTTTGTTTCATCCTACTTAAACCCTCTTAAAGCAAACGTCAAAAATTATTTTGTGAGTTTAAAAATGCACTGATGAGTATATACCCAAAACAATTGAAAACAGTGTTCCCAAGGGAGACAGTTGTACACCCATGTTCACAGAAGCATTGTTCACAATAGCCAAAGGTGGAAGCAACACAAGTGCCTGCTGACAGATGACCCAATAAACAAAATGTGATATATGCACACAATGAGAATTTTTCAACTTTTGAAAGGAAAAAGAATCTGACACATGCTACAACATGGATGAACCTTGCGGACATTATGCTAAGTGAAAAAATCCAGTCACAAAAAAAGACAAACACTGTATGAGTCCACTTGGATGAGGTACCTAGAGTAATCCCATTCACACAGACAGCAAGCAGAATGGTGGTTGCCAGGGCCTAGGGGTAAGGGGGAATCAGAAGTTTTGTATAATGGGTGCAGAGTTTCAGTTTTGCGAGATGAAAAGAGTGCCGGAGATTCATTGCACAACAATGTGAAGGTACTTAACACTACGAAACTGTACGCTCAAAAATGGTTACGATGGTAAATTTTATGTTATGTGTGTTTTACCACAATTAAATTTTTTTTAATTTAAAATGTATCATACAGGGCCAGGTGCAGTGGCTTACACCTGTAGTCCCAGCTACTTGGGAGGCTGAGGTGGGAGAATTGCTTGAGCCCGGGTAGTCGAGGCTGCAGTGAGCCGTGACTGTGTTACCACACTCCAGCCTGGGTGACACAGCAAGACCTCGTCTCAAAAAATAAATAAAAGTAAAAATAAAATGTATTGGGCCGGGCTTGGTGGCTCATGCCTGTAATCCTAGCACTTTGGGAGGCCGAGACGGGTGGATCACAAGATCAGGAGTTCGAGACCATCCTGGCCAACATGGTGAAACCTCGTCTCTACTAAAAATACAAAAATTAGCCAGGCGTGGTGGCACATGCCTGTAATCCCAGCTACTTGGGAGGCTGAGGCAGGAGAATCACTTGCACCCGGGAGGCGGAGGTTGCAGTGAGCCAAGATCACGCCATTGCACTCCAGCCCGGAAAACAAGAGCAAGACTCTGTCTTAAAAAAATAATAATAAATTAAAAAAATATATCATACAATCTATCATTCTATTAAATGAAAAAGACTATAGGAAAGAGGTGAAATTTCAGCAGGTACGCTTGGCAAAGAGCGTGGCTGGGAGAACAGAAGTATTGGGAAGGGATTCAGAGGCAAAGGGAGCAACACTGAGAAATCCATCTGGAATCCACTGGCATGTTGCCAATCGATTCTTGATGGAGTGAGTGTCTCTAAGGGCTAGGGACGTCCTTGTGTGAAAGTACTGTCAGCAGAATGCTGGCTAGGACTGGAGGGGAAAAGGCTCTTGAGGCAGTGAGGGTCTTGAAGCTAAGGGGATAGCTTTGGGTGTGGATGGACATGAGGGGTAATAGCGACTGTAGGATTTGGATGAGAGAGGTGATGCTGTCAGAGCAGCGGGTGAGAAAAATGAAGTTGGCAGCTGCATGAAGGATTGACTGCAGGGAGCCATGCCAGAAGCGGGAAAGCCAGTGAGGAATGGGTTGTAATTATTGGTCTTGGAACATAAGCATTTCCTTGCCATTAAATTGATCTGGCCACAATAAGTCACAGTATTTACCCAGTCCTACAATAAAATGGCTCAGTATTTTCCAGTAACAAGTTTCCAAGGAAACCCCAATATTAAAGTCCCAACAGATGCAAAAGGAAAATATTGAAGAAAGGGAAGCTTAGACGAGGGGGGAAAATGAGGAGAAATACAAAGACTAACATAGAGGGAAATATATTGCGAAACCAATTTGTATCGGCAAACTAGAAATCCTCTTTTTTTTCCAAAAATAGCTGAACCATGTAACACTAGCCAAGACAATATTTAACATATCACACATTGATGAGTATTTCTTCTTAAGATTGTTGAATAAGCAAAAACTGTAATAAGAGAGAATCATGTGCATTAAAAAGAAGCACAGAAGAAAGAAAGCATCAAATATTTTATGGAAGAGTAAGGGTCCCATTCCTAGTGGAGCATGGGGTATGAGTGAAGGAGAGGCAGGGAAAAGTGTGTGTATGTACATGCGTGTCACACACATGCTAGAGTGCTATAGGGCTGGTGGCTGCATATGGCGGAAAGTACTGGGCAGAGCCCCAGACCAAAGGATGGCGTGATGGTGCTGACTCACATATAGACCTGATTGTCAAAGATATTTGCTGGTGAGAATGAGCTCATGAAAGAGCATGGATATTGCTAAAAATAACTTATATTTAAACCTCAGTTCAGGACACTTCTGATGTGCCTTGGAAAGGCAACTTAACCTCATGAAGTCTCAATAAATATATGTCTAAAACAAGATGAATGCACTTAGTTGAGATGATTAGAAATAATGTGCATAGAATGCCTGGAATAGTGCCTGACATAGTAGGTGCGGAAACAAACAAACAAACAAAAAACAGTAGCTATGATGAAAATAGTGTGGTATTACTTATATATGTATATATAAACTACTATTGATCATTTCAAGGAAATTTACCTAGTCACATACCTTTTCAACAACACACATTTACTGAGCATCTATTATATGGCAAGTATTAGGTGTTGAAGGGATATACCACATCTCTGCCTTTAACAAGCTTAGAATGTACGCTGATGTACCAGTATATGTACTCTTCAGAGCCTCCTATGTGGATACCAAGATGGTCAGGTGCACAGGTGAGAACCTCAGCTGATGGAAGATGGGAGGACTCTGGTCACTGTCCACCAAAGGCCCAGGCCAAGGTCACAGTCACCCTGTGATGTGCAGTGCTTTCCCTATCGGAAGGAGGGCTTGAAGACCCTGGGGCCTAAATTCCCATAGAATCAGAAATGGACCCGCTCAGATTGCTCAGCTACCATGCTTCAGGAAGTGGAAGAAGAGGAGCAATGTGAAGAAGGGAGTCCTCAGATGCAGGAGGGGCAGCCAGCTGACCCAGAGAGGAAGGCCGTCAGCTGGGTCTCTCTTGGCAGCACCACCACATCCCAAACCCACAGGGAGTTCCTGGCCACAGCAAAGAGCCAGAGGCCTGAGGGTGCTGCTACCAAAAGAGAAGATAGTTGTGAAGAATGAGTGAGTCTCTCCATCCCCATGGCCCACAACACAGTCATTTTGATCTGCTTTTTCAAACAGATATTCAGCAACCTCCAGGGACCTCTCTCATGGACCGTGTTGCATTCAGCCAGCCATTTTCATGTTCTGCAGCTGCGCGAGCTCACCCCTGACGAGCTCACTCCTGTCATGTTGGATGCCCCCACCTCTGTGAGGGAGAGCAGAACATCAGGGAAGGCAGACATCGAGCAACACAGAATGCCACGTGGTGCTGCTCGGGGAACAGTGACTTTCAATGAGATGGCACGGAAAATCATATGAGGATGGAGAGGCTCGAAAGAGGTGTCAAAGGAAAGATACTCACAGATGAGGGGGATGAATAGAGAGGGCAGCAGGAAGACTGCTGGGGGTTCATGTGGAGGAGGAGGTGGAGAGGGAACAGAAGAGCAGATCAGGAGACAGTTCTCAAAGATACAGAACATCAGGCCCACTCTGTAGACAATGGGATTGTTCCTGCCACACAGAAAATGAACGCAGGATTATTCATTTGGCAACTGCAACTCAAGATGCTGCAGTGGAATTCTTCTTGTCCCTCCCCCATTCCATATGCATTTCTGCTTCCTGAATCCCTGTCTCCGCTTATGATACCACCACCCACCCGTTTCCCTACATAGAAACTCGGGAGTCATCCTTCACTGCTCCTTGTCCTGGGTCCCCTACATCCATGCAGACATTCATCTTTATCTACACCAGTTTCTCTAAATAGCTCTCAGCATCCTCTCCTCTTCTCCATCCCTGCTGCTACTACGACCATTCAGGCCCTCCCCCCTTTCTTGATCAATTTGCCTCTAACTTCAATGTCACTCAGTGTATTCTCTGCATTGTCCATCTCCTGCCACCAAGCTGGTTGCTCTCAAATTCAAAACCAGCCAAGCTGCCGCCATCTATTCGCACTATTTCACCAGCTCCCTATGGCTTTCATAAGAAAGTCCCCACAAGAAAGTCCCGGCTTGTCATGGGAGACCCTTCATGATCTAGTGCTCACCTATCTCTCCTGTCTCATCAACCATTCTCCCTGTCCCCCAGACACCTTGTCCTCTGGCTTTATCAAACTCCCTGCTGTCCCTTGTACCAAGAATAGGCCAGGTTGCTCCCACCTCAGGACCTTTTGCATGTGCTGTTGTTTTCAGACCAATGTCCTATTCCCTCCATTGTCTTGATTCACCCAATGAGTATTTCCTTCCTCCTGAAGAAAGGAATCCAGGCACACACACTGCCTCTTACATGAAGTGCCTCTGACGGCTCAGGCTGATTTAAGTTCCCCTCTTCTCTCTCTCCGTGGTGCACCCTGTGATCTTCATAACAGCACATATCACACTAGGCGAACCTGTAGACTAGACTGGGAGCTTCTTGAGAGCAAGGACTGTTTTATCCAGCCCTGTGTCCTCAGCATCTATCAGGGTACTTGATTCATGATGGGTGTTTAATAATTGCTTTGCATTTAATGTATGAATAATGTAAACAAATGATAAATACTTGTGCCAGGCAGAAAGAAAGCTTGGAATGCTTGGGTTTTATCATCTGAGCTTCCCTCTAAATGGTAATTTCTAGAAGTAAAATAGAACACAACATGAAAAGAAGTTTCACCGAGGCCCAGGTGATTTGGCATATTGTATATCACCACTTTTAGGGTCAGATTATAAAGGTGGAAATACTTATGTGCCCACATATATTTGAATTCAATTTGGTCTCACTATTCTCTGTGTTATTGAGGTTAGTGTGCCCCACAAGTATTTCGTTTGGCATGTGTGGGGAAATTGAAGTTATCGTGCAAGTAACCCAATATGTCCGCTCAACGTCTTTCGTCTGTTCACACTGGTGCCCCATTGAACCCTCTCTCCCACCATTGCCACCAAATGCCCTTCCCATCCTTGGATGTAGAAATACACCAGAATGTCAGGACAGATCTTCTCCTACCATGCCAGGCTCTGAGCCATCCTGCAGTCTTTACAGAGCCAAAGGGCTCCCTGGATTGCCTCAAGTGCTTCAAAATGAGCCCAGAAAGACAAGTGGAGGACAAACATAACAAAAATATGCACCTGCAAAAATAGCCTTGTAATAACAGCCGCCCATGAGCGAGGTGGAAGCGGTAACAGATGGCTACGTCTGTCTAATTTTCCAATCCCTGAGGTTGTACCTCTCTGCTTCCTTTCCATCTCTTCTCCTGGAACACAGTTTTGGCAGGCAGTGGGTCCCTTGGAATCAACAGCATTATTCAAAGTCATTCCAGAATCTTACAGCAAACAAGGCCAACCTACATGCGATGCAGAATCAGGAACTCCAAGTTACAAACGTGAGCCATGCCCAAAAGAAGTCAGTGACCTTATTAGGACGTCCCTTGCAATTTAACAAAGGACATTCATTGAAGATCAAGGTGCCTTTTGAGTGAAAACAGGAGAAATTGGGCTCCGTTGAAAGTCAAGAAGTATTTAGGCAATATTACCTGCTGATTACCTGCCAGGTGACTGGGCTCAGATCGGCCGTGCTGTACTAACTCCTGCTGCTGCATTGACCCACTTCTGACCCCCACCAGGGCATCACTTGTAGGCCAGTCCGCTTCCTCACTTCGAAAACAGTCTGCAACTTTACACAAACGTTGACTAAAGCTCTTCCTCCTCATCAGTGTTCCCTAGGACAGACTCCCAGTGTCCTGAGAGTTATCGATATTTATAAATATTTCACAGCGAATACAAAATGTAAAACGCAATGTTTTCAGAATCACTTGAACTTATATTGGAATTCTATTCTTATAACTTCCTTGGGCCACTAATTTAAAGAGGTCGTGCTTTAAAGTATTGTACAAATAAAATATTTAATATATTTCTTAATACCTTATTTTCTTTACCATAATTATACAGGATAAAGAAAATGGATCTGATCTTCTCACCAAGCACCACACCGATGCCCTCACAGCCCTGCCAGGTTATCCATACAAATATTTTCACTTTCTAGGAGCACCAGGAGGTGAATAAATTTGGGAATTAACAGTCTAAGGAAATTGGAATTGATATGTCAAACATTTGATGTGCACTTACTAAGCATGGTGCTAGGCCCTCTAGGAACATGTCATATTGATAACGGTATTAACCCTGCATTCACAGAACTTTCCGTCTAATGAGGATGAGGAAGCCAGTAGCCCTAGTGCCCAGCAGATGCAATGGATCAGGGTGAACTCAGAGAACACGGAGCTCGTGCAGAGAGCTTCATATTCCTCCTCCCCATCCTCACCAAAGTCATCTGATTTGGGTATTATTGCACCTCCAAAGGTGGGAGAACAGAGGCCTAGAGAAGTTAAGTGACTCGGCCAAGGTCACACAGACTAAATCATCAATTGTGCATGAGCCTGAGTCTGTCTGACTCTATAGAGTCCATAGTCTTTCTCTTAACTGAACCAGTTACTTCTCAGAAAAAGTATTATAGTAACACAAAATGCTGAGGCGACTAAGCAAGAAGGAGAAATCCATTTCATTGAGGTTGCCAGTATAGGTATCAGAGAAGGCTTCGTGGAGGAGGTGGCGCTGGAGCTGGTCCTTGAAGGAATAGGAGTTCAATCGAAAATTCATGAGAAAGAGAATTTCAGGCCAAGGAACCCAGAAGGGTGTGAGGTTAGTGAGCTAGCAGTTAATATGGTATGTTCTTGAAATGCAGGGAATCTGGAGGGATGGAGCAGGAAATGAGCAAAATAACACTGCCTGCAAAAGGCACAGTGTACCAGTGATGGTGTTTTCTGCATAGCAACCAGGTAAGCACGTCCATCCTCCAGCCCTCCTTCACCGTGGACTGTCCTCTAGCTGTTTACCACTAGTTCCCACCTTCCTCTTGCCAAAATGTTTACCTCTCATCCTTTCTCCCTATTCCAAGCGATTTAATGAGTGTGTGAAAATCAGAAGTCTTTAAAAAAGAATTCAGGCCAGGCACAGTGGCTCACGCCTGTAATCCCAGGACTTTTGGAGGCCAAGGGGGGCAGATCACTTGAGGTCAGGAGTTTGAGACCAGCCTGGCCAACCTGGTGAAACCCTGTCTCTACTAAAATAACAAAAACTAGCCGGGCGTGGTGGCAGGCACCTGTAGTCCCAGCTACTTGAGAGGCTGAGGCAAGATAATCGCTTGAACCTGGGAGGCGGAGGTTGCAGTGAGCCAAGATCACGCGACTGCACTCCAGCCTGGGTGACAGAGAGAGACTCCACCTCAAAAAATAAATAAATAAAGTAAAAAAATAAAAAAGAATTCAGTTGAACTTGCACAGCATTTTTTTGTTGTCAAGCCACTCAAAACCATCTGTCTCTAGCCATCTGCAGCAGATACTTCCAAACTCCTGGAGGAGCCTTGGGACATTGTGACCTTCCGCTCTTTCCATGAGACACACATGGGGCCCAGACAACCTGTGAAGTCTACCCCAGAGATAAGACTGGGCATCAGCTTTACAGTTACATAGAACATATGGATCCAGGCACAAGAGAAAACTTCCATCCTCAGGTCACGACTTAGGGGGGATCTTGTGGGAGGAAGGCACCCAACTGCACTCTTTTCTAGACCTTTGCCAAGGTCGAGATCATTCCCACAGAAGAAGCAGGGATTGTCGTAGTGAGGCAAACCACACCATGTGCTCCAGATGAAAACAGCAAACAGAGATAGGTGGGGCAGGTGGGTATGAATAGAAAGGCACCACCTCCTGATAATGATACTGGTCATGAAGGTATAGGGAAGGTAAGAGCAAATGCGTGGCTACTGGGCTGGTTTCCCTGAGAATTCTGGGTCTTTGTACCACTTGGTTCTTAGGAGAAACCTAATAGATGAAAAGCCTTTGCTTCTTTAATTCCCTAGAGTGGAGCCAAGACAATGGCCTGCATGCACTGCAGCCTAAAATTATTCATCAGCCTAAGTGTATAAGGTTCCAGAAAAGCAGGGGTCTTTAGTGTGGTGGGGGCGGAATGAGATTGTAGAGGATTTCAGTATGAACAGGAGTGAAGGCATTCAATAAAAAACATGTAAAATAAGGAAATGAATGAGAGAATAAAGAATCTCAAAGAAACATGGATGAGAGGGTGGGCTTGGGGGGTTGTTTTCCTTTTTTTTTTTTTTTTTTTTTTGCAACTGGAGAGATTTGATCATGTTTAAATACTGACGGCAAAGAATCAGTAAGAAAGAAGCTGTGGAAGCCCCAGGAGCAAGGCTGCTGGGTGAAGGGAACGCATGAGCAGGTGGGAGAGCACAGTGGAAGGTGTGTGCTTATGGAGGAGAAGGGAAGGGAAGTCCACGCCACATTGCAATGACTGAAGCATGTGAGGATGGATGAAGACAAGTGTCAGGGAGACTGGACAGTTGAGCCAATTCCCATCTGATATCTTCCACTTTCCCAGGTGGGTCGGGGGGCACAGGGAAACTGAGGGAGCCTTGAAGTAAATATGGTGGCAAGTGGAAGAGAGATGACTGAGACTCACAGAAGAATGGTCGCCCTCAGCTGAGGTTGGAGATCATGGACTGGTAGCAGCTGCAACCCAAACATCACGTGATTTCCTCCAGCCATGCTCAGCAGGCCAGGGTAGGGGCAGGAAAAGGAGATGCAAGATGACCAAGATTGGCTTTTAGGTGGATGGGTGGGGAAGGCATTAGAGGGCAAGAGCACTGAAGACATTGGCAAGGGAATTGTTGAAATGTCTTCACTCATTCAACACATGTTTATTGAGCGCCTGATACATGCCAAGCTTTAGCATTAGCATTGGAGACACAGTGGTAAGCAACACAGGCAAGGATTGTTCCAGTGCTGCGCAGTGGAGGCAAACAAGAAACAAGAGGATAAACAAGGAAATCAGAATTTCAGATGGTGGGTAGGGGCCATGACAGACATGGTGCGACAAGGAAGAGCCTGCTGTGTTTGGGGTCATCCAGGAAGACCTCTCTAAGGAGGCTGAAGTGATCACCCCTAAGTTATAGGCAGGGTGGGGAACAGCAGAAGTCCCTCGAGGCTGGTAGGTAAGGAGGCTGACAGTCTTGCAGGGGCCCAAGAGAGTGGGGACACTGGAAAGCCAGGAAGCTGAGGCCAGAGCGGTGCATTCATTGCACAGTCTCAGCAGTTGAGCTGTTCCTGGACCTTTGGTTGAAAGGATGACACTAGGGCTTGGTATGTTTTCTCTGCTTTCCTCAGAATTGCAACTAAGGCCCAAAGCTGAGCCCAGAAGTCCTAAGAACTCAATATTTTAAGTTCAGAAAAACTTTCAGTTATTGCACAGGCTTGCTGAGACGTGTCCTTGCCAAGAGGACGATAACAGCACAGAGAGCCCAACAACTCTGACAGCTGCTGGCTATGAGGCAGAAGATATCTGCCTTGTGACCTTCATTTAGTTCCACTCGTCCCTGCCCCATAGAGGGGAGAGAAGACTCAGGAGAAATAACCACAACTCTCTTCCATTCTAAATGGGGACCAGCCTCATGGGCTGGCCTGTGCCAGGTACCAAGGAGTCCTTTAGATGGTAGACAAAAGTTTAGAAGAGATAGGACTGGAATGAGCCCATCCTGAGACCCGAGAGTGACTGCACAGTTATGAGAGTCATGCCGAGAAGGGGCAGAGGAGGTCCACTCTTCAGTGGCAGCACTTTGGGAGAAGAACTGCTATTTTAGGTCTTTAGCCCAACACATCTGGATGCCACAAGAACTTGTTTTATGGCTTTAAGACAAAGTGGCTGGAGAAGAGTGAATTGGCTACCTTATTCCTTCATCATCCAACAAGGGTTTATTTGGCACAAAGGATGTACTCAGCTCCACAGCAGGCGCTGAGGAGACAGTGGTGGGCACAGTGCACAGATCCTCACCTTCCAGGCACTTAATGGAGGAGAGAGACATTAACACACCCAAGGACACAATAATTCTGCTTCTGATGTGTGTCCAGCATCAGGGTTGAGAGTGGTATTGGGGACAGGGAGAGGAAGGAACTCTTGTAGTTAAAGTGACCAGGGAGAGTTGGCATTTGAGTGGGGAACTGGATGGAGCAAGGGGCGAGCTCTGTGGATGACTGAAAGAGGAGCTCTCTCTGGAAGAGGAAGCTGTGGGGAAGGAATGAGCTTGGTAGAATTGGGGGTGGCTGGAGTAGCCTGAGCAAGGTGGATGTGGTAGGAGATGAGGGCAGAGAGGGGCCTACCCTGGAGGCCTTTCCAGACATGGTAGGGCTTTGGAGTTCAGTCTTGGTGTGAAGAAAAGTTCCTGGAGGGTTTTAAGTGGGGGTGTGACACAATGTGACAATTTTTTTTTTTTTTTTTTTTTTTGAGATGGAGTCTCGCTCTGTCGCCCAGGCTGGAGTGCAGTGGCGTGATCTCGGCTCACTGCAAGCTCTGCCTCCCGGGTTCATGCCATTGTCCTGCCTCAGTCTCCCGAGTAGCTGGGACTACAGGTGCCTGCCACCACGCCTGGCTAATTTTTTGTATTTTTAGTAGAGATGGGGTTTTACCTTGTTAGTTAGGATTGTCTCGATCTCCTGACTTCGTGACCCGCCCACCTCGGCCTCCCAAAGTGCTGGGATTACAGGCGTGAGCCACCGTGCCTGGCCAATGTGACACATTTTTAAGACATTCTTCTGGGTGTCATGGAAGATGGAAGATGCCATATAGGGCAAAAGCAGAAACAGGAGGCTGATTCCCAAGGCTGCAGCAGCCCAGGTTGAGGACTGTCGGGCCTGGAAGCAGGAAGGCAGAAGAAACAGTCAGATGGGGGATAGATTGGGATGGTGGGTCCTGCCATGTCCTGGTCTGTTGAGGTAGAAAAGAAGGTAAGATCCCAGGGTGGAGGGTGAGTCACACACGCTTGAGACAAAGAGAACGGCAGCAGGTCCAGGGGCTCCCTGAAAGAAGGGAAGTGACCAGGAGACATGGTGAATGAGCAAAGATCTGCAAGGGACTCTGAGAGCAAGGAGGACCCCAATCCAAATGAGAGCATACACTTGAGAGCAAAGGTTTCAGTGAGAGCAAAGAAATGGTGAAACTTTCTGTAACTAGGTGAAGAGCATGCATGAAATTGTTTGCAACTAATAGAGGTTCCACAGAGCACAGCGGAAAAGTTTAGAAGAAGAGCAATTACATCAGGTCCCGGGAGAAGGAAGCACATGGCCACGTGAAGAGGACAGTGACCAGAGGACCTTGTTCAGTTTGTGTGAAAGACATGGATGAGTCATGGGGGAAAGAAACGACCTAGAAATGTCCACAGACCTGGACTCTGAAGTCTCTGATGGATTGGAGGACTCAGGCCTCTCTGGAAGAAGCCGGCTGCTCCTGGAAATCCTACACCAGGTGGGCTGGCAACAGGATTAGTTGGTTCTCAGGAGCTACCCTGAGTGCTGGAAATAATATTAGCTCCAGATGGATGGGAGGCCTTTCTGGATGGAATCCTTCACAGCTTGTCTTAACTGTGACTCCAGGGGAATACATGGAATAATGGCATCATGGATTCTAAAATAACTGCAAGTGAGATCGTTGTATGTACTTTGTTTCCTTTACACAACCCTCACTCACTTCTCAACCCACCGAGATATGATTTCTGCTCACTCCATTTCACTAAAACAGCCCTTGCCAAGTTCTCTAGTGGTCTCCATATTACTTGAGCCAACTGACCTTTTTCAGCCCTCATCTTCCCCGACAACTCAGCCCTGTTGGCCACACCCTTCTTTGTGAAACACTTTCTTCCTTGGATTTCTATAGTGATGTCACCCTCTCCTAATTGTCTTCCTGTCCCCAGCTACTCATTGGCTCTACCTCTCAAATCCTCACTTACACAGCCTATAAGTGTTGGGGTGCCTTAATGCTTGATGGTAGGCCATCTACTCTTCTCACTTAATAACCTTTCTCTGAGGCATCTCAATCAGAGCTGTGGCCTCAACTGCTTAATATAACAGAGGCATGTAAAAAGTGCTGCAGGAGTGTTCAGCCGAGTGCATGACTATGGCATGTGAAAAGTAGCTTGATTTGGGGTCACTGCTATTCAGTGGAAAATGTAACCTTGGGATGGATAATGCGGCCCAAATTTGAACTCTGAAAGACTACTCACTGGATTGGAACACCAATAGATACCAATAAATTAAAAGTAATTGCTGTTTATCCTTCATCAAAATTACCATTATTCTACAAGGTAAGTTCTTGTCTATACATTACAAGCCCTGTGTCTATTGCCTATGCATTAACTATGTATTAGCATTTCCTACATTCTGTCCATTCCCTTTATCCAAAATATTCATGCCTACCTCTTACTCAGCAGTCCACCAGGCTTTCCTATCCTCAGTAGCATTTATTGATTGCCTTCAGGATCTACAGTGATGTTTAAAGCACTATAATCCATCTCTATCCTCAAAGATCTTGATGGAGTATTACAATAACCCTATCACTTATTGTTGTCAGCTTTTCCATCAGCATCAATTAGAAAAGGCATGAAGGGACCATATGTTGATCAATTACTTTATCAAGGGAACAAGTATTGAAGCATCACTTGCAAATGATCAACAATCATTATTGCATGCAACTAAAAGGAGTATGTTTTATTTATTTATTTTTTTGAGGCAGAGTCTCACTCTGTTGCCCAGGATGGAGTATAGTGGCGTGATCTCGGCTCACTTCAACCTTCACCTCCTGGATTCAAGACATTCTCCTGCCTCAGCCTCCCAAATAGCTGGGATTACAGGTGTACACCACAACGTCCGGCTAATTTTTTTATTGAAGAGACGGGGTTTCGCCATGCTGGCCAGGCTGGTCTCGAACTCCTGACCTCAAGTGATCCACCTGCCCTGGCCTCCCAAATTGCTGGGATTACAGGTGTGAGGCACCACACCCACCCTGTTTTACTTTTTGTAAAATCCACAATATAGCCATATCTCTTGTATACACAAAATAGTGATCTGCGGTCCATCTCATGGCAACCATGCTGTTCAGCTTATTGATCTTCTTATGAATTACCTGCTTTGTTGACATCTGCACTCTGCAATTCCAGAATTGATCACACATTTCCCTCATAGCCCATCTCCTCATTTCCATTAATTTTACATACTGTCTGCAGAGATAATCCACTGTAAAGGAGGTAACACTCATCTTGGAATCAGAAGTCCTGGGTACAAGGTCTGACTTGTAATTCATTGGGTCATGCACAAATCTAATTTTCTTCATCTATATATCTGCCTGAATAACCCTACACTCTCTCCACACCTCTCAAAATAGGCAGGTGGTAAGAGTTATTACTTATTAGAAGAAGCTTTAGAAATCCAAATATTTCACCATCGTCCTTTATCAATGGAAAGTTTAAGAGAGACAGAATCATCTATTCTCAGTAGCATGGACTGCAGGGAACTGCCTCACTGAAGCCCCTGTTGATTTATTACATTAATTCATTACAGTTTGTGTGGAGAATATTAGATATGCCTAGCTTCAGGTCTCAACCTGAAGACATGTGTCATCCAACTAGATCTTCAGAATTACTCTGTGAGATGGGCAGGGCAGGTGCTATTGTTTTGATTTTGCAAATGAGGAGAGGCTCAAAGTTTAGCAAACTGAACAAGATCACACAGCTAGAAAATGGACAAACCAGGGCTCCATTTTTCAAGCTTTCTAATCCCTAGTTCTTCACCTTCCAACACCTCTAACCGGAAGGGAGAAAGCAGTGCTTAAGTCCCTTTTCAGTGCAAAGAATGACAATAACCTGAGAGAGTTAATGCACCTTCCAAAAAATTCATTTCTCCCCTATTCACAAAGAGTCAAGCAGAAATTGATTTAGAACAATCAGGAGAAGACTCAGTAAGCTTCATCTACACAATAAAAATAATATACTTAGCATTCTCATATGACTTCACATTTTGTAGTTATTGACAATAAACAATTAAAAATTTATCTCATAGATAACCAGATGGCTAGTATAATTATTTTACAACACAAAACACCTAGACAGGCTTCCTTTTTATTAGGTAGAGATAATTTAAAAATCAATTTAACAATACCACTTTAAATGTACAGAGTTCCAAGCCTCGTTGCGGTGGGATAAATCCTGGAAATTTGGGGCATTTAATTTACAATAAGATGCAATAAACTGCCCTCATGAGATGGCTCTCATGACTAGAGGTCATTCATACAGGCTGAAGCTTAGTTGTAAACAGACTACACAGTGCGTTCTAGACATTTCCAGTTTGAGACACAGGAAACTCCTCTTATCGTAATCAAATGCTGACAAGTCCCTTTGACTTAGAAAGTGACATACAGTGAAATGGACCCCAGTTTAAATTCTTCTCAAGTTTTCAGGGTGAGAAAGCAATTCCAAAGCAGCCCATTAGAGGTATTCGTCTGCATGCATAAGACATTAGGCAGCCTGACATGACTTGATGTTTGCAAAGGGAAGGATGGGTTTGAGGCAAAAGGATTTTGTACGTGCGAAGTGGTACAGGCCAAAAGAGCCACACTTGTAACTTCTTTATATATAGCTTGCCAGATCTTTGCTTGGCTGCAACTAGCTGATTTTTTTATGAATGTTAAGTCATGGGCAAATGAATAGAGGATCCAAACCTACCTTTTTAATTACAAAATGCTTTTTCCTCCCCTACAATCAGACTTCTACTCATTTCAGCACTGAAAAAAAAATGTAATCATCATAATTCCTAGTAGCTTGCTTCTGTTTCCGCTTCAATAGATACCCTGTAGATGGGAAGTCACATAACAGCTCCACGTCCTATCAAGTTGCTTCCACCCGAAAGCAGCTGCAATGCTTATCTAATTAAACCCCAGCACCAAACTGTGAGCTTCCGCATCAATCATTAATATTGTATTATGGATCATTTTAAATTCTGACTGGGGTAGGTGGCTCCCCGCACACTGGTCTCTGAAGGAGATTTTTCAAATAATCTTTAAGCGGCATTGAAAAAATAAAACAAGCTGCCTGCTGTTCGAGGAAAGCTCTACTATCCTGCTGTATCCTGATTAGCTGTTAACACTAATTGAGAGATGAATATTGCTTATTCCAAAAATGCTAAAGATGGGTATTTTTAAATTATGAAAAGGAAAACGCAGTTCTCCTCACCTCAAAAATGTGTCTGTGGCTCTTTGCCCAAATTCTAAACAGCGCCAAAAGAATGGTGGTTTCTGGGTCTCTTGTCTACAGTTTGCAGAGTGATTATCCTGAAACACTTCTTTTCTCTAGGTGGCCCTCCAGAGTTAGTGAACTGTGACCTCCACGTGGGATTTGGACATGCGTGCCCTACATCTGGAATGCAGAAACACTCTTCACAGAACTCTGATAGCCCAGGAATATTTATGTAAATCTCTGTCCTGGTAAGGCACATGTTGATGTACTTGGGCTTAAGCTCATAAACCAAGAGGAACAGTTTCCTACATCCCCCTTCTAATGACTAAAGCCAACGGGCTGAGCCAAATGGGACAATTTAGACAAAGAGAGACTGGCGAAAACCAAATGAATGTCTGCTTCCTTCTAGCATTCTAGGAAAAATACCAAGCGGCTGTGCCAATGTGCACTGCTTGCCTTTGTTAGGAAAATACACTCAAAATCAGGGGAATCAGTCAGTACCAGGTTCGGGAAAGATGTATGCAAGAGAGACTCCCTGATGAGGAAAAATCGACTACAGAAACACAGCATGCACCCAGCTCAGCACAAACACAGCTTAAAAATCCAAGGAATTAGGATGAAGTGTAGAATCCCGAGGTTCTCATTCTTGTTCCCATAAGCCAGGATTGGCTGAGCTTTAACCAGGATACCACCTGGCATTCAGCCACATCAGCTAAAGAGATGAGGAACCTGAGAGGAAACAAATGTGAGGAAGAGGATGATTCAAGAGGACCAGAAATACAAGGAAAGGACAGAGGCCCTCGGATGGTTCACTGCAGAGAAGACAGGCTGAAAGATTTAGGAACTGGCTGAAAGCCAACATGCCAGAGCCTCCCGAAGGGTGGAATCAGAGATCTCTCCTGCTATTATTGTATCAGCAGCCTCACGTCTACCCTCGGGCCTGAATTTTGTTATAGATTTATACACATTTGATATAGAGTCCTTCCCATGCTACTTTCCTACTATCTCTGTTTCCTAGAACCAAGGTACACCCCTCCCCATGGCCTCTCTCCCACTGCCATCACATTCTAAGCATATGTCCAGTCCTAGGGAGCTATAAGACCTTGAGTGTATTGGTGAAACTCTCCAAGTCTCATTTTCCTCATCTGTAATATGAAAATAGTGGAATATATTTAGGTACAATTGACATTTTTTAGTACTTCCTACATATCAAGTTAAATGTGGGTTTTTTGTTTGTTTGGTTTTGAGGTTTTGTGTGTGTGTGTGTGTGTGTGTGTGTGTGTGTTTGAGACAGATCTCACTCTGTCACCTAGGCTGGAGTGCAGTGGTGCGATCTCAGCTCACTTCAACCTCCACCTCCCGGGTTTAAGCAATTCTCCTGCCTTAGCCTCCCAAATAGCTGAGATTACAGTCACGCACCACCACACCCAGCTAATTTTTGTATTTTAGTAGAGACGAGGTTTCACCATGTTGGCCAGCCTGGTCTTGAACTCCTGACCTCAAGTGACCCACCCGCCTCGGCCCCCCAAAGTGCTGGGATTACAGGCATGAGCCACCACGCCCGGCCAAATGTGTCTTGATATATTAGTATTATCCTTGTCCTAAAGCACAATGTGGAAAATGTTATTTCCATTACACAGATGAGAAAATGTAGGCCACAAAACTTTCCTGACGCTCCCAAAGTCATCCAGCAAGAAGTACCAGAATCAAAATCTTCTTATCCTTGCCAAAAAAAAAGAAAGAAAACATAAATAAAAGTGGAACAGTAAGAATAACAAAAAGGAGTGAGGGAGACAGAGAGAATCGGGAGGTACTACAAGAGGAAGAAACCTAAATCTAATTTATCTCACTTGGAATTAAGGACAATTTGTAAAATTTAGCAGTAAAGACTGTAATATGTTTGAAATTTAATAGACTTGGGAGATGTAATAAGAACAGTCTTTTTTTGCAAGTGTTTATTTTCTAATAAACAGGAATCAGGAAATTTGCCTCTGGGCAGTTTTTCCCCACAACTAATAATTGAAAATGTGAAGTTAGCAAACAATTCCTTTACAGCAAACATTGCTCTTTTATTCAACTGTTCATGAAAGAGAAACATCTATTGATTCCCATCTAGGTGCCAGGCATTGTGCACTCCATATGCCAGGCATGCAGTTTAGAGCCAGACAGCCTGGTATCTGAGCTTTAAAGGCCAAGAATCAAGTGTTTATGTCTGGCATGTTGTAATTAATTAAACCATTTTTATGCAATAATTGCAGGGTCTCAGAATACAATGCATTTGGTGACAAGCTGACTGGACTAAAAGAGAAGTTGCTGTGGGATTTCTGCAAGACCAGAGTCTTAGGGGAGACGGTGCCCAAGTCTAACTTGTTCACTCTTGTCCATTGCTGGCAGTGGGTTCTTCCTATGTGCCATGCATTTGACTGTCTTAGGGAACTCCTTTAAAATAGAGGTATCAAGCACCCCCTCCTTCCCAGAAGATGCTCATCCTGTTGGTGGAGACAGGACCATGATGAGATTTGTTTGTATTTCTCCATGGGTGATTTGGGTGATTCTCTTCTTTTTTTTTTTTTTTTTTTTTTTTTTTTTTTTTTTTTTTTGAGATAGAGTCTTACTCTGTCACCAGGCTGGAATGCAGTGGCATGATCTTGGCTCACTGAAACCTCTGCCTCCCAGGTTCAAGTGATTCTCCTCCCTCAGCCTCCTGAATAGCTGGGACTACAGGTGCACGCCACCATGCCCAGCCAATTTTTGTATTTTTAGGAGCGATGGGGTTTCACCATGTTGGCCAGGATGGTCTTGATCTCTTGACCTCATGATCCGCCCACCTCAGCCTCCCAAAGTGCTGGGATTACAGGTGTGAGCCACCACCCCTGGCCAGGTGATTCTTATACATACCCAGAGACAAGAACCACTCAGTGTGAGCTTTATGCATATTTTTCAATGTATGGTGGTTCACACCTGTAATCCGAGAACTTTGGAGGGCCAAGGCAAGAAGATTGCTTGAGCCCAGGAGTTCTAGGCTGCAGTGAGCTATGATCTTGCCACTGCACTCCAGCTTGGGTGACGGAGTGAGATCCTAGCTCTAAAAACAAACAAACAAAAAAGAGTGAACTAGTATTATTAAAGTAAGTGCACACTATACTTTTTAAAACCATGTGGCACCCTTATGGGTATAAATTCTAAAGCAAGAAAGGGATAGGAGGAAGCGTTGGATTAACATTATGGGTAGGGGCAATACATACTATAATAGGATAAAAATCTTACTAGAAGATGGAAGGAACGTGGAATCTCTTAGGGTGAACCTGAGGACCTTTTTTAACACCTAAAATAAAAGTTTAAAATAACATTTTTTGGCTATTATTAAACAGTCAACAATAACAAAAAAAACAGATGCTAGCAAGGTCTTGGAGAAAAAGTAATGCTTATATGCTGTTGGAGGCAGGGGTGTAAATTAGTTCAACCACTGTGGAAGACAGTGTGGTGATTCCTCAAAGACCTAAAGACAGAAATATCATTCGACCCAGAAATCCCATTACCAGCTATATACCGAAAGGAATATAAATGATTCTGTTATAAAGACACATGCCTGTGTATGTTCATTGCAGCACCAATCACAATAGCAAAGACATGGAATCAACCTAAATGCCCATCAGTGGTAGACTGGATAAAGAAAACATGGTACATACACATCATGGAATACTATGCAGCCACAAAAAAGAATGAGGTCATGTCATTTGCAGGGACATGGGTAGAGCTAGAGGCAACTATTCTTCAAAAACTAATGCAGTAACAGAAAACCAAACACTGCCTGTTCTCACTTTTAAGTGGGAATTAAATGATGAGAACACATGGACACATAGAGGGGAACAACACACACTGGGAACTATTAGAGGGTGGAGGGTGGGAAGAGGGAGAGGATCAGGAAAAATAATCAATGGGTACTAGGCTTAATACCTGGTCGATGAAATACTCTGTACAACAAACCCCCATCACACAAGTTGACCTGTGTAACAAACCTGCACATGTACCTCTGAACTTAAAAGTTAAACAAAACGTTTCTTAGACCCCTATAATATAGGTAGCATTTATATTTATTATCTTTGTATTAATAAAAACATACCTCTATGAATTCGATGCCTTTAATTAATTTGAATTATTTTAATCTTAAGTGTCTACTTACATTTTTAAAATACTAACCCATACATGTGCAAGAGATTATTTAGTCAACCTACAGATACTGCTTACTGGGCACATGGACTCAAGAAGAAACTCATGACGCACATGGTCTGCACGTCAGGAACCACAGACGTAGACCATCTAACTAGTAGTAAGACTAGAATGAAATTTTTCAACATGAGGAAGAGGCAAAATTAGACTCTTCAGTGGTAAAGGGCATTTTAAATTTCTTTGTAGTGGCAAAATAAGTCACCAGGACCAAATGCAAAAATGTGTGGTGTTTTCTTATAAGTTACCATTTTATAGAATAAGTAATTTAAGCATGCCTAAGGAAAAGAAATAAATTAGACAAGATTTGGAGCAATACAAACAGGATGCAGAGAATAGCTGAGGTAGACCAACTCTGCAATATTTGTAAGATTTTCTCTGAATAGGATTCAACTTAACATGATAATATCTGAAGAGACAAGACCAGGGAAAGAAAATTCATTTGATTATTCCATTTGGGGAAATGGTTAGGGAAGTACGATCAAATGCATAGCTGAAAAAAGTAAAAAACACAAATCCCATAAGTCAAAAGACCTTTCTTTTAAACTTATTGATAAATGTACACCCAAAATCAAGATCAAAAAGAGGTTCTTAATTAGAAATCATTTGTTATTAACAGGCAAAGTAAAAGAGGCTGTTATAGGAAAAAAAAAAAAAAAGCATCTTTTATCATTGGATGGATAAGCTGCTGAAACCTGAAGGTCACATAAGACCAAAATGTAAAAACAGCAACAAATATTGCTGGACTTCCTTCTTCTCCAGGTTTTGCAACTTAGCCCTGAGTTGTTCTCAGGAAATTACATTTCTCTAAAATAAACATAGTGATAAGATTAGGATTCAACAACACCCGAGGCTCTCATATTACTACTAAACCTTTCTTCTATGCACGCCTCACAATATTATTGGCCATTTAAAATGGATTATCTCTTTTAAAGGGGCATATCTAACATTCTGCAATATCTGCCTGTTTATATGGACTCCAAATCACCAAAAATCCCAAGCAATCAGAATCATCCTCATGTGCTATTCAGCAACATTTCCCCAAGTCTTTTTCTCTGAATATTGGTGAAGATGTTCCTCAGAAAAGAGGAGAGGAGGGGCTATGACTGGATAATTCGTATCTTGAAGAGTCTCAGAAATCTTATATTGAAAACATCTGTTTAGCCTTGTTCATCCCATTATTTCTCACATTTATTTGACTTCAGAGCCCCTTTATCATGTAACATTGGTTAAAATTCCACAGAAATAGCCTTCCAGGCACACAATTTGGACAGTCTAACTCTTTATGACCCTGAGACACTCCGAAATTGACTGCTCTGGTCCACCAATAGATGTTGAGCTTCAACATCGCCCAGGAACTGGTCTAGCTGCCGGGGATACTGTGGTGAACAAGATGAGCACAGTCCCAGGTCCCTGTGGAGTGCATTTTCTAGCATATGACGGAGTAAATGCACCTGTTGGCTTCAGGGGAGTCTGAGAATAGTGATTGGAATGGGAGCAGGATGTGCCTTTAGACAGGATGGGTACGGAAAGCTTCTTCCCAAGGTGATGTTTGAGACCAGATCCTGATTCTGTTCACTCTCGTTTTAATACTTAACAGACTTTTCCAATTGTTTGAAAATCATTGATTGAAAAGTAGTAATGCAAGATTTGTGTTTTAGTAATGTTCTGTTAATAAGAAAGTCAATTAAACAATGCTCATTCCCCATCCATCCCATTTAAATAGGCATGCATTGCATGTGCGTTAAAAACGTTTGTCTACTGGGATCTTACACTCAGTTCTCAGAGCAAGTGCACAGGGAACATCTCCGAGTCACAGCACTAAGTGGTAAAACAGTGTTTCTGACACAGCCCAGAAGTCCCTCCACACCGAAGGCACTGAAACAATTCCCCCTTTTTTACTCTTCTCTAAACAGGATACACACATGTAATTGAGCACCAGGAAACTCCTGTATAGCACATTGACAATGAATAGTTGTCTTAGTGGCTTATAATTAAGGAGAGTGATAATGTTGGGAATTTAACTTTGGTGGTACTTAACTCTGAAATACTTTTCACTAGCTCAGTCCCTGTTGATTGCTTATTAAAATGACTCTTGAAACTCCCAGGAAAACAACATGGAAGGCTGAGTAAATGCTTTTGTATTGTGAAGATACTCTTTAATAAAATACTTCTTTCCCACAGCAACAGACCTACTCTACAATCCAGGAAAATGGTTTTAATAAATGCTTCTGATAATAATCTTTATAATGATCATTGTGTTATTGGTTATGGTGATGAATAATAAAACCTCCTTCAAAAAGGCTCTAAAAGATAAGGTACTAATTCAAAAGAAGGTGGTGGTGGTTGTTTTTAATTCCAACATGCTTCTGAGAGATCCACTTAAACATTTGCAATAACAGTGGAAAATCTTTAAGCAGACCAATGAAAATTTTCTTCTTATTGTGTTTTGAGTAGTCAAATTGCACCCAGTATTGTAAAATCAAAGTGCTTTGTTGCTAGGCAATTCCATGAATCATCCCAAATCAGGTTTTAACCAGATTGATAAAAGTGTTACCCCCCCCCTTGTTTTTTTTTACTAGAACACAGTTTTTGGTTGAGCAACAAAATATGTGAACTGATCACATGGGAATAGAATTTTTATAGCAATAAATAAATCTTGCCCCAGTGATAATATTTAATGATATGCATAATTATTGTTATAACACACGGGAATCAGATATAAGTGATATAAAGCCCAAGTGATGATTGCATTTAGCATTATGTTGACATTGCAGATAAAAGCAGCTTTGAGATCAGCATGGAGGAAGAAGGAATAGGAAGAAGCTGCTCTGAACTCCCTCCAGAAACACCTACATTCACATCCAAGGCACCAGCTGTTGAGTTTCCCTGACTTGAGAAATGGCATCGCTCTTGGCCAACATCTCCCAAGGAGACTAAATAGAATATTAATGTATTAGTAGAATATTAATATTAATATATTAGTAGAATATTACTAACAGATTAGAATATTAAGATTAATATATTAGAATATTACTAAGTAATAGATTAGTAGAATATTAATATATATTAGTAGAAATAATATATTAGTAGCATATTCATATATTAGTAGAATTAAGCAAATTGACTGGTTTTAAATTCTAATATATTTGTTAAAGTTTAATCATTTAATTGATAGTTATATCTGATAATAAGAAATTCATCTCTTCATTTTATTTAATAACAGAATAAACAGATCATTAAGCATATGAATTTAGAATAGAGGTGAACCTAACTGAAATATTATTGGCATATGAGTATTTATGGAGTCTTCCTATTCTTCACTACCTACCTGCAAAGTTAAAGTGTTTATTTGAGGATGTAGACATGGAGATCCACACAAATATGTCAAGAGCTATATATTGAAGACAACAGCCTTCAATCTTTAAACCAAGTACAAAGCTCTTATATATTTATAGTATAATATAGCTCCTACTATTTCAATGTTTATGTCGTATCTCTTCCGTAAGTGATTGGTGGGTCTGAAATCCACTTTCACTGAGATACTTGGTTGACGTCAATACAAATGAGAACAGTGCGGACCGTTCTGCCCTTCCCCTGAAAACACAAAGTGGAGCTTTAAAACAGGCTCTCACACTGGATTTTAGGTGGATTTGGATTTTAACTCCAGTTGTCTATGAGCAATTTAAAAAAAACCCACAGCAGGACGATTTCCAAGGATATTAGAGGATTTAATGAACAAGGATCGCATTTAAGGGAAGAGGGATAACGAGGAGTAAAACGAAATTTTCCTGCTTTTTCCTGTGAGAAGTATCATTGTAATTACCCATGTATCTAAATTAAAATTGCATATTCATGTTTTGCATTTTCAATTGGCCTTGTATAATTAAAACTGCATCACATTTGATGAATTTATAATTATGGCTAAATGTTTATGTTAACGTTCATCTCTTCCATGCTGAAAAACAACAAAAAACGAGAACATTTCTTTAACTTGTTTCTTACCAGAAATTCAATCTCCAGATACAAAATTCAATGACCATGTGTCCTGAAAATAAAATATCTTTGAGATCAATAGGCACAGCTTCAAGTGTGAGATCCAAAAATCCTGATGCTTGCAAAGCACAAACCCAAACTGCTTTAAAGAATAATCTATAGAGGAAAGAAATAGAATGAATGGTAGAAGGTCTGATTAAGGTCTTATAGAAGATACCTTACTAACTTCAATGAATTAGCAGGAGACAATCATATCTCCTCAGGCTATAATCATTGTACTTTAAATCCCCAACTATTTCCATTAAAAAAAAAAGAAGAAAAAATAAAACTGTGTGCTGCAAGATCAGAGCTTTCACTTCTGAATGTAAAAATGGTGACTAAATCAAACACCCATTATTCATTCTTTATTGAGAAACTCTTTCCTAACTTTTCCCAATGAGGGAATCATAAAAACAAAAGCACAGTAGATCATAAAAGTTTATGTTGGAAATAGAAACACATGACTCTGGGTCTCTGTCTTGGCTGTTGGGAACGTTTCAGGTTCAAGATCTCCTGGACAAACATTTAGTGCTTAGATATTGCTATGAGTTGAATTGTGTTCCCCCATAGTGTTGAGCCCTAGCCCATGGGAATCTCAGAATGTGACCTTATTTGGAAATAGGGTCATCGTAAGCCGATAGGAAACACCAAACTGTTTGTACTATTCTCACACTCCACACAACACAGAACCTGCTGTGACCAAAATGTATGGGGGATTTTCTCTGCACTCCAAGCAATTCTCCAAGCAGATACCAACTGGGTGTCCTACAATTCAATTCAATTCTGATGCTATCTACCTAGAGATGATATCAGGACCTAAGGTGAAGGGCTCAGTCTCACGTGGCTGCCCCCGACTTCAGATACCAGTCACAAGCCCCAGTTGTGATCTGTGCTTCTGACCAACTGGCTATAAACTAGAGTTCCCAAGACCCGCTCTTTGGGTTTGATTTATTTGCTAGGACACTCAGGGAAATGCTTTACTTACATTTACTTATTTATTATTAAGAATATCACCAATGATACAAATGAACAGCCAGATGGAAGAGACGCATAGGCAAGGAATGAGGGAAGGGTGTGGAGCTTCCAGCACCTACTGGCACCTCCTCAAATTCAACAACCTGAAAGCACTCCGAATGCTGTCTTTCTAGGTTGTTACACAGGCGTGATTGATTAAGTATTGGCCATTGCTGATCAACTCAAACTTCAAGCCCTCACCACTCCCCAGAGATCAGGTGGGACTGAGAGTTCCAACCCTCTAATCACATAGTTGGTTCCTCTGGCAACCAGCGCCCCCAACCCTGAGGCTATCCAGGAGCCCCCAGCCATCAGTCATATGCCTAGCATACACAGACACACATCATCACACTTTGGAGATCCCAAAGATTTTAGGTGCCGTGTTTCAGGAAACGGGAACAAGACCAAATATGTACACAGTCCCTCACGATGGGTTGACTTACAATTTTTTGACATTTTGACAGTGTGAAATGACATGATGCAGTGGAAACTGCACTCTGAGTACCCATGCAATCATTCTGTTTTTCACTTTCAGTACAATAGTCAATAAATTACATGAGATATGAGAAAGAAAAGACACACTGTAGCGGAAGAATGCAAGCCCCCCTTAAATGATCGGGCCCAGAGAAGCGATGGAATGGAACAGCAGTCACGTCCCCCTCCATTCTGACTTGATCTCTTCAAGGTGCTTGCCACGTTGACTCTAGACTGACTGACGCCAAGTAACTACAAATTACCCTGACAATGCCGCACACTGGACACCACAGCTCATAACCTACAGTTCAACCATGTATAGCCAATCACTAATCAATGTTATTTCTGTAAATCAATATGAATTGTATCAGCCCACTCCTTGTCCACCTTTGCCCTTAAAAACCTCCTTGTAGCAAAGGCTGAAAGGTGCACTTCTCAAGGCAACTTAGAAGTATTTCCCGGGCAGTTGTTCTCACCTTGACTCAAGTAAACACTTTAAAATTATATTTTGTGTCTCAATTTCTTCCTTCAGGTCAACATAAATTCAATACCTTATTTTAAAATGGGCTTTGTGTTAGATGTTTCTGCCCAACCATAGGCTAATGTAAGCATTCTGAGCACGTTTAAGGTAGGCTTGGCTAAGCTGTGGTGTTCAATAGATGCAGTGTATTGAATGCATTTTTAATTTATAATATTTTCAACTTACAATGGGTTTGTCAATGGATGTAATCCCATAGTAAGTCAGGGAGCTTCTGTGTATTTCTTGTTATAAATCACAGTATCACAGTCATTAAAAATGTAATTAGTTAGATTAAATGGAAGCCATACTGCAGTACACGGATACTGAATCCAGTGTAACCAGTCTCCTGATAAGAAGAGGGAAATTTGGACACAGAGACAAAGAGGGAGAATACCACGTGAGGATGGATGTGGAGACTGGAATGATGAGCCTACAGGACAAGGAGCGCTAAGGATCACTGGTGTGAAATAACAATGAAGTCCTATGCCTGGGCAACATAGCAAGACTACATCTCTACAAAAAAAATAAAAATAAAAAATAAAAAAGTTGTAAGTAGCCAGGTGTGGTGGTGCATGCCTGTAGTTCCAGCTACTGAGGAGGTTGAGGTGGGAGGATCACTTGAGCCCAGGAGTTCAAGGCAGCAGTGAGCCATGATCAACCACTGCACTCCAGCCTCCGTGACAGAGAGAAATCCTCTCTCAAAAGAAAAAAGAATGTTCTAACCCCCTACAAGCAACTTAACAGACCTCTCTTGGCCAAGGGGACCCCAGAGAAACCTTGAAAACTGAGTTCCTGGCCACAATGAGATGGGAGGTCAGATGCGCCTCTTTATACCCTCTCCCCCCAAATTGCCTTTCTTTTCCTTTCAAAAGACTTGCTCCACCACTGATTTTAACCAATCACTAGATGCCATACCCAGACTCTCTGCTTTCCTGTGGTCTCAACACAGCAGGTGACAAGGACCACATCACATTCCTCCACAGACCATGGACTGGTTCTAGCCAGTCTACAGAAGCTGCACATGGATGCCCTGTGTCCTCCATTTCATCTTCTGACATATAAAGCCTGCTTTTAATGCATTTAAATGTTGTCTCCACCCCTAAGTGAACAGGGGATGTATGCAACATACATTTTTGCTTATTAAGCATGCATGCCCCCTCTTTGTGAATATTCATAGTTCCTCCTATAACCTGTTGAATACGTCTACTTAGCTAAACCATTCAGCATCAGTTCCTGTCTCATCCTTCCTCCTTCAAAGTGCCTGCTTTCAGTCTCTGCCAGGGGCTATGCCTCTCAGCCTGCAGCATGGCCAGCCTGCAGGTTGCAACCTTTATTAAAAAACAAAGTTCTCTTCTCCAAATTTATGGATCTCATGATTTTAAGTCAACATCAGTAAAATCAGAAGCTAGAATAAGAGGCGAGGGGCCGGGCACAGTGTCTCACGCCTGTAATCCCAGTACTTTGGGAGGCCGAGGTGGGTGGATCATAGGTGAAGAGATTGAGACCATCCTGGCCAACATGGTGAAACCCCATCTCTACTAAAAATACAAAAAAATAACTAAGTGTGGTGGCACACGCCTATAGTCCCATCTACTCAGGAGGCTGAGGCAGGAGAATCACTTGAACCCGGGAGGCGGAGGCTGCAGTGAGCCAAGATTACACCACTGCACTCCAGCCTGGTGACAGATCGAGACTCCATCTCAAAAAATAAAAAAGAAGAAGTAAGGAAGGACCCCTTCCTAGAGCTTTTAGAGGGAGTGTGGCAGCCCTGGCAGTACCTTAATTTCAGATGCCTAGCCTTCAAAACCGTAAGAGAACAAATTTCTGTTGTTTTGATGTACCCAATTTGCTGTACTCTGTTATGACAGCTCTCAGAAAATAATACAGATGTCTGTGGGACTTGGAAGATTATCTTCCCAGAATTTCAACTTGTATCCACATACTACAAGCTGTGTGAACCAATGTCTTGATGTTTTATGAAACTGAAGCTTCTTGCTTAGAATTCAAGCTTAGAATTCTTTTCTTTCCTTTGTTCTCAAAGAAACAGGTGAGAGAAAAATGTTCTTCTTGCAGAATTTATTCTCCAGTGCTAAGATCACCAACAGTACCTGCCTGCAAGGTCTCTAGGTCTGAGCCACGGGAGCCAGGATGTGGTATTGGAGGCAGCAGTGAAACCTGTGTTCACTGCCCTGTCTCCCTTACAACAAGGTCCAGAAGGTGCAGCCCCTCAACAGCAACGTAAGTACGTGACGCTGTACAGACATACATACCTAGGTGTCTGGCTACCTTTTCAGGCTCCCACATCAAGTCTGAGGGAAATTGTCTTGTGAGTTGGCAAAGAGAACAAAGAAAATAAAATCTTTAACATGAGTATCCATTCACAGACATTAATGCAGACTAGACTGTGATCTGGAACACGAATCCAAAAGAACCACACAAGTTGTTTTTGATTACTATGTGCAGATCGATCAACATGCTGATTACTCGACCGATCATCAGCACCTCTTACCTTCCAATATTTTGTTAATAAATGTTGTACAGCAGGTACAAAGAGAGGCTGAATGCATAGGTCTATATTCTAACACAACCAGGATGCAGATCAACAGAGGCTTTGGGCAGAACGTGGTATGAATCACAGTTTAGGTTCTCTAGCACTTTTCATTCTACAGTGCACTTTAACAAACATTTCTACGTCTAGTTCTCATGTGGTCCTGTTAATTTTAGAGAGGTAGATAGTCAGAAAAGTTAAATGACTTCCCCTGGTCACAAAGAAAGTACAACTCAAGCCATTTCTTCTGACTTCATATCTCCTGTTACAAATTCCCTGGAGAGAAATTCTCATTGGCTCAGTGGATCAAGTGTCAACCCCTGGTCCATTGCCCGGAGCATGGTCTAGCCTGGAGCATACTCACTGCCAGCTCACTTGCTGCTATGATCTGGAGATCTGTCCCCCCAAAATTTATATGTTGAAACATAATCCCCAATGCAATCATATTAGGAGGTGGGGCTTTTAGGTGATTACACCATGAGGACAGAGACCTCATAAGCGATATCAGTGTCCTTATAAAAGTGGCCTGAGAGAGCTTGTTTGCCCCTTCTACCATGTGAGGAACCAGGAAGAAGGTGCCATCTAGGAAGCAGACAGCCCTTACCAGGCACTGAATCAGCACGTGCCTTAATCTTGGACTTCCCAGCCTTCAGATAGGTGAGCAATAAATTTCTATTGTTTATAAATTACCCAGTCTAAGGTATTTTGTTATAGATGCACAAACAGCCTGAGATGCCCGTCCTCCTCGGAATTGCTACCTAGCACTGTTACTGCAACACCACTTCTGGTAACATCCTCTGCGGGAAATTTTTTTCAACATCAAGATCATCAACAAACAGTATTTTTTCCTGCCCCAATGACTACGTTTTCTACTGAACTGTTTTCGTCTCAAAGTAATGTTCTAGGCACCACCGTTGTCTTCGTTTGTTCAGCTGCCTTAATAAAAGGCCACAGACTGGGTGGCTCATGAACAACAGAATTTGTTTCTCACAGTCCTGGAGGCTGAGAAGTCCAAGATGAAGGCACCAGCAGATTCCTTGTCTGGGCAAGGCCCTCTTCCTTGTTTATACTCAGCTGTCTTCTCCCCAGATCTTCACATGGCAGAAGGGATGAGGGATTTCTCTGTGGTCTTTTTTATAAGGGCACTAATCCTATTCATAAGGAATCCACTCACATAACCTAATCACCTCCCAAAAGCCCCACCTCCTAATACCATCACTTTGAAGGTTAGGATTTTGACATATAAATTTTGGGTGCACATAAACATTCAGTCCATTGTAACTATATTAGTCAGGGTTCTCCAGAGAAACAGAACCAATAACCAATAGAATGGAGACATATATGGGGGACCAGCACAAATATGAAGCCTATATATACATACACATACACACACCCACATATGGAGGGAGAGAGAGAGAAATTATTATAAAATATTGGCTCATGCAATTATGAAGGCTGAAACGTTCCACGATTTGCCATATGCAAGCTAGAGAGCCAGGAAAGCTGGTGGTATAGTTTGAAGTCCTGAGAGCCAGACAGCTGATGGTATAGATTCTAGCCCGAGTCAGACAGCCTGAAAACCAGGAACACCAGGGCCAGAAGATTGATGTTCCAGCTCAAGCAGTCAGGCCAAGAATGATTTCAACATTCCTCACCTTTTTGTTCTATTTCAGGCCCTCAACGGGAAGGGTGATACCCACCCATATCCCATGACCCTGTCAAATTGACACATAAAATTAACCATCACAGTCACTCTCACAGAACTGTTTCTAGAAGAGGGAAATTGGAGTTTTAGCAGCCCCCAGCCCTACAGTAATGTTAGATGTCACAAAACGGCACCAGAAAAAACACAAAGGTCCACATGCTTATATTTGACCATCCTATAAAACCATCCTAAAACCATGACCATCCTATAAACCAAAAGCCTTCAAACTTCATTGCTCACATACCTCTTTAATTATTTTGAAAAATTATGTACCCCTGTGAACACTTTTAAATTGACATCTAAACATTTGCTTTATAAGCTTAAATAGTTGTAAAGAATGTGATATTTAGCATATTGTAAATGCTGAAATTTAAAAATGAAAGTTACAACATCCTTCTAAATATATGCAATGGAATCTAAATTTCATAATGGTTTGAAAGCCATCTGTTGGAAAACAGTTGCCTTTTCTGTTGCTTCTGCCTCTGATGATGACAGTATCCTGCAGAAGCCAGAGTCCTTCATCCCAGAGGTGAACACACACATCTGGCCCTGGAGTCAGAGAAGCTAAAAGAGGATCTAGAGGGAGATGGGAAACAATACCTACAGGCCCAGTTACTACCTCACATCAACAAGGTGAATCAGTAGATCAGGAACAGTGAGGGTCATCTACAAATGGCTGCGACTTCCCTTCAGCCCTGCACATCTTCCACATCAACCAGAAATACACAATAAAGGGAATTCTGGAACAGTTTAGCCTAGGCAAACAGACACAAAGCCATGGCACCATGGACCTTGCCAGGCATGGGGGACATCAGCCCAAACATGAAGCTCATGCTGTCTTCTGTATCCTGAATAATGAAGTCTTATGTCTCTGATCCAGGAGTCACACGTCTTCTACCAGCATCCATGAACCTGTTACAGGCTAACCTAGTAGGTTGCAATGAGGGTAAAATCTCAGCCTCTTCACAGTTTTTAGTAATACTATTATCAATTTAACAGTACATGAACTAGCTCTTTCTTGACCTTAGAAATGTTTACATTTCCTTTCCTGTCTTTTATTTGTATTTTCATTACTCTTCATTCCGACTTGTAGCTTAATACATTTTAATGCTTGGAAGTCTTCTACTGATCCCACTACCACAGTTTATTCAATAAAAGCCTGTTTACAGCAATCAAACTTTTTTATGTTTTATTTTCTATGATCATGTTTCAAGCATTAAAACTTCTTTCCATATTGTGTAATCATTAAAATTATTAGTAAAAAACAGATCAAAAATGTAAATATATTAAAAATGTGAATAAATATTAAAAGAAATTTAATTATTGGAAATTAGTTATCTCTTAAAGCAAAACTGCTAAAAAGCAAATCCATTCAGAAGCTAGCATATATATTTTATGTTAACAAGAAGTTGAAAATATTAAACATTTTATAACATGAAGTAAGATTAATTATACTTAAATACTATATATATATAATGTGACAAAATAATTTTTAACTACCTAACTGGATAACATATCCTAAATCTGAAAAAAAATCACATAAAGATTTAGCCAAGGGTTTTATATAATGTATCCTAAAATTTTTTATAGTTTTAGATGCCTTCCAGTGACATTTAAAAGATTCTGCAATACTAACCTACTGTTAGCTTCTTCAACAAGCAGTCTCTGCTTTCCAGCTAATAAAGCAGACTAAAAATGAGTCCTAAGAATAGCTGAAAAGAATTGCTTATGGTTAAATAAATGAAAAAGGTCATTTTTAGCACTCAATATTTCTTAAAGTGCACTTTGCTTTGCTCTCACAGAATTTTACATTTTTTGGCAAAAGGAGGGGGATGGAAGAGATAAAGTCATTATTAAAAACGTCTTAACTCCCACTATTCCTATATCTGAACCAGATCATCTAGCCCAGAGCTGGAACAGCAATTTTCACCCTTAATTGCATAGTGATTAAGACAGAGAAATACAGGGAATCTCTATGTGTTCAATGTGTCTTTACTAACGTTTAAAGGAGGCTGAAGAGATTTTCAGACTTCTAATCTGTGGATAAGATTTGAGATGGGTTAGAGGTCACCTTTTTGTTTACCAGTTGGAAGAAGAACTATTGTGAATTCAGGCAAGCACTCCAGGAATGAGCTTTAGGAAAGAGGACCTATAGAATTTAGGGACCTAGACACTGATTTCTTTAAAACTCTCCATGTTCTTATACCCCCTACGAAGCATATTCCAGTGGAGACCATTGCCATAAGCCACCTTGAGCTTCCCCAAGGTGAATGAAGCTCCTTCTCATTTTCATATGGCCTCCATCCTCTTGGGGTTCAGTTTCAACTGTTTCCCAGAGCTACGTATATGTTATAAATGCAAAGAAGAGCCTAGAAGGATGCATGCCAAAGAAAGATCACTGTGGTAGAAAGCAGAATTGGGAGGAGGGGATTCATACTATTGTTTTTGCCACAAAAGTGTATTTATGCATTGTTTGATTTAAAATAAATAAATAGCAAAACAGGGTGACTATAGTCAATAATATAATAATTGTACCTTTTGAAGTAACTAAAAGATTACAATTGAACTGTTTGTAACACAAAGGATAAATCCTTGAGGGGATGGAGAGATATATATATAAAAATATATATTATAATTATTCTATTAATTATATATGTAAAATATATATATTATTTATGTAAAATAGATGTAAAATTTACATATATGTAAAATAAAGTGAATAAATAATTTTAAAGGAGACATAAAGCAAGAAATTTACAATTGGAAAAAATGTTAGGAATGAGGAATTGGGGTAGGGTCAAATGTGGTGTATAAGGAAATAAGACAATGGCCAGGCACAGTGGCTCACGCCTGCAATCGCAGCACCTTGGGAGGCCAAGGTGGGCGGATCACTTGAGGCCAGGAGTTTGAGACCAGCCTGGCCAACATGGGGAAGCCCTGTCTCTACTAAAAGTACAAAAATTAGCTGGGCGTGGTGGCACCTGTAACCCCAGCTACTCCAGAGGGTGAGGCATGAGAATCACTTAAACTCGGAGGCGTAGGTTGCAGTGAGCCAAGATCGCGCCACTGCACTCCAGCCCAGGTGACGGAGTGAGACTCCATCTGAAAAAAGAAAAGAAAAGAAAAGAAAAAACAAGAAAAGGAAAGAAAAGGACAATGAAACCATACAGGGGATTTGCAGAGCTCGAGTTTAGACTAAACAAGCCACACACCAGAGAATGACCTCCTCAGAGTATTTTTCAACATTTTTGTCAAAATTCTATTTATTATGTACAGTTTCTAATCTCATCATAGTTAAAAATTGAGTGCTTGCATTTTAAGTGCAGCATCTGGGTATGATTTTACGGTAACCCTAACCCTAGGTCCCCCACAAAAAATAAAAAGCCAATATAACCAGGATGACTTAAACAATCAGAAATGGTAGCTATTGAGCAGATTGAGGCAAAGACAGCAGCCCTGCTGATATTTGCATCCTATCCATGCCATAATGAAGAAGAGATACAAATTCTGTTTTCACAAAAGCCTTTGGTTTGGTCTTTATTTAAAATATTGATACTTTGGGAGGCCAAGGCAGGGGGTTGCTTGAGCCCAGGAGTTTAAGACCAGTCTGGGCAACATAGTGAAACTAGGTCTCTACAAAAAAAAAAAAAAAAAAAAAAAATTCTAAAAAACATTAGCCAGGCATGGTGTCACATGTAGTTTCAGCTACTAAGAAGCTGAGGCAGGACGATTGGAGGATTGTGGGAGCCCAGGAGCCTGCTTTATACAAACAATTCAGAAGGGTCATGCACCTTCAAATCACCAGCATGAATGCCAGATGTATAGTATGATGTTAAATTTTTTGATTTTGAAAACCATTTATCATTTGTGATTTAGTTGTTACGTCATTCATTTGTATAAAGCTGCAGTGAGATATGATTACACAACTGCACTCCAGCTTGGGCAACAGAGAGAGCTGGTCTTTGAAAAAAAAAAAAAACTGTGGAAAGCCAAGTGTGCAATGGTGTTTTCAGTGATATTTGTTAATGTTGATGAATGTCAGTTTACAAAGATCGAGACTCTGAAACACTAGATGAAGTTGAAACTCTGAGCCCTCTAGCAAAACGTCAGAAAGAACTTCATTAAAGGACACCCCCTGAACAAAAGAAATGTCCAGCCCAGAATGCCCCCTTCTTTCATGAGACCTATCTGCAACACAAGAGGTGAGGGGCAGAAGTATCGGTCCTGCTTTGAAGATACTCACGGGAATTGCGAAGAAAATGCAAAGGAGACCATAACTCTGCACACTGTGATGCCAGTTGCATCACGTCAGCTGCAGAGGACAATAAATTGGGTGCTTTGAATGACGTCACAACTAAATCACAAGTGATAAATGGTTTTTAACAATCAAAAAAATTTAACATCATACTATACATCTGGCGTTCATGCTAGTGATTTGAAGGTGCATGACCCTTCTGAATTGTTTGTATAAAGTAGCAACTACAAAATAGAATGCAGTGTGAGACATGCAATGATTGGAGGGATAAGTGTTCCTGTATCTCCTGCACCACAAAATTGTCTCAAAACCATTTGTTTCCAAAAACCTTATCTTATTGCATGATAAGGGAAGTGGAAGAAATAACAATATTTTGAGAGGCTGGGAGTGATGTGGATTTGTGCTATATCTTCAAGTTTAGGAGTGAAACCAAGAAAAAAAAATGCCCTAATTTTTTCTTCCCTGCCCACATTCCCTCAACCCCTACTGCCCTCAGATTCTGTGCTTGATCATCCCACTCCTATAACCCCTGGATTTTGCACCAACTTGTGGCCCTGGATGCAGTGATTTCCGTCAGAGATGACCAAAGGAGTGCTCATTCATTCATTCAGTATGTAGGGAACGCCTTTTAAATGCTGTCATTGGTCAGCTCTCCTAGAAGCAAAGTCTCAGAAGAGGACTCACTGGAGCGATTTATCAGGTGACAGGTCACAGGAGGAGCAGGAAAATTGTGGGAAAGGACTGAAGAATAAAGAAAGCAAGGATGCAGCCATCTGAAGCTGGTAAACAGTGGCTCTTGTCTGGCCAAGGGTAGCTGTGAGCTGTGGACACCAAGGCTCCCAGAAGCTGGGGCAGGTGAACTGGCTCAGTGACTGGATCTGGGTGGGGCCCTGACTGCCCCCACTGCACACCCATGACCTGGGCTCAGATGCACTCAAACAAATGATGGATACATGCAAATAAATAATCCCCCTTAGATTTTTTTGGAAAACAATGCTCTTTCTGCCCTGCTCTTCAAGAGCAGGAAGCATATCTTTTATTTTATTCAATAAACATCTGTCCGCCCACTGTTAGCCGGGGACTCTACTCAGAGCTAGGAAAGGATCATAAGAGAAAGCAGCTATAAAAAGGAATGACTCGTAGAAGGGAGAATGCCTGCTGAGAAGGGTAGAGAGAAGGGGAAAATCAGGAGAGAGTTTTAAAGGATATAGTTACAGCTGTATAGGGAGAATAAGTTCTAGTGTTCTATAGCATGGATGTAGGATGACTGTAGTTAAAATAATATGTTAATTATAGTTTCAAATAGCTAGAAGGGGGACACCGAATGTTTCCAACACAAAGAAATGATAAATGTTTTAGATAATGGGTAGCTAATTACCTTGATCTAATTATTACACATTATATGTATCACAACATCACTATGTACCCATAAATATGTACAATTATTATATGTTGGTTTAATTTTTTTAAGGAATAGAGACAGCATTGCTATTCCAAGCAATCTTTACCATCCCCCACCCAGTACCTGGCATAGTGTTCCGTGCCTAACTAACATGTGTGAACTAACCTTGTTCACTTGCTTACTGATTTTTTTTTATCCATTTGTACCATGGTAAACACATTGTGATGAAACATACATCACATAAAAATTTATTATTTTAACCATTTTAGGGGACAGTTCTTGCTTATTCCTTCTAAAAGCAGTGTTCTCTCAAGGGTTGGACATGTAATGTAGTAAGGGAGTCAGATGACCCTACCTTTGGCCTTTACGGGGAGAAAAAAAATCCCTTAAGCTCTGAGTCCTTACTACAAAACAAGTTGTCTGCAATGCGACTAGCTATGATATTTGGCACAACCATATCAGGCATTCAGCATTTCCATGTTCATAGGGGGAAAAAATTAAATTGCCCCTCCCTGGGCTAAACAACCTTGGCACTGCATTTTGATCCTTAAATGTATGCACATGCTATCATCAACAACAGACAGGGGTTCTGTTTGCTGAAAGAATATAAATAATTAAAATCCTGCAGGGAGCAGATTTTTATTTACAGGGCTCCATTGTCATTCTCGTACCTGGTGGGGGTATGGTCAAATTACACGAGTTTATTAAAAAACAAAAATTGATGGTTCCGGCTCCGTTCCTCTATCCCATGGAATGAGATCAAATAGAGGCTGCACAGAAGCAAACACTGTCAGTATTTAAAGAGCTATCGTTGGAATGGGGAGGGGCGCTAACTAACATTCGGGGGAATGAGCTCTCAGATGCGTGAGCTCCCTATCGCGCCCAGGGCTTCCTGGACATCACCACATCTTGGAGTTCAGATGTTCATGCTATGAAACGTTTCCAAGCCCGCCCTTCACCCTTGTTGGATGTTCTGTTTCATCATTCCCTTTTTATTTATGATTCCCCACATTTCTTAAGATAAAAGCTTACACTGCAGAAACAGTCTAAAGCATACCCCCCTACATACAAACTGATCTCCAGATTTCCAGTGAAATTGCTGCCTTTGTATACTTATGGACTGACGTGATAACTGAAAATAACTTCCATTAGCACTATAAAAACTCCAGCTGATACCAAATGAATTTCATTTGATACCAGCAGAGAAAAATATTGGCTACTGAGATATTCTTTGTTCATGGTTATTTACGGTTAGCTAGAATCCATGTACAATTCAGCCAGCCAGAAGGCCCCAGTTGATTCCCTTTCCTGGGGGACCCTGTGTGGAAGGTCTTCCATGAAAACTGGCTCACCTTCATTTGGCAAAATACTAGGACCGCTCTTCTCATACCTGGTCCACCATAATACAAGGAAATGTCTGGTGATTAAATTTCTTGGGGTAAGAAAGATGTCAACAGATGTTTGAGAGATGTGCAGTACCTCCCTCTCCACCTCCAACCCATCACCAGGCGATCCTGTAAATGTTGGAAATGGTCGACTAAATTATCAGGAAATTTCCCCAAACCATGGTCCTGGTGATTTCTTTAATGTAAATATTTCAAAGGTGTATGTACCACCGCTAAGAATTATGTATCGATATTTTGTTATGTTTCCTTCAGATCTTTGACTTTTTAAGAAATATCACATGCAGTTGAGGCTTCCCACTTGGCTCTTTCCCTCTCCGGTAAAACCACTGTCTTGCAACGGTGTACACCCTGGCCATTCATGAGTTATACTTTCAATACATATGCATGTATCATAAACAATCTTAGTTATCTTGAAATATATATACCTTTCTACAAATTTCTTTCTCCACTCCACGGTATGGATTTTTAATATTTTTATTGTAAATATACATAAGATGTCTATTTTAACTATTTTTATGCATCCAATTTAGTAACATCAAGTATATCCATAATGTTCTGTAGCCATCACATCCATTTCTAGAACTTTTTCATCATTCTAAATAGAAACTGCACCCATCAAACAATACTCCCCTATTTCTTCCCTCTCCATAGCCCCTGGCAATCACCATTCCACTTTCTGTCTCTATGAATTTGACTACTCTAGGTACCTCATATAAATGTAATAATCACACAATTTCTGTCCTGTCTCTGGCTTATTTCATTTAGCATATCAACATTGTTTTTAATATCAACCCACGTTGGTACATACTGATATAGGTCATTCATCTTAAATATTGTATAATATTCAGGAGATTCCAGATAATAATTTATCCTTAACTCTACTGGTGGACATCTAAGTTCCAATTTTTTGCTATAACAAAATCCATCTTGCAGCGAGCATCAGAGGCACTCAGCTGAAGTAGAAATGCTGGGTGTGTACCTCCTCTGCTTTACCAGGAAGCTGCCCAATTGCTCTCTTAAGTCACAATAGTAATCAACATTCCTGCCAGCAGCAGAACTGAGTTCCTGCTTCCCCATGTCCTTATTTGTACTGACAAATTTTCCTTTTTAATGTTTGATAATTTGATGGGTGTGAAATGGTATCTCAATGTTTTCTTACTTGACATTTTTTCAATGAGCAGAGTGAGGCTGAGCATATTTTCGTGCTCATTAACCATTAAAGTTTCTGTTCATGTGAAATGCTTGCTCATAACTTTTACTCTCTTTTATATAATTTTTTGCTTTTTTATTGATTTCCAAAGGGGAGAGATACATAGATACATACATGCATAGATACCTAGATATTCTGCATAATAATCATTTGACCAGCATAGTTCATTAATTTCTGACTTTATCCTTATTGTATTTTCCCTTCTGCTTGGGTTTACTCTGTTTGGTTTTAGTTTGATTTTTTGTCCATTTTCTTGATTTGGATACTTATTTGTTTATTTTATTTTTTGTTTTGTTTTCTAACTCATGCATGTAAGGCTACACATTTCTCTCTAAATAAATGGTTCATCTCATCTCACAAGCATTAACATGTAATACTTGAATTTAATTTAAAAAATTGTACAATGTCTGTTCTACAAACATACAGCCTTTGTTAGTTCCTTCAGAGGAGACCAGACATTTTCTTTCTCTTTGTAGATATGAAAGTGTCTAATTTTGCCTTAACTCTTGAATTACAAGAACAATGTGTGTTTTTCCCCGACCTCTTGAAGACCATTTTTACCCCCTCTTGCTGCTGGGGACAGCAGCTGTCCCCACGGGCATCTTTCTAAGTCATTGTCTTCTTTCTCAGGCAGAGTGGAGGATGTTCTCTTTGTCTTTGATTTTTTACAGTTTAACTTTAATGCATCTGGGATCTTTCAGGACAGTGTGTTCCTTCAATCTGAGAATTTGCATCTTTCCTTGATACGGAATATTCCCCCATTGCATCTCTCCTCCATCCTCTCTGTTCTGTCATCCAGGAATGTCTATTAGGCATATCTTGGAACTAGCTTACTCTGTCCCAAGCCCTATAAATGCTCTCAAATTTTCCGTCTTTTGGTCTCGCTAATTTACTTTGCAGAGTTTTTATTTTTATTCAGTTCTCTTTCAAATCTTGTCACAGTGTCGTGTTCCTACTCTGGTTCCTATTCCTTCATTTAAATCTTTGAATGCTTAAAACACACTTACTTTTAAGTTATCTTTTATACTGTCCTGTTTTCTTTTGCTTTGGCCCTACCCTCCCTCCCTTCCTCATACGATTTGTCATGTTGGCTGCAAACTCATATTCAGAGAGCTTTCAAATCCATGGGAATTCCCAGAAGCTAGTTATACAGGAAGCTCAGGTCACCCCCAACCCAATTAAATCAGAATTTCTGGGGTTGAGGTCCAGACACCAGGGCTTTTGGAAGCTCTCCAGTTGATTTTAATGTGCAGCTGAGGCTGAAATCACTTCCTACAGCACAGAGCAGCCTCCACCTGCCTCACAACCTTATAAGGCTTTTCACCCACCCTCTTCGTGCTGCTCCTAATTCTGTCTTTAATTTTGACACTTACGGATTTCCCTTTCTTGCTTTCAGTTTAGATATACTGGGGGGAGTTCCCATGATAAAATACGCCTAACATAAAATTTACTGTTTTAATCATTTTTAAGTATACAATTCTGTAGCGTTAAGTCCATTCAAAATGTTGTACAACCCTCATCATTGTCCATTCCCAGACATTTTCATCATCCAAAACGGAAACTCTGTACCCATTAAACAATACTTCCCCATTCTCCCACCCTTAGGGCCCTGGTAACCTCTAATCTACTTTTTACCTCTGTACATTTGACTATAAGAGGTTCCTCATAGGAGTGGAATCATACAATATTTGTCTTTTAGTGACTAGCTTATTTCATTTAGCATAATGTCTTCAAGGATCATTCATGTTACAGCACTATCAGAATTTCATTTATTTTAAAAACCAAATAATATTCCATGTCAAGGATATACTGTTCATCTGTTGCTAAACACTTGGGTTGTTTCAACCATCTGACTATTATGAATACTACTATAAACATTGTTCTACAAGTATATATACCTATATAGTACCATATGTGTATACATTTATGGGGTACATGAGATGTTTTGATAAAGGCAGGGAATGTAAAAAAGCACATCATGAGGGCCTGTCATGGGGTGGGGGGTGGGGGGAGGGATAGCATTAGGAGAAATACCTAATGTTAATGTCGAGTTAACGGGTGCAGCACACCAACATGGCACATGTATACATATATAACAAACCTGCACGTTGTACACATGTACCCTAGAACTTAAAGTATAATAATAATAAAAAGAGCACATCATGAAGAATGGGGTGTCCATCCCCTCAAGCATTTGTCCTTTGAATTACAAACAATCCAATTACACTCTTTATTTTAAAATACAATTTAGTTATTATTGATTAAGTTATTATTGATTACAGTCACCCTACTGTGCTATCACACAGTAGGTCTTATTCATTCTTTCTATTTTTTAACCCATTAATCATCCCCATCTCCTTCTCAACCCCTCACTACCCTTCCCAGTCTCTGGTAACCATTCTTCTACCCTCTATGTCCATGAGTTCAATTGTTTTGATGTTTAGATCCCACAGATAAGTGAGAACATACAATGTTTATCTTTCTGTGCCTAGTTTATTTTGTGATACTTTTTAAAGAAATGTAATGCAGACTTTATTCAGGACCATCATGATAGGTATAAGGATCCCTGCAATGGGATTTTGTGGTGGGAGAAAGATTGAGCTCAACTCTGAATACAAGAGAAAGTGGAAATTTATAGCCCAGGAGAAGGGTGGGGGTCAGTGGACGGAAATTACTAAGAGGAAACATCACGGGGAAGGGAAGATTCTGGCTAAACTCACCCAGCATGATTCTTACTGAAAACAGACCAGGGCGATCACACACAACCTGAGGGATGGTGGTGGACGAAGAACCCTATCAGGTATCAGGATGCTCAGATATCGAGGATGGAGGATTCTTGCTAAACTGACTTAGCAAAATTCTTGACAAAATTGGACACTGACCGCAGAATACAGGGATTAACGGAGGAAAGGGGCTCAGAGGAGCCTGGGTAGAGTGTAATGAAGAAAACAGTCTTTGTCAGGAGTCAGAAAAGAACACAGCACTTCAGGAAGCTGATGAGGAAACCAACTTGCTGGGAGCAAGAGATGCTGCAGGGGTGGGGGCAACGACACAGCCAGCCCGAGGACTGAGAGTTGATACTTCTGTCCACAGACTCCAGGGCATGGCAGAAATTATTTGAGCGGGGCAATAAGCAAACCACTATTTCCTTACCTACAGCAGGTAAAAGACTTCCATCCCAAACATATAATGAACTCCTATAACTCAATCACAAAAAGAAAAACAATCCAATTAATTTTGATGGGCAAAAGACTAACTAGCACGTCACATCAAAAATATACATACACACACACATCCAATGGTCACATGAAAAAGTGCTCAACATCATTAGGGAATTGCAAATATAAAGGACAATGATATGCCACTAGGCACCCACACCATGGCTAAAATGAATCAACTGACAATACCAAGTGTTGACGACCTTTGCGAAGCAATTGGAATTCTCATACATTGCTCATGGGAACGAAAAATAGAAAAATCACTTTGGAAAAAAAGTTTAGCTATTTCTTTTATAAAAATTAAATATACACTTATTTTGCAACCCAGATATTCTACCCCTGGAAATTTTCTCCCAATAAACGAAGAGAACATGTCCAGAAAAATCTTGTACATGAATGTTTATTATTAGTCTTGTATATGAATGTTTATTACTTACTAATAATCCCCCAGAACTGGAACAACTCAAATTTCCATCAATAGGAGATTGGATAGTGGTGATATATCTGCCTAATAGAATGCACAGGATAGAAAGGAACAAATCCCTGTACAATATAGAAGAATATCAAAGATATTATGCTTAGAAAAAGAAATCTAGAGTAGGCAGTTACTGATACTGTTTAACAGTTCAATGATGCTCATAGCTGGTCTCTTTCTTTTTTGTTTCACCACCCTTATCATCCTGACTTTCAGCCTCATGGTCACAAAAACACAGCCCCACACAACATATCCATGTAAAAGGCAGGAGAAAGAGGGCAAGGGAAGTACCAGTTCCATCTGCCTACTTCTTGTCAGACTTGCACTTCAATATTTTTTTCCAGAACTAGGTCACATAGCAATCTCAATGAAAGCCAGAATCAAGGATTTCAATCTTGATTTAGACCAATTTTGATTTCTTGTCTTAGGGCTGGGATATATTGCTGCCCAGAGCAAAATCGGGGGTTTTTTTTTGTTTTTTTTTTCAGCAAGACAGGGGGGATGGTTATCACATAGACAACTAACAGTGTCAACCACACAACTTAAAGTCTAAACAAGTCATTCTAAATCCCTTGGGCCTGAACACACAGAAACAATGAGCACAAATGGCTTAAGCCATGTTACAGGAACCCACAAGAAGCCAAGGTACTTTCTCTCAAGCAGAGACTAAGAACTTCACTTAATACCAAAGGAAGAAAACAAATGGCATGGCCCAATAAGATGTGTTGAAATAGCTGCCAAGAAATGAGAAGCAAAGATTAAGATGTTGGAAGTCCCAATGCTACTAGCATTAAGAAAAAGTTAGATCCAGGAATTTAGAGAAGGAAAATAAGGATTATTAGCTTTGGTTGCCATAACAAAATACCACAGATTGGGTGGCTTAAACATCAGAAATTTATTTCTCACAGTTCTGGAGGCTGGGAAGTCCAAGATCAAGGTGCCAGCCAATCTGGTTCTTGGTGAGAGTTCTCTTCCTCGCTTGCAGGTGACCACCCTCACCATGTCCTCACATGGCAGAAAGAGCAAGCTCTGGGGTCTCTTCCTCTTCTCATATGGACAATGGGCCATCACATTAGGGCCCCACTCCTGTGATTCAGGTAACCTTCATCACCTTCTCACAGGCCCTGCCTCCAAATATAGTCACAGTGCAGGTGAGGGCTTCAACATATGAATTTGAAAGGGTGGTAAATAGCCCATAACAATGAGCAAGCAACTATTTGGGAGGCTATGTCTCATTTCAAATGAACCCATGACTGTGGACATCAGGACATCTCTCCAAATTAAGCATCTAAGTCTGTTGAGAGAAAAACCACAAAAGCAGCACCTGGGAGGAAATAAACCCTAAATTGTTCCCCACTAGAGTCAGCAGGTTTGGTCTGAGGCATGGCCCCCGTGTGTTTCAGACACTCAAGATGCACATCCCAGCATTAACCAGGCTGCTACGCACGACCACAGCCGAGCTCCCAATTCCTGCCTGTAGCAGATGTGTTGTTTACAAATAAAGTACACTGGCTGGCATATAGCAGCTGTGATTAAGTTAATGACTAAGTGCTGTTTTAAGATGACAAATATCTGAAACCTACATATCTTGCATGCTATTATTTGGTTCTGTAAATGTTTAGACAGCTGGTAGAAGTTTGCCCTGACACTGGCACTAAAACGCATGTTCGTGAAGTCGAGTGCACCATGCATTCCTAACAACTAAGATTCTATTTCTTATGTATGAGGGACTCAGATCTGCTGTTCTGAGGCAAAGCCATCCAGGGCTCAACCCCCTGTGCCTCATGAGTGATCATTTATGTTCCGTACAACAAAAAGACGATAACAATGTCCCCCTCATTATTGCTTCATAAGAAAGAACATGGGCATATCTTAGCTGAAAAAGGCTTTAATGATCTTCTAGGCCTCAAACTCCCATTAGCAGTAGAACCCTGTTTCCAAGTGAAATATTCCATAAAGTCCCAGTAATTAAAAGAGATAAAAGGAGCACCGCTTGGCTAAAGCACAGATGTGGGTGATGTTCACAGCACCCCGGGGAGACCCTAAGTGCCTTTTCAATACCCTAGATCTCAAAAGAGCCTGCTTTAAAAACTCTTTATCTGGTCTGTTTCTGAGATTTCTAGAGCCTCTTTTGACACCTTATACATCTTGGGAAATAGAATCAGGCCCCTCCTGCCAATCTTCAGAACCAGGAGCTTAGTGGGAAAGACTGTGCAAGGGGAGTCGGGACTAAACATTTCCCATTGTAGCTGGAATGAGTTGTGAACTCCATGTGCTAAAATAGTTGAAGGGAAACACAGAACCTGTCATTCCCAGGGAGGATGGGAACATTAAAAACAAATAAAAATCAAGTAGATATCCATAGATTCCCAGCTAAGATGGGGCAGGTGTGTTCCAGGTTTGAATCCAGTGAGGCACCCTGGCTGAATGGGGCCAATGGTGAGAGGCCTGGGACCCTATTCCCTGGGTACCACCCCCACTCACCAGGGGTAGAAGTCTCAGAAGCACCCTCACTGAAGGCTAAGGCTCCGCAGAACACAGTTTGAAATCCGCCATTCAATGCTAATGCCTGTAATAGTAATGGGTGTCGTGAATTACCAGTAAAAAATAATGCTTCTAAAAGGACCATCTACAGAGATTCAAATCCAGTTTGTTTTTAGCATTCTCCACTCCCTCCTTCTGCCTGTTTGCCCACTCCCCAAACACAAAATACTCCCTCCTGCCAACGAGAAAAGCTACCAGATCGACTCCTTGACACTCACAGGTCTGGGGCTATTGTGGCTCCCCTCTCAAATGTCACTTCTAGAGAGGCAAGAGGAAAGAGAGAAAATCTTAAAAGAAGTAAAGGAAGGGTTTATGGAGAGATTGAAAATATCACAGAGTGTGGAAATTCACAATTCCTCTCAAATCACAATAGGGGAGAGAGTTCCTTACTTACGGGTAAAGTGGAGCTGAAGAAGCTGGTATAAAACAACCTCAAGGAGATCTCTATGCACCTAGAGTTTAATCAAAAGTTCAACAAAGATTTATTGAGCACCTACTAGTTGCAAGCCACTCTGTTCGCACTGGAGAGACAAAAGTTTAGGACTCTGGACCTTCCTTAAAGGGACTCAAAATCCAATGAAAGAAATTACAAAGGAACAAAAATTATTAAAGGAAATAAAAGGTAAAGATAAATTTCTAAAGAGGAACAGTAACTCATTTAGGGAGGGGACAGGGTGAGATATGTCTTAAAACCTGTATTTATCATTCCAAACTCTCCTTAAGTTTAAGGAGACTAAGGAATAAAGTCTATTGGAGGCCCACACACATGTGCAACTGGGAAGATTTGAAAGCATGAGTGGCATGCTGTAATCCATCTAGATATGTTATCCCAGCAGACTGTGGAAGATGCGTGTGGGACTGTGAGAACACACCTGGGTGCAAAGAGCCTGGTTAGAAAGTGAATTTAATAGTGCAGGCAACAGAGGATGGAAGTGTGAACTAAGGCAGGAGCAGAGCAGTTGGCTTCAAGACACATTTAAGAGATAAGACAGAAATAATGTGGTGACCAAGAGGGTATGAGTAGATGAGAAACTGACAACATCTATGGGTATCTCCTCCATCTTGCTATCATACCAAATTACTTTTTATTTCTATGTCACTGTCTTCATTTGCACACTGTCACTCACTCAGTCCCTAAGTCAGAGACTTCGAGACATCCTTAATGCTTCTCTTTTCTTCATTCTGACATTCAATCTATCAGCACAACCTGTGAACCTACCTACTGCTGATTATTTCTTAAGTAAGTTTACTCCCTCCAACCCACTTTACAATGTTGACTTTTACTTGAGTCCCGTGCTTCTAGAGAACAGTGGTGATTAAGAGATTTCCTACTCTTTTGTGCTCTAGAAAATGACTTATTGCAAAGAATCCTCTTCTATAACTTAGATAAGACCCTCGGATACCCCCCACTCACCTTTGTTTACTATGGCAAAGTCAGGCTCAGACCCTCCAATTCCACTCTTTGCTTCCTAAACCATTAGATGAACTGTGTGTCCCCACTGATCAATCAAAATAAGATGCCCATTAATCTGATTTGACCAAACTTTAGTTAGGTTTCTTTCTTTTCTTCAGTCCCTAACATTGACCCACCCTCAGCCTGAGGAGTGTGGCTCCAGCTTGAAGGACCCTCCTGAGAACAGGCTGACCCCAGGATAAAGCATTCTCAGATTTAATGTCTGATCCCTCCACCTGCCCCAGTTCATCCCACTTCCCCACACCCAGTTCTTTCCAGCTTTATTCACTCCTCCCTACAAAAGAAAAGCCTTTTTCCTGGGATCCACTTACAAATCTCATGGTCAGAGCATTCTCTCTCTTGCAATAGTTCTCCTTACCCCCCACTGCAATCATCCTTTTCAATAAAGTCCCCCCTTATCTAACTTGGATTTGTTTTTATTTGGCACACTGCACCACCCTTGGCCAAATCATCCTTATCTCCCTTCTGAGGTTCTACAATGGGCTCCAAACTACTCTCGCCACTTTCCTTCTGGCCAGCCTTCAATTCATTCTCCATATCTGCCCACAAGACTATGAACATGACTCCTGCCTACCTCTCCAGCTTCATCTCTCACCATTCCTCCCTTTGCTCTGTCCATGCCAGGCTGCTTTCAACCCCTCAAACACACATTCTCTCTTGCCTTTGGGTCTTTGAATGTGCTGCTTCCCATACCTGACTACTCACAATGGCCAACTGGCTATGACTTATCTTTTAGATATGAGTTTTGAGGTCAACCTCCCAGAATTGACTAGGGTCCCTGGTGATGTATTCCCATAACTCACTTTAATATTTGTTTATACCACACTAGATTGCAAACACTTTAAAGCAGGGACCATGCCTATCTTATTCACTTGTCAATTCTGTCTCAAACACAGAGCTTGTTAAGTATTTGTTAAAAAGATGGAGATGGAAGAATGGGAGGATGGCTAGAGAATAAGAAAAATGTTATTTGGTGGGTTGAGTGCAGTGGCTTATGCCTCTAATCCTCTAATCCCAACACTTTGTAAGGCTAAGGCAGGAGGATCGCTTGAGGCCAGGAGTTAAAGACCAGCCAAGGCAACATAGCAAGACCCTGTGTCAACAAAACATTTAAAAATTACCCAGGCATTGTGGCACAAGCCTGTAATCCCAGCTACTTGGGAGGCTGAGGCAGGAGGCTCCCTTGAGCCCACATGTTCAGGGTTACAGTGAGCTGTGATCACACCACTGCACTCCAGCCCAAGCGACAGAGTGAGACCCTGTCCTTGGAAAATAAATAAATAAAGGAAAGAGAGGAAGATATATGTCATTTAGAGAGAAACTATTTCCCTGAGAGGAAATGGCTATAGAGATAGGAGGAAAACCAGGAAGCTAAGGCATGTAAGAATTTCAGGAAGGAGGAGGTGTTCAGCAGCATCCAGTGACAAGAGGCCAAGTGAGATGAGAATGGGAAGTAAATGTTCAATAAACTAAAAGATAATTAATGAACATGGTGAAAGGTGTTTCTCTGGAGTGGAATGGGATAGAAGCCAGGTGGAACTGGATTGGAAACTGAATGGGTGATGAGGAGGCTTTCAAATAGAGACTGATCTACCAAATAATGCAGATGGCAAGAGCAGCGGAGAGAGATAATGTGTCTGGAAGAAAAAACTTCCCACCTACCTGCTGCCCAACCCCATGTACTACTGTCCTGGTATGGACATCCTCTGGATAGAGAGACAATGATTTGGAGTTAAACAGGTCAAAGTGCTTATTTCAGACCTTTCTATCCATGGGAAAGAAGACTGCACAGCTTTCAGGTGAAGCCTTTGTTGCGTGGCCCCGAGTTCAACAGCAGCCCATCACCAGAGCACGGCAAAGGCCAGAGTTTGTCCAGGATCATTGAGCATGTGCCTTGCATTCTTCTTCCCCATCCCTCAGCCTAGGATGATGACACTGGCTAAGAAGAAGGCAAGAAGCACCTGAGTATTGTGTCGGTGCTTCTGACCCACGTATGCAGTTGACTTGTAGGAAACCAACAACAGGGACCCTCTTCTAACCAATAACAAGGTCAAAATATGAACCTCTACTTTTATTTTTGGTGAAATGGTTAAGTAGTTAGATTGAACAACTCTCCCACTGAAACCACTAAAATAAAGGTTAAGGCTTGCTAAATGTCCTTTTAAATGAGTTGGCAGAAGGGAAACAATCCACAATGACCAAAAATAAAATAAAAGCAGGAACCCTGAAGACAAGAAAACACCAAAGCTAGCTCTATCTTTGTGAAGGTTTCTGCTGAACCCTGAATATATTGAGTTTACACTCTGATGATGGCAAGATTGGAGAGAAGAAGAGATGAAGCCTAGGACTCACCAAACATCAGGAGGCTAAAAGAAGAATCACCATGTGAGATATGGAAGAACTGTGCCTGATGGTAAAGATGGAGAGAAATAAACTGGCCATGGAGAAGAAGACATCAAGGAAACTTATCTTGACTTTGGCGCTAGGTAAAAGAGAGAAGGAATTTCCCCTGAGAATGCATAACCAAAAAATAAGCTCTCGTGGGCCTGTGATCTAATCCACAATAACTGAGAGTACAAAAACAAACTCAAACTTATTTTCAATTCGTCCCAGGTTGTCAGTATCTGCAAGAAATAAATGCGAAATTACTCTGAAAAAAACACAATTTCAATCAAATTTTCAAATTAATTCCACAAACGACACTCCAAGGAAAAAGACCAGCTTGCAGTCAAAACTTAGAAAATACACATGAAAATAACATCATGAGTGAAGCAAAGACAAAAATAGCAGAATCAGATCAACAAAGACTTCAGAATTTTGAATTAACAGATGCAGAATATAAAATAACTATTATGAATGTTTTTTAAAAATTGTTGAGATAAAATTCACATCACAAAATTCACCGTTTTAACCATATTAAAGGGTTGAACACTATTAAACATTTCAATAGTTTTTGGTATGTTTACAGTATTATGGAACCATCAGTGCAGTCTAATTCCAAAATATTTTCATCACCCCAAAAAGAAAACTCATATATCCCAATGCTCCCCTCCCCATTTACTGACAGCCACTAGTCTTTTTGTCTCAATGGATTTGCCCGTTTGAACATTTTATCTACATTGAATCAATATGTGATTTTTTTCTTACTAGCTTCTTTCACTGAACATAATGTTTTCAAGTTGTAATTTGTATCCATATTTCATTCCTCTTTATGGTTGAATGATGCTCTATTGTAGGGATATATACCTTTTGTTTCTCTCTTCATTGGTTGATGAACATTTGAGTTGTTTCCACTTTTTGGACATTATTAATAATGCTGCTATGAACATTTGTGTACAGATTTTTGTTGGAAGATGTTTTCAGTTGTGGGGGGCATATACTTAGTAGTGGAAATGCTGAGTCATATGGTAATTCTATGTTTAACTTTTTGAAGAACCACCAAACTGTTTTCCATAGAGGCTGCACCATTTTATGTACCCACCATCAACATATGAGGGTTTCAATTTCTCCGGACGCTCATCGATACTTGTTTTCTGGGTTTTGGTTTTGTTTATTATTTAGCCATCCTAGTTGGTGTAAGGTGGTGTCTCCTGGATGTTTTGATTTGCATTTCCCAGATGACTAATGATGCTGAGCATCTCCTCATGTGCTTGTTGGCCACCTGCATATCATCTTTGGAGACATGTTTATTGAAATTCTTTGCCCATTTTTATACATGAATTTTTTTACAAAAATCAATTGTATTTGATTGTCTTTTTGTTGTTGAGTTGTAAGAGTTCTCTATATATTCTGGATAGTAGACTCCTATCAGCTAAACTATTTGCAGATATTTTCTCCAAGTCTACAAGTTGTCTTTTCACTTTCTTGATGGCATCATTTGATAAGTGAAAGTTTAAATTTTTGACAAAGTATAACATCTCTTTTTCTTTTGCTGTTTGTGCTTTTGGTGCTATATTTAAGAAACCATTGCCTAATCAAAAGTCGTAAAAATTTACACCTCATTTCTTTCTAAGAGTTTTATAGTTTTATCTCTTACATTTCAGTCTTTGATTTATTTTGAGTTAATTTTTGTATATAGAGTGAGGTAGAAGTTCAATTTCATTCTTTTACACGTGGTTTTCCAGTTATCCCAGCATCATTTATTAAAGAGACTATTTTTTCACCCACTGAATGTTCTTGGCACTCTTACCAAAAACCAGTATAAATGTATGGGCTTATTTCTAAATTCTTAATCCTATACCATTGATCTATATGTCTATCCTTATACTAGTACAACACTATTTTGATTACTGTAGATTTGTAATAAGTCTTGAAATCAGGATATGTAAGTCTTCCAGTTTGTACTTTTTCAAGATTGTTTTGGCTATTCAATGGTCTTTTGTATTTCCAATGAACTGAAAATTAATTTTGTCAAGATTGTTTTGGCTATTCAATGGTCTGTTGTATTTCCAATGAACTGAAAATTAGTTTATCCATTTCCACCAAAAAAAAAAAGATTGGGATTTTGATAGAGATTGCATTGAATATGTAGATCAATTTGGAGAATATTGCCATTTTAACAATATGAAGTCTTCCAATACATGAACACATATAGTCTTTGTTACTTTTGGTCTTCTTTAATTTCTTTCAACCCTATTTTGTAGTTTTCAGTGTACAAATCTTGCACTTACTTGGTTATATTTATTCCTAAGTATTTTGTTCTTTGGTGCTTTTATAAGTGGAATTATTTTCTTAATTTCATTTTCAGATTGCTTATTGCTAGTGTGTAGTGATACAATTGATTTTTGTAAAAAAATGTGTTTTGAAAAAAGAAAAAAGTTTGAAAATATAAGAATCTGTTGATAAAAACAGTCAAACTGTAAAATATTTTAAGACATTTATTCTGACCCAAATATGAGTGACACATAGAGATTTTAAATATTTTAAGAGATTTATTCTGACCCAAATATGAGGTACACAGCCCTCAGGAGGTCCTGAGAACATGTACCCAAGGTGGTTGGGGTACAGCTTGGCTTGATATGTTTTAGGAAGGCATGAGACATCAATCAAATACATTTAAGAAGTACATTGGTTTGGTTCAGAAAGGCGGGACAACTCAAAGGGGAGTGGTGGGGGGGCGGGTGTGGGCGGGGGGTGGCTGTCGCTTCCAGGATATAGGTAAATGTAAATATTTTCTGGTTGACAATTGGTGGGAAGACCTGGGATCTATAGAAAGGAAATGTTCAGGTTAAGATAAAAGATTGTGGAGACCAAAATTCTTTTGAAGTCTTATAGTGGCTGCTCTGCGAGACAATAGATGACAAATTTTCCTGTTCAGATCTTTAAAAGGTGCTAGACTTTTAGTTAATCTCTTCAGGATTGGGAGAGCCTGGAAAAAAAAAAATCTAGCTATGTTAATAGAGATTCTTTACAGATGCAGATTTTCCCCCACAAAGGACGGCTTTGCAGGGCCATTTCAAGATATGGCAGAGAAACATGTTTTGGGGTAAAATATTCTTATTTTCTTCCTTGTTATGCCAGAGTCAGAGTCAGATTGGAAAGTAAGTCATAATATACAGGATTAAAAAAAAAAAAATCTGATGAGAACTTATGGTTTGTAGGGCATGACTCCCCAGACCCCTTAGATAGAAATGTGGGCAAGATAAAACAAATCAGAGCCTAGTCCTCAAAACAAAAGACTAAAAATTTAAACCAGAGACTTCCAGTTTCAGCTCTCACATGAAAAGATCTTAGAAGTTGCCATTCCCAACCTTACAGCGAGAAGCTGGGCAAACTGGAAACCAATATTGCTTTTTGGCCTAACAGAACTGAGCTCATTGGCCAAATCAACATCTCCAAATTAGGAGAGACATGCACATCCAGGGGAAAACAACAGAGATCTTCTGAGCTGGAGGAGAAGCAACTAGAGCCATGAATTGCTAGGAATACTTAAATGGCAGTTGTGACAAACTTCTGGAGGTTGGGTGTGAACTAGCACAAGAGTGAGAAACTCCTGGATACCCTGCAGCTCTAGGAGGACCTGCAGGCATTTGTGGGCTTTACCTCCAAGAACCCTACAAGGCTCTTCTCATAGTGAGGACCCAACAAAGATCTTTTCAAGGCTCTGTCAAGGGGAGGGGAAGAGTAATCATTGTGAAATATGCCCAGAGCCTTCTCCATAACAAATTGAGACAGCCAGGTAAAAAGGGCTCCCTGGCAGAACTTCCCACAGGCCTGTGCACTGGGAGGAGTGCACACCAGGGTGGAGCCTTGGGAAGTTCAAGTCGTTTTTTGCACGGGGGAGGAGACTGGCCTCTCCTGGTCCGGGTGGTAATATGGAATTCAATCTGTGAGGCGAGAAACTGGTTAGCAGGATTCTTGCTTTGCTGAGAGTTCCTGTTTCCTTTTTTTTTTTTTTTCCTTTTCACCCAATAAATTCCATTTTTCTCACCCTTCAAAGTCTCTGTGAGCCTAATCTTTCATGACCGTATGACAAGAACCTGAGTTTTAGCTGAACTAAGGAGAAAGTCCTACAACAAAATGCCTACCCTCCAGGTGAAAGGACTTGGCCAGAGCCCAATTCCAATACCTTATCCCAGATGGAGGAGGGAGATACTCCCCATATCAGCCCACACTAGCCTTCCTGTCTCACCTAATGAGGGTTAAGGCAGAAAGCAGTCAACAAGGGTCAAGGCTTCAGAGAAATTGTTCAGGTTGCTGCAGCCATGAGATGAAGTAGGGGAAGGGGAAAGAGGGCAAAAAGCTACACCTACACCATGGGAGGAATACTTATGAAGGTCGCAGCTCCAAGACAAAGGCCCATCAAAACACTGATGAGTAATTGGAAAATTATGAAACAATCTCCCTCTCCCACCTTCTACCACCACACCAACAAGGCTCCAGTATAATAACAGTGGATTATAACCAAAAGAGCTATAAGACACAGACTCTTTGAGGAGAAGCACATAGGGAAACCCAAAGTCAAGAGGAGAGACACAACAAGGACTTGGAGGTACTTGATGCCTGTGGTGCACACAGCTGCAGCAGACATTAAGCACAGCCCACTCACAGCCAGTCCAACATATTCATCCTCAAATAGCTTATTTACCTCAATTTCTACCCAATACAACACATATGGCTTTCAACAACGTATTGCAAGGCATGCCACAAGGCAGGCAAAACAGTCTCCAGAGAGAACGCAGTTATGAGAAACATACCCAGGTTTTATTCAGATCTTGTAATGGTTAGACAGGGAATTTTTAAAAATGATTATTAATATGTTAAGCATTGAAATTTAAAAAGTAGATCACTTGGAAGAGATGGGGAGGTAAGCAGAGAGATGGAAACTCTAAGGAAGGATGCTACAAATCAAACACCCAGTCACAAAAAGGAAAAATGCCTCCAGTGAGCTCATTGGTAGATTGACAAGGCCAAGGTAAGATTCGGTGAACTTGAAGATAGGTCAATATAAACTTCCTAAACTGAAATGTAAAGACAAAAAAAAGAAAGAAAGAAAAAACAGAGCAGAACATTCAAAACTGTGTGACAATATCAAAAGGAAATGATACATACATAGGTACATAGATACATAGATAGATCTGCAATATATACATAATTGGAATGCCAGAAAGACAAGCAAGAGAAAACAAAGCAAAAGAAATATTTGAAGTAAAAATGGCTGAGAACTTTCCAAAATTCATAAGACCCAAAGCATGGATTCAGGAAGCTCCAAGAACACCAAACAGAATAAATACAAAAAAAAAAAAAATAGCAATGCCTATGCCTAGGCTTATATTCAAACTGCAGAAAGTCAAAACAAATAAACTGAAAGAAGGCAGAAGGAAAAAAAAGTTACCTATAGATAAACAAGGATAAGAATTACATGCAAGCAAGAAAAGGGTAGAATGAAATATTTAAATTGTTTAGAAAAAGAAAACAGTAACCTAGAATGCTCTATACCATGAAATTAACCTATAAAAGTGAAGAAAAATGCATTAATAGTGGAAATTTAAAATGGTGTAGCACCTGTGGAAAATGGTTTGGCAGTTTCCCAAGAGTTAAACATAGAATTACCATATATCCCAGCAGTTCTACTTTTAGGTACATACCCAAAGGAATTGAAAGCAAGGTCTCAAAAAATACTTGTATACAGTGATTACAGTAGCATTATTCACAATAGCCAAAAGGTAGAAATAACCCAAGTGGCCATCAGGAGATGAAAGGATAAACAAATTATAATCTGTCCATACAATAAAATATTATTCAGTCTTAAAAGGGAATAAAATCCTGATGCATATTGCAACATGGATGAACCTTGAAAACACTGAGCTCAATCGAATAAGCCAGACACAAAAGGACACATAACATGAATAACGCTACTACACACCTACTATAGTAGTTAATATCCAAAAAACTGACAATGATAATTGCTGCCAAGAATTCAAAGCAGCAGGAACTGTCATTCATTGGTGTTGGGAATACAAAATGATATAACCACTTCAGAAGACAATTTCATCAAGTGCATAGTATTTGACAGTACAAAGAAGGAACCTTAAGTTATGCAAATTTAAAAAATATTATTTCGAAGGTCAAGGTATGTCAGGGTGGGATGGAGACAAAAGAATCTAACTGTGTTACAAATGTTTGAGAAAACCTCGCAGAAAAAGCTTGTGGGAAGGGGGAGTGGATGATCTAAATAACTTTAGAAGTGAGTGTAGATTACAAGACTGAAGACCAAAGGAACTGTATATAAGCATGGTACTCTCCTAGATAAAGTTTTTCCACAAGTCACAGGTTAACAATCCTGAAACCATGATAAATGTATAATGGAATTAGGTAAGTGGATGCCTAGTGGTGGGAAACAGGTTTCTTTCTGTTGGAGTGGGAGGTTACAGATAAGCAAAAGAAGAAGGCTAGAATGATCCACGTAGTAATCCACATGACTCATGTTTAGCTTAATGTACACACAGATGGATACATATAGAAATATTTATAGATATGTGTATACTGTATACATGAGTTAGCATACCCACATATATTTTCTTGCTCTCTCAGCTCAGAGGGCCTAAAAGCGTTAACATCCCAGTAGCAATGAGCACATCTAGTTCCCAGGTCTTGGTTTCTAATTCCGTTCTCCAATAAAAGGAGCCATGGTTCCTTAGAGAAACAACTGACTGATTCTAGGGCTGGGGCAGGACAATATACAGGAGGAGCCTGGAGCATCTCATGGTGCCAGAAGGTAAGAAAGGGCTCAAGAAACCAAAATGATGTAGGGGGGGGCGGTGCAGAGGCATGTCAAAGGGACATCAGAGCCAGCCTGAAAGAACTATCAATAGCTACAGCTGAACAACGTAAGTAACAAAATAATGTAGTATTGGATTCTAAAACCAAAGTATCAAATAAATCTCCATGAGTCCAGACTTATATAGATGGGGTAAAAGAGACAAATCTTCCATAGAGATTAATTTCAAATAATTTATGTACATATCCTCATTTCTAGGAGGTGCAGTGTAACTCCTCACTCTGGCACAATATGGAAAGGAAGAAAAAGAGTTACTTTATAGCAGAGAAACCTGACAAATACTACTTAAGCCAGGTGATCAAGATTAACATCGATAGTGGTAATATATGCTGATAAAATGCACTAATATGCACTTTATCTCTGTGGTCTTCCTTCCAAAATCCCAGTTTAATCATAGGAAAAATATCAGACAAATTCCCACTGAAGGATATTTTATAAAATATCTGACCAAAATTCCTGAAACATCTCAAGGTCTTAAAGCACAAGGAAAGTATAAGAAACTGTCAGTCCAGAGGAGCCTACAAAGATATGACAGCTGAATGTAATATTGCATTCTAGATGAAATCCGTGAACAGAAAAAGGCCATTAAAGGTAAACTAAAGAAATGTGAAGGATGTACGAACTTTAGTTAATAATAATGTATTGATAGTGACTCATTAATTGTTACAAATGTACCATAGTAATATAAGATGTTAAAAACGAGGACACCATGTAGTGTATATGGGAATTCTCTGTACTCTCTGTAACTGTTTTACAAATCTAAAACTATTTTGAAATTTGTTAAAATTGAAAGAAATAACAAAATGACTTGGGATATATTTAGAATATAAAGAATATACTTTAGGCAGAGGAAAAATAACACTAGATTAAATATCTGAGATGGAAGAAATAATCATGAAGAAAATATAGATAAATATAAATAAACATCAATTGTATTCAATAAAATAGCTAATATATATGAGAATAGAATAGACGATAAAAATGTAGATGGTCATAACATGTGACTTAAAAGAGTTTAAAAGAAGTTAAAGTATTCTAACATCTTTAATTATTACAGAATACAGTGAGTATGTGATAAACTTTAGACTTTGATAAGTTGAGTAAGCACATTAAAATAGTTACTGTGAGCACTAAGAGAATAGACATAGAGCATCATAATCCTATCAGTTCTTCAACATTTATTCAGAATCTGACCATTTGTCTTCACCTCTTCTGCCACCTACTCAGGTCCAAGACATTGGATTCTCTCACCTGGGTGAGTGTTGCAACCTCCTAACTGGTCTCCCTGCTTTTACTCTACCCTTATTGAGTCTACTGTCAACACAGAAACTAGAGTGGTCCTGTCAGAACGTAAGCTAGATCTTGGTGTTTCTCTGCTCCAAGTCCTGCAATGACTTCACTTTTCATTCAAAGTAAAAGCCAAAATTATCACAATGATTTGCAAGATCCTGTATTAACTGGCCCCTACTTACTGCGATAACCTTGTATCCTACCGCGTTTTCTCACCTTCCCTCCATTCCACACCCTCGGGCCTCTAACGTCTAACATTGAAGACCCACTCTCACCTCAGCCTTCACACTTCTGTCTGCCCAGAATGCTCTTCTCCATGGCATCTGCATGAGTCATTCCTTGGTTTACTTATATATGAAACATTCCCTGACTACCCTATTTAAAATGAAACCCCTTCATCAGAATTCACTATCCCTCTTCCTTGGTTAATTTTTCTTTGTCACCAATGAACTTACCACATAGTTTAGAGAAACTTTGTTCTCTAAGATCATAGACTATCAAAAGCTTTGCCCTTTGAAATTAAATCAATATGAGACATTCTGATCTTGACTGAGGATCTAAGTCACTTTGACGCAGAGCAGCATTCTTGATTCACAACTCAGCTACAGAGCACCAGATAAAGGATTTCTGGACTCAGCCTTCCATGTCTATCTTAACTTTGTAGATTCCAAGGAAATAGGACCTTGGGTTACCTGATGCTGCTTTGAGCCTAAACTCCATCCTTCCCCCAAATCCTATAATACTTCTATCTTTTCCTTTGTTTGGTGAGACATCTTATGATTCTCAGCATGTGGTTTTCCTCATTGCAATGGGCCAGTAAATCTGATTTTGTCAGACTAGAGGTCACACAGAGAAAATTCTAAAGTACTGGTTCACAGGGGTTCATTTTATTGTTATTCTTTATACATAGATATTTTATTGCACTCTGACATTGAGGTATACTGGTTATATCAGTAAACTATGTTATCTTTAATTACTAAGACAAGTCAAAATTAAAATAAGCATCTCTCTAAATTAGGTTTTCAATTATATTATGACATATCAAGATTTCCTAATGATTTCCTATTTCATTCTTAATTCGTGGAATGTCTGACACTCCCAAAGAGCAGTGCCTTCTTCCTTTGCTGACATAATCTGACTGCGAGTGGCCAAATCACACTGTTCGGTTCAGCTGCAAGGATGACAATATCCTCAAGTGGGTGGTTTCTCTCCTCCTGAAGCAGGTGATGAGGCTGTGGGAACTTGGCCCCATCACCTCATTCCTTCCATCATATCCTTGCCAGATGTTTCTGCCAGATTGATAAGGCTTCCATCCCTCTTTGTGTCTCATATTTCTTTAGTAGTCATTACACCAACCTGTCTACTTTCTGGAAAAAAAATTCCTATAATTAAGAGCCCCGACATTGTGTACTTATTAGACACAATGGTGTCTCAAAAACAAATTAGGCACATTAAGTGTTTTTCCTGTGACTAGTTTATTGAGCTTATGTGAGCACAAGTGACAACACAACAGGGCCATCTTTTAAATGAATCACTGATTTGCTGAACTTCTGTTGAGTTTAGTCAGAATTAATCATTTGATGTCCTCGTGTATGTCCTATATTTTGTAATCTTTCTTCATGTTCTCCTCAGAACTTGATGACATGTTTCAATAAGTAAATTTCAAGGGTTTTTTTCTCCCATAAAATAAAAAAGCTATTTTCCTTCCAGGAAGAATTATAAATTTGACTAAGTTTTTTAACATTTGGATTCTTTATGAAAATCTTCCATGGTTTCCTGCTCTCTAGCTGGAGTTATTTAGAAACCCTATTAAAAATCCTATTTAGAAAGTGATATTATATATCTTTGTTCTTTTCAGTAGTAAGTAATTATTGGTATGGCAATAATAATAATGATGTGTAAATACACTTGCTATGAATTTCCTATGTGCCAGCTAGCTTGCATACCTTCATTGTCTCATTTAATCTTTTAAAAATCCTGCAGATTTAGTATCCTTATCCACATCTAAGGGTAAGGAAATGGTAGCTAAGAGAGGCTGGGTGACTTGCTAAGGGCACAAAGCTGGGTCAGTATTTAGACCCAAGTCTGTCTGATCCAAAGTTTACCTACATTCCAATATACTCAGCCTCCTGCACCGATGGTGCAGTTAATTAAGAGGGTAATTAACTGATAGCTAAGTCTTGGCCTCCCTATGTAGAAACAAGACTCCATTTTCATTTTTTTTTTTTTTACCAGTCATTAGGACATTCCCAAACATGAGCATGCTAGGACTTCTGAATTATGAGTTAGAAAGGCAAGGAAACCAGGATTGAGCTGATGGAGAGTGAACAACCACCACCCTGGTACAAGGAAGACAATTCTTTTCCAGTGTTCAGTATCTAATACAGAGGATGAAGGGGGAAGATAAACATATAGGCTTCAGTCAAGGAAATCCAAAAGGACCACTGTGATGGCTAATTTTATGTCCACCTGGCTGGGCCTGGCTGCCCAAAGATGTGGTCAAACATTATTCTGGATGTTTCTGTGAGGGTGATTTTTGGGAAGACTAACATTTTAATCAGTGGACTAAGCAAAGCAGATTGCCCTCCATAATGTGAGTAGGCCTCATCCTGAAGGCTTAAAAAGAGCAAAAAGCTGACCTACTCCAAGTAAAAGAGAATTCTCCTGCCTAATAGCCTTCAGACTTGAAGTGCAACATCAGCTCTTCCCAGGTCTTCAGCCTGGCAGTCCACTGGACAAGCTTTTGACTTGCCAGACTCCAGGATCACATGAGCCAACTCATCATAAATCTCTCTCTCTCTCTCTTTCTCTCTCCCTTATTGGTTCTGTTTTCCCGGAGAATCTTAACAAAAACAGCCACTTTGGGTTTAGTTAGCATCTCCAGGGCAGCAGCACACAATGCTTCAAGTCAGATGGCAGCACAGGGGCTCTTAGGGCCTCACAGCAGCTGAAGGGCATGGGAGGTAAGAAGCAACCCTGTAGGGGCACCAATAAGAAGCTGAGGAATTAACAGGGTAAGTGAAGGATCCTGGTGTTGTGAATGGATCTGGCCAGCAAGAAGCTCTCAAGGGGCTGTGACTCCAGCTGGTGCACTGAGGATGCTGCTCACTTCCTCTGGTCAGAACTGGTTCAGGAAGTAGGCAGGACTAAAGCCACAGGTAAAAGACACACACAACTTGAGCCTGAAAGGTGAGGAAGGCCAGCAATTGACCTTTGGTGGGGATGGATGGGGCAATTCTTTTGTTGTTTAACATCTTGGAGGAGAAAAGTTTTTGAAACCTAGTGCATCAAGAAAACACCTCAAACCTCAAAAGGGAATGGGCTAAGACTTGAGAAGACTTTCACCTCCTCTCTCCCAAGCATAGGAAGTAACGAAGACTTCTTCCAACCCAATCCCAAGCCTCTGCAGTCTACAGAGCTGGTTTCAGGAGACTATTACATCAATTCCAAAGCAAGCAATCACTTTCAGAATTATTTTTCATCCGCAGAAATGTCCATGAAGTAAAAGTCTCCATCAACTCCCACAATCTTTCCCAACTCCACCTGCCACCTCCAAACACTTCAGATCTATTAATGAAAATAATTTTTCTAATTTTGATGTGATATAAATTCTAAGTCTGGGAACAAAAATACAAATATTATCATGTTGTAAATATTAATACTTCAAAAGACCATCTGGAGGATGCTCCCTTGAATGCTCTGAAAATCACAATTACTGATAACTGCATTGTGCATAATTACCACATTTTATGAATAATCTTTTATTTATCCATCACATCATGGGGGTCAGTTTAATTATTGTTTCCTCTTAACAGAAAAGAAAAACTGTCTCCAGAGGTAATGACTGACTTGCCCAAGTTCATGCAACCAGGAAGGTCAAGACTGGGTGTATAAGTCCCAGTTCTCTGACTCTACAGCTTATACTGTGTCCCTTCCCACCACACTACACTACCTCTACACTTCAAGAATCTCTCTTCCAAAGAAATAGAGGTCAGGTTACCGTGTCCACTGCAAGCCTACTCTTCAAGATATGGCTCTTTGCTTGGCATTAAGTCACCGCCACCACCCTCCAACTTTGGTACAACTGAACAACCTTGTTTTTGAAGGTCCTTCAAGAAAAGACTAATAAAGCCCTATGGCTTAGTTAAGACCTAAACATGATGTGTAAGCTATCAGAATTTCTGTTCAGGCTCAAAAAGAAGCATACTTTATTTCAATAGTGGCACATTCACTCATAGATCACACTCCTCTGGTCTGGTGTGTCATTCCTTTTTAATTTCCATGTAAATCACAATGTCACAAACCACAAAAGCTGTGAAATTCTGAGCCTGCCATGGAAATATGACTCCTAAAGTATGTCAAGGGAAATTGGCCAAATCCAGCAGGACTTCTTCAGGGGAAGCTTTGCATTTTTCAGCCCACTGTTTTCACCTCCATATCTGCAATGAACACAATGGTGTGGGGTAATGGTTACTTTTACTTGTGTTCATTAGAGATGCAACATTTATCTATCTGCATAATTTGGGTGTAAAAGAAATTATTCTATTCAAGATTCTCTCTTCAAGAGTTTCTTTCCATCACGTGTGACAAATTGCAAAATTTGTCATTTTTGCCTCGATGACACCATAAAATCTATTGTCTTTTTTCATGGTTTCCATCTTTCCTTCCTACTTTATAAATAAGATAGACTTTTTAAAGGAATATTAACAGTCATATCAGTAGCATAATTTGTAATTTAATACCTTTGGATAAGGAAAATGGCTAAGATGGGGACATGAAGATATTTCCCTTCCCATTAAGGTGGTTTGGCCCAGGGTGAGAGAAAGAGATCACTGGTTTATAAAATATACAGTCAGATTCAACCTCAGAAGTCCCAGGAAATTTTAGGACCTACTCACCAATGAAAATCAAATGGTTCAAAGACCTACTCTTGATGGCAGCTGAAAGTAGTTTGTCCTCAATGCACATTCAAGATTACAGCTACCCATATTTCAGTTATGAAGGATTAAGTACGTGATGCTTTTGCCTTATCAAGGGTAGTTCTGGCACCAGACATGGACCTTAGCCTGAAAAGCAACCCCACAGCTTTCAATGATCGATTGCCAAAAGGTATTCATTACAAGATAAGGACTTAGATCTCTTCCATGAATGCTCAGGGTAAATTGTCATTTCTTCCATAAGGTAATTTGAGAGATCAGATTACAAAAAGATCTGTTTCCATCTTGAGTGCCCTCTCTTGCTCTCATTTGCTTATTCTGAGGGAAGCCAGCTGCCATATGCAGAAGTCTATGTGGCAGGAAACTGAGGGAGCTCTTCAGTCAAGAACAAGCAAGAAACAGGCCTCCATTCACCAGCTAAAAGAAATTGAGTCGACCAACAATCCCATGAATGAGCTTGGAAGCAAGTTCAACCTTCAGTCAAGCCCACAGATGAGAACACACTCCCAGCTGCCACCCAGACTGCAGCTCTTGGGGAGAAGCAGAGACACCCAGCTAAGCTGCATCCAAATTCCTGACCCACAGATATTTTGAGACAATAAATGTTTGTTGTTTTAAAGCACTAAATCTTAGGGTAACTTTCTATGCAACAATAGATTACTGATACACACATCCTTGTCTTGTCCCATACCAGACACAGGCATCTCACATACCAGCCCTGATCTAATTCCAGCTCTCGGGCTAGAATAGGGGCTAGTAAACCTTAACAAGCAGTCCCAGTACTACACAGTCCTTCAAAAAGACTGAAGATGGGCCAGGCACAGTGGCTCACACCTGTAATCCCAGCACTTTGGGAGGCCAAGACAGGTGGATCACTTGAGCCCAAGAGTTCAAGACCAGCCTGTGAAACATGATGAAACCTCATCTCTACACACACACACACACACACACACACACACACACACACAAATAAAAAATAAAAAGACTGAAGATGACCAAGGAAGCGTCCATTGCACAGAAGACTACTGACTGCATCCCACATCCTACCCCCATTTCTTATAGACTCAAGCCTCCAGGGCCAGTGGAACCTTATAGCAAGTATCTGAACCTCTTAGGGTTCTCTTCATCCCTATGTTACTCTTATAAAGAATCAGATCTTAAAGCCACCTTCTCTGTTCTTCTTAGCATTTCTAAGGCAGATGGATAGGTAATTATCTTGCAAGATGAATCCACAGAGTTTCAGAGTCAATTCCCAGCAGTTTTTTTTTAAATGTATTTTCATGAAGTTGAGAAGCTTGTACATTTCTAAGATACCGTGGTAAATATAAAACCAAGTAAAGATACCATTGTTTCCATTCAGGAATTCATGCTCTTTAAAAAATAAACCCAAAGTTATACATGACAAGGAGCAAAGCATGAACTGCAAAGACAACTCCCCAGGAAGAGCATAAGTCAGAAGGTGTAGGTGTTTACATGACGTGGAACTTTAGTGTTGGTGGGTTTCATGCTGCAGACCAGACTGACTTCTATGAACATTACATCTTATCCTCCTACAAGAACAATTCGCCAATCGTATAAAAGTGTTTGTGCATCCATTAATGCATTATTCTGTCTGAAAAGCCTGACTACAACAAAGGGAAAAGCTGAAATCTCATCTCACCCTGAACTCAGCCTACTTAGTTAGAGATGAGAAAACAGAACTTTCTTTATGCCAGTGCAAGGGGGAGAGCTTTTTATACTCGTATGTAAGAGCAGAATTACAAAGAAGCAGAATAAGAGTTTCTTTTTGGGAAATGATGTCTTTTACCTAATGATCACAATTCTAAATACTAGATCAGGTTCCATATCCCAAGCAAGGCCCAGACACAAAGTCATTGAGAGTCATTGAGAGTAAACAAGAGTGAGAAGATAGCTACTCTAAAAATGCTATAAAACAAGAGTTTTCCTCCATTTGCACTGCATTCTCCTGGGATAACTAAGGCAGCTTTGTCCTCAGCAAAGAATGGTGACAACTATGTGACCTTTATCAGACACAATGTGCTTGTGTTTTATGAGAACACAAAGGGTGACTAAGCAAGTTGGGTGACCCTCAGCCCTAACCCCTTCTAGAACTCATGTCCAGTTGGCAGAGCAAGGCTGAGACACCGCCATGAAGTTGCTTGTCCATTTCTAAAGCATATACAGGTAAACTACCTATCTCAACCAACATTTTGCAGGATCTGAGATTGAACAGAGGCAGTGGTAAAACAAAATCCAAGGCTCAGATATTCCAAAGTTCCAACCTTAAGAAAATGAAAGGAAAGAAGCCAACTTGAAACCTTAGCCCCCTGAGAGCCTGACACTGCAATATCCCACTCAATTTCTATGTCTGGAAAGGTTGGCAGGGCCAACAAAGAGGGTCTTTGGTGTTCCATAATGTGTGGCCCTCTCCCCCAACTAAAGCTTGCTGTTCCTCTTGGTCTATTCATTACCTCTGTATTCTCTACTTGCCCATCTCAAACACATTCACCCACCACACACACACACACACACACACTCTCACACACAAGCTCCAAAGCCTGTTACAGACCCTTGGCTCTCTCAACTCTAACCCAACCAAAAGTAAATGTGCCCTCACCATAGCTAACTACACAAAAGCGCCAGTGTGTCAGCCTTCATGTCTTACTTACACAAGGCATCTTGAAGCATAGGGATCACTGCCTTCAATTCCCAACCACCCAATCATTTTACAATTTTCATTCAATTAATCTCTAATATTTCTTCAAGCCAGGAGAAAGCAGTGACCTAAATAGTCAATAAAATGAAAATATCATCTTTTTAGTATTTACTTATCCATAATACACATATTTGCAATTACATATTTTTTGCAGTTATGCATTTATTTATTTGCACACTGAATGCACAGGCAGCCATGTTCCTCACTGTGTGAACTTCACCTTTCCAAGATCAGTGTCTTCATCTGTGAAGCTCTTATGAGGACTAAATGAAACAATGCACATGAAATGCTGGCCACTTCCTGGCACATGCAAAGTGCTTAGAAAGTGACAAAGCACTGATGACTTCAGAAGTCCTTGACTTTGATAGAACATGGATATAAACAGCAATGACACTAAGATAACAATCTCTCAGGATGCTGGAAATATCAATCTTTGTAGTTTACAAGCAGCTCGATATCAAGAGAATCACCAGTCATCATGGATTGAAGGAAACTTGAATAAATTATGAATGGTTCTGTTAACAGACTCATATGTTAAATATGATACTTTTGAGAATGAATTGATGCTACAGAGTAAATGAATCTTTACAATTTTTCCAAAGAGTGTGGAAAATTGAGAGATAACCTTTAATTGCAAAACTATTTAGGTCCTACACCTCTAGTATCTAAACCAGCCACTGTGCCTTATTGGATCATGGCTCATGGTTTATTGGATGAAGCCAGATTTCCAGATTTCTTTTTAGCTTCCTCAATCAAAACTGGAGGATTCTTTCACCTATCAAAGGAGAAGTTCTGGCTGAAGGCTTTTTCCTTACTTTATGGATTTTCTGACACTGCTCTCTTTTTACCACTCTACACAGTGCAATCCAGCAAACCAAAAGATCAAAAAACACGAGTAAATGTGACAGGAAAAGGAAATGTCAGGGCACAAATATTCTTCTGGTAAGAGCATCAATGGTCAGGGGACAGTGTTCTGGTGTTCTTCACATTTTTTGTTTGTTTGTTTGTTTTTGGTTGTTGTTTTGTCTTTGAGAGAGAGAGAGTGTTTCGCTCTTGTTGCCCAGGCTGGAGTGCAGCGGCGTGATCTTGGCTCACTGCAACCTCTGCCTCTGGGTTCAGGCGATTCTCCTGCCTCCGGCTCCTGAGCAGCTGGGACTACAGGGATGCACCACCATGCCTGGCTAATATTTTATTTTTAGTAGAGACAGGGTTTTGCCATGTTGGTCAGGCTGGTCTCAAACTTCTGACCTCAGGTGATCCTCCTGCTTCGGCCTCCCAAAGTGCTGGGATTACAGGCGTGGACCACCACGCCCGGGCTTCACCTTGTCTTGAATGTGCTCACTTACATCTGCCAAAGAGGGAAGTACCTTAATGCAGTCTGTAATCACACCAATATTTCTGGGTTAAGGTTGTTCAAGCTAATTGGCCCAAGCTCTTCCCAATCTTCTGGTCCCTGGAGAAGTATGGATAAGGGGGAAGTCAGACAGACAGTTTCCAGTGAAAATTTAGACTCGAAGAAATTACCTATTTGACCTCCCCCTTAATACTCCCTTTTTGTCCGCTGTAAAGCTCTCCCACTCCCCTGCCTACTTTTGAGTCTCTGCCAAATGCAGGTGATGGTGGCTGACTCCTTAATCCGGGGAGATTGGGTATCAGGTTAAAGAGCAGGGTGGATGGAAGTGACTCTGTAGTGCAATGCACTTGAATGAATTATTGCAGGATGCTCAAATGGGAAAGACTGAAGCAAAAAGAACCCTCAAAACTCACCAGGGATGTGCTCTGATAAACCCTACCCTGAGTCCCCTCAAAGCCTTTTATATCCTTGGATGATGAGGAAAAGAAAAGACAGGGAAAGCCTGCTATCCCCTAAGAAGGAGGCAGGGATGTGAAAGACAAGGGGGCACTGTTCCAAAGGGTTAATCTGGCCTGGCCACTGCTTGGCCAACAGCGCAGCAATATTAGGCATTGATGCCATGAGGAGCTAAAGTGAAAAACTTCCACAAAGGGTGTGAGATGGGGCAGGAGTGTTGAACACAGCCCTTCTGTAACTGTGAGTACAGGATTGGGCATGCTGTCTACAGCCTGAGAGATAGTGGGCCATGTGGGATGGAACTTAGCGGAGAGCATAGGACTAGAAATCCATCAGTTTCAATGCCTGAGCTCTGAGGGGTGCCTTCTGTTTTCCAACCACACTTCCAGGCTGGTGAACCCTAGAGAAAAAAAGGTTCAGTTATTACTCCTTCCAAGAGCACACACCCAGATGTGGCCTTGTATGGGAGGAGCTAAGCATGGCATGTGGACGCTTTAGTTTGACCCCTATGTATATGCAATGCCGCATCTCAGATGTGATTCTGATTTCATTCCTCTAGGGCTGTGAGTCTCAATCAGAGGTCAGCACCAGAATCAACCAAGGAGCTTTTCCAGTCTGCAGGTATCCACTTCCCACCCCAGACCTATAGGAGCAGAAACTCTGGGGGTTAAGCCCAGTAATCTGGGTTTAACAAGCCCTCCAGTGATTCTGGAGTTCATTAAAGTTTGAGAACCACTGCCTTAAAGAAATAGTTTAAATCTGAGAGACATTCAATAGGAACAATGTCCGGGTCTCACCCCCCAAGAGTACAGCCTACCTAATAGGAGTTTTAGAAACTATCCAGATGTTTTTAATATGCAATCCAGGTTGAGAACCTCTGCCTTTAAAAGTCTATATAAATGGATTCCTCATTTATGAACACCTTGAAACAGCGTGTAAAATTGGGTGTATATGTATATGTGTATTTTTCTGGGAGAGAATCTGTAACTTTTATCAGATTCTCAAATGGGTCTGTTATTCCAAAAATGGTTAATAATATGAACACTTAAGAGAGAGCATGCATTTTCTCTTATTTATTTTGTAACTGGGACACTTCATGAAGAAAGTGGTTCAAATATTAATGTGTGCCAAAGATGCTAAATAAATATGAATTAACCTTTTTCAATCAAGTACAATATGGTTTCATATGTCTTAGAGTAGACAGGGGTAAAGGAAGGACAGCTGTTATTCCATTCTGGTCTCTGTCATTGTCATCATTAAAATTTATTCCCTATCCTAGAGACAAGCTACCATATTGCATACAATTTTTCTCATTTGATATACATACAACCCTGTGAGCTATGCTAGGCAGGTAATACAATCCTATTCTGAGATGAAAGGTGAAGTGACTTGCTCAGGGTCACACAAGTCTTAGTAAAATAATAATTTAAATGAAGATCTCCATTAATGTTTGGCCTTAACTACGGGAGACTAATACAACATGGAGAATGGCTAGACCATCTAAAAAACAGAACTCTGACTTGCAAATGCAGCAGCCTGCCCAGTAAACCAACCCCTTATCTATAGTAAACAACAAAGGAAGCCAGCCTACTCAAGCTAGACTTGCGGGAAGCCAGACTGCTATCTCTAGTAACAATCCAGCAGGCTAAACAATCACTTCTTCAACACACAAAAAAAACAAAATGTTGAGGATTTGATTAATGAATGGCAGTTTCTCTAATTTTTGTCACCACTTCCAGCTTAGGACCAGAGAGAAAGCCAAATATGCCCCCAACCCCTTACATAGACTTTTCTAGTCTGCAGGTATCCACTTCCCACCTCAGACCTATAGGAGCAGAAACTCTAGGGGTTGACCCCAGTAATCTGAGTTGTTGGCTGTAATCTGGGAAGCTGACAGCCTTCAATCAGGACACACTTGAAGCTGTCCCTTTTTGCCCACTGTAAAGCTCTCCCACTCCCCTGCCTACCTTTGAGTTTCTGCCAAATGCAAGTGATGGTGGCTGACTCTCTTGCTACATCAAACTCTGAATAAATCACCTCTGCTTTTCTTATGTGAGCTTTCTGTTTATTTCCACAACTAACTTTATGGGCTCACCCTTCATGGTTTCAAAAGCAAAGAACACCACTACTTATTGCTAAATACTACATATACCTTCATACAGATAGACTGATGGGATGATGCCTTTTCAAGTTAGCCCGGGGTAGAGTTTTTCCCAGAGAAATATCTATAAACTCTACCAATATGTGAGTCAAAGCGAAAGACAGATCCATGGAATAGATTCTCATCCCCACATGGCTTCCAGACTGAGGATTCAACTGGATCTGGGATGAATATCTTAAGTGACACCTTCTTCCCCCAGCCCAGGTCATATTTAATTCTGATCTTCACCTTTGGATCTAGCTCTAAAGCATGTATTGGTGATTTCTTAACTACATATAGGGCTTTTTTTCTCTTTTTTATCTTTTCAAAGTATTATTGATGATCATATCCTCTTATGGAGTATGAGCTAGGTGGGGAAACTGATCTACAGAGAGATTGCATGACTTGCCTGAGGCCACGTGACCATGGCCTCAGTCTCCCAACATGGCTCTGTGTTATCCCAAAACAGCATATGCAGGACATTGCTGTCATCCCATTAAGGAATGCAGGACACTGCTGTCATCACATTGCCAGCCCATATCTTGCTCATGGGGCCCTCCTGACCCCAAGGAAAGGCATTCTCTGCCTTCATTGCATGCTCACATTGTCCCAAGGGAATCTGGAATGAGTTTCCTTCACAGCCTCTTAATGACACAATGGGGTTGAGAAAGGACATTGCTGAGTCATTTCCAGCCAAAGGAAAGTATTATTTATAGCAATCTGCACAGACCAACCTTGGTTTTAACTGAAATGACTTCCTTCTGGCACAGGGTAAGTACCAGGCTAATTGTCACCTGTACCCTTTAAAACAGCTCATTAAGTATATATGGGCTGCTAATTGCCTCCCCTAAGTTTTCCTATCTCTCTACTCTGGATATGATCAGGTTTTTTAGCCCCATGGGCTGCATTTATACAGCCTGAGAGGTTTGTTCTTCCAACGTAATTTAAATCTATATTGTGCATTTTTGGCAAAGTTTGACTATGGGCGGAAAACTGAAAATTTTGCAAGACTTCCATCACATCAGTGCAGTCTCTTCTCTTTACCTTTTATTATTGGAACCTCCCTCTCTTTTTTCCTACCACTCAGCTTTTTGTGTTGCTTTCTTTCCCTTGTACATTACCCTCCACTGTATTCACCAAGTCTTTCATCTTTCCCATAAACCAGACTGATGTTGACAACTCATTTCTTGTCCTTGCGCTTCACACCGAAGTGTCTAGTTGAAATATATGGGCCATAGCACAGTGAAAATTGAGCATTGGCAAGAGATATTCCTTGACATTTACTATATTACTCAGGTGATTCCTAATTATGTATTGTCTTGCATTTTACCTTTTTATCCTCATATGATTTGTATGCCCGGAGAGACCATAAACCAAGACACTACCATATCTTCCATTTATATTAGCCCTGTTAGCCCTCACCGTATCAGTGACCAAAGAATTTGGTTGAATCAATGTCTTTCTTATACAGCATGCCCAGATCCCAGTATTTAGAAAATAAACCTGCATTTATTGTTTTGAAGATTCAAATAAAATCTCTTGTCCCACATGTCAAGTTTCTCACTTTGCTTGTTCTCAGATAGAAGAGTAAATAGTAAGTTTAAATGTTCTCTCAATTTAACTCTAATAATACATATCATTAAAATTGTATCTTTGAAATTTGGAGTACACATAGATACATATATTTGGAGTACACATATAAATACATACATGTTTATATACATAGGTAAACATGTGGATATGTGTACTCCAAATTTAAATTAAACCTTCGCTTGAGATTTCAAGCATAGCTAAACGTTTGAAACTCCCATTTCTACATTTGTAGCACAAATGCTACAAAAATTACTCAGCAAGTAAGACTGCTCTTCTAAAAGAAGGAAATGATCATTGAAATGAGATTTTACCTTGGATGGATTAACGTTTGAGTTATTTAAAATATTCAAATAAAGTGTTAAATGGGAGCAACATGGAATATGTAGGACACCACATATGGAATAATATAATTTGTTCTATAACAAATACAAAAACACACATATGTATGCATATAGCATATAGATGTGTGGAAATTTACTTTTACTTTTCACTTGTTTTTCCTGAAATTTTACCATAATCATTAACCACATTTTACAGAAAAAAATGCTAGCTAAGGCCAGGCACAGTGGCTCATGCCTGTAATCCCAGTACTTTGGGAGGCCGAGGCAGGTGGATCACAAGGTCAGGAGTTCAAGACCAGCCTGGTCAAGACGGTGAAATGCTGTCTCTACTAAAAATACAAAAATTAGCCAGGTGCAGTGGCAGGCACCTGTAATCCCAGCTACTCGGGAGGCTGAGGCAGGAGAATCGCTTGAACTCGGAGGGCAGAGGTTGCAGTGAGCCAAGATTGTGCCACTGCACTCCAGCCTGGGCAACAGAGTGAGACTTCGTCTTAAAAAAAAAAAAAAAAACTATTGATTATTGCCACAATTTCAGCTCCTGTTATTGGTCTATTCAGAGATTCAACTTCTTCCTGGTTTAGTCTTGGGAAAGTGTATGTGTCGAGGAATGTATCCATTTCTTCTAGATTTTCTAGTTTATTTGCGTAGAGGTGTTTGTAGTATTCTCTGATGGTAGTTTGTATTTCTGTGGGATCGGTGGTGATATCCCCTTTATCATTTTTTATTGCGTCTATTTGATTCTTCTCTCTTTTTTTCTTTATTAGTCTTGCTAGCGGTCTATCAATTTTGTTGATCCTTTCAAAAAACCAGCTCCTGGATTCATTGATTTTTTGAAGGGTTTTTTGTGTCTCTATTTCCTTCAGTTCTGCTCTGATTTTAGTTATTTCTTGCCTTCTGCTAGCTTTTGAATGTGTTTGCTCTTGCTTTTCTAGTTCTTTTAATTGTGATGTTAGGGTGTCAATTTTGGATCTTTCCTGCTTTCTCTTGTGGGCATTTAGTGCTATAAATTTCCCTCTACACACTGCTTTGAATGCATCCCAGAGATTCTGGTATGTTGTGTCTTTGTTCTCGTTGGTTTCAAAGAACATCTTTATTTCTGCCTTCATTTCGTTATGTACCCAGTAGTCATTCAGGAGCAGGTTGTTCAGTTTCCATGTAGTTGAGCGGCTTTGAGTGAGATTCTTAATCCTGAGTTCTAGTTTGATTGCACTGTGGTCTGAGAGATAGTTATTTATAATTTCTGTTCTTTTACATTTGCTGAGGAGAGCTTTACTTCCAACTATGTGGTCAATTTTGGAATAGGTGTGGTGTGGTGCTGAAAAAAATGTATATTCTGTTGATTTGGGGTGGAGAGTTCTGTAGATGTCTATTAGGTCCGCTTGGTGCAGAGCTGAGTTCAATTCCTGGGTATCCTTGTTGACTTTCTGTCTCGTTGATCTGTCTAATGTTGACAGTGGGGTGTTAAAGTCTCCCATTATTAATGTGTGGGAGTCTAAGTCTCTTTGTAGGTCACTCAGGACTTGCTTTATGAATCTGGGTGCTCCTGTATTGGGTGCATATATATTTAGGATAGTTAGCTCCTCTTGTTGAATTGATCCCTTTACCATTATGTAATGGCCTTCTTTGTCTCTTTTGATCTTTGTTGGTTTAAAGTCTGTTTTATCAGAGACTAGGATTGCAACCCCTGCCTTTTTTTGTTTTCCATTTGCTTGGTAGATCTTCCTCCATCCTTTTATTTTGAGCCTATGTGTGTCTCTGCACGTGAGATGGGTTTCCTGAATACAGCACACTGATGGGTCTTGACTCTTTATCCAACTTGCCAGTCTGTGTCTTTTAATTGGAGAATTTAGTCCATTTACATTTAAAGTTAATATTGTTATGTGTGAATTTGATCCTGTCATTATGATGTTAGCTGGGGATTTTGCTCGTTAGTTTATGCAGTTTCTTCCTAGTCTTGATGGTCTTTACATTTTGGCATGATTTTGCAGCGACTGGTACTACAGTAACCAAAACAGCATGGTACTGGTACCAAAACAGAAATATAGATCAATGGAACAGAACAGAGCCCTCAGAAATAACACCGCTTACCTACAACTATCTGATCTTTGACAAACCTGAGAAAAACAAGCAATGGGGAAAGGATTCCCTATTTAATAAATGGTGCTGGGAAAACTGGCTAGCCATATGTAGAAAGCTGAAACTGGATCCCTTCCTTACACCTTATACAAAAATCAATTCAAGATGGATTAAAGATTTAAACGTTAGACCTAAAACCATAAAAACCCTAGAAGAAAACCTAGGCCTTACCATTCAGGACATAGGCGTTGGCAAGGACTTCATGTCTAAAACACCAAAAGCAATGGCAACAAAAGCCAAAATTGACAAATGGGATCTAATTAAACTAAAGAGCTTCTGCACAGCAAAAGAAACTACCATCAGAGTCAATAGGCAACCTACAACATGGGAGAAAATTTTCGCAACCTACTCATCTGACAAAGGGCTAATATCCAGAATCTACAGTGAACTCAAACAAATTTACAAGAAAAAAACAAACAACCCCATCAAAAAGTGGGCGAAGGACATGAACAGACACTTCTCAAAAGAAGACATTTATGCAGCCAAAAAACACATGAAAAAATGCTCATCATCACTGGCTATCAGAGAAATGCAAATCAAAACCACTATGAGATATCATCTCACACCAGTTAGAATGGCAATCATTAAAAAGTCAGGAAACAACAGGTGCTGGAGAGGATGTGGAGAAATAGGAACACTTTTACACTGTTGGTGGGACTGTAAACTAGTTCAACCATTGTGGAAGTCAGTGTGGCGATTCCTCAGGGATCTAGAACTAGAAATACCATTTGACCCAGCCATCCCATTACTGGGTATATACCCAAGTGACTATAAATCATGCTGCTATAAAGGCACATGCACACGTATGTTTATTGTGGCATTATTCACAATAGCAAAGACTTGGAACCAACCCAAATGTCCAACAGTGATAGACTGGATTAAGAAAATGTGGCACATATACACCATGGAATACTATGCAGCCATAAAAAATGATGAGTTCATATCCTTTGTAGGGACATGGATGAAATTGGAAACCATCATTCTCAGTAAACTATCGCAAGAACAAAAAACCAAACACTGCATATTCTCACTCATAGGTGGGAATTGAACAATGAGATCACATGGACACAGGAAGGGGAATATCACACTCTGGGGACTGTGGTGGGGAGGGGGGAGGGGGGAGGGATAGCACTGGGAGATATACCTAATGCTAGATGACGAGTTAGTGGGTGCAGCGCACCAGCATGGCACATGTATACATATGTAACTAACCTGCACAATGTGCACATGTACCCTAAAACTTAGAGTATAATTAAAAAAAAAAAAAAGAAAGAAAGAAAAAAAAAAACTAGCTAAAAAATTACCAATCTCTTAACATAATTTTCAAGATTAACATTTTCCATATGTGCCCAATATGAAGTATCTCTAGATTGGCATGACTACTTTTGCCTATTCTCCATGGGTCCTACTCCATTGAACATTGATCTAGACCAGGGTTGACAAGCTTTTTCTGGAAAGGGCTAGATGACAAATATTTTAAGCTTTGCAGACTAGTCTCTGTTGTAACTATACAACTCTGCTGTTGCAGTTTAAAAGCAGCTGCAGCCACATGTGGCTACTTAAATTTAAATGCAGTAAAACTAAATACAATTTAAAATTCAGTTCCTCAGTTGCACTAACTATATTTCAAGTGTCCAGTGACCACATGTGTCCAGCAGCTACCATTTCAGACAGCACAAAGAACATTTCCATCATCACAGAACAGCAAAACCTAATTCTCAAGATCTTCAGACTACATTAAAATTCTTCAGAAAAGAATGGGAAAAAAACATTTCATTCCCTAAGCTACTAAATCCTAGTCATTTTTGACACTTATTTAATATGAATGATTTATAATAGCATCAAGTAGTGTGAAAGTTTCATATTTTGCACAAAATCTCCATGGTGTGATTTTAAACAACATTTTAATTTTCACCAGAGATGAGGTGTTAAAAAGCATGGTGGAAATTTTATTTAGAAGAGTTAAGAATGGAAAGCCAAAACTATCTATACAATAAAAATTATGGGGCTGGCCTCCAATTATTTTTTTAAACATCTTATAAAACTGAAATCCAAAATACAATCATTTTAAATACATCCAAAAATGATAAGGAAGGAAAAAAACAGGCAAGAGAGAAAGATATCAAGCAAAACTGTGTCTAGGGAATGTATCATTTAAAACTACCACCTGCTTTCAGCGGTATTTGAAAGGGACTTTGTCCAATTACTACTTCCCATGATATGGCCACACTTCTATCCTGAAGCTTGTTCTGGTTTCCTTAGAGCATAGGAGTCAAATATGGACACAAGATGGGACAGAGACACTTTCTTTTTAAAATCAAGCACTAGAAAGGTTGCCGAATGATGCAAAACTAAGCAGGATATGAAGAATAAAAGGAAGAACTTTAAGAGAAAAATCACACCATAGCATTTCCAACTTGTTATCGGATTTTCATAAGCTTTCATTTTCCCCATGCATTTCTTGGTGGTTTAGGTAGACACACTATTTATTGCCTACCTGCAATTCCCTCTGTATAGAGGGAGAATTCACATTCCAAGAAAACTAGTGGAAGAAAAAAAAAAAAAAAACCAGTGGCCTAAGAGAAGCGGCTCACATTCATCTACTCACCAGCAGCCAGATGAGCGTTGTCTCTTCCACAGCCCATTTGAAAGTGGGTACAAGAGCAGCTGCCCCCAGCAGCAGCAATAAACATTTGTCCTCAAAAAGTTATGACCGTTGACTGCAGAAGAGAGGATGGAGAATCTGAGAACAAGGCAGTTTGCTTATTGATTTTAGAGCCCACAGTGTGACAAGAGACCAGACAGAAGTGTGTTCAGTTAAACTTGGCACAGACGGGGGCCGACAGCCACGTTTTAAACTGTATAATTTTATAATTAAAGATCGGGGTGGTCAAAATAAATAGAACAACATTAATCAAGTCTTTAAGATGCCACTGTACAAATCAGCCTCTCTCATGTCAAAGAAACTTCGACAACTTTCAAAGGGCGTTATTTTGTGCAAACAACACACTATATTATAACTGTTTAATTAGCTCAGGTATCAAAAGGCAGATGTGGCTGCAATGGGAATCCCAACATTACCTATGGCAACGGCTGCCTGAGCACGATTGTGGTCACATTCTCTATGCGACAGTTCTCCCCAGTCCTCAGCAAGCCCTTTTTATTCTCCAACTCGGTTTTTCTTTATAAAAATGGTCAAAATGTGAGCCTCCTCACAAGAATTTGATGAAATTTTATGTGGTTTCTGGAGACACACTTTGAAGCTGAAGGCAGCGAATTTTATATGAACAAAGAAGAGTTGTGGTTTTTAAAGCAGTGCTTCTCAAACTTTAATGAGATATCCATCACCTCGGGATCCTGTGAAAATTCTTATTCAGGAGACCTGGGTAAAGTCTAAAATTCTGTGCTTCTAATCAGCTCCCAAATGATGGTGATCTGCTGGTCCACAGACCACACTTTGGATAGCAAAGCTAAGTAACACATTAATTCTCCATGATCAAAGACTCCTCCTTAGACTTGGAATTGATAGAGGGTATTATTCTTTAAATGCAGAGTTCTAAAATATTAGAGTGACATAGGACCTAAGAGATTATCAAGAATAAACTCTTCCATTGTTATGAGCACTGAAGGGACACACTCACAGTTACACCACAGTGTGGCAGCAGCTTCTGGGTCTGGCTTCCTTTTGACAGCCATAATAACACATATGTCAAGCCCTACGCAGTAGAAAAGCATGTTCACTATGACAGAGAAGAAGGAATAGAGGGAAGGAAGAGAAGAGAGAGGGAGATGGTTTATTTCTCACATATCTGTGTAACTGAATTCCGCAAAAAGCATGGTGCACGACATCAAGAATCATTCGGAAGAGTTGTAGGGCTAATGAGGTTCCAATAGAATTAATCAGTTCACAAAGACTTCACCATTCCTATCCAAACTTTTCCTTGTAATCAATACTATTACCTTCTGAAAAACCAGTTGAGATGGTATGGCTCCCATCCTAACTGTCTTACTTCTCTCCACCAAAGCTTTTATATAGCACCTATTCTGTACCTAACATACCTTCATGTATGGTATCACATTCAACTACTGCACAAATCTGTAAAGTGGATAGAATTACCCCTTTTTTAGAAGAGAAAACTGAATTTGATAGTGATTAAGTACCAAGTATGCGGTAATACAGCTAGTAAGAGGCTCAGCTAAGATTCAGAGTCACGGCCCCCTATTGCAACCCTGAACTATTTCTTTGTTTTCAGGCCTGAAATCATACCAGGCCTATAGCTTAAGTCAACTTGTAATGAGTTTACAAATTTATTATGTTCCATTTGAAAGCTAGCTAGTACAAGTTATTTCTAAAAGAAACTACCTCTCCCACATTGCATCAGTTTGTAGATTAGGAATAGCTCAACTCCACCTTTTTTTTTTTTTTTGCCTTTAGTATCTCAGGAACAGAGATTTGAATTAATCATATGTATTAGTCAGGGTTCTCTTAGGGAGACAGAACTAATAGGATATATATATACATATATATAAAGGGGAGTTTATTAGGTATTAATTTACATGATCACAACGTCCTACAATAGGCTGTCTGCTAGCTGAGGAGCAAGGAGAGCCAGTCTGAGTCCCAAAACTGAAGAACCTGGAGTCCAATGTTCGAGGGCAGGAAGGATCCAGCACGGGAGAAAGATGTAGGCTGGGAGGCTAGGTCCATCTCGCCTCTCCACGCTTTTCCGCCTGCTTTATATTCACTGGTGGCTGATTAGATGGTGCCCACCAGATTAAGGGTGGGTCTGCCTTTCCCAGTCCACTGACTCAAATGTTAATCTCCTTTGGCAACACCCTCACAGACACACCCAGGATCAATATTGCATCCTTCAATCCAATCAAGCTGACACTCAGTATTAACCATCACATCATACCTCTGGATTTAGAACATGTTATAATAATCATTTTGTACAAGGACCTACTCTTGTTTTCTTTTGTTTTTCCCCACAACCTTCATCCCTAACTCTCTCCTCTCCACAGATTTCCACTGTGATGTGTTGGATATGCATCTTTGAATAGTTGTACGGATACACACAAATTTTAATTTGCATGTATGACGCTGTTCTGTTTTTTTTAAACAAATGCTCTCCAAAGGTGTTTCACTTACTACTGCAAATGCTCCCAGGAAGCAGTTTTAGGCATTTCAACTGGGCAGCATGTCCCTGAAGGGAAGCAGAGAAGGGCTGGCACTCAGGCATGGAGAAGAGTCTTAAGAAAAGGGCATTAATTTCCCTCTCTACCCAGTTATGCCTGGTCCTCAGTGTCCTCCCTGGGGGAAGGCTCATCCGAAGACCTCCTAGAGATGCTGAAAGTGTAGATGCAACCAATGGAAACCCACAGATGGATACAGGGGAAAATTTTGTCCATAATCCGGGCATATAATTCAGGCATAAGAAATCATAACTGATTTATGTTAATCCATCTATTTCGATTTTTTTACACTTTTAATATTTTCAGCATGAGGGCCACTGATTATTTTACCTCTTTTCTCTTAAAGAAAAGTTAATTATAAAGACTCAGGCCATAATTTCCCAGGAAAGTGTCAGGATGATCTAAGACGAGTCCCAGGCCTTTGCCATGAAGCAGACTCTCATGGATATTGTGAAATTGATATTTGAACAATGTGTGCACATTAATTTCTCTATTGCTTCAAGGACATTCAAACCCAGGAAGGCAGGTGGGCTTCTGAGTTTTGATCTGTGCCAGTAGCTCTCACTCTTGAGCTGGCATGAGAGCCCCCAGAGGGCTTGTTAAAGCTGGGCCCATCCCGAGAGCTGCTGACTCAGTAGGGCTGGGGCTAGGGCCCATCAATCTGCATTTCTACCAAATTCCCATGCGGCACTGATGCAACTGATCCAGGGCTTTCACTGCAAGAACCGCTGCTCTACGCAATGTTAGGACCAGATGTTTCAAAAGATCAGAAAATGGATTGGGATTCTTAATTGACTCTTTCGGTTCAGACAGTATCTATACAATGTGTGATAATTTTTATTTTCTCCACATATGTCTTCTTGTTTCTTAAATCCTCGTGATCCTCTAGATATATATTTGGAGCACAATTTTCACTCAATGCCCCCAAAAAACCTGTTATGGTTTTCAAATACTCTGTATCTTCATTTTCTGTCTACTTGATCTGTCGGTTTCTAAGAGTATTAAAATCTCTCACTATGAATGTAGATTTTCAATTGTTTGCTTTATTTATATGTCAAAACTATGACGGGCACTGTAAATTGCTTTATGATTCTTTTATCTTCATGGTGTGTTTTTGATTAATATAACACATCTTTTCTTTTTCCTTCTTAATGCTTTTACCCTTGAGTTACATTTTGTCATTTTAGCATTATTACTTCTGTTTTCTTTTTATTAATGTTTGCCTGGTTTGTATTTTTCTTTCTTTTTATTTTCAACCTTTCTGCATCATTTGGTTTTATATTTGCCTCCTGTAAACAGCTCATAACTGGATTTTTTATTCAATCTGAGAAAGCCGTGTTATTCGCATAGATTGTGATTCCTGACATGTTTTTCCTTTTTGCAATTCTGTTTTGGTTTTCTGTTTATTGTGCACCCTTTTTATTTTTTTCCCTGTTTCTTGTTATAAAGTTTTCTTTATTCCATTTTTCTCCTCTGATTACTTGGCTATTACCTCTATTACTTCTATTCTCTAAATAATTACCTTAAAATTTTTAACATGCGTATTTAAACATATTTTCCAACACTGAAAATTATTTGCTCATTCAACAAATATTCAATGCCTGCACACCCTGTGTTAAGCATTGTCCTGGGAGCAGGGGTTCCACAGAGTAGGAACAATAAGCTCATGGAATGTACATGCTGGTAGGAGAAGCAAGGCACTAAGGAAAGTAAAGCTCACCTGCAGATATTTGCAGAAGAGCCAGGAGGCAAATGTCTGGAACCACTGAGCAAGATGGAATGTCATGGGAGATGACATCAGGGAAGTAAAGTATGTTGCCAGGGCTGTGTGGGTCAAAGTGAGAAGCTTAGCGTGTTGTTGTTGTTGTTGTTTTATTTTGTTTTTGTTTTTGAGACAGAGTCTCACTCTGTCGCCAGGCTGGAGTGCAGTGGTGCAATCTCAGCTCACTGCAACCTCTGACTCCCTGGTTCAAGCGATTCTCCTGCCTCAGCCTCCTGAGTAGCTGGGATTACAGCCACGTGCCACCACACCCAACTAATTTTTGTATTTTTAGTAGAGACGGGGTTTCACCATGTTGGCCAGGCTGGTCTCGATCTTTTGACCTTCTGATCTGCCCACCTCGGCCGTGCTGGGACAACAGCCGTGAGCCACCGCACCCAGCCGAGAAGCTTAGTTTTGCACTAAGTTGGGAATCACTGGAGGATTTTGATCAGGGAGAGAAGCAACCTGACCTGGGTTTAAGCAGGTTCAGTCTGGCTGTGGAGGTGAGAATCCAATGATAGAAAGCACCGGCAGAAGCAAAGGCTGTTGGAAAAATCCAGTCAAATCCAATGGTGGCTTGGATCAGAGTGGCTGCAAGGAGTGGGGAAGTGGCCACATTCTGCATATATTTTGGAGGCAGAGCCAAAAGTAAGGTTTGCTAAAAACCAGATTATCGGTGTTAGTGTAAGAGAGGAGATGAAGTTAACAGCAGGTGTTTAATCTGCAACACGGAGAACCAGATTTGCCATTCACGAGAGCAGAAACTGGTTCCTGCAGGGCAGGGTGGGAAATGTGGGGGCCACGTGCAGGTCATGTTCAAATTTGAGATATCTACTACACATCCCAGTGAGACAGAGTGTGCAGTTATAGAGAAGGGACTGCAATCGATGGGAGGCAGAGTCCTCGACATAGGGATAATATTTAGACAGGAACTTCGATGAACTCTCCTGGGCAAGCAGAGTAGATGGCAAAGAGAAGAGTTCTAAGAATTGAGTCTTGGGGCAGAGACCATGTAAGAGGCCAAGAAGAGGAAGAGAAACCAGGAAAAAAAATTAAAAGAATGAGAGAGAAAAAAAGTGAGAATGATTGCAAGAAAATCAGCTGAGATGTGTTCAGGAAGCCAGGGACAAACAGTGTTTCCAGGAAAGAATGTCAATTTCTGTTGATAGGTCAAGTATAATGAGCTCAGAGATTAACCACTAGATTTTTCTAGGAACAGTTTCAATGGAGGCAAAAACCTGTTTGGAGTATTTTCTAGAGAGAAGGAGAGGAGAGGAATTGGTAGCAATTATAGATGATACTTTGAAAGAGTTTTGTTGCAAAGAAGAGATGCCCTTGGTAGCCTCAGTCAAGTCAGGTGAAATATTTTTTTTAAGATAGGAAAAATAATAACATGCTCGTATGTTATGGCACAGATTCATTTGAGAGGAAATAACTGATTTCTGCAGAAGAGAGAGGAAAGCATTGATGGAGAGCAGGTAGAATACATGGGGACATCCCTTTTTCCCCTTGGAATATATCTGCTAAAGTGACCAGACCACTTATCCTGTAGAGTTTCCTGAATTCTGGTTGTTGCTCACTGCATTTTCATGGTATAGTTTGGAATGTTCTCAATGGTTTCTAAACACAACTTTGTAATAACAAAGCTTTTTCTTTAAATCAAATTTTAGCTGGAAGCACAGTAGAAAAAGCCTCAGAAGGTGCAGCTTGCGTGTTGGAGTGGGGCCAATTGGACAGTCCCAAAAGTGAGCCAGGGGCTCCACCACAGCTGTCTTGGGGCCTTGTATCTGAACAACCATGGAATGGATAATTAGTAGAGAAACACAGATTTCTGTTAAAAGGGAGCTTTTGAACACCTCCACTTGTTTATAGCATTGAGCCCAAATGAGACCAAAATCTCACTTCCTGAAATAGCTAGAATGCAGATTTTCCATTTAAAGCTATGGTCATGACAAGAGATTATCTTCCATAAGGTGAAAACCATAGGCAACCATGCTGTCTGGGATTTGTACAGCCCTTTGCATTTTGAGAGTTTTTCACAGACAGACATGACATCCCTAAATTCTAACTGCTAACCACCTGAGAAGGAAGCTGAGGCTCGAAAGGTCAAGGGAGGCCATTATCACACAGATAAGTGGGGTTCTCTCCATAGACTGTTTTCTTTGGGTATGGAGACAACAGTATTGACCAAAGACATCAATAGGGCTTGCACTCTTAAGTGGATTGGCCAGAAGTAACAATGCCCAAGTGTTCAGATATTTGGTTTCTTTAATGATGAAGAAGACATGTTCTCTAAATGACTTTGCAGAGCCAGAGACACAAGCAGTGATTACTGAACTCGGCCAAATTAACTGGCCCTTGGGAAAGTCAGAACATGGCCTCTTCAGGGGGCCCTCACTAACTCAGCTCACCAGCCTGGGAAGCCTTCTCATTCAAGTAATATTAGAAAGGGGTGTTTTTCTCACTGGTTGTCCATTCCATGTGGTACATAGAACTATTTATTTATTTACTATGCATTTTGTATCATGTTGTATCATGTATCATGTCGTTCCCAGTTAGAGCATATCTTGGTTCTGCTGCAGCACAGCTTTGGGGTTTATTAGAAAAGTAATGAAACAGGGGAATCAAACATGTCAAAAAAAGGAGAGACAATTTAACAGGAACATTTCTGTGGAGAAACAAAGACCTGTTTTTTTAGAACTGTGAGTTTCTTGCTGTCTTCTCCAGGCTTATGTAACTGCTAATTTGCAATCAGGACTTAAGTTATTTTCACACCCTCATATTAAAAAGCGGAGAATTCATAAATATTTACCAGATAATTGCATGTGATACATAATTTCTTCTCTCCCCATAAATTATGAACACATTTGATACATCATGAGGAGGAAAAAAGTTTAGGAAGACAACAAACAAAAATGGCCATTAAAATGGCTGGTCCCACTTTGGTGGCCTGTCCAATTCTTTTTCCTCATAAAACCCCACTACGGAAAAAGAAAGATTCTCAAAATTCCTAAGGCAGTGGCTTAAATTAAACATCCACAGTCCAAGATGAAGCTGATTGAGCCAGGTCACTTCCTAACTCAGGGTTCTCACACTTACAAAGTTTCCAATAATCAACCATTAACTACTGTAGTTCCCTGAAGTAAGCTTTTAAAGGGCCATAAAGCCACATTTTCTAGCTTCTCCTCTAACACAGAAATCTTCACATTGATTTTCCTCTTCTCATCGGTTCTAACCCCAATATCCCAAACTCATTTTTATTATCTTAAATAATCAAAATAATGTCCAATAAGAAATAATAGCCAAATAATAACTAAACTCTTAAGCTATAGAGGATGCATTGCTTGAATGCTATGGCATAAGAGATTAAAAAACGTACAGATTAAAAACCAATAACTCACCATTCCAATCTAGTTACAAACAGTTATTGTCTATCCCACACAGTGTTTCAAAATTTTTAGTTGATTACTAACACTGACAAATTGGGAGATTTCCCATAAATCTGCTTCTATGGCTCAACCTCAAAATTTGGAAAATCTGGCAAAACTGGGTTCACTGATTATCTTGGGGTCTCCAAATTGCCATAGTTCCTACCATTCCCTCCTGCCCTTACACTCACTCTGTTTCCCTTTGTAAGCATTTGAGCTTGCAATCCCTTTCCAATTATAATTCCTGTCCAAATGCAGCCTGCTTCAGTAACAGAGGAACCTCAAAGAATAAGTAGTAAAATACCCTTTTTTGTCCCATTTCATTATTCATTGATTTATTCCAACAATAGCATGCCCTATGCTAGACTAGAACTTTGAAGATATTAGTATACATCTAGTAGAAAGGCTCACATCCAAAAACCTGACAGCATCAAATGCTGGAGAGGATGTGGAGCAACAGGAACTCTCACTCATTGCTAGTGGAAATTCAAAATGGCACAGACATTTGGGAAGACAATTTGTCAGTTTCCTATGAAGGTAAACATAGACTTCCCTAGCAGTGAATCTGGCCCACAGTTGAGGTACAATACATAGTTTTGGAAAGAAAGGAGGAAGGAAAGAATGAGGGAAGAAAGAAAGGAAAAAGGAGGAAGGGAGAGGGAAGGAGAGGAGGAAGGCAGGAGATGGAGAGATATGGGAGGAAAAGACGAGGAAAGGGAAGGATTTGCATTATGATAGAAAAACTCATGGGATGAGAAGGATTTGACTGTGCAAGTTTGGATTCTCAGTAGAGGTTACATATGAAATAAAATTTGAAAAATAAATAGGAATTAGCTAAGCAAAAAGGCAGATAAAGCAGTCTTATGAGGTACTTAGTAAACACATTTGCTCTTTTCCTGAGCACTCGACTAGTCATAAATTCAGTTGTGGTTGGATTCATGTGACCATATTTGGCTATCACAATATAAGTGGTTAGTAGAGTGAGTCACCCCTTTGGTTTGCCCAGGAATTTCCCTTTTTAGTGCTGAAAGTCTGATTTCCAAAAAATCCCTCTTCATGACACAAAGAGTCCAGATTTTTGGCAATGAATGCAGAAGTTTGGGACGAGAAGTACAAACTCCCAATGGATAGGGTTTGAACTTCTTGGGCAAACCAGGGTGGTGACTATACGTTGAGTTCTTCAAAAAATAGAAGGTGGAAGCAATGCTGTTTTTAGTGGCAAAAAGATATGGCAAAGATTATCAGCCTTCCATAGCTGTCATCACTGTTTTTTCCCCCAACCACTGATTTGACAACCTCATTTTTGGTTCACAGTAATGAGTCATTCATCTTTACGTCATTTTGAGTGACATGACTCAAGTTTGCAATTTAAGTGCATTGTAATTGTGAACCTTCACAGACCTACTTTGCCTGTGAATTACCTATTGTGCCTTGAGTCAAGATGGTGCTATTTTACTATTTAACAGTGTGAATGTTGTGATTAGGACTAGAATTAACTAGTCCCATTGTTGTGCATGTTTTCTAAGAGTTCAGATAATGAAAATGAGAATGAATACAATACCAACACTAGCATGACCCAGACATCACTGAAAAGAAGGCTAAGAATGATGATTTCCAGTTTCATCCATGTCCCTACAAAGGACATGAAATCATCATTCTCAGCAAACTATCGCAAGGACAAAAAACCAAATACCGCATGTTCTCACTCATAGGTGGGAACTGAACAATGAGAACACATGGACACAGGAAGGGGAACATCACACTCTGGGGACTGTTGTGGGGTGGGGGGAGGGGGGAGGGATAGCATTAGGAGATATACCTAATGCTAAATGACGAGTTAATGGGTGCAGTACACCAACATGGCACATGTATACATATGTAACTAACCTGCACATTGTGCACATGTACCCTAAAACATAATGTATAATAATAATAAAAAACAAAAAAAGAAGGCTAAATGACTGTTATTTTAATTCCAGTTGGAAGGACACATAGAACTGAATTAGCAGGTAAATAATCAAAAGAGATAACAATGCACAATCTGTAGAAAAGGATTTGGGATCGGACCTGGTGGAGAAGAGAACATGAAAGCGTATTTGGAGATGGAATCTCACAAGTTCAGAAGGACACAGGCAGGTATTTCTAAATCAATCAAAAGTTGTCTTTTCTCGCCAAAAGACACCAATGCCCTATCAAAAACTGTAGCCGCTAAATTAGCTAGTGTGCTAATTAGTGCTAATGCTCTAAATTAGAGCATAACACAGGAATGAACACACATCATTGCATGGTTCCCTTGATTGCTTTATGGAACTGAATAAAGCCAAACTTTCTGATTCAGAGTTGCAACTAGACTGTTTCAGGGATGAACAAAGAGGATAATTTTGATAACAGATGTGTTAGCCTCTCTGAGTATGGGGCTGATTCTGTCAGATCTTACCAGTGATCATATTTTCTACAGTAAACCAAGTGATGTATAGAATCACAGCAACATAAAAATGTCCTCTTGGATCTTAGATACTTTGATGTGAAAAAATGGAGTTTCAAATCAACTTCTTGATTTCTTTGAAGATGTTAAGGAAACCATGGGAAATACAAAACAGAAGATTGTTGATATATCGTGTCCAAATACAAACTAGGCTTTACTCATCTGTCTGCACATTCAGGAGACAATGCAAATGTAAATTTGGGAAAATTCCATCCAGTCTGTAAACTTCTTACCAAAGAAAATAAAAAGATCTGATTTCTAAATGTCCTACATCCTTTGTCCATGACACTGCTGGAAAGAGGTATGATTTGCTTACCTGGGATACTGAGGCTTTCCTAATCAAAGTTTTTGGCCACTTTATAATTTACTCAAAATGTGCAAAAACACTTCATGAGACTTTTTGCTTTGTGGAAAAGTGAAAAGAGATTGCTTCCTAAAACATGTCCTAAAAGATAACTGTAATTGTGGTCCACCATAAAAAAGATGTTAAAATGTTGGCTTTCCGTAAAATCTTACTTTCAAAGAGTGGAACAAGAAGAATGCCCTTGTCTAATTTGGAAATACATCAAGGATAAGAATAGGGAAAAAGATTATAATAATACAGACATTTATGTGCTATTTCTCCAAAATTGTGTGATGACCTTTGAAGAGGCCATAAGAGCTTAGAAAGAGATGAACTAACCATACCTGAGTTGTTTGGTGCAATGTGTAGGTTGTAACAAAAACTCATACAGAAAAAAGACCACGGACTTTTCTGAAAGTTGGTCACCCTAGGTGGAAGGGATGTTTGCCACTTCTAGCCCAGCCAATAAAACCTCCCACAGAATCCTCCATACTCCCACTTTCCTCATCAGGTGAGTACGTGATTGGCCAAAGGGGTCCAAGGGCCTAAGACATGGCAGAGCCACTAAATCTAAGGAACCTAGATCCCTGAAGTTCTGTGTGGAGCAGAGTTTCACTGCCACTCTGCATTGGACCCTGTCATGCGCAAGGTGTTAAGACTCTGAGACTCTGGGGCTGTTCATTACAGCAGCTGGACTGCCCAGACGTAGAGGGTGGCATAATGCTGTCTCATTCAGGACGGAGAAGAGGAAGCCACAGCATGAACCCTGAGGATGTGAAAACCTCGGTGCCATCAGGGAAAGTGCTTCAGAGCAACTACCTCCCCAGGCGGCAGCAGCCAGAGCCAAGTCTGTAGAAGAGGCAGCAGAGGCCCATAATTCAGGGCCTGCACACCCGCCTTGGGGGACAGGAGCACCCAGGAGCTCTCCCAATCAGCCCTGGGGTGCTGTCTCACTCAGCAGCCTGGGAGGAGCAGCACATTCCCTTATTTACTGTAGCTTGAGCAACGGGAGCCATCGATGGAACCAAAACAATTTCTCTTTATTCTTGTCATTGTAGGAGAGCTGGCCAATCTCATCACCCTTCTTGGGATTTAAGGTTTTATGAGTAAATATCTGGCAGCTGAAACTTCAGGGGCCCAGGAAGATTTAGCAGTAAGGCAAATCAAGCCAAGCCTGCTGTGTGGTGTTTACATCAAAAGAATGTTTACACATGGTGAGGACAGAAAACAGTGGGTGGTGAGACGGTCCCTCTGAAACTTCTTCACCCTCCCTCCATACTTTCTAGCAGGCCACCTTGCCTGACTGACCAAATGATTGAATTAATAAACATCTTCCAGGGCTTTCATGGGGGTTGAGGAGGAGTAGCATGAGAGTAGAGAACAAAAATGGTGCAAACTAAAGGAAACGAGAGAGGAAAAGTAAACTTACAAATTATTTTTATGTTGAAGGCAAAGGAATAAGAAGGATAGAGGCACATAAAGACTGCCTCACAATTTTCTTCCATTTCTCGCTCTCTATTTTATTAAAATAAGTTTTCTCTTGGCAGGGCACAGCGGCTCATGCCTATTATCCCAGCACTTTGAGAGGCTGAGGCGGGAGAATCACTTGAGCACAGGATTTCAAGACCAGCATGGGCAACATGGTAAAGCCCCATTTCTACAAAAAATACAAATATTAGCTGGGCATGGTGGCACACACCAGTAGTCTCAGCTACTTGGGATGCTGTGGCGGGAGGATGGCTTGAGCCCAGGAGGTGGAGGTTGCAGTGAGCCGAGATCACACCATTGCACTCCAGCATGGGCAACAGAGTGAGACTCTGTCTTAAAAACAAAACCAAACAAAGTAAGTTTTCTCAAAAACTAAACAATGAATACATTCCGTTTTATTACTCATTGATTCTTTTAAAAATACAGCTATTATCAGCTTGCAGTGAGCTGAGATCACGCCACTGCACTCTAGCCTGGGCGATAGAGCGAGACTCTGACTCAAAAAAAAAAAAAAATACAGCTATTATCAAGCCATGAAAAAACATGGAAGAATCTTAAATGCATATTACTGAGTAAAAGAAGCCAATCTGTAAAAGCCACACACGTTGTGATTCCAACTATATCATGTCCTCAAAAAATATGGAGACAGAAAAAGATCAGTGGTTGTCAGAAGTGCGGGGATGGAGAGACGAACAGGTGAAGCACAGAGGACCTTAGGGCAGAGAAACTGTTCTATATGCTACCAGAAAGGTAGGTTAAGGTGGATGCATGCCATTACACATTTGTCAAAACCCAGAAAATGTACAATTCCAAGAGTGAGACCTAATGTAAACTATGGATTTGGGTGATAATGATGTGTCAATGTAGGTTCATTGATTACAACAAATAGAATATGTGGTGGGGGGTGTTGGCAGTGGGAGATAATTGGCAGGGGGTACATGGGAAATCTCTGTATCTTCCTCTCAATTTTGCTGTGAACCTACAACTGCTCCAAAAAGTAAAGCCTGGATTTTTAAAAAATACATTCGGCTTTCCAAAATATAAAATATATTTTATAACATGAACACAAATTACAATATATACCACTTATACACATGTACATTTTCATATACACATAAAACACTTACACAAATGTAGCATGTATATAAAATGTGTACAAAAGCTCCTTTCCGAAAGATCACCATCAGACAGGATTGATTTTGCTTCTTTGTTTTTGTTTTCTTTTGTTTACTTTTTTACCCTTTAAAAACAACACTGCTAAAAACAACACGCCAAACTCTAGGTCCAAAGGTTCATGGAATCCATACTTGACTGAAAGGCAACATTTTATTTCAAAGCATGCCCATTTTTTACTGATGTTGCCAGTCACTTTATATATTTCCTATGTGTCTCTACATTGCGATTAAATCTTCAACAGATACAGTTCAACAACATCCTGGGGCGGGAAGGGACGCACTGACTCCTGGGCGATAAAAATTCACAGTAAAGCCACAGATGCAGCAGAGTGAGAATTACTGCACCAGCAGGAACTGAAGATAAAAGAGGATTACACAGGATGAAATGTAGTAATTGACTAGAAGTCACTGAAAAATACCAGATGGATGTCACTGCTGTATATAACTCTAATGCGCCTGTAGACTTTATTGAGCATCACTGGAGATTCCTTTTAGTATTTTCTTGAGTGTAATTGAAGTTTATTGATATGCTATTATTGCCCAGTTTAGATGTGACTAGAAAAAATACAGTTTGATGTACTTATATCGCCATAGAAATCTTGGGCTTTGCAGCTTAAAATAAAAGCTCATAGTAATAATTGCCATAATATTTATTCCTCTTCCTCCATTAGTCCTTTACATAGAATATGGACCGTAACTGCTCCAGATAGCATTGAAATTGCAGGGATATTTTCAGAAGTGATTCGTACATAAAAGATCAGACATGCAATTTTGGATACTACCAAGGGAGATTTACAAAGGATTTTTATGTTGAAGGTAAAAGAAAACAAATTTATGTGCTGAAATGAGTTGCCATAGGTGGCGCGGTCCCCTGTTAGTCTTCATAGGTTTATTTCCCATTTGGTTTTCAACATAGGAATGGGATACAAGTAACTGTCCATCCAAGCTAGAATATTCATTCTGTAAACACAGAAGTCTCAGATCTCAGCAAAAGACCTCCCAGCACAAGCATAGGCCATTTCCCTCAGCAACAAACATTTTAAATTAAGCTGGAAATAATGGGTGTGAAAACTATTGTTTCTCAGAAAAGCAAAGAAAAACTCTTCCTGGGAATTCCAAGTACAGCTCGAATCTTAACACTGACAAGATAGTCTAAACTGGTAAGTAGCTGCTGTAGGCCAAAGTCAAAGGGCCAGGCCACTTGATTATATTTTCACAAGCTGAAAATCAAATTCCATTAAGAAAGGAAACCATTTAATTCTGAACTCTGGTGAGCTGCATCGAGCAAAGTAAAGCCAGGAAAGGAAGAACGTGAAGCCTGACCATTGGAACCCAGGACTCCTCAGGGAAAAGAGAGGCAGGGAAGGCAGATCCCAGCTGAAGGAGGTCCCTTTCATTTTCCCCACAGCCCCTTCTCTCCAACCCATGCACACATACTCCATTCCTATGGACATACCCTATAGGTCCTGCCCCAAACACGCTTATTTTCTATGGGCTGCTCAACTTCAGTGTTAAGAGCAATGTGCTAATATGGCTAAGGTAAGGACCACTCCCTCACCTGTACTTCCAACCCCACAGTAGTATTCTCAAAGGGTATTTGTCCATGGACCACTTGTATGGGGATCTCCTGGAGTATTTGCTAAAAATTCAAATTCCTAGGCTCCACACAAGACCCACTGACTCAGACTCTCTAGGAATAAAGAACAAGCAATCTACATCTTTAATAAGCAACCTGGGGAAATCACATTCACAGAGAAGTTTGAGAAGCATTCACTTACAGTTTACAAAGACCTGTAAAAACAAGTAAAGGGAAGAGTTGGTACTACATTATAAAAAGGAAAAACCCTCCAGATATATGGTGACTGACTGTGGATCTGGCACACAGTGGGGTCTCAACATGTTGAATACTAGATGCATGAATGAAAAACTTCAAAAGAATAAAGGATTCAGGACAGAATGTCACCAAGATAGCTGACTAGAAGCTCCTATTACTCTCCACCACCAGCCCCTCCAGCCAAAAAAAAAAAAATCCAAAACAATAAATAAACAACTCCATTTCAACAAATAACTAAAGAAGAGCACAAGAGAAGAGCAAAGAAGCAGCAAAAATCCTGCAGAGCACAGAATCACACGGTGGCCACATAGCAAAAGAAAGGAGGCACCTCTCCTCCACCACCCCAGCCCACAAGTGGGGATCGGCCTGAAACCAAGAGGGACCCCTTCCTGCAGGGGAAAGGTCAACAAGAGGACCCCAGCAGCCCCCATCACCAAAGCAGACACCTGCAATTTTCACTACTGGAGACTCCTGCAGTCCTCACAGGCTCAGAGCCCCATTGAGAAAGTCTCTGGAGTCCACACGCTGAGCTACCCACAGAAAAGGAGCTGACACTCTTCCCTGCCCTTCCACCATGGCCCATGCTGCTACTGTACTGTGCCATCTTGGAACTGGAGACACGCTACAGTGCGTCCTGCTCTGGGGGTGGGTAGCCACTGAATTCTTGCATCCCTCAGGCTCAGCCACCAGTGCACCATACCCACTTGGTGCCATCCCAAGCAAAACTGCTGCTACACTTTATTCCCTAAAATCAAGCTATTGAGCTGCTACATCCTCCACATCCTAGTCAGTGGTGCACCCTCCCCTTAGGGCTAAGTGGAAGTGGTGTTCCACCACTGGGGACCCGGAGCCTCGAACTACCAGAGCAGTCATACAGCCTGGCACCACAGTTGAGACAGCACCCCACCCCCGAGGGACCTCAGGCCTTCGACACACTGGAGCTGTCTTGCACCACCACCCCATGCCACAGGTGAAGCAGCGTTCTACCTCCAGGGGTTCTAAGTCTCCAGCACACCAGAGCAGGTGCACCTCCTAGAACCACAGCTGATGCCGCACCTACCCACGGGGATCCAGAGGCTCCACTGACCCATGCAGCTGCACTTTTTAAGGCCAAGTAGACACAATGCCTCAAGTCCCAGGGAATCAGAGCCTTGGCTGAGTTGTGCCACCCTATCCTCCAAATACCCACAGAGCTCCACCTACCTAGAACAGGACTACCCCCCTGTAGTCCAAGTTGCTGAGGCTCTCTGCCTCTCTGAGGAGTGGAGCCATCACTGTGCTGCTCCCTGCCTCCTAGGACCCAAGCCATGGTGGCATCTTGCCATTCCTAGTTCATTCCTTCTGCTATACCTGGCCTCACAGAGCCTGGGATACTGCTGTATCAGGGTCCAGAGGTAACAGTGCATGATATCTTATACCCCAGAACACAAGTTGTCGTGTCTGTTGGCTGCAGGTTGCGAATTGCAGCTGTGCTCTGTCCTCAGGGCCCAAGCCTTCAGAGTATCCCTTATTTCCTGGAGCCATGTCAGTACTATATATACCCTGCCCTTAAGGGTTAGAAGCACAATTCTATCCCCCTGGGCCTGAGATGCTGGGGTGTGCTTCAGAGCAACAGATCCTGGCTTAGTGAAAGAACTGCATTCACTTGTGCCTTGGAGAGTGAATCTGTGCCCCACATCCCAGGTGCTATAATAGTTTTTCAAGACCCTCAGCCCAAGAGCCCAGCTCCACAGCCCCTCTGAGCACCTGTGTCTTGGATCCCAGGGCCACTGTGGCTGCCTGTGAGCTGTGTCAGACCCAATACTAAGAGAGATACCCTCAGCTAAGCCTCCCCACTTTGAGTAAGACAGTAATAGAGGATATTGATATTGTCTTTGAGAAAGGCAATAACAGAGGATTCCCTAAAGCCCTTGCCCTGATAACCTATGCAGCCACCATTATTGACACAAACTCCTGCAGCCTCAGCCACCAAGGCACCTGCTGTCATTGCTAACATTGATCACAGCTGAAGAATCTGCATGGAGACTACAGCATTACACTCACAGTAAACTAGTGAACAGTGAACATTCTGCTCAACCAGTACTCTCAGGCCCATCTGCAGGTGAAAGTCTTCCCCTACAAAAGCCACTCTGTAAAGTTTGGAAGAGGTACACCACCAGGTGCACAGACATAAATGCAGAAATACAAGAAACATGAAAAATCAAGAAAACATGACACCACAAAGGGACATAATAATTATTTGGTAACTGACCCCAAAGAATTGGAAATTTATGAGTTACCTAAAAAATAATTAAAAATAATAATCTTAAGGAAACTCACTGAGATATAAGAGAATGCAAATAGACAACTGAATGAAATTAGGAAAACAATTCAAAAAAGAGATAGATATCAAAAAAGAACCAAACAGAAATTTTGGATCTGAAGAATTCAATCAATGAAATAAAAAATTCATTTGATAGCTTCAGCAGCAGACTGGATCAAGTAGAAGAAAGAATTTGTTAACTGGAAGATAGGTCTTTTGAAATGACTCAGTCAGAGGAAAAACAAAAAAAAGAATGAGAAAGAGTGGAGACAGACTACAGAACTTATGGGATACCATTAAGTGAACAAATATTCACATTATAGAATTTTCAGAAGGAGAGGAAATAGAGAAAGCAATAGAAAGCTTATGTAATGAAATAATTCCTGAAAAGCTCCCAAGTCTTGGAAGAGATATGGACATCCAGATCCTTGAAGCTCAAAAGTTCCTAAACAGATTCAACCCAAAGAGATGTTCTCTGAGACACATTATAATCAAACTGTCAATAGTCAAAGAAATGAGAAAATTTTTAAAGCAGCAAGAGAAAAGTGCCAAATCACATATAAGGAAATATCTGTCAGATTATCAGTGGATTTCTCAGCAGACGCCTTGCAGGCCAAAGGAGAATAGGATAATATATTCAAAATTCTGAAAGAAAAAAAATACTCTTAGCCAAGAATACTATACCAAGCAAAGCTATCCTTCAGAAATGAAAGACAAATAAAGTCTTTCACAGGCAAGCAAAAGACAAAGGAATTCATTACCATAGGCCTGCTTTACAACAAATGCTTAATGAAGCTCTTCAAGCAAAAACAAAAAAAGGAGAATATTTACTATCAAGAATACATATGAAAGTATAAAACTACTGGTAGAAGTAAGTACATAATCAAATCCAGAATACTCCAATACTATCACAGTTGTATATAAATTACACATATCTCTAGTATGAAGCATAAAAGTCAAAATGGTCAAAAATGACTAAAACTACAATAAGTTGTTAAGGAATACACAATATAAAAGATGTAAATTGTGACATCAAAAACATAAATTATGGGAGGGCAGGGTAAAATATAGAGTTTTTTACATGATCTAAGTTGTTATCGCTTAAAATAGTAGATTAGAACTCTAAGATGTTTTATGTAAGTCTAATGGTAACCACAAAACAAAAAGCTACAGTAGATATATAAATGATAAACAGAAAGCAATCAAAGCTTACAGAAAATTATCACATCACAAAAATAGACAACAAGAGAGAAAGAAAGGAACAAAGGAGCTACAAAACAACCAGAAAACAAATAACAAAATGGCAGTAGTAAGTCCTTACATATCAATAATAACCTTGAATGTAAATAAATTAAAATCTTTAATCAAAGGACATAGAGTGGCTGAATGGATTTAAAAAATTAAAAACAAGGCCTAACTATATGCTACCTCCTTATAAGAGATACACTTAAACTTTAAGGACATACATAGGCTGAAAGTGAAATAGTGGAAGAAGATATTCCATGCAAATGGTAATTAAAAGACAGTAGGGGTAGCTATACTTATATCTGATAAAATAGACTTGAAGTGAAAAAATGTTGCAAGAGACAAAATCATTATTCAATGATAAAGGGGTCAATTCATTAGAGGACATAACCATTGGAAATATATGTATCCAAAACTGGAGCACCTAAAACATAAAGCAAATGTTAATGGAGGCTGGGTGTAGTGCCTCATCCCTGTAATCCCAGCACTTTGGGAGGCCGAGGTGGGCAGATCACCTGAGGTCAGGAGTTTGAGACCAGCCTGGCCAACATGGCAAAACCCTATCTCTACTAAAAATACAAAAAAATTAGCCAGGCATGGTGGCGGGTGCTTGTAGTCCCAGCTACTCGGGAGGCTGAGGCAGGAGAATGGCGTGAACCCAGGAGGCGGAGCTTGCAGTGAGCCGAGATGGCGCCACTGCACTCCAGCCTGGGCGAAAGAGCGAGACTCTGTCTCAAAAATAACAAAAAAAAAAAAAGAAGAAGAAGAAAGATTCCAAGTAAAAAGTCTAACATTTTATGCCTCAAGGAACTAGAAAAAGAAGAACGTGCTAAACCCAAAATTAGCAAAAGAAAGAAAATAATAAAAATCAAAACAGAAATAAATCAAATAAAGAATATAAAAACCATACAAATAATCAATAAAACCCCCTTTCAACAATGTATCAATCAATCAGACAGAAAACTAATAAGGAAATACTGGACTTAGAATTTCATTTTTGACCAACTGGTGTAACAGACACATATAGAACATTCCATCCAACGGCAGCAGAATACACATTTTTCTTCAGTGTGTGTGGGAACATTCTACAGGACAGACTATATGTTAAGCCACAAAACAAGTCTTAACAAATTGAAGAAGACTGAAATCATCTGAAGTATCATTTCAAACCATGGTGGTTTGAAACTAGAAATCAGTAACAGAAGGAATCTTGGAAAATTCACAAGTATGCAACGGGTCAATGAAAATATTAAAAGGGAAATTTACAAACATCTTGAGACAAATGAAAATGGAAATACAAAATACCAAAACCTATGGGATGCAACAAAAGCAGTTCCAAGAAGAAAGTTTATAGCAATAAATGTGTACATTAAAAAAGAAGAAAGAAAAAAAAGAAGAGAGATCCCAAGAAAAACATCTAATATTATGCCTCAAGGAACTAGAAAAAGAACACACTAAACCCAAAATTAGCAGGAGAAAGAAAATAATAAAAATCAGAACAAGCCACCTGAGAGGCTGAGGTGGGAGAATCACTTGAACCCAGGAGGTGAAGGTTGCAGTGACCCGAGATGGCACTACTGCACTCCAGCCTGGGGGACAAAGAAGGGAGGAGACGCTGTTTCAAAAAAAAAAAAAAGAAGAAGAACAGAAGTAAATCAGTAAATCAATAGAGAACATAAAAAAACTAAGAGATAGTTTTTGGAAAAAATAAACAAAATTGACAAAACCTTAGCTAGTCTAAGTAAAGAAGAGAAAAGACTCAAATAAGTAAATCAAAAATCAAAAATAAAACTGAAGAAATTTCAAGACACCCCAGAAATTTTAAAAAAGATAATAAGGGACTGTCATGAACAAATATATGCCAATGAATTAGATAACTGAGAGGAAACGGATAAATTCATAGAAAAATACAACCTACCAAGATTCAGTCAGGAAGAAATAAAAAGCCTGAATAGGTCAATCACAAATAATAAGATTGAATAAGTAATAATTAAAAAAAAACTCCTATCAAAAAATATCCCAGGCCCAGATGGCTTCACAGCTGAACTCTACTAAATATTCAAAAAAAAAAATAATTCTTATACTCTTCTACAAAATAGATATAAAGGGAATACTGCCAGCATCACCTGATATCTAAGCCAGACAAAGGTATCACAAGAAAAGAAAACTACAGGCCAGTTTCTCTGAGGGCCATTGATGCAAAAATCCTCAATAAAATACCAGCAAACCAATCCAACAACAAATCAAAAAGATTATGCAGCATAAAAATGAGATTTATCCTTGGTATGCAAGACTGGTTTAACATACACAAAGCAATCAACACAATACATTACATTAACAGAATGACAGTTAAAACCACATGGTCATCTCAACTGATTATCAACTCAAATAAATAAAATCAAAGATAAAAGTGAAGAAATTTCAACAGACACCTCACAAATTAAAAAAGATAATAAGGGACCGTTATGAACAAATACATGGCAACAAATTGGTATGATGCTGAAAATACATTTGACAAAGCCCAGCAGTCTTTCTTGATAAAAGCTCTCAACACTTTAGGTATAGAAGGAAAGTTCCTCAACATAACAAAGGCCATTTATGAAAAACCCACAGCTAACATTTTAAGCTATGGGAGAAAACTGAAGACTTTTTCACTGCAATACAGTACAAGACAAGGATGCCCATTCTTGTCACTTCTATTCAACATAGTACTAGAAGTACTAGCAAGATCAATCAAACAGGAAAAAGAAATAAAAGTAAAATGATCTCTATTTGCAGATGACATGATCCTACCTGTAAGAAAAAAACGAAGTATCCACACACAAAAAAAGTTAGAAATAATAAATGAATTCAGTAAAGTTTCAGGTTACAAAGACAACATACAAAAATCAGTAGCATTTTTATATACAAATAACAATCTAACTGAAAAATAAATCAAGAAAACAATCCCATTTATGATAGCATTTTTAAAAATCTAGAAATAGATCTTACCAAGGAGGCGAAAAATCTGTACATTGAAAACTATAAAACATTAATGAAAGAAATTGAAGAAGATACAAATAAATAGAAAGACAGCTCATGTTCATGGATTGGAAGAGTTAATATTGTTAAAATGTCCATACCACCCAAAGCAATACACAGATTCAACACAATCCCTATCAACATACCAACGGCATTCTTCATTGAAATAGGAAAAATATTTCCACCATAAGGAGAACTTGTCTCTACAAAAATTAAAACAAAAAGGCCGGCCTCGGTGGCTCACACCTGTAATCCCAGCACTTTGGGAGGCCGAGGCAGGTGGATCACGAGGTCAGGAGATCGAGACCATCCTGGCCAACATGGTGAAACCCTGTATCTACTGAAAATACAAAAATTAGCTGGATATGGTGGCGTGTGCCTGTAATTCCAGCAACTCGGAGGCTGAGGCAGGAGAATTGCTTGAACCAGGCAGTGGGAGGTTGCAGTGAGCCAAGATCACACCAGCCTGGCGACAGAACAAGACTCCATCTCAAAAAATAAAATAAAATAAAATAAAATAAAAACTAGTTGGGCATGGTGGTGCATGTCTGTAGTCCCAACTACTCAGGAGACTGAGGTGGGAGGATCACTTGAGACCGGGAGGTCAAGGCTGTAATGAGCCAAGATTATGCCACTGCACTCCAGCCTGGGTGACAGTGTGAGACCCTGTCTCAAAAATAAAATGAAATAATATAGCAAAGCTATAGTTATCAAAATAGTATAGTACTGACACACAGTCTAGTAGAACAGAATACAGAGTGCAGAAATACATTGAAATATACACAGTCAATCAATTTATGGCAAAGACACCAAGAGGATACAATGAGGTATCTCTTTGATAAATGGTGCCGGGAAAACTGATTTCCAAATGCAAAAGAATGAAACTGAACCCTTATATCATACACAAAAATCAAGCTGAAATAGATAAAAGACCTAAATATAAAACCAGAAATTATGGAAGAGAACATAGGAGAAAGTTTTCTAGATATTGGCCTTGACAGTGATTTTTTGGATATCACACCAAAAGTTTAGGCCACACAAGCAAAAATAAATAAATAAATAAATAAATGGGACTACATCAAACTAACAAGCTTCCACACAGCAAAGGAAATAATCAACAAAATTAAACAGCAGCCTACAAATTGGGGTAAAAATATTTGTAAAAGATATGTACAAGAAGTTAATATCCAAAATTCATAAAGAACTCATACAACTCAATAATGGGAAAACAAATAACTGAATTAAAAAATAGGCAACAGACCTGAATGGACATTTCTTCAAAGAAGACAGAAAAATTATCAATAGGTATATGAAATGGTCCTCATTATTATTTTATTTATGTATTTATTTATTTTGAGATGGAGTTTTGCTCTTGTTGCCCAGGCTACAGTGCAATGGCGTGATCTTGGCTCACTGCAACCTCCGCCCCAGGTTCAAGCGATTCTTCTGCCTCAGCCTCCTGAGTAGCTGGGATTACAGGCGCCTACCACGATGCCCAGCTAATTTTGTATTTTTAGTAGAAACGGTGTTTCACCATGTTGGCCAGGCTGGTCTTGAACTCCTGACCTCAGGTGATCCACCTGCCTCAGCCTCCCAAAGTGCTGGGATTACAGGCGTGAGCCACCACACCCGGCCCTCACTATTAATAATCATCAAGAAAATGCAAATCAAAACCACTATGAGATACAACGCTGGATGGCTATTTTCAAAAAGTCAAAAAAAACAAATGTTGGCAAAGGTGTGGGCAAAAGGGAGCTCTTGTACACTACTGGTGGGAATGCAGGTTGGTATAGTCATTATGGAAAACAATATGAGAGTTTCTAAACAAATTAAAATGGTAATATGGCCCAGCGATTCCTCTTCTGGGAATATACCCAAGGGAAATGAAGTCACCACCTCATAAAGACATCATCTGCACTCCCACATTCGCTGCAGCATTCTTCACAACAGCCAAGATACGGAAACAATGTAAGCATCCAGCAATGGAAAATGGATAAAGAACCTGTGCTACCTACATACGATGGAATATTATTCATCCCTAAAAAAGAACAAGGTCTTCCCATTTGCCACAACATGGATGAGGCTGAAGGACATTACTCTAAGAGAAATAAGCCAGACTGAGAAATAAAATATTGTATGATATCACGTAGAGTAAAAAAAAAAAAAAATCAAATATTCAGTGATAGAGATAGAGGACAAAACAGTGGCTACCGGGGGCAGGGGAGGAAATGGGGAGATGTTACATCAGAGGATTCAAAACAGCAGATATGTCAGATGAGCAAGTCTAAGAATCCAATGTACAACACGAGTATTGTAGGTAACAAACTTATGCTGGAGATGGGACTCATGCTAAATGAGTGGATTTTAGCTGTTTTTGCCACAAAAAAAAAAATAGAGTAACTATGTAAGAGGATGGAATACTAATTTGCTTCATGATAGTAACTGTTTTACTATCTATATGTATTGTATAATATGCTGTAGACCTTAAATATACATGATGAAATTTATTTTTTAAAAAATAAAAGAAAAAGAATAAAAGATCCACTTCTTTCATGTCGGCACCAACATATTTTCACAGGTCAACTACATCTGCTCCTACTTATGTATTTTGGGGAAAATGAATTCATATTTTTAAGTAGTTGCTTACAAATTCTAAGAGTAAAATAGCCACAGGCTGGCCCAGCACCTCCGGGCACTGGCTGGACTGGGACACCCAGCAACAGGGTGGGCAGAAGAAAGCAACAGAGATAAGCTGAAGCCCAGCTCTGCACAGCACGGGCAGCTGGGGCTGTTTGGAAACAGCAGAGAAGGACAGGAACTCCCAGGAGGAGGCCATGTCTTCTCCCTTTGCTTTCTATCACATCGTGGTCTTGATTACAAAACATGATACGTATGTGGAGAAATTTCCATTACACAACTCTAATAGTTACAAGCATTACACAAACAACAACAAAAAGCCATATGTCATAACTATTATTGCTATGTGCCAGCGTACCTATTCCTATCTGGTGTGTCTGTCTCGTCCCCCCGCCATCCTCATCTTCCCATATGCACATTTTCACCATGGACCCTAGATTTCACTGTGGGACTGAGGGCCTATATAGAGTGAGCACAGAAGCAGAAATCAGATTTGTCCTATTTTTGTTTTTCCCTTAAGAATCAAAGGTTTTAAGCACTGACTTTTGTTCCACATGAGGTTCTGCAGGTACCCAAGTGCATGAAACGCAGTTCATTCCCTCAACGAATACATACTAGTCAGGGGACTGCTAGGGCTGAAATGTGTCACCCCCAAAATTTGCATGTTGAAGTCCTTAATTACAGTAATTCAGAACATCACCATGTTTGGAGACAGGGTCTTTAGAGAGAGAATTGAGGTAAAATGAGGTCACTGGGGTAGATCCTAATCCAACAGGACTGACATCCTTCTAAGAAGAGATTACGACACAGAAACACACAGAGGGAGGACCACGTGAACACACAGGAGAAGATGGCCATCCACAAGCCAAGAAGAAAACAACCCTGCTGATACCTGGATCTTGGACTTCAGGCCTCCAGAATTATGAGAAAATAAATCTCTGTTGTTGAAGCCACCCAGTTTCAGGTACTTTGTTATAACACACTTAGCAAACTGATACAGATGCACTCAGTCCTGTGAGGTGACCTCTGCAGATCTCAAGGAAGAGGCTGCAGAGGTCACTATATAGGACTGAACGCTTCTGCATTCCTTTGCTATGGCACTATAACAAAGCACCACAAATTAGGTGGCTTGCAGCAATGGAAACTCGTTCTCTTACTCAGAGTGCTGGAAGTCAAAGATCCAGGTGTCGGCAGGGCAATGCCTCCTCTGAGACTGAATAGGATGCATCCTTGACCCTCCCAGCTTCTGAGGGTGGCCGGCAACTCTTAGCAATCCTTGGCTGGCAGCTGCATCACTCCAATCCCTGCCTTCGCCATCCCCTTGCCTTCTCCCTGTGTGTCTCTGTCTTTATGGGGCTATCTTCTAATAAGGACACTAGTCGTATTAAAGCAGGGTCCACCCTACGATGAGTATGACTTCATCATAACTCATTACATCTGGAACCACCCTATTTCCAGATGAAGTCACATTCTGAGGTACTGGGGATTAGGGCTTTAGCATATCTTTTAGGGGGACACAATTCAACCCATATCAGCTTATTGTAAACATACCCTGTAAGCTGAGGTAGAAAGAGAAACTGCCCCATCAGCAGGACAGTCACCTTAGGCCCGAGTTTTCCTGACTCTCAAAGACACAACAGAAGTCACAGGCAAATGAGAAAATGTTTCAGCGTCCCCTGAGGCTTCACAGACTTGGAACCCATGTCGCATTGAGTTGCTCTCCATTTGCCTTCCATGACGAGACTATAACCAGGGTAATTTCACTTCACCCTGAGTTTGGAGTGACTCTCTTGGGCAAAGGAAGTGGCTCCACTTCAGGAGTGACTGGGCCACATGGCCCAGTGTGGCCAGGAGAACAGTTGGCACTGCCCATCTAATGCAGAGTACCTGCGTTGAAACAAAAAGTTAACTAGACCCACTTCAAAAGGTGGTTTTATAAGTGATCTGCACTAAATAATTATAATTGCTAAATGTATGTCTCATTTAACTATCAGAAATTTTTGCCCAGAGGCTGAGGAAGGAAAATGGTGTGATCTGCCAAAATTTACACTCCTAGAAATACTGTTCCTGTATATATGCTTAAAGAGCTTTAAGAAATGAGGAAACCTAAACTCATACACTGAAATGCACGAAAGAGAAGTCTTTGTCTTTGCAATAAGCTGCATTAAAAACTAGAATGATATATAATCGCACCTTCAGTCACCAAATTAATGCCAATTATTTGTATCCAATCCCCCTCCTATTCAAGATAACTACAGAATCCACTTTGGGTGCTTGGAGCCCAAACATCAGCAGCCATGGTATTGGCCATTGGATGGTGACTCTACATGTGGTTAATTAGGATTTAGGGAATAGAGAAAAGAACAGTTGCGCCCACCCAGTCGTTGAATGGTGACTGCCTCACGCACAACCCCGTTCCAGCAGCACTTGGCCCCTCTGATGCAGATGGGTCAGTCTCAGGACCTGCATAGACAACTTGCTGGTGCTTGCCTGCCACAGTCCCAAAAATCAGAATCTCAAGAGACCAAAATCCATGTCCCTGGTACTGAGGCAGGCTCTGTGGGTTGCCTTTCTTGAGAGTTCCAAAAGGACGTAGCATGTGGTCAGAATCAAATTATTACTATAATATTTTACAATTATCTCCAGGGTCAATTTGTTGCCTAGAGCATTTAAGCATTTATGGACTCAATGAGTGTTTATGGGGTGCCTATTATTTTTCAGGGACAGGCATTTGTAAGTTTCTCCATTCATCCTTTCTGAGTGCCAGGTACTGTGATCTGTGCCGGGCATAAAGTGGAGGATCAAAGCAGTGGCTGTTGTACTGTTTTCCTGCTACTGATTTTTGTGAGGAAAATACCCAAACACTCCTGGCCTCCACCCCACCACTAGCTCCTCCTCATGCAGGTAGAATGACTTACCTGGTTGGTTTGGTTCAAATTCTCCATTGTATGAAGCTAAACTATTAAAGATTCTCCTCAAGCCAGGCACGGTAGCTCACGCCTGTAATCCCAGCACTTTGGGAGCCTGAGGTGGGTGGATCACCTGAGGTCAGGAGTTCGAGACCAGCCTGGCCAATATGGCGAAATCCCATCTCTACTAAAAATACAAAAATTAGCCAGGCGTGGTGGTGCATGCCTGTAGTCCCAGTTACTTGGGAGGCTGAGGCAGGAGAATCACTTCAACTGGGGAGGCAGAGGCTACAGTGAGTCGAGATTGTGCCATTACACTCCAGCCTGGGTAACAAAAAAGATTCTCATTAGAGGAGGGCGGAATCTGCCCCCTTTCTCTTCTTCACTGGACTCATGGAAACAGCCGTCTACCTAAGTATGGGCACCTGCAGACTCTGCTTGCTCCCAGAAGCCTCTTCCAAAGTGTGCTGAGGAGGAAAAAGGCACCCTACCCATGTGGGCTCACACATGTCCAATACCTTCCAGTCCCCCTGCCCACGGGAAGTGAAAGAGTGACTGGGACAGAGACATACTGTGAGGCTGGATCAGCACTTGGGAGGTCTTGGTAGTCTCCACTCTGCCTGCCCTGAGGGCACAGCAGCAGGGAAAGCCATTCTGCCAAGAGAAAAGAATGAAGCACTCACGACAGAGGGAAAAAGAAGCCAAGAGATGGGCAGAACAGTCCTTGGGTTTTTATCAAATTCCCAGCATTTTTTAATGATCACCAGTGACAAGGGTGATCCTTCCATTTTCTCACTGGTGCCCCTTTTTATCTTATTTTCCAGCCAATCAAAAACACATGGAGAAGAGGATGTTGGTGTCTCCCAACATGTGCACACACGCACAATCTATATAGAGGCAACCATCTGCCCTGCCCCCTCTCCCATTCCCCCATCCACCCATTGGGTGTGAGCTTCCCTGGCAAGGCCTCTGCACCTTCCATGATAATGTCACTGAGGATTTATAATGATGAAGGTGACAGAATAACTCCAAGTTCCTTGATGAATCCTGGCACCACTGTAGCTTCTTATTTATCTTGTGTCTTGGGTTAGATAGAAATGTATGTTTTGATTATTCCCTGGTAATTCATTCCATAATAGCAATAATTAAAACTTCACAGTTACAGCTATTCCCTTCTTCAGCTTTTCACAGCTTAAAAAAAGTTTGCATCTTTTGAGGATTTCAGGCAAATATGGTACAAAAACCATAAAATATGGTCCTCATCTCACAACAACTTGGGATGCTGAAAAAGAGGGAGAGGAGAGGTTGAAACAGTAGGGCAAAGAAGAAACTAAAATTTAGGAGATTGCAGAATCACAGATAAAATCTGTGGCCCTCCTTTCAATGTTTTTACTATAGGTATAATCAAACTCTTTAGCGGACTGCTCAGTATATGATGGGTATAATTTCAGAGTGCTCTCTGACCAAATCTCTCTTTTACGTCAGGAGAAATGGTGTGTTGGTGTTGATCTAGCTCTCGGAAGCATCTTGGACTCAGCCTGAGAGGTCACTACCCCTTTGTGTTCCCTCCTCACTTGTCAACTCTGGGTACCAGACTGTGGTCACATTAATGCTCTTCCAAGTGACTCATTTGAAGAACATATAATGTATTTAGCGCTCTCTTAGCTCTAAAAAGATATGAATTGCCAAGACCTCACCATGATGATCCTGGTTTTCATGATCATCTAAAGTATTAGGAAAATTCCTTGATGAAGTCAGTTGAATGTGTCAAATTAAAAAGCAGTAGAGACATGCAGACAAGGACACCTGGTGTGTCATTAACTGTCCTCACCTATTCACAGTCATATTTGCCAGCGCGCCCTGTTCCACATGCAGATGCATGCATGCATGCAGGCGCACACACACAACACACAGAGGCACATACACAACCACCCTGGCCCCCTAAGACTGAACCAGAGGCTAGGCAATAGATCGAGGCTGGGCCAGGGTCCCTTCTCTGGAACTTGGAATTGAGGAAGTGAAAGAGTGACTGGGACAGTGACACACTGTGAGGCTGGATCAGCACTTGGGAGGCCTTGGTCACCTCTGCTCTGCCTGCCCTGAGGGCAGAGCAGTGGGGAAAGCCATTCTGCCAATAGAAAAAAACAAAGCACTCACCACAGAGGGAAAGAGAAGCCAAGAGAGGAGCAGAATATTCTTTGGGTTTTTATCAAATTCCCAGTTTCTTTAGTGATCATTTCTGAATCCCAGTGCCATCCCTGCCCTTAAATTGCATGAAACACACCTACCTGTGTCCCTAATAATTAACTTGTTTTTTGTTACTTGTAACCAAAAGAGATGGATACGGTGCAGAGCCACTGTAAAAAGTCGCTGGGTGCCCAAGTTGTAGCAAAAGTCACAGTGAACAAAAACGCCTTGCATATATCTGATATCACTCTCCCTTGTTAATTCCCTTGGACATATGAATAGTGCCTGTACGCTACTCATTTTCTGTCAACAAAGACATTCTCCAACCCCTAATCTAGAGCCCTGAACCCCTTCTGGGAGACAGAGCTGGTTGACAATGCTTGGATGTGCCGAGTCTGTGCAATTGCCACGAAAATAATGGACCGGTACCATGCAACTCAGATTACAAAACAAGAGGTTAAGTGTGTCCAGCCCAGATCATCAAAACGCAATGGCAGTTATTTATATCAGTCACAAGCGGCTCCACTTAACAGCTATTTGGAGAAAAAAAATGGAGGGAAGTAGGGAGAGCATTCTTGCTACTGCATCGAAAAGCATGAAAATGATCATTTGGATAACGTAGCTGCTGTCTTAAACACTAATATGCCCACGATGAAAGTGGAGATCAAAATAACGGCACCGACAAACGGTGCAAACATGTCTCAAGAAGCACACCCAGGGTTTCATTTTCTGACTTACTTAAAAGGCTCACAGGTTGCAAGCATCGTTCTTTTGTCATTTACAAAGCCTAGGTTTGTCATGCCTGTTCAGGGCCAGTTCGACCGAGCTGGGTCTCCACTGCCCTCCTTTAAAGTATGCATAAAACAGAGGTGCCCAGAGCTGTCCCTGAGCACCAGACCCAGCTGCCACAGCCCTGGAATGCAAGCCACTTCGGCTGGGAGTGATGAAAGCCCAGGATCAGGCATCTCCACCGCTTTGATTTGCAAGAACAGCTTGACATCCATAGCAACATGGTTAACGTGAAAAACACAAGATAAAAACATTCCATTTAATTAAAAGCCCACAGTTCAATGGTAGTATAATTATTACGAGTGCATTTTATGGCTGTCTGCATTCATTTTGGGTACATAAATTAATATGCAAATTACCGGCCCCTCTCGTGTTCTTAAGAAGTCCCCCCATCAATCTTTTTTCCAACATGTCAATTGGATAAAGCATGGCTTTTTAAATGCAAAATAAAATTCACATTTATGGTCCTGCTGTAATCTCCCTGTGCTGGCATGCTTTGTTTTAGATGAAGAGTGTTTAATTAACAGAGTTCACCTCTCTCTGAGGGCCTTCAGGACAACAGAGAGGCCAAGACACTTCTATGGTCTTCGGGCTAGTCAGGATTAGAGACGATTTTCCATCTCAAGGACCACCTATCAAGGTATTTGTGATTCTCCACTCAGCCCATCAAGGACCTTGTTATGGGAAAATATTGTTCTGATTTACAAAAAAGCAAATTCCTAATTGTAGACAGATGAACTTAATATTATTCACCAGGGAAATGCTATAACGAATTACTTAACAGATGGTTTGTGGGTATTTAGAAAACATTTTGCACACAGGCAGCGGACTCTAAGAAACGGTATGGGAAAGAATGAGATAGGCTCATCAGACCTCATTTCCTTCTTTGATAGAGTTGCTAAACTGGTTCATAGGAGGATCCCATAAGTACAACGTCTCCTACTGTAAGTAAATCTTTTGGAAAAATCTTTCATAACTCCCTAGTAGATCTATACAGTAGATGAATCCACTATTGGAGCAGACACACCTGCAGTGTATTCAAGCATCAGGACTTGAATGTGGGACTCTGAGGTCTTCTCTAGAGCCCCAAACTTGGTGCTATTCTGTCAACACCTCTAGTGTTAGCCTGAATAAAGCCAGAGAAAATATGCTTGAATAATTCACAAGGGTCTCAAAGCTAGAAAGGACAACTATATACTTTTTGTCAGAATTAAAACTCCTGAAATACAGACATCTCAAGACACTGAGCCTATCTATCTGATGAAAAAAAAATCCACTTTCCAAGGACAGGATCAACTTAACAGTTTATTTTTAAAAGTAAGTTTTAGTTGCCTGTGAGTCCAATAGTGCTCATTAGCTTGACATGGATGCCTGCATGATGATAACAGGTTTCATCAAAATAACAATTCTATAATATAAACAAAATGAAGGCAAGGATTTTGTCTTATTTGCTGCTGGTGCCAAGCACAGTACCTAATACATCCTAGGTGCTCAAGGAATATTTATTGTATCAATAGCATAACATATTTTCCATCCATCTTTTTTAGTTATAAATGAAATTTGCATGGATTGTAAAAAATTTGGGAAGTGCAGAAAAGCACAGTTACCCTTCATCCTGAAATGATCTACATTAATATCTTAGCATATTTCCAAATCTTTTATCTATGCACTTTTCACATGGTGAATTTATTTATATTATAAAAAATTATTTTCTATACTATTAAAATCTTTATAAATGCAATTTATATAAATATGTAACAGTTGACTTTGTTTATGTAACTGGGTTCCTTTAGCTGACAATGTATTGTTGACTATTTATGCTGCTTCCAAATGTTTTAAATATTTAAACTGCTGTGATGAGTATCACTGTGCAAAGCTTTCTCTATATTTCAGAATGAGTAAGAACTTTCTGGCAGCTGGATATGTCCCAAGGTAAAGTGAGTTCCCAATGAAAATTGCCAAGGCAATTGCCCTTCCTAAAATACAGTGCCTGTCAGGGAAATGTCAGAGAAGATAGTTAATTTTGGTGAAACATGAACTTTGGAGCCACACATTTCTGCCTGATTTTTGGCTCTGCCGTGTACCTGCTCTGTAACAGATTGGGCAAGTTTTCTTGCAGTCAGAGCTATTTTCTGTTCTGCAAAATAGTAGTAACATGGACTTTTCTGGGTTGCTGTAAGGGAAAAAGGAAACTATTGCCTAGTAGCTCTTGATGTAATAATTTAGCACAAGGTGATGATTGTGACTGAGCACATACTGATGGTTGACATTGCTGCTTCTGCTACCAGCATTATACGATTTGCAGGTGGATTCATTCTATTTCAATTTGGAGAGGCTTGACCCTACAGAGGCCACTAGCAGGGATGCTGAGTGAGATTGTGCAGGCAGGACCAGTTACAGAATTTGCAGGGCCCAGTGCAGAATGAAGATGCAGGTCTTCTTGTTCAAAGTTATTAAGATTTTCAAGACATCACCAGCAGAGCATGAAACCTAAGTACAGGGGCCCTGTGGGATTGCACAGGTCACACATGCATGAAGCTGGCCCTGTGTAGAAGCTGTATGCAGTCAGCTCTGGGGCATGCAGCAGCTCTGATGGGCTCCTTACTCTGGGAGGCTGCTATCCACAGTGAAGGAGGAGCTCAGTGACTCTACCCTATTATTATCATTATTACTATTAATTGAGACAGAATCTCACTCTATCACCCAGGCTGGAATGCAGTGACACGACCTCGGCTCACTGCAACTTCCTTCTCTTGGGTTCAAGCAATTCTTCTGTCTCAGCCTCCCAAGCAGTTGGGATTACAAGCATGTGCCTCCACATCTGGCTAATTTTTGTACTTTTAGTAGAGATGGGGTTTCACCATGTTGGCCACACTGGTCTTGAACTCCTGACCTCAGGTGATCCACCTGCCTTGGCCTCCCAAAGTGCTGTGATTACAGGCGTGAGCCACTGCACCCATTGTGCTATTGTGAATGTGGATGTGACTATCCAAGCCTCAACTGGCTCTTGGCAGAATCCTGTAACTTGGCCTCCCAGAACACATACCCACTCACTGTTGGGCAGAAAGTTCTTCCAAGTCAGCTGAACAATCAGAAAGGCTAAGAACAAACTCATGGGGAGGTGGGGAGATGAGAACTACAAAAAAAGACCACCTCTGACTTAATGGCATTTGAAAACTTCTAAAGTCATCCTGAACTATGCCTCTCCTGACAGTCTCCTACTACCTTCAATGGTACAGTGTTGTGAGTCCTAAAATTTTCCAGAAAGTTCCAAAATAGTTTTAGAAATCTATTTGTTTCAGTCTGTTCAGGCTGCTACAACAAACTCCCATAGACTGGGTAGTTTATAAACAACAAAAATGTATTTCTCACTGTTCTGAAGGCTGAAAAGTCCTAGATCAAAGCACTGGCAGATTCAGTGTCTGATGGGAGCCCATCTTCTCACTGTAACCTCACATGATGGCAGGGGACAACTCTTTCATCCCTTATGAGGGCACTAATACCATTCATGGGGGCTCCACCTTCATGATCCAAGTACTCCACTTCCCACTCCATAACCGTGGGGATTAAGATTTCAGTATGAATTTTAATGGGACTCAAACATTCAGTCTATAGCAATTTTCCTATAATTGCTAATAACTTCCATTCAGTCAAGAAATCAGAGGGGACCAGTACTGTGGCACACACTTGTAGTCCCAGCTATTTGGGAGACTGAGGCAGAAGGAACCCTTGAGCCCAGGTACTTTGAGACCAGGCTGGGCAACATAGTGAGACCTCATCTCTAAAAACAACTGAAAAATAAAACATAAAAAGGAAAATAAATAAACCAGAGGAGCTTTCTCTAAAATATAAATCAATGTTGTTGGGATTATGTGAACAATAGGTGGTTACTAACATCCAGCAGTTGTTATAAGAAGAATGGCTAATTATCAACATTTATAGCTCTTTCTACATTTCAGAAAAATTACAATACCCTTATATTTTCTTATTCTAAGACTTTATTTTCCAAGTTTTTCCCCGTGTTCAATGTTTCTTTCTAAAGAGTCTACTTACAAGTATTGCTTCATCTATCAAGTGATTCAGACTCAAACTGGATCCATAATTCCATGCAGGGCCCCTGCCTTGCCACAATCCTTTTTCCGATCCTTCTTCTAACCTGGGTCTTAATGTAACTCTGTCCCCCTGAGGTAAGCTGAAAAATAGTCCCCAAAGGTGCTCACATTCCAATCCCTGAAACCTTTGAATATTACCTTATATGACAAAAGAGACTTTGCAGGCATGATTAAGTTAAGGACCTTGGGTGGGGAGTTTATCCTGAATTAGCCAAGTGGGCCCTAAATGTAATCACAAAGGCCTTTTAAAAGTGAGGTAGGTCAAAGGAAGGTCAAAGGAGAGGTCAGAGATATGACAGCAGAACATGAGGTCAGAGTGATTTGAGGAAGGGGCCACAAGCCAAGGAATGTAGGTGGCCTCCAGAAGTGGGAAAAAGCAAGGAAACAGATGTTCTTCTAAACCCTCCAGAGGGAACCAGCTGACTGACCACCAGTGATCTGGGCTTGGACCCCTGGCCTCCAAAACTGTATAAGGATAAATCTGTGTTGTTTTACAACACTAGTTTTGTAGTGATTGTTACAGCAGGAATAGGAAACCCTTTGACTATGCATTACCTTTTTCCTAGAAAACCTTTTCTTCATCACCTACCTCCTCTCACCTCCTTCTTTCATCAACCTCATGAACAAATTACTTCTATAGGGAAAAGGAATTCTCAAACATCTTTTTAAATAAGTTTTTGTTGTAATTTTTAAAGCATGTACAAACATTGAACAAGTAAAAACTCCTGTGCATATAGCTCTTAGACAGTTCTACCACCAAAATAAGGTTACAAAATAAATGCAAATGAAACTACAACCCCAATACAATTTTTCAAAAATCATTGCTGTGATGGATGGTATTTACTGAGAGCAAATCACTAACACTGTGGTTCATAGAAGAAAGATATATATATACATCCCTTTTGATTTTGCTGATTATTGACTTGCTTCTTGTGACTTTAAGCAAGACAGATCATCACTGAAGCTCTCACTGTTATCTCTGTTATTTTTCCTTTCTAACACTAAACTAAAATTGAGCCCTGAACCATTTTATCGATAGGCCATGCAATGTAATAGTGTATCCCAGAACAAAATATTGTCATCTTCCACGCGTTCATTTAAAGAAAAAAATCATAATTTCATATTTAACACTACAATTGCTAATAATTACAAAAACTTATGTACGCATTCAGGTTCAGAATAATATCAATCAATACTTTCATGTGTTGGTTCTTTTGTGTTGAGCAGCCGCATCCCATATGTTACTTCATTCGGCCTCCACTTTCTCCACAATCAAACTGCTATGAATAACTTTTTCATCCAGTGTCCTAGAATGTTTTTTTTTTTGCTTCCAGTTATCACAAATATGAAAGTAAATAGAAGTGCAAATGCAGACCTGAAATTGCCCAGCAGCACCCAGTTAAGAGATACTCATCTGTCACCCAGCATATTCTTCAGCAAATTTTTGTTTAGCTTGCCATCAGATGAAAATGGTAAAGTCTCATAAAACTCATGGGCCCTAGAGAGTTTAACCATAGCCCACAGAGACAAGAAAAGCCAATCTGGGAAATTTTAGTCTAGCCTTTGCTGATTTCTCTACCCTTTCTTTTCTCTACTTCAGTCGCTGTAATTAATTTGTTTCCATAAATTTCCTTTTCTTCCCTAAGGTGGTCCAATCTGTTTTACTTCCCTCTCTCTTGTCTGATAGCAAATCCCACAGCTGCTAATCTGCCACCTAGGAATCCTTTCGTCCTTTTCTCTAATGGAGCCCAGGCCACCGGGATGAGTGGATGCGTTTAATAAGCCAAGAGCTGCCTCCGGGAGGCGCCATTCTCATTTTCTCGCTCAGGAAATTCGCTGATGCTATTTCCTTTTTTCACAGTGCTCCCTCCACTCCACTTCCATTGCTTCCAGGGCCTTTGAATGACTTACACCACATTATTGCCTAATTGTGTTGACCTAAATATACTGACTCCTTGTCAGGGGACATCTACTTTGACATGTTCTCATGTCAATCTCATGTCAGTGAACATCTGCTGGTCTTTCCTTACCTACTGCATGACCTGGAATATCTCCTGAGAGAATCTATAGCCGTAAAGCAGCAGCAACAGGTACAGTGTACCTGGGGCCTCAGCCTCAGTGCAGTAAGCTCTGTCTCCCAATACTGGGTACAAGTCGTACTAGGTTGTGATCATTTGCACACAACGAATGTGACTGCTCATGCAGTTGTTTCAGAAAATAACTTTTTGGCCTCTTGGACAAGTATACTGTTGCGCATTTCAGCACCTGAACAAAACTACTCAATGCTAAACACTCAGAAGCAAAATAAATATTCAGCTCACTTCATGTCGAAGAAACTCCAGCCTGAATTCATGCACCCCACTCTTGGGATAGACGGTGTTACTGTTCCCAATTCTTCACGCCTCCCTGTGGACACAAGCTTTGTCTTGTGACTCTGCACTTCCTTCTACTGGAGGGAGAGTTTATTCCCTGTCCCACGAAACACAAATTTGACCATAGGATTCATGTTGGCCAATGGAATGTGGGTGACAGTGATGGTGTGTAAGTTCTGAGCCACGGCCTTGAGAGACATTGCATGCTTCCACTAACTCTTCTGGAAGCTTCCAACTTCTGCCATGAAGGGAATATGCCCCAGCTAGCCCACTTCTCCAGGAGACTGAGAAATGTGAGACCTGCCAAGCCCACCAGAACCCAGTTTAAATCAACTAAACCCCATCTGTTATGGGATGAATTATTTCCCCCACCAAAATTTATATGTTGAAGCCTTAAGCCCCAGTACCTCAGAATGTGACTATTTGGAGACAGAACCTTTAAAGGGGCAATTAAAATAAAACAATGTCATATGTGTGGACCTTGGTGCAATAGGACTGGTATCCTCACAAGAAGAGGAAATTAGGACACAGACACGTCTGTGCACAGAGACCATCTGAAGACACATCAAGGGGCCACCATCTGCAAGCCAAGGAAGAAGGCCTCAAAAGAAACCAAGCCTTCGACACCTTGATCTTGGGCTTCTAACTTCCAGAACGATGAGAAAATAATTTTTTTATTTAAGCTACCCAGTCTGTGGTATTTTGTCATGACAGCCCTACCAAACGAGTACACCATCCAACCACAGTGTAATGAAAAAGTGTAGATGATTATTGTTGCAGCCATTGAGTTTTGGAATGGTATGTTACCCAGTATCATTGTGGCGACAGCTAAGCATTACATGAATTTCCACTCTTCATCCACATTATGGTCCTTGTAGTTACAATACAAATGTTTTGTTTATACCACACAAAGCCATAAGTTCCTGGAAGGCAAGAACCATCTTTCATTTGGCTTTGTGCCCCTTTGTCTGGAATGATGCCTATCACAGACCAGGTACTCAGTGAATGATGGTGGAATGAATGAATGAGTGAGGACTAAGGGTGTACACAATTAAATGGATGCTGCTCCTAGCTTTGAAAAAAATGGAGGAAACATGACAGATGAATGGTTTTGAAGGAAATTCAAGGGTAAAACTTGGAATATGTTTTACTGTCTATGTGCAAAGAATAATGGGGGGGGTTGTTTGTTTTTTGGGGTTTCCCCTCTCTTACCATGAAATTGCACGTCCAAATCTGTTTTTCTTTAGTCCGATACTACCTAAGGAGCAATTAACCATTTATCAGGCAGCAACAGAAGCAAAAGTCCATGAAATGCAAGCTCATGACCCCTCTGAGACCTTGGTCTGTAGCACACATCATAAAGGAGTCTAAGGCACTCTCCATCAACCAGGCGCTACATGATGTCAAGAGCGTATTTCTGTGAGAAGGGAAAATGAATTGATGACAGTAAATGTTCACTGAGGCCATGCATATGACTGCTGTCTTTTAAAAATCAAGACTGGCTGGGCGCAGTGCCTCACGCCTGTAATCCCAACACTTTGGGAGGCCCAGACAGGCGGATCACCTGATCTTAGGAGTTCAAGACCAGCCTGGCCAACATGGCAAAACCCTGTCTCTACTAAAAATACAAAAATTAGCCAGGCATGGTGGCACATGCCTGTAGTCCCAACTATTCAGGAGGCTGAGGCACAAGAATCACTTGAACCTGGGAGTTGGAGGTTGCAGTGAGCTGAGACTGTGCCACTGCACTCCAGCCTGGGCAACAGAGTGAGACCGAGTCTCAAAAAAAAAAAAAAAAAAAAATCAAGACTGAGTCCCTCTTAGTTCAATAGTCTCAAAATGGTTTCATAAGCTCCATAGTAATCCTCCTGGAAATGGTTTTGTAGCAGTAATAAACTCACAATTATGTGTGCTGATGATCGAAGAGAACAGACTAATAGATAATACAATAGTAGTTTATAGTTGGCAGGCAGTTTGGCATAGTAGAAAGTATACAAAATTAAAACAGGTCTCCCGTCACTTATTAGCTGTGTGACCTCAAAAAAGTTATTTCACCTCTCTGAGATTTAATTCCACATCTAAATGAGCATAGTAATTCCCATGCCCTAGCAGTCATGTTATCTGGTATTGTACTTGGGGCTTAGTAGGCACTTAATAAATCAAAGGTTTTATTATTATCACTGCTATCATTATTTGGCTTGCTACATAAACAGAATTACTTAGCTCAATACATTTAATGTCCATTTTCCTATCAAACTAAAACCTCCTCGATGTTAGGGATCATTACTTATTCAGTACATTTTTATTGGTGAGAGAATTTTTATTGGACATACTCACGCTTCTGCACTGTCCACAGAAAACAAGCTGCTGCTATCATCACTGGAGATAACCAATTACGCAGACAACTCACTCACAGAGAGAATTTCTTCTGATGGTAGCAATGAAAACTTTGCTAATGAAAAAGCTAATTTTATGGAATGCATCCAAGAGGGACATTTTAGAAGCACTGGATAGTTAATTCATTTGAAATTTAAAATGAGTTATTTATTGACTTTAGCTTGATAGCTTTGTCTTTTTATTTCTGAGCTGTTGGTTCCCTGTTCACGGTCTGATTCAGGCTGCATGACGGTATCTCCCTGGCTTGCAATGTTCTTATGTTAAAACCAAATGCTGGGATTAAACTTAAATTTTTCCATTTCCTTTATGGCAGACAATATCAACATACCTCCCACTCCCACCAAGGTTGTCTAACAAGACTTCATAACAGGATGAATCTAAAACTTGTATTTAACACAGGTAATGGCAATAATTGAATGTTTGGAAAGAGTATTAAGGGTTTAGTCAACTGTTCCCTACCTTCAAATTTGTGCTTATGACTTTTCTTTCCTCCTTCTTTTTTTTTTTTTTTTTTTTAGAGACAAGGTCTTTCTCTGTCACCTAGGCTGGTGTGCAATATCATGAACATGGCTCACTGCAGAACTGACCTTGGGCCCAAGCAATCCTCCCATCTCAGCCTCCCGCGTGTTGGCACTACAGGTGCATGCCACCATGCCCAGCTAATTTTTTAAATTTTTTTGTGGAGACGAAGTCTTACCATGTTGCCCAGGCTGCTCTTGATCTCCTGGGCTCAAATGATCCTCCCACCTCAGCCTCCCAAAGTGCTGGGATTACATGCATGAGCCACCGCACCCAACCTATACTTACAACTTCTTAAGATATGGAGAAGTTGTGGGGGGAATCCTGCTAACCCCTTCAGTGTCAGGTATTATCCTAATCTACTATCTGAAAAATAATTTAAGTTCACTTTATTTCCTACCACCAAATTGAGGTAGAATATTGAGAAGTTAGCAATATTCTGTATAATAGTGCTTTGTTTTCTAATTTATTTGTGTTTCTTTTTTGGAGGCGTTGCAGTTTTTAATTACTTCATGTTATTTTAAAATTTTGTAAGTAACACACGCTTATTACCTTCCCAAAATACAGAAATATTTAAAGAAGGAATAAAGATCACCCCAATCCACAACCTAGAGTATTAACTGCAGTCGATATTTCAGTCGGTAACCTTCATATACAAAAATTGATTTTTACAAAAATAGAGTCATAACTGCATGCTGTTTTGTAACCTGCTTTTCTACCCTTAGTAACTTACTGTAGATATCTCTCATGCCAATAAATATAGATCTATGTCATCATTTTCAACAGCTTTATAGTATCCCATGGTAGAGACCAGAGATTGACAAACTACTTAGCAAACTAGTCCCAGGGGCCAAATCCAGCCCACTGCCTGTTTTTGTATAACCCACAAGCTACACATGGTTTTTACATGTTTAAATCCTTACTTTTAAATTATTACATTAGTGCCTACATATATCTTCAATTTTGCCTCCTGACCCCAAATATTTTGATCCCGTCCTTTAAGAAAAAGGGCTGACCCCTGTTATAGATATATCATAATTTGCTTAATTCATCCCAGATTGATGGAAACATTGGCATTTATAAGATTTATCTGGGATAAACACCAGTGCAGTGAACAACCTATGTACGACTTTTATCGCTGGACCAAAGTTTCCCTTAGGATAAAGTCCTATTACTGGGATTGCTGGAGCAAAGTAGCCTCTTTGTTAAGATTTGGAAACATAACTACCTCATCGTTCTCCAAAAAGTTGGCCAATGTAGGCTCTCATCAGCCTCTGCAGTATCTGGGGTGAGGGTATTCCCTTCCCCCTCCCATTAGCCTACTGGGTAAGAGCAGACCTTTCTAGTCTTTGCCAGTGTTATACATGAAAAACCATTTCACATTTTCCCTTTAATTTTCATTTTTCCCGATTTCCTGACATTGACCATCTTTTAATCAGGTAGAGCAACCATTAGTTCTTTGGAGAAAAACCTGTGCTCATCCCTGGCGCATTTGTCTTCCGTGGTGTGCAAAACATCTCTCTCTCTACTTTAGGGCGTTATTTCATCTCCTTAACCTTGCCTTGTGAATAATTACAGACCCTTACTCATAAACCCTCTTTTCCAAGATTTTAATCACTTTGTGATTCTTCTCTGAATCCTTTCTAGCACTCTTTCTCCATCCATAGGTCTACAGACAGATGTTTTAAAAACCATTTCCATCGTGATAAGTATTCCTCCTCATGGCGGACTTTCTCAGGCAGGTCAGGCCTCTCCTCCCATGCTCAATGCGGGCCCATGGCTGGACACACTGCCTGGGCTCAGTTTGTGGAACTAGAGGCATAAAACCATGCAGCAAGAGCAGGGTGAGGCTACTTCACTGCATTTCCCATCTGAAACCAGCTCCAGCAACTTCAACAAACCACTTCTCCTACTATGAAGATGAAGTGTCTTTCCCCTTAGAAATTTTAGCCACAAGAAAACTCAAAGAAGTCTCATTAGTATCAGCTAATTTTTACCCTTGGGAATAAGGGTGACTCTTTCCAGAATCTTCTGCAATGTCTAAAACTATAAAGATTTTATTATCTCTGCCTAGTGAAGGATCAGTGAATTCTCCAAATCTCAGAGTTCATTTGAAAACAAATTTCCACATCAAATTACAGTATGTGACTCTCTAGCCTACTTGGATGACTATGGTGCATGTCTGATAGGGAATTCAGCAGCAATAACAATTCCCACACTCTACTGGGAACTGTCAGTTACAGCCCTCGGGTGTCACGTTTCGCAGGAATGTTTGCACACTAAATATCTAATCTTGGCTAGAACAGAAGTAGTAGCAAGAAAGCAAATTTCCAGTTACACCTACCTATAATATAAAAAGGTTGACTCCTGAAAGATGTTGTCAAAGAGCTTAAGGAAAGCAGAGCATCTCCTCTTCCCATCCTCACTGAGGGGCTCATTTACCTACCCGGTGAAAGCAAAGCCCAAAAAATCAATAGCTAAGGAATTAGTAGTCATTACCTGTCTGCCATGCTTGAAAAACCAACCAGAATTTACACAATAAACACCAGGAGATTTCACACACTGGTACTTTATTTTCAAATGAGGCCCCATTAAAGATTGAGCTATTTTCAGAGTGTTAGAGGAAGCTACAGTAGCTTCCTTTATTCATTGTTTTCATTTGCTTCTTGATTGTTTTGCTTTTATCTAGTATATAAGCTATTCATTTGTTAATTCATTCAACAGACATTTTTTGAATCACCAGGCAATGAAGAAAAGCCTCTATCCACCTGGATATAAGCCCCTGGTCATTTGTCATTGGCTCTTCCAGCCTCAGCAGTCACCTCCCCATGTTTCTCCAGAGAACCTCCATAGCAGAAGAAAATGATCTGTCCAAGAGCAAAAGACAACTTGCCAAGGGGTTGAAATGTAGAGGGGGGAAATCAATGAAAAGGCCGGAGAAATGAGAGCTCTCAGTTTCCGCACCTAAAAAATGGGACTATTACTTTTTACATCTTGGATGCCCCATGCCACTACGCCTCTGAGTCAGGACAATTCTCTTCTCTAGGTTTCCTACTAAGACACCTATGCACACTCCCACTCCTCTAGTCAAATTGTGAGTCAGGTACAATCTATGATGCTGGGAAATACCAACACAAAAAAGCCCCGATTCCTGACTCCAAGTCGCTTACAGTCTAGAGCAGGGAGATATTCAAGTAAATTACATACGGCAGCCCCATGTGATAAATGGAACAACAGAGGCAGGCACAGGGCTGATGGGAGTGCACAGCAACGTGCCCAATGCAGACAGATATGGAAGCCATAGGCAGGGCCAAAGAAAGTCTCTCTAAAAACAAGTACAATAGTTGCTATTTTACTGAACGCTGACTGCCTCCAGACCCCGTGCTGAATGCTTTATATGGATTATCTTATTGAATCCTATTAAATTATATTCTTATCTTCATTTTATAGACCAGGACCTGAGCCTTCAAGAGATTACCGAAGTCACTCCACAGGACACACCAGACCGCACCAGGGACAACACCAAAGCTAGAACTCAGGCCTGTCTAGACCCAGGGCCCACCCATGCTGTCTTCATTGCCATACTCTACTTCCTCGAGCAGGTGACTCTGGGCAAGCACAGTCTTGAGGATGGGCAGCTGTGGGTCCAAATAAGACAGGGTGGGGGACCCCATGGCAGAGACACAGCCCTGGGGAGTCGGGAGGCAGAGCCGCTGTCTTACTCTGAGTCAATTCACTAATTAGCATTGGAGGGCTCAAAAACATTCCAAAAGAATTTCTTTGAAGTTTAAATAGATAATCCCTCCATCGGTAAAGTACTGTTTTTGTGAGCGTGGTGTGGTACCCAGAGGGCTGGCCAAAGGGTCAGGAGAACAGGATTCTTGTCCTAGATCATTCCCTGATTAGCTCTGTGAATTCTAGCAATTCCATTATATCTTTGGGCATTGGATGCCTCACCCAAGAAATGAGAGGCTGGACTAGATGGTCATAGGATTCCTCCCAGGTCTGACATTCTCTGGCCTCTAACTGGTGGTTTTCTGTGGTTAGGATGTGCTTTGAATCTACTAGGCCTCTCAGTCCGGACAATTCTCTTCACCAGCTTTCCGCCTAAGACACCTGGGCACACTCTCACTCCAGTTACTCTTTGAGCCATTTCATTGGCTATTTCATCTTTTCTCACTTTGGTTCCTCGGTAGGTTTTCCACTGCTGCTGTAACGAATTACCACAAACACCCTGAGGGTTACAAACACCATGCATCATCATCCTACAGTACTGTGGTCAAATATTGAAACGGTCTCACTGGACTAACACCAAGCTGTCCACAGAGCTGTCTTCCTCTCTGCAGGCTCTAGAAGGGAATCCATGTCCTTGACTTTTCCAGCTTCTAGAAGGTGCTCACATGCCGTGGTTCCTGGCCTTCCTCCTCCGTCTTCAAAGCCAGCAACAGCAGGTCAAGTTTTTCTCACTGCCATCGCCCTGGTTCTCCTCTGCCTCCCTCTTCTCCTTGTGTGGCCTCCTCGTATTACACTGACCACCACCTGAATAATCCAGAATCATCTCCCTATTTTTTTTTTTAGAGTCAGGGTCTCACTCCATCACTCAGGCTGGAATGCAGTGCTACGATTATAGCTCACTGCAGCCTGAAACTCCTAAGCCCAAGTGAACCTCCTGCCTCAGCCTCCCAAGTAGCTGGGACTACAGGTGCGTGTCACCACACCTGGCTAATATTTGTATTTATTTTTTGTAGGGATGGGGTCTCACTACGTTGCCCAGGCTGGTCTCAAACGCCTAGGCTTCAAGTGATCCCCCTGCCTCCCCAAAGTGCTGCGAATACAGATGTGGGCCACCATGCCTGGCCTCTCTATTTTAAGGTCAGCTGATTAGCAAACTTAATTCCACCTGCAACTTGAATTTGGCACGTAGCAGGTTCCAGGGAGGATGAAGGGAGGGCCATGACTGCCCCCACAGTCCCCTGCATCCTTCAAATAGTCTCTATGCCACTTTCACCAAGTAGTTTGGACAGCACAAGAGTAGCTGTGGAAATGGCTGCTGCCAGGCCAGTCCTACCCAGTTAAATATCAATTTCACATGAGCAACACACAATTGTTTTAGTATACGCATGTCCCATTTAATATTTGGGACTTATTTACACTAAAAAATTACTTGTATATTTGTATATTGCAGGTAAGCTGCCACCTTCCTCATGACCTGTCCCTGAGGTTTGCCTGTGCCCCGGGATGGGAGAATATGAAAGGTTCATAATGCTTTAAGAAGAAGACTCGGTATGGGAACTGGAAGTGATACAGTTTCAGATGGCCCATTCTTGTGCTTCTCCTTTTCCAGAACACGCTGAACAGCCCCCAGTACAGTGTTCAGGCCTCATTCCCACAATGCCTTGCTCTGAACTAGAACCCATCAAAGCTACTATTTCCCTATACATAATGGAAGCTTAAAACAGTACGTTAATAACTGATCTGAAAAACTAAAAAAATCCCTTAAGAACCACAGGAATGAATTTAAAGTAGATCTTTCAGATAAAGGATAAGGTTCCCTGTGTTTAGGGTTGCAACATAACATATAGGATGTCCTGTCAAATTTGAATCTTGGACAAAAAAACAAATAATTTTCTAGGCCAGGCAGAATGGCCCACACCTGTAATCCCAGCACTTTGTGGGGCTGTGGTGGGAGGATCACTTGTGCCCAGGAGTTTGAGACCAGCCTGGGCAACATAATGAGACCCCATCTATACAAAAGTTAGCCAGATGCGGTGGTGTGCACCTGTAGTCCCAGCTACTCAAGAAGCTGAGGTGGGAGGATTACTTGAGCCCATTAGTTCGAGGCTGCAGTGAGCTATGATCACACCACTGCACTCCAGCCTGGTTGACAGTGCAAGACTGCAACTCAAAATAATAATATAATTTTTTAGTCCCAAATATTGAATGAAATATACTTATACTAAAAATTTATTTGTTGCTCATCTGAAATTGATATTTACTAGGTGTAATGTTATTAGATAAATCTGACACCCCTATCTACCTGAACCCACTCAAATTACACTATACAAGCAGCTCTACATTTCTCCCATCCAAAGGCCAGACCTGTTTCCAAGGTCCACTGTTCCCTAGCCTGGCAGAGAACACTTCATAGCCATCTGCAAACACTAATAATTGTTACCAGTAATTTTTAAAGCCACTGTAAAGCCATCACTTTTCATGTGTTATTTCCACTTACATATATTATAATCCTCCAAATAGCCCTGCAAGGAAGAAACTCAGTCTCAGAGAGTAACTTGCCTATGGTCACCCAGCCACTGAAATGCACACTGAAAATGCAAACCTAGGTCTGCCTGCCAGCAGATGCCAAAGTCATCCCCCTCCCCAATTCCACTCCCAGCCATGCCCATGGGGTCCAGGGCTCTCACACAGGGAACCAGGCCTCTGCCCCTTCACAAAGTTTCCATGGTTTCGCTATCCACACATTTGCATTATCGGTGCCACAGTTCTCTTTCTCTGGCATTCATAAAGTCATATTTGAAACTTGAAATAAATGTACCTGTGAGTCCAGGCATGAAAAGATAAAATGCACAACCAATCTATAGGACAGAAGGGAATATTTTCTGCTGTCACACGGCACAGGAGCTTAGCTATTTCTGTATTTACAGAGATTTCCTGAGTTGTTTTTAAAGTCTGAGGCATATCATTTACTAGGCCACCTTTGACTAAATTGACAGGACCAAATTTTATTTAATTCCATTTGATACTAGATCTGCTCCAAAGCTCACATTTGATTATCTGAACTAAAAGAGGGTATTGGAAAATGCAAGATAAGGCAAAAATTAAATTTGCCTTCAGCATATATTTCTGCACTTACATTTTGTCTAACACTGCAAAGCAGAGTCAGAGGCTGCCCTGCCTGAGTTCTGCCTAGCTCAGCCTCTTCTCTCTGTGCATAAGTAAAGGCCCCAGACTAAGGAATGGTCACTGTGCTGTGGTCTTTCCTCAAGAGGCAGGGATAGGGTTAAGCACTGGGTCTTCTGAGGGTTGTACTATTAGGTCACAGCTGAAAATGACAGCTTCATCTTTCAGGACTATAGATCCAGGCCTACTGTCAAGTTAAAGTGCCTCTGAGTGATGAATGAACTATAACTCCATGCCTACCATTGAATGATTAATAGATACCATTTGTCGTTTCTTTCCTTCAACTGTGGTAGGTGCTGGGAATACAGAGATATACTATACATTATCTCTGTGCTCTGGAAACTCAGTGTTGAAGGGAATTGGAACAAAAATACAATGTAATGTGAATGGATAAACAAAATGTGGTATATACCTACAATGGAATATTACTCAGTTTTGAAAAGGAATGAAATTCAGGAACATGATATAACAAGAATGAACCTTTAAAACTTTATGCTAAGGGAAATTAACCAGACATAAAAGGGCAAATATTGCGTGATTCCACTTATATAAGGTACCTAGAATAAGCAAATTCATAAAGCCAGAAAGTAGAAGTTACCAGGGCCTGGGGAAAGGAGAATGGGAGGTTATTATTTCAGGGACACAGAATTTCCATTTAGGAAGAGTTTTTAAAGTTCTGGAAATGGATAGCGGTGATGACTGCACAATATCGTGAGTGTATTTAATGCAACTGAATTGTACGCTTATAAATGGTTAAAATGGTAAATTTTATGTTATGTATTTTTACCACAATTTTTTTCACCAAGCTGAAATTTCCTCTTAAGGTAACTAATAAGCTTCTAAGGACAATTAAAAGCTGATAATTTCCTTGCTAAAAAAAAAAGTAATATAATAAAATATAATAAACACTATACATGCAAGAATTAGCAAAAAAAAAATCATCTAAAGAAATAAAACCAAGATGGCTATTTAATTCACTAGGAGGCCATATGAATTTGCTTTGCAACTTTCAAAATATAGGAGATGATATCTTTCTTTTGCTTGGCAAACAAAATAGAAATGACTCAATCGCAACCTGCTACAGTTGGATGAAAATCCAGGCTCAATCATTTTGTGAGGGGGTTGGTTGGAGGGAGGAGATTTCCTGAGATGTGGCGGGAGTCTGGTGGAGTTAGTCGTGCCCCCCAGGGAAATCTGCTGAAGGGTGGAGCTTGCTGGAAGGTGGAGATTGCTGGAGGGTGGAGCCTGCTGGAGGGTGGAGCTTGCTGGAGGGTGTGTAGCTTGGCTCTTTCTTCCTAGAATATGCACTCCCTTCACACCTAACTTAGCGACAAGGACTATCACTAAGATGCTAGAATTCAGCTCTCAGTAATATATGCAGTGACCACACCCCCCCACCAAACTCTTGCCATCATCATCAGGATTTTTATTTATTTGTTTATTTTTATATATTTATACTATATATATATATGCACACACATATTGCTCTACACGTTCTTTGCCAATAAAATCTAAGATGAAACAATTTATTTTTTATTTTTTTTGAGATGGAGTTTTTTGCTCTTGTCACCCAGGCTGGAGTGCAATGGCACTATCTCAGCTCACTGCAACCTCTGCCTCCTGGGTTCAAATGATTCTCCTGCCACAGCCTCCTGAGTAGCTGGGATTACAGGCGCCCACCACCACACCCAGCTAATTTTTTGTATTTTTAGTAGAGACGGGGTTTCACCATGTTGATCAGGCTGGTCTTGAACTCCTGACCTCAGGTGATCCACGCCCCCCTGCCTCCCAAAGTGCTGGGATTACAGGCGTGAGCCACTGTGCCTGGCCAGATGAAACAATTTAGATATATCTATATAAACAATACCACTATATTATATACAATTTTGTAGATATTACATATAATGTATATAATGTAATGTATGTATATAATGTATATTATGTCATGTAATATATATACAATATTATATAGAGAGAAGTATTGGTGATATACATATTTCTAAATTGTTCCATCTTATATTTTATTGGCAAAAAACATGTACAACAATGAACACGCACATGTAGCTTCCTGGTGAAAACTGGATGTTAAATATAAGTAAAATTCCATATGGCTTTTAAATTTCAGTTTGAGTTATATTTTCAAAGTGTATTGAGCCATGATAAAGGAATTTCCTGTACAAGAGAACACTATATTCCTTTGTACATTATATAGGCTCATGCTGTGAGTCATCACAACACAGGACTCAATTCTCAATATATGTGAAAACGATACTTGCAAATGGTAAGACAAAATTAGAATTCATTCTTTTAAAAAATTTTCGAGCAAGCTATCAAGAAAAAGTGTAACTGAAATCATGCTTAAAATACCATAAAAAAATAAAAATTCTACTCAATACTGAATTTCTTACAAAGCAAGATTAATGTCCTGAAGATATTGGATAGCTGTATAAGACAAATCACTGGGCCTCAGTGATTTAAAAAAAAAAAAAAAAAAAAAAAAAGATTATTAGGCCGGGCATGGTGGCTCACGCCTGTAATCCCAGCACTTTGGGAGGCTGAGGCGGGCTGATCACGAGATCAGGAGATTGAGACCATCCTGGCTAACACAGTGAAACCCCGTCTCTATTAAAAATACAAAAAATTAGCCGGGTGCAGTGGCGGGTGCCTGTAGTCCCAGCTACTCGGGAGGCTGAGGCAGAAGAACGGCGGGAACCCGGGAAGTGGAGCTTGCAGTGAGCCGAGATCGCGCCACTGCACTCCAGCACTCCAGCCTGGGCGACAGAGCGAGACTCCTTCTCCAAAAAAAATAAAGATTATTAAGATTATTAAAGATAAAAGCAGGACGTACTGGCATATGCTCTCTGTCTTTTCAGGAATCCACACGTTGTATATTCTCTCCTTTAGCTTTAATTTTATCACCGTGCTTAACATCATTTTCTTATTTGCAATATGTGTTAAAATATTGTCCTATTAGGGATGACTTTATTAAATGTCAGGAAGAAGGATATAAAAAGTGATTAATTAAACTGATTATAAAATGTTTTCAAAGTATCATAGATTTTCCAAGTAATTAATTCAAAACACTTTACTGCAATGCTAAATGGCATAGACACGGCAGCCTTTTGCTAATCAATGAATAGCTTACCTTAATCTGAGTTTATTGAGAGCATTTTTTCCCCCAATTCAGATATGTATATTCAGGTCCGTGGAGCAAGATCAATCTTGAAACAATTTGACCCTTTCTCAGGAGTGGGCAGCCCACTCTGATTTCAACTCTGAGAGTACACTGGCCACATTCCCTTAAAAAGAAGACTCCTACCGCAAAGGGAAGTTGTAGTAACATTTGCTGATAATGCCCATATTGTTGATATCAGTCAGGATTATTTGTTGCATCAAATATTTGTTGCAGAATGATCTCTGTCTCATTTAAGTGAGAACAGCATTTCTGAAAGAATATTGAGCATCTCACAAAATTACCAGAAGGCTGCAGAATTACAGTCACACTTATGGTTGTCTAAGACCATTGTCATACTCTTCTTCACTGGTGACATTTGTTGAGGCTTATCATGTGTCATATTGTTCTAAAAGGTTTACAAGAACTAATTAATGTAATTCTCACAACAATCCTATGAGGCAATAGAGCAGGCTGAATAAAGGCCACGCAAAATATTCCACCCAAGAATATTACTCCTAATCCCTGGAACCTGTAAATGTCACCTTATGAGGAAAAAACGTCTTTGCAGATGTGATTAAGGACTTTGGCTGGGGAAGGTTATCAAGGATCAAACTAAATTCAATCACAAATGTCTTCATAAGAGAGAGGGAGAGGGAGATTTGAAATACACAGAAGAAGACAAGGCAGAGATTCGAGTGATGTGGACGCACACCCAGGCATGCCAGCAGCACCAGAAGCTGGAGAGACAATGGAGGACTCTTCCCTCGGGCCTCTGGAGGGGGCATGGCCCTGCCAACACTGTAATTTCAGATTTCAGTCCTTCACAACTGTGAGAGAATCACTTCCTATTGCTTTAAGCCACTAAATTACGGTAATTTATTATAGCAGTGCCAAGAAACTAATACAGGTAGATAATATTTCTATCCTAATTTTGCACTGGGGAAACTAAAGCATGGAAAGATGAGGGAACCTGCCAAGGTAAGTGGCAGAGCCACGATTTGCACTCAGGCAGCTTAGTTGCAGAGCAAACCCAAATGCAGAATAAGAATCCATTCCACTGAAGACAAATCACTGCCATCTCCACAATGTAAGCAACCATCCACAAAGACACTGATCCCCCACCCCACTTCTCAGCCCCCAGGATACATCAGAGACTGTGGGCTGGACACTGCTATTAGCAAAGTGGACACTTGGCAATGGGGGTAGCCAAGTCACGACTCACCTTTTCCATCAAGGGCATTTTATCATGAGTGTTTTGACCAAGCACCGGAGCTGCTGCGGAAAGAGGCTGCCTGCTAGACACAAAGCAGGTCCTTCAGCCTCCCGGCTCTTGGGAGTCCACTACGTATTGGTTTCCTGAGGGCTGCCAGATCAAAGTACCACATACATACTGGGTGGCTTAAAGAACAGAAATCTATTGTTTCACAGTTCTGGAGGCTGGAAGTCTGAGATCGAGGTATCAGTGGGGCTGGTTCCTTCTGAGGTTTGGGAAGGAGAATCTGTCCCATGCCTCTCCCCTGGCTTCTGGTAGTTTGCCAGCAATCTTTTGGCACTCCTTGGCATAGAAGCATCACCCCAATCTCTGCCTTCATCTTCATGTGGCTGTCCCTGTGTGCATGTGTGCCTCCAAATCCCCAGTTGTATGGGATCAGGGCCCACCCTGATGACCTCACACAATTTTTTGATTTTATGGAGAGACATGGGCCTTGCCTACCAACAAAATTCAACCTGTAGGAGATTCCTTAAACATAAAAAAGGATTCAATTGCTATATAGCTGAAAGAAAAAGGAATGTACATTACACTGTCCCAATAAACAGATCCATCTGAGCTTTCAAAGCAAAATACCACCTTGAGTTGTTATAGTGATGTTCACTTTCTGAAATACTTTCTCTTCAGTACTTTCGGCTTATGCTAGATGGGAGGGCTGACCATCTGACTTTGAAATCTAAGAACTGAACCCACCGCCCTAGGTAAATGTCCAAACTTAAGACCAGGTGGCAGGACCCTGGTATGGTGGGAATCAGAGTCATTTACTCACGCCCTCATTTATTAATTTCTTCATTCATCTGATTCATGAAGTCCCTCCCTTATACCAAGCTTATTTTAGTCTTACTCCCAACACCAACACTGTGGAGCATTGAAAGAATGACCTTATTTCTTGGTAGCTCAGTTGTTTCCTCAATAGAATAAGATGATAAAATCTACATCATGAAGTTCTCTTATAGCCCTAAACTCTAGAAAAAGACATTTCTGAAAATGCTGGATGTTCTGGTATCTTTTATAGGGAACATTAACCAGTCTAAGTAGGGTATATAAAAATATAAAGGATCTCTTTTCCAATTAGGAGGTGATATCATTTGGCTATGTCCCCACCCAGATCTCATCTTGAACTGTAGCTCCATAATCCTCACTTGTCGTGGGAGGGACCCAGCAGGAGATAATTCAATCATGGGGGTGGGTTTTCCCATGCTGTTCTCATGATAGTGAATAAGTCTCATGAGATCTGATAGTTTTATAAAGGGCAGTTCCCCTGCACACACTGTCTTGCCTGCCACCATGTAAGATGTGCCTTTGCTCTTCCTTCTCTTCTGCCATGATTGTGAGGCCTCCCCAGCCATGTTGAACTGCGAGTCCATTAAACCTCTTTTTCTGTATAAATTACCCAGTCTTGGGTATTTCTTCATAGCAGTATGAAAATGGACTAATACAGAAGGTATGCCTTCTTTGAGGTCATTGGTGTTGACTGCACACAGTCCAACACTCCATTTCCTCAGGGTGACTACCCTTCTGTAGTTGGAATATGACAAGCCAGGGACAGTAGGCTGAGGTTCAGTACAGAAACGGGTCTTCCTGAGCTCATTACCAAGGAAGAGAGCCAGGTTCTGAGGCTGCTGAGATGGGAAGAGGCTCTAAGCATCAGAGGAAACTGCAAGCACAAGATTGTTTGATTGTAGATGAATGTTAGAATTAAGCCACTGCCACGAGAACTACTGCTCCGGAGACTTCAAGTCCAACGAGGACCTAGAGATGGCATCTCAGGAAGGGATGTAGCAGAGCCAAGGATGTGGAAGCACATACATGGTGCCCTTGACTTGCTAGTGACTCCAGACAGAAGTACTGGAGCTTGAAAGACTTTTCAGGGTGAGGATGACATGTGGTAAAAAAATATCAAGTTTCAGTTTGTGCATTGGAATGTTCTGGTAGAGGGCTTTAGCCCAACACACATAGAAGAGCTTCCAGAGAAGAGGCTATGCGTGGAATGCCTGATAAGGTGCCAGGAACATGACCCCCTGGGAACTATGGTTTAAATATCCTTGGGAGCACTGATATTGATAGTGATAGTGACCTCACAGGCTTTAGGACTCAACGTCGGACTCAAGAGGCATGAGACAAGGTCAAAAAACACAGCACACAGTGCAAGAGTCTAGATAGATCTGTGGACTTTGATAGAATGTTGGTGGTCAAGCTATCCTGGCTAACATGGTAAAACCCTGTCTCTACTAAAAATACAAAAAAAAAAAAAAATTATCCAGGTGTGGTGGCAGGTGCCTGTAGTCCCAGCTACTCAGGGGCTGAGGCAGGAGAATGGTGTGAACACGGGAGGCAGAGCTTGCAGTGAGCCGAGATCGTGCCACTGCACTCCGGCCTGGGAGACAGAGCGAGACTCCATCTCAAAAAAAAAAAAAAAAAACAAAGAATGTTGGTGGTCAAGGAGATAGAACTAATGACCATGAAACATGACCATAATTGGTTCCTTTTAAGGGTAAGTAGACAAGAATAAGATTCAAATGCAGGTCTGACATTGAAGATCAGTCCATGAGGCAAGGAGAAATGGAATGCAAAAGTTGCCAGGTGCGGTGGCTCACACCTGTAATCCCAGCACTTTGGGAGGCTGAGGTGGGCAGATCACCTGAGGTCAGGAGTTCAAGACCAGCCTGGTCAACATGGTGAAACCTTGTCTCTACTAAAAATACAAAAATTTGCTGGGCATAGTGGCAGACACCTGTAATCCCAGGCTACTCGGGAGGCTGAGGCAGGAGAATCGCTTTAACCCAGGAGGCAGAGGTTGCAGTGAGCCAAGATCAGGTCATTGCACTCCAGCCTGGGCAACAGAGCGAGACTCTGTCTCAAAAAAAAAAAAAGAAAGGAAGGAAGACAAGAAAAAGAAATGGGATGCAAATCTCTAAACCAGTGCAGAGATAGTAGGCAGTTGGAGAGGCCCACATGGCAAGCAACCAGTGGAGGCCCAGTTAGGTGGCATTCAGACACCAGGATGTCTAACCACTGAGGGGGGCTGAGTTCTATACAAAAGCAATTCCCTTATTTAAGAAAAGGGGCAGAAGAAACAGTTATGAGAGATCTGAAGTACAAAGCAGGCATCAGTCACACTGAAGCAAGGCTAGATCTTGGTCACCATGTTTTGTATCACGTGATTTCACTTGCCCCAGCCATGTTGATGGACTCAGAGGTAAGTAAGCACCTGACCTAAAGGCAGGCAGTCCAGAAACTGGGCAAGGACCAACGACATGGTCTAAAGTGAAACAATGAGCTGACCCCCTCCAATTCTCCCTCAGTGTATCTTAGGAAACATGGAGAACTGGGGCCAGTTCAGAGGGAGCTAAAGCTACGGGAGCAAGAGAGGGGCCAGGGCAACCACAAACGGCAACACTCGAGCTGGAATTAAGAGAAAACAAGAGTTATATCTAAACAGCAAAAAAGCCACATGGTGAAAAGAAGAATGAAAGGGACAGACAAGGGAGCAGAAATGCCTGGAGAAAGAGAAGCTGTGTGGTCTGTGAGAGTCATAGCACAGCTGGTCCTGCAAGCTGCCTTCAGTTTCAAATATGTCCTTATAATAAACAACCCTTTTCATGAGGTAACTCAAGGGAATCTGTTTCTTACAACCCAAATCCCCAGTTAAAACTGTAGAACCTAGGCCAAGCATGGTGGCTCACACTTGTAATCCCAGCACTTTGGGAGGCTGAGGAGGGCAGATGGTTCAAGCCCAGGAGTTTGAGACCAGCCTGGGCAACATGGTGAAACCTTGCCTCTACAAAAAATACAAAAATTAGCTGGGTGTGGTGGTATGCGCCTCTGGTGGGTGGTAGGAAAGATCAACTGAGCCCAGGAGGTCGAGGCTGCAGTGAGCTGAGATTGCACCACTGCACTTCAGCCTGAGAGACAGAATGAGACCCTGTCTCAAAAAAAAAAAAAAAAGATAAGAAAAGAAAAAGAAAAACCATAGAACCTAGTGCCAGGGACCTTCCGACCAAGAACTCCTCCTACCTTTTTATGATGTGCAAGATGTGTCTGGGGTTAGGGTGGGGTAACATCCAGTGAAGGCTGAGTGGCCCTAACTTCAAGGTCAAAAGGCTTAAGAAATTGCAAGTCAAGGAGGTATAGTTGATCCACATGATTCACAGATTCTGTATTTGCAAATTTGCCTGCTTACTAAAATGTATTTGTAACCACAGGATCAATACCTGTGGCTCTTTCCTTGGTCATTTGCAGAAGTGCACAGAAAATTTGAGTCACCCAATATGCATGTTCCCAACAAGCTGAACAAGTTCAACTCTTTGCCTTCTCGCTTCAGTTCTCATACTGTAAATGTGTCCTTTTCACAGTCTATCTAGTGCCACCTTTTTATTTTTGTGCTTTTTCTTGGTGATTTCACTGTTTAAAATGGTCCCCAAATGTAGTGCTGAAGTGCTAGCTAGTGTTCCTAATCACGGGAGGGCCATGATGTGTCTTATGGAGAAAAGATGCATTTCAGATAAGCTTCATTCAGGCATCAGTTACAGTCCTGTTAGCCGTGAGTTCAATGTTAATGAACCAAAAATGTCTATTAAAAAGGTGCCTTTAAACAGAAACACACATAAGGCAAAGTTATGGATTGATCAATTGATGAAACTATTATGACCAGAGGCTTGTAGGAACATAACCTTGTATTTCCCCTAGGAGCAATGGCTTAGTATTTGCTAATTCAGTGTTTTTGGTGACTTCATCAAACAGAACTACCTTGAACACCAAGAATTGACTGTATAATACTTTAATATCTTGTTGGGGAATGACCCCATCAATCATACTCACTGTTGTATCTTCGGTGTCAAACATAGCACCTGGTACACAGTAAGTATGCAATAAATATTTGTTGAACAGAGGAATAAACAAAGGAATTCACTCATTAAGAATCAAAACAACCAGCAGCCTGGGTCAGAAATTTTCTTTGCTCTTGAGAATCAATGGTAATGAGAGTCTTTCTAAAAAACATGAGCATCACTGCATAAGGGTGATAACCCTGGGGGTTTGTAATTATATCCTACCAATTGTTACTACTGCTGCAAAAATTCCCAGTCTGTACTCAGTGCTTTCATTTCTAGAGCTGTTCGACAAGGCTTCACGGGCATCACATAAGCCTCAGACATGGCTTGTTGGTATCGACTGTTGCCTCTAGAGGGGGAAACAGACGTGGTGAATCTCATCTGCTTCTCTAGGGTCAGCAGTAACACAGGATTTGAAGCCCCTGGTGTGTGTGTCATGATCCTTAGCTAGGATTCATTTCCTCAAAATGAAGTCATTTTCTAAAGAGAATTATTTCGCATTTTGGTAATTGGAGGTGTCACTATAACCAGAATTGCAATTTTAGTGCTTCTGTGTTGGGGTAATTTGGGACTTAAATTTTACTTCATTATGTTTCATTATAAATATTTCTACTGTCAAAACAGAGTTCAGTTGGCAGTCTTTGCCCAGAAGCATCTCAGAACTAATTTAGCGTGAGGAATTTAAAGCTGTCTTTCTCCAGCCTTGTTTTCTAGGTCGTCCTGGAAGCAACAAGAACAGGAGGATGGAGGCACACAGCATTCACGGCTCCCAGCATGCACTTTAATCTTCTCCCCAGCACAATTATCTTACTAGGCACTGAAAAATCTATTACCCCGATTTATGGCAGCTCTGGAATCATAAGAAAGCACAAATTGTTCCCATTTTGATTGGAAAAGATAAATTGCAATCACTTCGGAAAGAAGCTTAATACGGGAAGCTCTTGTCAACCAGAGTGATTTTAGCTGGAGAATAAAGAGCTGGTCACAGAAGACAGCAGAGGAAGAAACAGTTTCTAAGGTATCATGGTTCTGATCACAAGTGAGGCTGTACGTGCTCACTTGCACAGGCTGGAAGGAACATTGCCAAATGTGAATTTAGCAAGATTAATAAATGACTCATATATTGTATGTCATGTTCATATTAGCGACAATGAAACAGATTGCAAACACCAAGTAAAGTGATTAACACAATATTTGCCATGCCCAGAGAAGCCAGAAATACTATTAGAGTTCTCTCTTTGATTTTAAGCTTGGGTGTTAAGAGTACAGGCTAAAATATTAAGCAAACATTTGCCCCATTCCAGGGCATATGGCTTAGGGAAGGGAGTAGCAAAACTAGAGAAGTGTTAAGTGCTTCAGTCTTACAGGAAGACAATTTTTTAAAAAAAATTTTAGAAACAACCTGTCGCCCAGGCTGCAGTGCAGTGGTGCCAGCATAGCTCACTGCAGCCTTGGCCTCCTGGGCTCAAGTGATCCTCCCTCCCCAGTCTCCAGAGTAGTTGGGACTACAAACACATACCACCAAACTTAGCAAATTTTTAAAAACCTGTATTTTGTAGAGACGGGGGTCTCACTATGTTGCATAGGCTGGTCTTAAGCTCATGCCCTCAAGCAATTCTCCTGCCTCGATCTCCAGATTGAGCACTGGAGTTACAGTTGTGGCCAACACACCAGCCAGAAGACAAATTTTAGAGTAAGCAATGGAAGCTGCAGAGAACATTAAAGGGAACACGGAACTAAGAGTACAAGGACCTAGGTTTGAGTATCTACCTGTCTATCCAAAATGGCTATACCACTTAAAATAAGCCATTTGGATTTTCTGGGTCTTAATTTTGTCATCAGTAAAGTGAAGATAATTAAAAACTTTCCTCTCTACAAAACAAAGTTAGAAAAAAATGCTCTAAAACCATGCGCAAGGTTCTTAGAAGTCTGCATATTAGCTTTGTTTGACATTTAAGGGTTGGAAGAAAATTATCTAATGTAAATTTAATTTTTTATAAATGCAATTGTTCTTAAAGAGACTGTTCACTCAGATTCTTGCCCTGTACACAGTCGAGGCAGTTGTGCAGGCAGAATACATAGTGAAAATAACCAAAGTCAGGACACCTGAATTACTTTCCCAGCTCTGCCACTGTCTAGCTATGAAGTCTGAGCGTGTCACAGCCACTTTAGATATGAATTGAGTCATCTAGAAAGTGAAAGAACTGGACTAGGTGTTTCTAATGCCCTTTCCAGTTCTAAGATTTTATAAAGGACTTTTTTTTTTTTCCATCTGTTGTTCTTAGTTACAGATACCTCCGATCCCTTCCCATGTTCAGGGATCTTGTTTATTTCAACTCCACTGGAAGCAGCAGGGCAGAGAGGACCACTGAAAGCAAAAGAATGAATTTATTTTCTTCTTCATTTCCGAGGTCCTATTATAATTCATGGGACGTGAAAAGGGGGATGATTAAATTCAGGATTTCTGATTTCTTGATAGAAGATTATTTGGAAGGAAAGTTGACTTTGCCACGTGTCGCAAACTCCTGAAAGTGATCATATTTGAGCTGAGTGGTTGTATAAACCTGTGTTCAATAAAAGCATATCGATTGGGCAAAGTAGTCTTCCAAAGCTGAGAGAAAGGATGCAGAGAGCATGAGGCGGGGTAAGAGCACTCCTCAGACTTCAATAATGTATTGTTAACTGGTGTAATCTTCTGAGAAAGTGCAAGACCTCAAATTAACAGCACTGAATTGAGTCTAATAACTACATTTCACAACATCATATCTACTCCTCAATCAATACTTAATTTTCTCATACAGCCCTCGGCCTCCTGCAAGCTTTTATTGTGTTTTGCAGAGAATAGCATTGACCTCGAGGAACGCCGGTCACCTACAACCCTAATACCCCCAAAAAGCCAAAGGCATCTTGAAATATTCCGGAGACAAATACAGGCTAAAATGCACACCCAGGATAAAAATTGTTCTACCACATTCATTTCCATATTGTGTCAGATCTGTCTGATCTTCATTTTACTGGAAGCCTAAAGTGACTCAGGTTTGGAAATCAGCCTGCACTTTTAGAAGTAACTTTAAGAGACTTGGCTTGAAGTCACATGAGTCAAATCAGCAAATTCATACTCTGAGGTCGCTTTTTGCTGCCTAAATTTCATATTCTACAATCCTGGAGCTTTGATCACAGAAGTTCAGCAAGTCTAGAGGGAAAATGACTTTTTCCATTTCAGTTAACAAAGGTTACTCTGGAGTGTGGCAGGAGGATTAACTCTGAATCTTTGGGGACTTTCTTAATATTTTGCTCCAGCATCTCACTGTTGTACATTACATAGCACAGGTATTATTCGAGATAGGAAGAGGATTTTCCAAAATAAATAATCTTTTTTCTACTTACTCATTCAATTCATAAATCAGGTGCTGAGTTGACATTCCTTCCAAAGATAAATAATGTGAAGGGGGCAGCTGTCTCTTCACATTTCCCAAAATGTTCTTTGGCAATAATCAAGTGTTGCTCTTCCCAGGGTCTGGTTAAATACCACTTTAACATTTCTATTTATATGAGGTTTCTGTTGTCAATATCACAAATTACCACAAACTTGTCCACATCCAGCAGGAAAATGGGTGCATCCTTGTCCCAGCCTTTCCAGAATAATTATTGAGATTCATTATGATTAAATTGGCTCAGGTTGCATGATCCCCCCTGAACCAGTCCCTGAGAGCAGGGTAGATGGCTTAACCAGGACATCATGTTCCAATCCTGGATCCAGACAGAAAGCACAGCTCTTTCACCAAGATAAGTGTAAATGGATCTTGGGTAGCAAAAAGATTGTGCAATTGCTGGACATTACTGTATTTAAAACTTTTCACCAGCTTCATTATAAACTTATGAGTGCATTATATTCTTAACTATTACTTCATTGTTGGACATTTTAAATTGTTTCTAGTGGCTTATTAATAAAAAGTAGTTGCCCAAACAATAACTTTGCCCTGGAATATTCTTTTTATTTAAGATTGTTTTCCTAAAATATATCTGCAGCAACAGAACTATTGAGTTAAAAGAATAAACCCTTTCAAGTCTCTTAACACACATTGCCAAATTTCTTTCCAGCAAGCATTTTTCACTTTATTTTTCTGCTACCATTCTGTGAGAATTTCCACATCGGTGCACTCTTTCCCAACATGAAGCATATTCGTCTTCCTTCATCTGTGCCAATTTGAGAGGTTCAAAGAAGACCCAGAGGGAGCTTGATAAAATCAACGGATCTGATCATGTGACTTTGCTGTATACAGGATTTCAATGACATCCTGCTGCCTTGAGGACCAAAGTCCAAACTCCCTGGGATGATGCACAAGGCTTTCTAGGATGTCAACCCCAATGGTCTCCCCACCTTTGTCTCTGCTGCTTTCCAATCCAGCCCTGGAAAACTGAACAACTTAGAAATCCTCAGACTCTGCATCTACATTCATATTTCTACGTGTTTGCATACACTCTTTCTTTCTCTCCTTATCATTCTATTTCCAATCCAAGAATTCCCTCAACCTGTACATAACATCTAATTCAGGTCTCCATCACACAGTATTGTATTAACCCTTTGCATGATGACCCTTTCCCATACAAAAATATTTTCTGTGGCGGGGGCCAAAAATATATATTTTTGTGCAAATACTAGGCCCTGGCACAGTGTCTGGCACCAAAAAAAAAGACATACAGTAAATAATCGTTGAATGAATCACAAGTGGTGATGGAAAGAGAATGGATATTGACAAAAAAGAGTGAAAAGAAAACTGATAACGTACAAAGAAAATCTGCATTTGTCCTCTGTAATCTTGAAACAATATTGAAGTGCTCTGAGCTTCCTTCTTCACAACATTATTTTAAGATCATATTGAGTATATCAAAGTGCTATGTGACTCTCAGATGGTATAATAAATAATACATTTTAAAATATTCTTTAGGGTTTTGAGAAGCCCTGGCTCTGCAATGCTTCAGGAGTGTCCCAGTGTTTTATCACCTTCACAAACCTCACACAATCATATGGGGGAGGAAAAAGTGGCAGATGGGAAAATAAAGAGTATTTAGGAGAAATTACAAGCAGACAGCACTCTGGGGGTTCTAGGGTGAGCTCCAGCTTTTCTATATAGAAAGCAAATCTAGAGTTGTAGTAAACAGTGCTGCTGAAAGCCATTAACTCGACGTGTTGTTGGGGTTGAAATGACTAAAAGAGACATTTTACGCTCTCTGGATCAGGGCTGCATAGAAAATGGAACCCTGGAAAAGGGAGTGTAATCAACAATACAGCCAGTGCAGAAAGGCTGTGTACCACCTCACAAAAAATAAACCCAGAGAAGAGGCCAAGAAGGGCAACTAAGTGATCATAGGAACAGACCAACATCTAAGGCCAAAACAGATTCATTTAAAAAGATAAATTGGCTGAAAGACTCCAAAACATGCCTCTACCTATCTGCAGGCTGCAGCCCTAATTAAGGCAACAGAGCATTATGCGGAAGAATGAATATTCAGAAGAATGAATATGCAGATTATGCATATCAGAGCTGATTGATGGCTTTTTGGCCCTTCAGCTGGCAAACACTGACCCTGGCACCCAAGAGAGGCCATTTTCACAGCTTCTGGAAAGAGAGGCTATTTTCATGGCTTCTGGAAAGAGAGGCTGGGTAAGACAGCTGCTGTCACTTCCCATAAGCCACTCAAGAAGAGTGGCCGCATGCACCTCAATGGGTTCTGTCGGGCAGAGGCAGGGCCTGGAGCTTGCGGACATTACCAGGATGTACTGAGGATTAATTAGACCATGTCTCTAAAGTACTTTGAAATCCTTGGAGGGAGGTCTTTTAATTATAGTATTGGCCGGGAGCAAGTGGAAAAATAGATAGGGAAATGATACCAGTTTTGTCTGGGTAGGAAAGAAGAGACACCATTTGGATAATTTGCTTGCCTCAAGTAATGTATCTCTGTTCTTCCTCCTCCCTATTCTAGAACCTAGATATTGCTTGGATGAGACACAGCAACGTTATGGTTCCATTTGCTCATGGAGGGTGCTATAGCTGTTTTTTGGTTTTTTTTGTTTTTGTTTTTTTTTGAGACAGAGTCTTGCTCTGTCGCTCAGGCTGGAGTGCAGTGGCGTGATCTTGGCTCACTACAACCTCCGCCTCCCGGGTTCAAGTTATTATCATGCCTCAGCCTTCCAAGTAGCTGAGATTACAGGCATGAGCCACCACATTCAGCTAATTTTCGTATTTTTAGTAGAGACGGGGTTTTACCTTTGTGGCCAGGCTGGTCTCGAACTCCTGGCTCATTTGATCCACCAGCCTTGGCCTCCCAAAGTGCTGGGATAGTTGTTCTTTTTGTTGATATTATTATTCAGATGTATTACTCTTCAATTCATTTTTGAAAATTGCCTTTTAAGAAGTAAAGATGCCTCTTTTCTCTGCCTATTTAAACTTTATATTAGTTGTATAGAAAGAGCATATTTACCTTAATTCAGTTACAAGATTTGGTTTTAGATGTAATTCGTTTGCTGTTAAATTTATTCCGTATTGAGGAGTAAATACCGGCTAGTAACTGCTTGTCAGAGGCACGTGATGCTGTCTAAGTTTCTTGGAAATTAAGTTGTACTTCAAACTTCAAATGAGAAAGCCAGGCAGGGCTTTTTATTTGTGACAACATGAGCTGGTCCAACTCTAAGTTTAAGGAGTTTGTATTGAGACATCCTCCAGAAGAGACTGAAATAATCTGAATTTTGGCTCACACAGCATTGTGCTACATTTAGTCATTTGTATTTAGGAAATAGGAGGTTTGACTTTGTTTCCATTATCATGTCAGGATTAATCATTTAGGATTAATCAGTTCAATTAATGATATTAATTAGGAGGAAGGAATTAGATTATCATCTAGACTTAGGGTCTAATTTTAATAAGTTAAAAAATAATTTGGAGTGATGGGTCCTACCTTGGCATTATGGGCCTTAGAACGCAGAAAGCCGCATCGAGTTTCTCCAGGTTGATACGCTAAAAAGTGAGGGTGAAAAATGACAGGTGCACACTGGACTTGCAGGTTTGCACAGTGCTTGGCACAGATATGCCTCTCATTCCTTGCAACTTGCCGTTAAGGCAGGAATATGAATGTGGGTTGAAAGTGGATGAATGGAAGCTTGGAAAGGGAATAAGAGAAGCCCAGGGCACAGTCACTTCCTGTAGCTCTCCAATTCAAAGGCATCCCAGGTGTAAGCCCACAGTTCAGTGTATGGCTGAGATGAACTACCTGGCGATTAAACTGCAGCCAGCTGCCTTCAGGCATCAAAGGTCTTCCCCTGGGGTATCCAGAGGCCCTGCCTACATGTTAGTAGCCATATACGAAACCATGGGTGTCTACTTAGGAATTATATACCCCCGGAGGCATCCCTAAAGGCAGGTGAGGGCGTCCAGCCAACATTTGCAAGGTCTGCTCAAGTGACTATTTTCCTGACACTCTGCAATGCAACACAGGAATATTTTTATCCTTAATTATAGAAGAAGCAACCTGAGTGAGAGAATTTAGACCATTTGACAGATCAATAAAGAAAAATGAAATCTCCACAGGTCAGGGATTTGGATGCTTTTGCCTTAATTGCTTGAGGATCAATCTTTCTAAGAATCTTCCCAGAGCCCTTGTCAGGCCCTCACCATGGCCCCTCCCACGTGGCCCTCCGGGTTAAGGGCATACAACACTGGATTGGATGATTTCCAACTATGGATCATCTTTTTCATTTGCATTATGATTTCATCTTTGATCCATTGGGCTATTTAGACATGTGGTTTAATTTCTAAATATATAGGGAATTTTTCAACTTAATCTTCTTGCTATTGATTTCTAACCTAATTGCATTGTGGCAAGAGAATGTGGTCTGAATATTACCAGTTCTTTGAAAGTAATTGATAGCTGCCTATGGCCTACTATATGGTCAATTTCAGTAAACATTCCATGTGTGCCTGTGAAGAATGCATATTGGGGCAGAATTCTACATATGTTCAATAAATCAAGCATGGTAATTGTGTTATGCAAATTTTACCATTTTTCAGTCTGTTTGACATATCAATAACTGACAGAGATGTGTTGGAATCTCCCACACTGGTGGTGGGTTTGTCAGATAGTTCTTCAATTTAGATCTAACAATTTTTGCTTTATATATTTTGAAAATATTTTATTAGGTGCATACACATTTGAAATATTAAATCTTCCCAGTAAATTGAATCTTTATTATTAAAAAGTGATCCTCTCATTCCTCAATAATGCTTCTTGCCTTAATGTCTACTTTTTTTTGATAGTGATATGACTGTCACAACTTTCTTTTTAATTGTATTTGACAGGTATATATTTTTCCATCCTCTTTCAACATTTCTGTTCTTATAAGAAATATTTCTTAGAAATGTCATTTCACTAGATCTCTTTGTGTTTTTCCCCAAAATCTGTTTTTCTGACCATCTCTTTTAAGGTATGTAAATTCAGTTTATTTACTATTTTTGAGATAAATAATATACTGAAATTTGTTTCTATTATCTTATTCTTAAATTTGTATTTGTCTCTCCTTTTCTATGCCTCTTTTATTTCCCTTTCTTAAATTTTGATGCCTCTTTTTTCTTTTTTCTTGGTCTTTTGGGATGGACTGAAAATTTTTATTTGTTTTATCATATTTTCCATTTATTCCCTTTACTGGCTTGGAAATTAAAGCACCCTAAATCTGATATTTTACTGCCTTTGAAATTGTGCTATGCATCTTTAACTTAAAGTTTAGTAATAGATTATATCTTAACCTCTTTTCCAAGGAGACAAGGACTTCAGAGAAATTTTTATATAACCACTATTCTTTCCCTGATACAACTGACAAACACACTTGACAAGTGCTTCCATTCTGGGACTTTTTTAAAAGACAAAAATGAATCATTATTCTCTAATTTACAAACTCTTTGCTTCAATGTATGTATTTGCTATTTTATTGGCTCTGCATTCCTTTTTGCCTCTGAGACTTTCCTTCTGTGATCATTTTTTTTTCTTTCTGAAATATACCCTTCAAAGGGTTGTTTTATGCTATTTGGAAAAGGTAAATCCTGCACACCTTTATCTAAGAACAAAAGGTCTCTATTTCTCTCTCAGTTTTAAAAGATAATTTTTCTAGATATAGAATTCTAAGATAACATTTCTTTTCTCTCATGAATATATTATTCCACTATTTTCTGTCTTCCATGTGACTATTGAGAAGTCCACTCACTAATTGACATTCTTCATAGGTAATCATTTTCTCTGACAACTTAAAAGTCTTCTCTTTGGCTTCAGTATTGTAAAGTTTCACTATGCCTTGTCTTGGTATGGGATCAATATATTCATCTTTTTCAACAGTCTTGCAATTTCCCAGCAGTGATGTCTTCAAATGTTGTCTGGCTTGATTCACCCTATTCTCTCTTTCTAGAAACTCTTAGATTTTTAGTATACCTTTTCATTCTGTGCTCCCTCCTAAATTTTATATTACATTTTTCATCTCTCTTCTCTGCATCTGCTCTAGTTTCTTCAAATGTATCTTCTTGTAATTCTCTTTTTGGATGTGTCTAATTCACTGTCTCATTATCCCACTAAGGATTTTTTTCAACAATTATAGTTTTTATTTTCAGAAGTTCTCTTTTGTTCTTTTCTGAATTGTTTTGGATCATCCTGTCTCCTGTTGCTGGCTCATGTCTGTGAGTTCATCCTCTGTGAGTGGTAAGGGTTAACTTTCTAAGATAGACACCCTGAAGGTTGGCCTCCCAGAAAAGAACTTGGCCTCTTGCAAAGCTCCATGGAAACCAGCCACAGCTCAGTGCTTAAGACAATCAATCCTATTCAACCTCAAAGGTTGGCCTGCAGCCCTCTGGCCATGCCTGGGGATACGCTGCACTTCCTCATCCATGAATATTGAGTTGGCAGACCAGCGCTGGAGCCAAAGTTCTGCCATATCATATTGCTGTTGTATCTCTTCCCAACCAATGCAATCTAAAAGCCCCACAGCCCAAGGTTAGGGTCCTCCTGTGGACTCTGATGTCTGCCTCTGTACCACCCTAACTCAGTGGATTTTTCCCAATAAACACTATCTCATCTCCATGAGTTGGTGCCACATCTCAGTTTAGTACCAACTTCCAGACCAAGATGCTGTTGTTGGCATCTGCTCCCAAGATAACCCTTTCCTCCTGCTAGCTTACTGCTCAAGCCAGAGGTTAGTTTCAGTATTCTCCCCTCCATCACTGACATGCTTTGAGAGGAAGTTCCCCAAGAGCTTTGGAGAATGCTGGGTGAATGCTAGGATCTAAAACGTTGGTCATAGGGAGTTTGTTCTCATCCCTGCCTGCAGATTAGAATCACTTGAGGAGCTTTTAAATATCCCAGTGTCCAGGCAGCACCCAAGATCAATTATATCCGAATCTGTGGGTGTGGAACCCAAGCATCAGTATATGGATGCAAAGATAAATAATTCATGATCTCTGTCCTGGATAAGCTCACAGACACAGGAGGAAACAGATAAGCCGACTATCAAAACAATGTGACATAGGCCATATTAAAGAGCTGAAGTGGATCAGAATATACAACCCCAAGATATGCCACTTTGGCATATGTATTATTATGAGCTGAAGGCAACTGAGAATCAACAGATACAGAAAGAAGACTTCTCAGAGATTTTCTTATCTGACTAAAAGCAGAAACTTCTGAGAAATGAAGACTGCCATAAATCCTCTCTCCAGCAGTTTTATAGCCATGAAGAAGATGAAAAGTCACCAAGATGAGTCTGCAGAGAGAAACCTTGCTAAAATAACCCTTATCTTCCATGAGTTTCCACACACACATTCACCTTCCCACAATTTACCACCACCCCAGAAGCCTAAACCTCCCTTTTCTTTGTCTAGTCACTTCTCCACAATGTATTACCCTTTGTTAAAATGGTATATAAACTTCCAATCTAACTACTTCTTGGGGTTTTCTCTGTCTTGTGAAGCTCCTGTGCACAAAAAATATTAACATCATAAAGAAACATACCTTTTCTCCCGTTAACGTGTCTTTTGTCAGTTAATTCACAGTCCCCAGTTACTGAGTCTGAGTAGAGGAAACACTTTTCTGCCCGCCCCACCACCCACCCCTAGATATGTGTATATGTATTAAGAGCAGAGAGAACACAGTTTTGGAGCAGGACACGTGGTGTGGTGAATTCACCATCACATCCTTATCGCTATGAAGAGTTGGGGGCAGGTCGGGGGCGGAATTTCAGGGACAGATTCACAGAAAAGGGAGGGGATGCCTGTGCTGTGTTGAAGATCAAATAGAAGTTTGGGTTAAATGCAGTGGCTCATGCCTATAATCCCAAAACTTTGAGAGGCTAAGGTGGGAGGATCACTTGAGGCCAGAAGTTTGAGACCCACGTGGGCAACATAGCCAGACCCTGCCTCTACTCTCTCTCTCTCTCTCTCTCTATATATATATATATGCATATATATATTACATATTATATATATACATATATAATATACATGTATATATTATATATGTATATATGTATATAAATAAATAAATAATTAGCCAAGCATGATGGCATACACCTGTAGTCCCAGCTACACAGGAGGCCGAGGCATACTCCAGCCTGGGTGATAGGGTGATACCTTGTCTCTAAAAATAATTTTTAAAATAAAAAATTAGAATTTGCCAAGTGGGAATAATTCCGGGCAGACAGAACAGCAGAGGCAAGGCACACAGGCACAAGAGAGAGGAATGCCTCAGGCATTTCAATACAGCTAGAGAACAGGCAGTGTCAGAAGCCTCTTAGAAAGATAGGAAAGGCCTGAGCCAGGAGCTCAGACTTTTTTCAGAAGGCAATGGAGAGGTATTGATGGATCATAAACACTAATTACTTGGTTAGATTTGCATTTTAGTGACAGGTAAGGAAACAACACCCCAACTACTGTTCACGTTGCTGTCATAAAGAGGCTGGACTATCATTTTCAAGTGTGGCTTTTGGATGTGCATGGAGACCACAGGGCTAGGCCACACCCTTCTAGGTAAGGAGTGTGGATGCCCCTGAAGAAAATAGAGTACAACTATCAGCCCCCTTGGGAAAATTGGAGATTCTAGGACAGAAATAGAGGGCTTAGAGGTTTTTTGTGATACCAAAGGGCAGGGAGATCTCTACAAATGCCTAGAGGAGCTCCCTGCATGAAGAGGACACATGGTCTCTGCCATGGTACAGCAGAGAAGAAGCTGAGCAGGGAGCATAAACAGGTAGCAAGACCCTCCACTTCCCCCAGCATCTCTGAGCATCTCTGGTAACAAGTACAAAACAGCTCCTTGCATCGTCATTCGCTGTTTTTCCACGGAGAGAAAAGGCTTTTTTAAGTGCTTACGTGCCAGATCTGGTGTCAGCTGTGAGGTAGGAAATTAAAGAAAAGGGTCTATGTCCTGAAATGCCATGGGAAAATAGAGCTATAAACGCAGGCAGAGGTAGCAGCCATGAGTAATGGCACCCCCAAAGACAGGTTCGATCTCAAGGACGGGAGCAGGGAACATGTGGTCCAGCTGACCCTCCCAGCCCCAAAGCATCTTCTCCACCATCTTTTAGGTCGACTGGGATGTCATGTTATTAAGAGAGCCCAGAGGTCCTCAAATATAGTGTGGGCCAGGGACCACAGCGGGGGAGACTGGAAGCAGGAAACTCTGTTAAGAGAATCCAAGCCTAGTTAGGAAATGACAATGACCTAAGACAGTGAGGATGGAAAGGAGGGGAGGAGAGACATTTAGGAGGTAGACTGGCCAGGGTATAGTAAAATAGGCCAGATGCCAGGAGCAGGGGGAGAGTAATGATCTTGCAAATGAGAATAAAGGGAGTATGTGTGAGAAGCAGCAGGGAAACTTCCTGAGGAGTGTAGCGGAGAAAAAAATTAAGTTAACTGGGATGCAGCCTTTTCTAGTTCAGAGAGGCAAGCTTTAAAAGTAAGGGAGCAGAGACTTGGCAGGAAATAAAGGATTCCACTCCTCTAGACAATGAAGACAAAAACCATGCCCTATCTTCTCATCTGACAGGTCCCAGCTTGCAGCTGAATACGTGTTTAATGAATGAACAGAAGAAACGAAACCTTTAAACATATACACATATATTAGCAAATGAAAACGTATCAGTCTGGCAAAGTGAGCCTGCTACATAGTAAGAGTTAGGATTCAAACCCAAATTCGTCTTGTTTCAAATCCTATGTTCTTTCCACCATGACATCCAAGGTGCTAGGGGAATTTGGGGTGGTTGTTTTTTTTTTCCATTTGGTTTTTTTCACTGAGAATGTGTCTCAGCTTTGTTCCAACAGCACAGCTCTCTTCATGAGGGCCACATGCCCCATGCCATGTGACGGACGTGGTATGTGTACAAGGAGATTGAACCACAGAGGTGCCAGGTATTACACAGCTAATCAGGATGTGAAGCTGAATTCACCACACCACCTGTCCTGCTCCAAAACTGTGTTCTTTCCACCATGAAAGGCGGATTCAAAGCCTGCCTTAGCTTCTTAGTGGTCATTTTCTCAGCCTCAATTTCCTCATCTACTCAACAAGGACACCACAAGGCCTCACTAACAGGGCTGCTGTGCAAGCTAAGTGAAGGGATGCATGCAGAGAGTGGGGTGCAGCCTCTGGCACAGAGCAGGTGTCCTCACTACTGTCTGTCTGCATGGTGGGCAGAGTGATGGCCCCCAAGGACCCCACATCCTAATCCCCAGAACCTGCGGATATGTTTGGTTGTATGGCAAAAGGAACTTGGCAGATGTGATCCACATTGTGGACCTTGTGACAGATCTGGAGGAGCCTGGATTATCTGGGTAGGCCCAAGAGGATCACGGGAGTTCTTAAAAGTAGAAGGAGGAGGCCAGGCACCGTGGCTCATGCCTGTAATCCTAGCATTTTGGGAGGCCAAGGCTGTCAGATCACTTGGGCCCAGGAGTTCAAGACTAGCCCAGCCAACATGGTGAAACCACATCTACTAAAAATACAAAAATTAGCAGGTGTGGTGATGCATACATGTAGTCCCAGCTACTCAGGAGGCTAAGGCAGAAGAATTGCTTGAACCCGGGAGGCGGAGGTTGCAGTGTGCCAAGATCATGCCACTGCACTGAAACCTGGGCAACAGAGCATGACTCTGTCTCACAAAAAAAAAAAAAAAAAACAAAAGGCCCAGCTACTCAGGAGGCTGAGGCAGGAGGATCCCTTGAGCCCAGGGGGTCGAGGCTGCAGTGAGTTAGGACTGCACCACCGAACTCCAGTCTGGGCAACAGTGAGGCCCTGTCTCAAAACAAAACAAACAAAAAAGTAGAAGGAGGAAAAAGAAGAGAATTAGAGAGAAAGATATAAAAATGAAAAAAGAAAAAAAAAGGTAAGTGAGAGATGATGGAGACCACGCTGCTGGCTTTGAAGATGGAAGAGGCAGCCACGAGCAAAGGAAGGCAGGGAGTCTCTGGACGCTGGAAAAGGAAAGACAGCAGATTCCCTACAGCCTCCACAGCAAGGAGGCTGCCATCACTAATTCTAAGCCATGTCTGACTGCCGACCTGCAGAACTACAAGATAATACATTTGTATTGTTTAAGCCACCACATTTTTGGTAATTTTCCCAGCAGCCATAAGAAATTAACACAGTCTGGAGGAGCTAAGGATGCTATGCTGTTAGTTGTCCTGCACGCCAGAGTCATGCTTCTTCAGAAGTCTACTAGGATACACTATAAGCCATTTCAGGGCAGGGACTACGGATGATATCTGCAAAGCTCTAGGAGCATCACTTGATTCTGTCTGTGCAACTTACTAGGAAATTCAGCCAATGCATCAGACCACTAGGAAATGCCTCTAAGGGAAGAGGCGGTCCCCTCAAGACCCCTCCTCTGTCACCCCACCATCCAAATACAGGAGACTGGGATTCCAGCAACTAACCTCAGGCTCTGTCAGCAACTCAGAGCAGGTGGCACATGAGAGGATGATGGGTCTGCCAACATGTTACATACCTTGCATGTCCCTTGGGCTATGAGAAGTGAGCATAGGTTTCTTGCATCCTTTCCAGGAGTAAGCATGTAAGGGCCTGTGCCTGTGTCCCCCTGAGACAAGGGTCATTCAGGGTGGTTGCAGGAGAATAGAAAATTGCCAGCAGCAGTTTAACCTGATTAGCAAAAGGAAAACTGTTGAAGTAGCTGCAGAAGCTTGAGGCTGGTAAGACTCTGCACAACCAGGGTGTGGGCCAAGCTAAGACTAAGACCCACTAGACCCAACATGGCACTGGATTTGACCTAGGTTTCTCCTAGGAGTTTGTGATACACTCATTAATATGCTAAATATATTAATATATTAAACACAGCCAGTGCTGTGACCATTCCGGGAAAACCAGTATTTGGTGTAAAAATGGGTGGCACCACAGTTCCGAGAAGTCTCCACCTTTTTCCAGGAATTGTCCTGAATATTCCTCTGTTTAAACAAACACATAAAGGCAGCAGCCCCAAACCCCCTTGAGCATGGCTTTCTCTTGAATACTCCTGCACTCCCCTTTCTTGAGTGTATACTTTTCACTTTGCAATAAATCTCCATACTTTCACTACTTTACAATTCATCCTTGAATTCCTTCTCAAGATGCTGTCAAGAGCCTGGACACCGACTGGGGTTGAGGCCCCACTGGTGTTTGGGGACATCTCCCAGCCCCCTGGAATCCCTTTTTTCCCCCATCTTGGAGGCCTCAGAAACACACATGTGTTACTACAATTTAAAGAAAAAAAAATTAGGTCTCCCTTCACCTGGGTCCCTGTGGACCCTGGAACATGCAGCATGAGCTAGAAGTATACTTCTGCTGTGTTAAGCCACTGAAATTTGGGGATCATCTGCAATGTTGATGCATTTTATTGAATGAGGGTAGAGTCAGCTTTCATAATCTCTTCCAAAAATTCTACAATTTAACCACAGTTAATACTGTCACTGCTCAATTCTACTACTTACCAGGATTTTTAGAAATTACTTACTTAAGAAGGAGGCTGGCAGTTTGGAGCTCCATCTCTCTCAACAGTATTTTTGTCAGAATTTTAAGTCATGCCAATAAAAAACAAAAGTAAGGTGCTACTATAACATCAAGCCTTAAGTGCACATTCTGCTCTAATGTTACAGACCTCTTTTCCCCATGTTTGTAATGTGACCCACAAAATAAACCTGAGCTAGGAATTGTTCATTCTATCCTCATCTGAGAGCTAAGAGCACAGCGGTTCACAGAGACCATGAAGTGATAGAAGTAGGACTAGAACCCAAGTTCAAGGGGCCCAGAGCCCCCTCCTCTGTGCCTCACTAATAGTGAATACCTCAAGGATTATGTTTTCATCTCATTTCTAAACACCAGTGCCCTATACTTAACATAATAAAACCAGTGTAAGAACTAAAAGTGCTTTACACCAAATTATAGCGATATATCACAAAGCTTAGCATAACATTACGAATAGCTCATTGAACCAAGGCAGTTTGTTTGCAGAGTAAGCAAGCAGATTTTCTGCATAATATAGCAGTGCAGCTGGTAATAGCAGCCACTGAAATAAAAGCTGGGGCCGGTGGGGGCAGCCTCATTTAGGGACAAGTAGTAGACCCTAACGAAATTGCATTTTGGCCGTATCATCCTCCTGAGAAAATTCCCCTTGAGGTTTTCCATTTGAATCCTGGGCATATTTATGAAGATCAAAGTAATGGCTTTTTAAAATTAATTACATGAATTTGTAGCTCAACAACATTGAGTGAAAGGCGGGTGTTGTACCCCATGCCTTGTTACAGCTGTACATCACACACATCAAAAGCCCAGGATGCCGGAGAGAGCACGTTCCCGGCTACATCAGCCCCCAAGCCGCCGGGATGAACGTGGAAAGAGTACAAAAGATCAGTCCCCAAAGTTGTTGTGACAGCTTAATTGTATTATAGTGCTCGGATAATTCCCATTTATTTGGCTTTTTCCTCAGAGCAAATGCTGGCCCCCCAAGCATAGCTATTACCAGGAGAATTAAGATTCACAACTTTGATGGGTGCTCTCGCTCGCTCCCTCTAATACCAGCCCTGCTCGAAAGTCCTGGTAATTGTTCTACCCCGATCAGGACTTCCCCCAGCCTTCGGCATGCTGAGACCCAACAGCAGCTAACTAATTGCAATTAAAATCTGCCACGTGAGTGGAAGAGAATAACATAAATTAATCAGTACATTAGCAGAATTACATTTAAATGTTCAAATGTGCATTCAACATAGTGGGACATTTTAAATTATAATGCAAAGTGCTTCATTATGGATGCTGATATTTTAATGAGGAAATGTGATGTTTGGTTAAATAGGAGTACAATATACAGACTTCCTTAAAATTAGCATCAATGATGCATTTTAATTCAAAAAACGAGTTGTGGTCTGTGTAATTCCTGCATATCAATGTGGAAAATTTGCCTGGAGCTGTGGAAACAGTTGAACATCTCATTCTCTGAAGAATTAATAATTTCAGCTGTACTAACTAGCACTTTATGTAAATTGTCAGATAAATCACAGCAATAAATAAAGGTTTTAGAAGAACAGAACAGTGTGCTTATCCTTAATTTATTCAATCATCAATTCATGTATACTGAAGCTAAGGGATATGAAAGATTCAACATACCAGGCAAAAAAAAAAAAAAAGGAAAAGAGAAAATGTCTTTTATAGCCACACAGAGACTCCAGAATAAAGATCCCATCCAATTTTACCAAAATCTTGCATGTAAAAATCACTCTATGATGCATGTAAACATAAAAGATAGATTAAAATTTATATTAAGTTTATTTTCAAGTACAGATACTCAAGGCTTAATAATCAACATCTACACTAGAGTCTCAAAAGTCCTCCTTATGAAATAAATGTCTTACATAATTGCATGAACATAGAGCCCAAACAATACACGTATATCAAAAGGACTGTGTCAGGCTGTCTTTGTCATTTCCATGTGCCACTTTTGTTTATGATGCTGCAGGCACAAATCCTAAGAGACATGGTAGAAGGTGACCTAAATTGGGTCTGCCATTTCTGTCACTGGTTAGAGATGGGGCAACCTCAAAGAAGACAAAATCCTTGTCTTCTTCTTCTGGGCCATCTTCTGATTTTATTAGCAGCAAGATAAATTCTTGCTGGATTTTGTGATATAACAAAGCCACGGCAGGGCAGGATAGAGCAACAAACCACCACTGTTAGAGTATATACAAAAGAGCCTGGATTTATTTACAAGAACTCAAGTGAATGTGGATCTGAAATGATCATAATTAAACAATACAAAACAAGACCAAATTTTAATGCAAAGAAAATCTGTCTTCCATGATACCCATTGGAAACCCCACCCACTGCCCATTTATGTCCTGCTGATAATTCCCTATTAAAATTGCCTTATTACACACAACTTTGCTCTTATTTAGCAAACAACAGAAGGTTTTGGTATGTTCCTTTCTTGGGTTTCAGGAGAGAGAGTTTTTCTCTTTCCAAAGCAATTTTTCTCCCTAAATAAACTGGTTCCTCCTTTGGAAACAGATTCTCTCTCTTGGTGTCTCTGTGCTATGTGTCATCAGTCTGCCACTGCTGATGGGAACCCACCTTCTCCCAGGGAAGCTGGAGCATGACTTGGCACCCTGCCATGTATAAAGACACCAGTTCACTTTGTGAAAGGTGTCTGAATCAAAATGGAGCCACTAATGCTAAAATAAATCCTGACAAATAGAGCCAGGCAAGGCCATAAAGAAAGGGTTCTCCTGCTAACAGGCCTGATAATGAAAAAGACCTGGGTATTATGCTTACTACCTGGATGACAGGATCAGTCACACTCCAAACCTCAGCATCACACAATATACCCATGAAACAAACCGGTGTGTTTACTCCCTGAATCTAAAATTTTTAAGTTGAAATTTAAAAAAAAGAAAGCCTACAAAAACCACAACCTTGCACAGAGACCATCACAACCATACCCACAAAAATACTACTGGAAAGACATCTGCCCAGTAGCTGCCTGTCTAACCCCACACTGGCATCACCCCTGTTGATCCTTGTAGCCAAGAATAATTATTTCAAAACAGTGATGTAATCCTCTTCATTTTTTCCTTTCAAAGCCTTTTTCTTCTTCTACCTCCCTGAATACACACATAGTGTATTACGGCATTCGTATTCCCGTTGCAATGCTCTCTTCCCAAATAAACATCTTTTCTTTTGGAGAATCACGCCCTGTTATTTAGTTTGACAACCTCTAAGCATAACCATTGACAATGTTGAATTTTACCTGAGCCCACTAATCCTGCAAAACAGGGACGGTTAAGAAATCCCCTTACTCTCTTGTGTCCCAGAAAACAGCTGCCTGCAAAGAACTCCCTGTCCCCACAGGACTTAAAGAAGACTCATGAGTGTTCCCTTTGTTTTACCTAGGATGAGATGACACAGACACACCAGGTCCCATTCTTGGCCTCACAAAAGATTAGCTGAACTGCTTGTCCTCATGAATCAAGCGGAACAAAATGCTTTTTAACCAAGCTTGGGTCAAGCTGCTCGCCTTCCACAGGAACTTTGACCCACCCTCAGCCTGAGCAGCACAGAGCCACCCCTAAGAACAGGCTGACCTCAGAGTAGGACGTTCTGTCATCCACTAGCCTACCACTTCCCACACCCAGTTCCTTCCAGCCTTGTTTATTCCTCTCTGTAAAAGAAATCCCATTCTGCCTCTCCCTTGAGCCACCTGCCAACCTTATGGTCATAGCTTTCTCCCGATTGCAATTATCCTATCTTCTTCCCACTTTGCAGTAATCCTTTTGAAATATGGATTTGTTTTTTTATTTGACACCATCGACAGCCGGTGGTGTCTAAGTGCTGCAGCTCCAAGCACTATCAAAATCTATGCAAAGACATCTTATTATATCCCACATGAATTAAGATAACCCAACCCCAGAAGGAAGTGAGGCTACTAGAAACTGGTACCAACAACAGGATTTTCTTTGGGTACCATCAGAGCTAAAAGCTTAGCATTTTCTTGGTCTGCAAACACAGAAGCCAACTAATTGCACCTAAGCCATTCAGTCTCCACTCACAATTGGACAGAGTCTGGTCCAAACAAAGAAAGGAATGAATGCACCCGTCCCCTCCACAGCTCCTGTCAGGGTAACAATGAATCTTGAACGGTCAGAAGGGCAGTAGGCACAATAGGGCTTTGTATAAAAATATGACAAAGCCCCAAAGCAGCTGGGGGAACAGTGATGTTGACAAAAGCTATCATTTCTTTAGGGTCCTAGGTCTTCCTATTAAAGTGTGAGTTACTAAACTTGCATTCATGTCTGCATTCATGCATATTATATTTATACATTATGTTTGTGTTTATTATATTGTATTTTTACATATTATACAAATAAACATAAAAATCTTCTCAAGAAATAAAATGACAGTATTAGGCACATAATTTTAGAATGGAATAGTCTATCTCCTCCAGAAACAGCCTAAAGGGAATGAAAACCAAAGCTAAGAATGCTTTTCATACAGTGACTTGCACGATGACTGTGTCCCCTGGTTTGGGCTTCATAATGTTATATCATTTTCCCACAAGACTATATTTATTATGAGCTCCATTTCTCACCAAGAGCAAGAAATGATATTGAGCAAAGATGAAATAAGTCACAGCAAAATTGAAAACAGAGAAGTCTTGGTGTAGTTTATCTTTTCTCATCTTTCCAGTGGAAACGTTCTACCACATATCCCAGTTTAATAATCCAAAACAAAACCCGGTGTGGTCAAAGAAACAAAGGGAAAAAAACACTGGGTTCCATTTTCAGGACCCATGAGAATAGCAAAAGAGACATGACTGAGAGCTTCAGAATCTAGTGACAAATTGGCCACAGAGAGCAAAACAAGGCAAATAGTAAATAAGAATCAAATATCTAAGTAAAGAAACTTTTGTTGTGTGATGCTGAGAAAAGAGGCACTTCATGAGACTGTTTTACTTTAACTTCTTCTCAATCATTAAACTTCTTGTTACTGTAGCCATTTTAGTGATGACAGTAATATTCATTTTCTCCTCTCTCCTTTTGCTGAAGGAACAGGTAGTTACTTGCAGAGAAAAGGATAAAACTCTTTGATCTGTCTCAAGATTTGGAAAGTACCTAGTTTTACCCAATCAGGCAACAAAATTTTATAAATAAGATGCCAAATAACCCACAGAAGTGCAAAGTCCTGGTGACATTGGAGACCCTGATTCTAGCTGGTCCCCTGTCCAGATTATGGTCACATAAACGCTATTGCTGGGTTTAGTAATCAACATATACACTAGATGTATGTGTATTTCTCCTCCACTACATTCCGCCTTTTGGATAAACTCATTCTACCACTTATGTATGCCCAAGAGTCCTAATGCATACTTGCTGCAAAATCATTATTATAATGACCACCATCTACCAGCACTTAGTAGGTACCAGGCACTCTCCTAAGTGCTTTATATACACGACCAATCAAAGGGAGGTCTAGGCCAGGCGCGGTGGCTCACACCTGTCATCCCAGCATTTTGGAAAGCCAAGGCGGGCAGACTGCTTGAGCACAGGAGTTTGAGCCCAGCTTGGGCATCATGGCAAAACCCCCTCTCTACAGAAAAATATAAAAATTAGTTGGGTGTGGTGGCATGTGCCTGTAGATCCAGCTACTCCAGAAGCTGAGGTGGGAGGATCACTTGAGCCCAGGAGGCAGAGGTTGCAGTGAGCCAAGATTGCACCACTACACTCCAGCCTGGGAAATAGAGGGAGATCCTGTCTCAAAAAAAGAAGAAAGAAAGAAAGAAAAGAAAAGAAAAGAAAAGAATAGAAAAGAAAAGAAAAGAAAAGAAAAGAAAGAAAGAAAAGAGAAAGAAAGAAAGAAAGAGAGAGAGAGAAAGAGAGAGAGAGGGAGAGAGGGAGGGAGAGAGGGAGAGAGAGAGGGAGGGAGGTCTAACCATTCCCATGAGGAATCTGAGGCTTAAAGAGTTTAAGTAAGTTGTTCAAAGTTATACAACTTATGAAGGGAGTAAGAATATAAACCCAGGATCATCCAGCCCTTCACTATTCAGCTACCCAGCTTCCCAGGACCCAGTCTGGGGACCTGAGGATGCCTAAAAGATGTGCCCCTTTGCTGTCCTCTCTGCTCTCCCTTTTCTCAGCTTCCTCTGCTGACTAACCCACCACAGCACTTACACAGACACCGTGTGCAGCAGGTTGCATCGGGTGAGTCTTAGATTAGGATCTGCCTCAACTCTCTGGTGGACTTCACACTGCTCTGCACTAAGCCATCAGGTATAGTTTAGTGGTCAGAGGACAATTCCCTCCCCTCTATTTGTAAGTTCTTGCTATAAATACCTCGAGGTCCTTTCCTTGTGTTCTCTATAGTAATGACACAGAGGAAAACAACAGTAAGCAGAAAGATTACTATAAGCAAGCTATTACAGATTGAACTGTGTCCCTCAAAAAGATATGCTGAAGTCCTCACCCCCCACAAGTGTGAATGTGAGCTTACTTGGAAACAGGGTCATTGCAGATATAATTCGTTAAGCTGAGGTCATACTGGAACAGGGTGGGTCCACAATCCAAAATGACTGTGTCCTTATAAGAAGAGGAGAATGCCGTGGAAAGACCTCAGAGACATAAGGGGAGAGGATGACCGAGGGAAGAGAAAGGCAGAGGCTGAAGTTATGCAGCCGCCAGCTGAGGAACACCTGGAGTCACCAGGAGCTGGAAGAGGCAAGGAAGGACCTTCCCCTGCAGGTTTCAAAGGGAGCAAGACCCCGCCAGCACTGACTTCACACTTCCATCCCCTAGAACTGTGACAAAGAAATGTTTGTGGTTTTAAGCCATCAAGTTTGTGGTACTGTGCTCCAGCAACTGCTGGAAACCAACACACAGGGTGACCCAGAGAGGTTCGAGGCAGATAAATTGGTTTACAGGCTTTTGTCTTTGGTAGTTCCAGGCTAAGAGGCCCCCAGCTCTGGGCCAGGGTGGTTGTGGGCAGTGAAAGCAGATGACCTGTTGACTAAGAGGATTTCTTCCCATTAAATCATTCGGGAAAATCTCTTTAATAGTAACAAATAGAAACTAACAAGAGCAAGCACTTGAGTTAAGAATTCCCTGGAATTCAGACTGGAGAGCCTCTGTCAACTGCTCTCTATCTGCAAAGATAAATAAATACTGCATTTGCTTAGCTTCTGTTCCGGAAGGAAACATAATCATGTCCCTCAACGCATGAGATTCTGATAAAATTTTTAAACCAAAAGAAATAGAATCACAGGAATTAGGAAATTCTATCTAAAAGTCTTATATATAATAGTGACATAGAATAAGACCCTGAGGAGTTGGGTCTCAAAAAAGCTCACCAAGCCAGATGAACACAGGGCAGGTCAGCCTCCAACTCCAAGTTCAATGCTATTCTTAATAAACAAAAAGAGGATTTGAAAATAGAAATGCATGAGGGTAGACCACTAGGCTTTATCTCAGGGTGGGACAAAACTTACAGAATTTCCTTGCTCTAACAAGGATCACTCTCCCTGGATCCCTGGAGGGATGGAGGTGAAACAACTCAGGAGGAAGAAGTGAGAAGTATTTTGTTTCCTTTGGGATAGGGGAGTGAGTCTCACCATATTTTCAGGGGAAGTAGTAACACCTTGTGTTTCTAATGTGCGTGTGTATATTTTAGTTTAATCTTTATTATTCAGATATGGTGAAATCAACAGACTAGGAGATTATCATTGAAAAGAGTGTTATTCTCCCAGTTCCCAAGAGCTGGGGGCCCATCATGCCATGTGGGATGCCATGAGAAAGCTCCTGGGTTAGGAGATGGAAGGAGCGAGAGGAAAACGTGAGCAAGAGCCTTTATTGTGTTTCCTGAGGGAAGGACCATGCAAGGCAGAGTAAACTGCCATAGGGTTGGCTAGTTTGAATTGTTTTCAGCAGGCTGTGGGTTCCAGGGGTTAGTCCACTACCTGGCCCTGGGTGATGAGGGCACAGTGACCTGCAGTGTGAGAGCTCAGGTGTGGGGGTGTGGGCTCTGGATTGGTTGGTTGGCCTATGGAAGGTGCATTCACAGGTGAGTCATTTACCATCTCTAGGAACTGGCTCACCCTAGGAGAGGCAGTGTCAGTGTCTGTTATAGGAAAGGTGTCCCGATACAGACCCCAAGAGAGGGTTCTTGAATCTCACGCAAGAAAGAATTCACAGCCAGTCTGTAGAGTGAAGTGAAAGCAAGTTTATTAAGAAAGTAAAGGAATAGGGCCAGATGCGGTGGCTCATGCCTGTAATCCCAGCACTTTGGGAGGCCGAGGCGGAGGGATCACCAGGTCAGCTCAAGACCAGCCTGGCTAACATGGTTAAACCCGTCTCTATTAAAAATACAAAAAGTAGCCAGGCTCGTGGCATAGGCCTGTAATCCCAGCTACTCAGGAGGCTGAGGCAGGAGAATTGCTTGAACCCAGGTTGCAGTAAGCAGAGATCACGCCACTGCACTCCAGCCTGGGCGACAGAACAAGACTCCGTCTGAGGGAGGGGGGAGAAGAAAGAAAGCAAAGGAATAGAAGGATGGCGGCTCCTTAGACAGAGCAGCCCCAAGGGCTACTGGTTGCCCATTTTTACGGTTATTTCTTGCTGATAAGCTAAACAAGGGGTGGCTTATTCACGCCTCTCATTTTACAGACCATACAGGGTAACTTCCTGACATTGCCAGCTTTTGTAAATTGTCATGCCACTGGTGGGAGGGTAACAATATGGGTCGTGCAACCAGAGGTCACTCTTGTCGCCATCTTGGTTTTGGTTTTGGCCGGCTTCTTCACTGCAAGCTGTTTTATCAGCAAGGTCTTTATGACCTGTATCTTGTGACGACCTCCTATCTCATCCTATGACTTAGAATGCCTTAACCATTTCAGAATGCAGCCCAGTAGGTCTCAGCCTCATTTTACCCAGCCCCTACTCAAGATGGAGTTGCTCTGGTTTACAAGCCTCTGACATCTCTAAGGTTAGCAAGGCCCCCAAGATGTCAAAACTTCAAAAATACATAAAAGAAAGAGGCACGGTTAATATAACCATCAAGACTTCCTGATGGGCTCTCAGGTATCAACCACTTGGCCAACCCGAAAACAAAGTGGGGGGCCCCAAGGGGAGCAGTGAGAAGTGAGTCAGGAAAGGTAGAAGGCCCTGAGTCTTTGGAAGTTGGATCCCTCAACCTCATCCTGAGAACACTCCGGGAACGGGGAAGAGCAGAGCCTGTGTAGGAGCAAAGGTGTGCAGGGCAGGGCAGGAAATCTTGTGGGAATCTGGGTCTGGGTGACAGAACCCATCCCAGTGCCCTTGGGAATAGGGAAGTCTGGGAAACAATCAGGGTTGACACCCTCCAATTTGTTAAATGACTCAGCACTATGGTGAGAGGTGACCTGATTACCAAGGCAAGCATCTGAGAACTCTCAAAAGAGAAGCTGCATCCCCCATATCACTCAGTACAGGTAAAATAGTATTAATATGAACATTTTCACCATCGTAGGCCCTCCGGGACGGATCAGAGCAATCACATAATGAAATGTAAAGATTGGTTCATTAATGATTAAGAAGTTGGTTTTTTAAAGACTTTGCTTCCTCAATTTTATTTATTTTTCTTTTGTGAGACAAAGTCTCCATCACTCAGGCTGGAGTGCAGTGGCATGATCTGGGCTCACTCCAGCCTCGACCACCTGGGCACAAATGATCCTTCCACCTCAGCCTCCTGAGTGGCTGGGATCACAGGCCTGTGCCACCATGCCCAACTAATTTTTAAATTTCCTTGTAGAAGCAGGGTCTCACTATGTTACATAGGCTGGTCTCAAACTCCTGGGCTCAAATGATCCTCCTGCCTCTGCCTCCCAAAGTGCTGGGGTTACAGGTGTGAGCCACCACACCCTGCTGGTTCCTCAATTTTATTTTTTATTATTTATTTATTGAGACAGAGCCTCACTCTGTTGTCTAAGCTAGAGTGCAGTGGCACGATCTTGGCTAACTGAAGCCTCCACCTCCAGGGTTCAAGCAATTCTCGTGCCTCAGCCTCCCGAGTAGCTGGGATTACAGATGCATGCCACCATGCCCAGCTAATTTTTATATTTTTCTGTGGAGACGGGGTTTCACCGTGTTGGTCAGGCTGGTCTCGAACTCCTGACCTCAAGCGATCCACCTGCCCTGGCCTCTCAAAGTTCTGGGGTTATAGGCAGGAGCCACAGCACCCAGCTTGTTCCTCAATTTCAAATACCTTTGTATTTAAAATATTTGTATTGGTTGGATTAGAAAGCCCTGGATAATTGTCCATATCCTTGACATGGACAGGAGATGAATGTTTTTACCCTCAGGATAATCAGTCATTTCAAAATCCTGAAACACTGTTCCTGTACTCCTACAGGGAGCTCCACTCTCCTCCACTCCCTTACCACTGGTTACTGTGACCTCCCATGTGGCCCGAAGAACTTACCAGAACACCGTGCCAAGAGACCTGACTACATTTGAGCCTGGCCTCCACCTGTACCAAGTTGTGTCCCTAAAGCTGACCCCAGCCTTCTATGCTGAATTTTTTGCTCAAGCAAACAAAATGCTGCCAAACCATAAAATGCCCGTAATCCCAATCCACTTTGCCAAACCACTTTCAATAATTCTCCACTTAGCCTTTCTGAAATTTTCCATTTCCTCATAGCGCCCCCAGGTCTCTTTTTTGTTCTGTCTTTAATTTCTCTAGAGCCCCCTTTTGTTCCCTTTCTGTTCTCCCTTTAAAAATCTCAGTCACCTTTGTTTTAGCTGCAGCTCAGCTCAGCTGCTCCTGGAGTCTGTCTCCCCTACTGCAGTAGTCTGAGTAAAGTCTGCCTTGCCCCCTGTCACAAGTGTCCCGTGCTATTTTTCTTTGACATTACTATACTAAATTAACCAAAACCATTCAGTCTTAACACCAAAAGGCACCTTCCCTTTTTCCCTTATTCTTGCCTAAAGACCCTTGCTACAAGCTACAGATCAGGAATTTAGCCTTCTGGAAGAAATATCAAAAGAATGTTAGCCTCAGTACAGTACAGTTTTAGATACAGAAGGAAATCAAAATGTTTTACCCCAAAATATATTTCTTTGACATATTGTGAGATGGCTGTTCAGAGAGCCAGCAGGCAGAAGTCATCTTGCAGAGCTGTGTTTTGCAGGAGAGATTTGCTTCTGCAGAGAATCTGCATTAATGCAGCCAGGTCTTCCCTTGTCCACATCTAGGCAAAATTAACTCAGAGTCTGATACCTTGAAACAACTGAAAGAAACATTTACCATCTATTCTCTCTGAGGGCTGCTACCTGTGAGGTTTCATCTATACAACAAGACCACCTTTGCCGGCCAGGCCTCTTCGCCTCCCCATCCCATGACCTGTCTTGCCAGTATAACCTGATTTACCACCATAATATGGTTACCACCATAACAAAACCACGGCATGATTTGGGCCTTGCTCTTGTTAAAGCAAACTAAACATGGCCTGAGAAGCTAAATATGGCCTGAAGAGGACTCCGTACTTTTAATAGGCATACGAGCTATGCCTATTAGGTAACATAGCTTAATAGGCAGACAAGATTAAAAACCTAAGCTAGGAGTATGCACCTGTAACAATAGCTGAGTCTTGGTCAATCCCAGTGGCCATACTTCAACCACTCATAGACTGCTAAGCGTTCAAACTGCGTTCAGATAAGGCAAACGCTGAGCTGTAACCAATCGAGCTGTTTCTGTACCTCACTTCCAATGTCTGTACATCTCTTCCCTTTTTTTGTCTATAAATTTGTTCTGATCACAACACATACCTGAAGACTCTCAGAATCTGCTGTGATTCTGGGGGCCGCCCGATTTGCGAATCGCTCATTGCTCAGCTGAACTCCTTTACATTTTAATTCGGCTGACGTTTGTCTTTTAAGGCTTTGAAACTCCATTCTTTCTGTAACCTCAAGATGGTATATAAGCTTCTGCACTGCCTTGGGGCATTGGAGTGATTACTCTGTGATTCTCCCCTGTGTACACATTAATAAGTTTGCATGCTTTTTCTCCAGTTAATCTGCCCTTTGTACATTGATTTTTCAGCAAACCTTCAGAGGGCACAGGGAAGTTTTCCCTTGGCTCCCACAGTATTCACGACTCGTGAATACTGTGAAGTAACATCACGCCCTGTCAGACTGTGCCAGAGGACTGCGGCAGGACTCCCAGGGACCCTGTGGCCCAGAAGCAGGTGACTCTTTACAGCCACCTGCTGACCCAAGCTCCTGCAGAACAGGAATTAAATGTGTAGGACTAAAGTGAACTGAAAGGGGTAATTTAACTGTGGTTAGTGTCCTTTTCCTTACAGGAGGCAGAGGAAACAATTTTTCTTACGTATTGATCTATCTCTTCTTTCTAGAATTTAGCAGACTAATCCTATGCAAATTGCAAGAACATACTCATTGGATGGTATGTTGCTCCAAATCTTACTTCAGAACTCAGGGGAGATACCCTGTAGAATATCTGGATATAAATTATAAACTAATGAATCAGCAAGAACTTAAGGATGATGGGTGTATAGAAAACACTGGTATTGACTGCCTTTGTCCGCAAAACTGACCCAAACAATCAAAGTGCCTTCATTAAACCCTTTTACTTTTCACAGCAATGTAGTTATTTGCATGGATTCAATAAGATTCTGTCTTTGGGCCAGGCACGGTGGCTCATGCCTGTAATCCCTGCACTTTGGGAAGCTGAGGTGGGAGGATCACTTGAGGCCAGGAGTTCAAGACCACCCTGGGCAACATAATGAGACTCCATCACTATAAAAAAAAAAAAAAAAAAAAACTTCTTAAGTTAAATTTAAAAGAAAAAAAAATCTGTCTTTTTAATGATATAATTGGATAAACCAAACTTGTAACCGTTCCAGAAGCGTCTCATTTAAATCTCATTTAATTGAGTTTGACCAGCCCATTATTAATGACAGAGGAGAAGGGAAAGAACACAGTCAGACAGGCAGTTAGGGTGGGTCCTCAGTTGATTTCTTCCAAACAAAAGAACAGCCTCCAGGCACAGATAAGGGAATTTACACAGAGGGGCTTACCTAAGACATGCCCACAGCTGCACAGATAAAAAAGGCTACACAGGGGCCAGGAGTGGTGGCTCATGCCTGTAATCCCAGCACTTTGGGAGGCCTAGGTGGATGGATCACCTGAGCTCAGGAGTTCGAAACTAGCCTGGCCAACATGGTGAAACCCCGTCTCTACTAAGAATACACAAATTAGCTGGGCATGGTGGCATGTGCCTGTAATTCCAGCTACTCGGGAGGCTGAGGCAGGAGACTCACTTGAACCTGGGAGGTGGAGGTTGCAGTGAGCAGAGATAGCACCACTGCACTCCAGCCTGGGTGACACAGCAAGACTCTGTCTCAAAAAACAAAAAAAAAGGCTACACAGGTGACTTGCCCAGACATGCCCGCAATGGAAAATTCCATGCCCTGACACATGTGCAGTAAGGGGAACAAAGCAAAGCAATATGGAGTAACTGAAGCTAAGGGATCACATGACTACTAGGAGGACAGAGTGGAACTACCAGAAATTCGCACCTTATGCAATTGAGATGCCCAGCCCTCATTGGTTTCCTACCAAAGCCTTTGCATTCAACTGTAAAAATTGGCCTCTCTCCACAGCAGAGAGCTTTATTCTCTTACTTATTAAACTTTTGTTCCAACCGCTCCCTTTGTGTCCATGCTCCTTAATTCTCTTGGTCATGAGACAAAGAACTCCAGGTCATACCTCACAACAAGACACTGCTGCATTGTGGGGCATTGGTGAGACTGTGACATTAAGGAACAAGGACTATATACTTCATGTGGAAATGATGCCTACAGAATCCTCCTGGAAGACTGCTCTACAGCCTTCCCTGGGGCTTACAGAGTCCCAGCCTTACAGGATGTCAAGACTTGTACTTCTTGGCCAGCCAGGAAAAGTAAATATGAAGATTTCAGAGAAAGAAGGTAAACCTTACAGTTAAAGGCACTCCAAGGGGAAACTGAATACATGTTTTTGGTTCCTGAAATGGAAATAGATGAACTACTAAAGGCAACAGAGAATATTTCTGGCATAATAAAAGTGATCAAAAATATGAATCCAGGGGCTCTGTGATGGAGTCACAGACACAAATTCACTCCTTAACCTTAATATCTTATGATCAAGCATACAAGGAGGTCTTTATGTAATAACCACTACTTCTTTCTGTGCCTATGTAAGCAAAACCAACCAAATAAAAAAGAACATCAAGTTAATTATACGAGATCAGAAAATCTAGAACAGACATATTTGGTCAAATTCATGCCTTTGAGGTAGAATTTGCTTATAAGACAACCTGAAAAAATAAAACTGACATTCTCATCCTTAGCTTAGCCCCATCTGATACAAGACGGCAACTACCAGAGCCCAGGAAAGATTTACATTTTTAAAAGCCGTGCATTCCCAGAGATAAGCCTTGAATTACAGGCCATTCTAAAGCCTTACAGCCAGAGATAAGCTGTGATCCTTTTTCCTATTATCAGAGACAGGACTTTAAATCAAAATGAAACTGTCAACTGCTATATAATAACTTGAACTATAAATACAACCTTCTCTCATTATTCTGGGAGCCCAGTTGTTCTGAAAGCTTGCTTTAGGCAAGCAAACTTCAACTAGATCACAAATTGTCTGAGTGGGATTTTTACTGGGGAGAGGAGGATAGATTTCTTTTAAAAAGAAACAATAAAAATTGAGTTAGGAGGAGTAAAAACAATTAAAAGAAAGGGAACTGCCCAGCCATCATCATCAACAACTAATAAAAACTAATAGAGCTTTTATTATAGTGTGAAGAAAACCAGAGCTGCACTGGCGTTAAAGCAGTAAAGACAGATTTTATTCAGGAACTACTACAAGAGGGGGCAATGATATCGGTGCAGAACTGGGCTCCATTCCAGATTCAGCATGGGCAGGCGGAGATTTACAGCCAAAGAGTAGAGTTGGGGTCAGTGGATGGAAAATTAATAAGAGGAAACATGGGGGTGTTGGGGGTTGGGGAGCTTCTGGTTAAACAGACCTAACAGGATTCTTGCTGAAGGCAGGCCAGGGTGACAAGACATCCCCTGGGCAATGGTGTGGGATAAGGAACACAATCAGATATCAAGAGTGATTAGATAGCCATCTCCTAACTTAGCAGGACTATTTTAAAAAAAAAAAAAATCTTGCTCTGTCACCCAGCCTGGACTGCGGTGGCATGATCATGGCTCACTGCAGCCTCAACCTCCCAGGCTCAAGCAGTCCTCCCACCTCAGCTCTTGGGTAGCGGGGACCACAGGCATGAACCACCACACTCAGGTACATTTTAGTTTTTGTAGAGATGAGGTCTCACTATGTTGCCCAGGCTGGTCTCAAACTCCTGGACTGAAGCCATCCTCCCACCTTGGCCTCCCGAAGTGCTGGGAATACAGGTATGAGCCACTGTGCTGGGCCTAGGTTTCTTGTTACAACCAGATTCTTGAGGACAAGGCCTGAGGATGGGGCTTCATCAATGAAGGGCTCAGAGGACCACGTCTAGAGTTTGGCCAATCAGGGTCTCTGTCAGTAGGCACCCAGCAGAGTTGGTGATTGCCCTCAAGGCATGGACAGCCAATACCAGTTAATCCAACAACAAAATCTCCCACACTTAGGAATTTCTGCCATCTGAAATGGAAAAGGTCATATAGAGATGTGTGATTGTTCCCATCTCCCTGTGGTTCTGCAGTGTAGACAGGTAGACTCAGTTAAGAGGTGACATTTTCCAGTCAGGGAGAACCAAGAACAGGATAGAAAGAAAAGGAACCAGGAGGGAGAGCTGGGAGGACCTGCAAGGAGAACACTAAGCTGTCAGCAGGAACAACAGGAGCCTGTTGGGTGTCAACAACTCAGTCACCTTCTCTGTTATGAAAACTGATCCCAGGGGACCCTCAAACCTGAAAAACTGGCTTCTGCAGAGCAGGTTTCAAAGCAGAATTCCCCTCTCCTCCTAACTCAGCAAAACAATTCCAGGGGGAGGAACATCCCAGGAGGCTGAAAACACAGACTAACATCCTGCCTAGCCACTCCTCTGAGTTTTGACAGCCCTCAAGGGGTAGACTTTTGGTGTAGCTTGTCCCCACCTCTGCCCTGAGGCAACTCACCCTCTCTGCTCTGCAGAAACCCAATGAATCCAGCCTGGACAGCAGGTGCCACACACACTCCAAAATGACAACTCTTAAGAGAAATAATTTTCTTCTTGAACCAAGTGGGGACCTGAATGTTCAGATATGAAAGAGTGAAGCAATATAGATGAATTAGCCAATTTTCACACTGCTTATAAAGACATACCTGAGACTAGGCAATTTACAAAAGAAAGAGGTTTAATGGACTTACAGTTCTACATGGCCGGGGAGGCCTCACAATCATGGTGGAAGGTGAAAGGCACGTCTTACATGGTGGCAGACAAGAGAAGAGAGCTTGTGCAGGGACACTCCCCTTTTTAAAACAATTAAATATCATGAGACTTATTCACTATCACAAGAACAGCATAGGAAAGACCTGCCCCCAGGATTCAATCACCTCCCACTGGGTCCCTCCCACAACACATGAGAATTCAAGATAAGATTTGGGTGGGGACACACCCAAACCATATCAATACACCATCTTCTGTTGTTTGGAAAACAAAAGCTAGCAACCAAAGGCAAGGCATTTTGGAAAGATACACAGACCTACAGATGTAACCTTTAGCAATTTCTGAGTGCAGTGGATACTCTCAAGTAGAAGTTGGTCAGCCCCAGGCTTCCTGGCTTTCCTGCTGAATCTGGATATTGGTTAAAACTGAGTATTGGTAGTTACCAGCTAATACTTATTAAGTGCTATCAAAGAAACAGATCAGGACTTAGTAAGGAGAGACTTATTCAAAAGGATTCTTGCAAGGGAGGGAATGGGACTATTGCAGTAGAAAGAATGCCTTCATCATAAGGTTTGGAAGTGTCTCAAAATCAAGCTGAAAAAGTTTTGTTTAATAGGATGAAGGAGGTGGTAAGTAGAGATTAGCAGAATCTTTAGGGAAAACTGGACAAGCCAGGGGAAATGATCCATGGAGTTGGACTGGAAAAGTTGGGCTCACTGTACTCAGTTGACTCCCAGGAGAAACTGACTGGGAACACGACAGGGTCAAGACAAAGCAGAGGGCAAGAAATGAGCAACTGTGAGTGCCTTGCCAGGGTTTACTAAGTGGCAAGCATAGGTTAAAATTCCCATGAAGAAGGTGCTATTATTTTCCCCATCTTTGCAGAGGAAAAACAGACTCTGAATGGTTAAGTGTGACATTAAATAATTCAAACTTAAAACTGCTTTGAATTATTTTGAGCCTTGAGAGAAATGTGGCTATATAGCCTGGGTCATGCAGCATGCAGCTGCAACCTCTGCTTCCCCAGTTATAGATGAACTCTCTTTCTTATTCTTGTAGATCAGTGGTCCCCAACATTTTTGAGACCAGGGACCAGTTTCATGGAAGACAATTTTTCCATGGATAGGGCCAGTGTGGGAGGGTGGTTTCAGGATGATTCAACCACATTACATTTAGTGTGTACTTTATTTCTATTATTACATTGTAATATATAATGAAAAATGATACTAATACAACTCACCATAATGCAGAATCAGTGCAAGCCCTGGGCTTATTTTCTTGCAACTATACAGTCCCATCTGGGGTTTTTAGGAGACAGTGACAGATCATTGGGCATTAGATTCTCAGAAGGAGCATGCAACCTAGATCCCTGGCATGTACAGTTCACAATAGGGTTTGTGCTCCTATGAGAATCTAATGCCATCGCTGATCTGACAGGAGGTGGAGCTCAGGTGGTAATGCAAGTGATGGGGAGTGGCTATAAATACAGATGAAGCTTCTCTGGCTCACCTTCTACTGTGCAGCCCAGTTCCTAACAGGCCAAAAACTGGTAAAGGTCTGTGGCCTGGGGGTGGGTGTTGGGGACCCCTGCTGTAGATGATTAGGAAAGACTGAAAGACACCAGAGATAAGACCCCCTGGAGTCCATTCCTCCTCCGTAGGGAATGTTAAAGCAATCTTTCTTGGGATGCAGCAAACTGTAACCAATCAAATTACTGTAACATATGTATTGGCCTTGAGCGGAAATATGTTTCAACTCTTAAGTTTCTCTGCTTCTGGCTGTATAAGTTAAAACTTAACTTCTTTGCTTTGGGAAGTTAACTTTCCTGCACTGATTCCATTCTTTGGCAGTCTATGTTACATGGGTAGCTATGCTCATGCTTTGCTCTCAAATAAGCTCTCTACTTAATCCTATTTTCTGAATCTGATTATTTAAGATTGACACAAGCAATTTTTTCAGAGTCACACAGGTGGTAAAATTCATGTAGACTCTTATTACCCAAAAGAGACATAATCAGAAATATATTTTAATGTAATGTGTGGGAGCTGGACCTTTTCTTTAACCCCATTCTCTGTGTAATGTTCAACACATGTTTGGGGGGTAAATCTGTGAATAGGTGTTGGGAGGGTTATAATCTATAAATCCATCTCCCACCCCACTTAATCTCACTGAGTCCTTTGATAACTGGCATGCAATTAATATTTTTGCTGTCCTTTTAAATCTATATGTCATTTTTAATCTATATGCCTTTCTTGTGAGCTTCTCCAGGGAGGTAGGAGGGGGGTAAAGAACCCTTCCCAGTCTATCATTGTTGGACATTTGGGTTGGTTCCAAGTCTTTGCTATTGTGAAGAGTGCTGCAATAAACATACATGTGCATGTGTCTTTATAGCAGCATGATTTATCGTCCTTTGGGTATATACCCAGGAATGGGATGGCTGGGTCAAATGGTATTTCTAGTTCTAGATCCCTGAGGAATCGCCACACTGACTTCCACAATGGTTGAACTAGTTTACAGTCCCACCAACAGTGTAAAAGTGTTCCTATTTCTCCACATCCTCTCCAGCACCTGTTATTTCCTGACTTTTTAATGATGGCCATTCTAACTGGTGTGAGATGGTATCTCATTGTGGTTTTGATTGGCATTTCTCTGATGGCCAGTGATGGTGAGCATTTTTTCATGTGTTTTTTGGCTGCATAAATGTCTTCTTTTGAGAAGTGTCTGTTCATGTCCTTTGCCCATTTTTGATGGGGTTGTTTGGTTTTTTCTTGTACATTTGTTTGAGTTCATTGTAGATTCTGGATATTAGCCCTTTGTCAGAAGAGTAGGTTGCGAAAATTTTCTCCCATTTTGTAGGTTGCCTGTTCACTCTGATGGTAGTTTCTTTTGCTGTGCAGAAGTGTCCAACAATGATAGACTGGATTAAGAAAATGTGGCATATATACACCATGGAATACTATGCAGCCATAAAAAATGATGAGTTCATGTCCCTTGTAGGGACATGGATGAAATTGGAAATCATCATTCTCAATAAACTATCGCAAGAACAAAAAACCAAACACCGAATGTTCTCACTCATAGGTGGGAATTGAACAATGAGAACACATGGACACAGGAAGGGGAACATCACACTCTGGGGACTGTTGTGGGGTGGGGGGAAGGGGGAGGGATAGCATTAGGAGATATACCTAATGCTAAATGACGAGTTAATGGGTGCAGCACACCAGCATGGCACATGTATACATATGTAACTAACCTGCACATTGTGCACGTGTACCCTAAAACTTAAAGTATAATAATAATAAAATAAAAAAAGAAAAAGGAAAAAAAAAAGAACACTTCCCTGCCAAGTCCACCCTGTAAAGGACTGTGTACCCAGCCAGTGAATGTCCCAACCGTGTGGTGTCAGCTGCTGACTTCTATACTCTTGATGGGCACTTTAAAATCTAGATGTGCTTATCTTCATGGCCAGCCACCTGTTTCACTGCCAACACCACTGGGAGCTCCTCAGAGAGGCATCTGCATCCTTCCTTGTCCTGCGGGTAGGCTGACCTCTAGGTCAGTAGGCCTGTATTAGTCCGTTTTTATGCTGCTGATAAAGACATACCTGAGACTGAGCAATTTACAAAAGAAAAAGGTTTAATGGACTCACAGTTCCATGTTGCTGGGGAGGCCTCACAATCATGGTGGAAGGTGAAAGGCACATCTCCTGTGGTGGCAGAAAAGAGAAGAGAGCTTGTGCAGGGAAACTCTCCTTTATAAAACCATCAGATCACATGAGATTTATTCACTATCATGAGAATAGCACAGGAAAGACCTGCCCCCTATGATTCAATTACCTCTCACTGGGTCCCTCCCACAACACATGGGAATTGTGGGAGCAACAAGTCAAGATGAGATTTGGGTGGGGACATAGCCAAGCTGTGTCACCACCCAAATCTCATCTTGAATTGTACTCCCATAATTCCCACATGTTGTGGGAGGGACCCAGTGGGAGAGAATTTAATCGTAGGGGTGGTTTCCCCATACTGTTCTCATGGCACTGAATAAGTGTCACGAGATCTGATGGTTTTATCAGGGGTTTCTACTTTTGCATCTTCATTTTCTCTTGCCTCTGCCATGTAAGAAGTGCCTTTCACCTCCTACCATGATTCTGAGGCCTCCCCAGCCATGTGTAACTGTAATTCCAATTAAACCTCTTTTTCTTCCCAGTGTCAGGTATGTCTATATCAGCAGTGTGAAAACAAACTAAACCAGGTGGGGACACAGCCAAACAATATCAAGACCCTAGCAGTCTCTCAATTCTTTCAATAACCACTTGGTTTATGACAGTGAAACTGAGCACACCTCTCCTCATCAAGGTGCAGTAAGTAAAAACCTCTGTGCAGGTGCCAGTTAGAATGAAATTAGATCCAGGACTGATACAGACACAAAACCCCAACTCTGGTTCTTGAAAGTCTCCATCCCAGAGAAGGACAATATCCTCAAGCAAGTAAATCAGAATGATAAAGTCTTATCCCTTAGGCCCTCCCAAAAATAATCTCACATTTGGAAGGGCATTGTTCACCAGCTGCCTTTACACAATGTCTAGCACCTTCCGAGTTTCTGTCTGCACAAATGCCCCATGGAAGCTTCCTGGAGTTAGACCTCTTCACAGGGTGCCTTTCCTCAGCAAGATCAGGCAGCTAAATATAAATGAGGTCTCAGAGACCCTGGATCACAGACAGATACAAATCAATCTGAACTCTGGTTGGACTGATAAATAGGAATGTTAATTATATATTTTTTAATTTATTTTGAGATGGAGTCTCACTCTGTTGCCCAGGGTGGAGTGCAGTGGTGCCATCTCAGCTCACTGCAACCTCCACCTCCCGGATTCAAGCGATTCTCCTGACTCGCCTCCTGAGTAGCTGAGATTACAGGCACCCACTACCACGCCCAGCTAAATTTTTTTTTGTATTTTTAATAGAGACGGGGTTTCACCATGTTTACCAGGCTGGCCTCGAACTCCCGACCTTCAGCGATCCACCCGCCTTGGCCTCCCAAAGTGCTGGGATTACAGGTGTGAGCCACCACACCTAGCCCAGGAATGTTAATTTTACCAGCTCTAACTAAACTATAAAGTCCCTGAGGATAAGACCAGATCTACCTTGCTCACTACTGTGTCAACAGCACCTCTGGATGTGCCCAGCACACCACTAGCAATTAGTAGGAGTTTGTTAAATAAATAAAATAATGAAGGAATGAATGCATCCTGCCTCATTAGGCTTCTGTGAATATCAAACAAGATCATGTATAACTTATAAACTACACTTCTCTGCAAATAACAGCTAAAAATAAATTAGCTGTTATTGTTACTCTCAGAGGTCTCTACTGAAGGCATGGTTTATCACCACAATTAAAATAAACCGTATCTATTACAGAAATCATTCCCCAGAAAGAGTATATTTTTCTCAAATGATAAAAATTGAAGAAATTTCTTATTTTGAAAGGTTCAATATTTAAGTCACTTGCATACAGTAATAAATAAGCACATGTTATATTAAAGACATAAATACTATGTACAAAAAAATTAACATTAAAATTAAAAGCATTTTCAATCTTTAGAATCAGTATGGAGAAATAAAGATGATAAATGTCATGAATAAAAAACTGGCCATAATTCTTCTCTCCTAAACAAACACATACATAAACACACCCCACACACCAGTCAAAATAAGAAATTCTGCAAGCCATTGTTATATGCTACGAGCTGGGAAGCTAAATTGTTCTTTCAGAATGGAGAGAGAGATTACTAGAAGCAGCAAATAATGGCTACAATTAGCCATCTTTTAGGAGTGCAAACGGGTTATTGGGAAAAAAAAAAAAAAAAAAGGAGGGGAATTAGCCATGTCCAGGAACCTCCCCAGAAACAAGCCATTCTACAGTGTGATGCAGAGAAAATTGACTGATGACTTGGGGTGTCCAGAAGTAGCCAATGTGAAATGTAACTAAAGTAAATTTAGCTGTCATCATAACTATGACACATAGGAAGTAAAGGACCCTGAAACCGCAGGTTTCTCTAAGTTGTAAGAAATGATATCACAAAAAGGAGAGTTGCGGCTTAGAATTTGTCAGCATTAAGCTGCACAGTTTCAGAAAGGAAAACTTTGTGCCAGATGGTCATTAGGTAGGTGGTGCTACCATAAAGTAGAGAAAAAAAAACCTCAAGCAGCCAACAGAATCCTCCACCAAAACATGCACTGATTCCATGCTCAGCAAGTGACTCTCTTGTGGCTAACTTCCTTCCCCAGATTCCTTGACACTGGGAGAGTTCCCTAGATCTTTCTTCCTTCCTGTAATGAAGGGTTTTTTCCTAGGGCTGATGCTTCTTGTGTAGCAGGCAATATTATCACATTCACACTCTCCTTCCTGGACAGACCACATGGCCAGCGCCTGGAAACCAAGGAACAGAGAGGCCACTTGTTGACATACAGCCAGACACTCAAGAGCAATTCATGGCTCTTTCCTTTACTTTCCGGAAGGAGAATGTCTCCTCTCCACATTCATCCTGCCCCAGCTGGTCTAGGACTAAGATCTGGAATTGTTCCCAGATCAAAGGGGTTGGTTATTGTGTGCTCAGGAGGGGGAGGTTGTTGTGTGTTCTCCCCACTTCTAACCACTTGCCAGAGCTCTGACAAACACTCTATTCTGCCTCCTCCCTTGGCAGCCCAGCCTTGCTGAGATCTCAGGCTGAGGACAGCCTCTATTCACAGCAAATGTAGATTTCTCTCTGCTAGACAATTATTTAAGACGCATTTTCCTTTAATTACAACAATTTCTAATTTCTGGCATATATTCTTTAAACCATAGCAGTAGGCATTTTCAAGTTGTAGGCAATCCCGAACTTACATGGATTGAGTTCTCAAACTTTGGGAGTAAGTTATTTGAAATGAGACAGAAGCACCTTTTAACTTCAGAGGTGTCCAACAGAGAAAGGACTCTGTCTTCAGAGACAAAGGACTTCCTGTCACCAGAAGAATGAGCAACCACTCAACAATGGGTTGCCCAGATTCCTGCAGTGGTATTAGCAGAACTTGAAGCAAGGCAGGACAGAAGAGATGGCACCTGCATATGTGCAAATCCTTGAAGACAGAAAAGTTTTAAGTCCTTCTTTCTGTCTTACAGGGATTCCTAGAGAAACAGCATCTTTTCCTCTCTATTCTCCTAAGGGAAGAAGCCTTATTAAAACAAAATCCAAACCTTCAAAGTTAGCATTTAGGAAAAAAATTAAAACTCACAATGGAGAGGGTTAACTGACCTATGGGATTGATCCTAATTTCTGAGTCCTCTTCCTCCATGACCTTAGCCACCGGCAGGAGCAGGTTGCTCCCTAGAGGGATGTTTCCCCACTACTGGCTGGGTTAGCTTGCCATGGTTACCTTCTACAAGCTGAGATAAGCTAGATCATTCAAAGAGAACACAGGTGGTATGGGACCTGCCCAGTTTACCAAGTGCAGATTTCTGATTCTACCACATTTAATCTCCCCTAGGTCTAGCAAGTCCTTTTCTAGTCTACCTACTAAGTAAGCTTTCACCAGAATAGCCATGAAGTGAACAGCTTTGGGCTCCCCTAGATATTCCCCTCCCCTGCCAGGTGTGTATCTGCCCATGATGCTTATTAGTTTGTTAGGGCTCCCATAAAAAAGTACCACAGACGGGGTGGCTTGAAAATTGAAATGTTTGTCTCATAGTTTTGGAGACTGGAAATCTGAGATCAAGATATCATCAGGGGTGGTTCCTTCTGAAAACCATGAGAAAAGAATCTGTTCCAGGTCTTGGCTTGTAGATGCCATCTTCTCCCTGTGTTTTGACATCATCTTCCCTCTGTACATGTCTGCATCCAAATTTCCTCTTTTTATAAAGACACCAGTCATATTAGGTTAGGGTCCACTCTAATGACCTCATTTTAACTTAATTATCTCTGTAAAGGCTCTATCTCCAGAGACAGTCACATTCTGAAAGAGGGTTAAGACTTTGTCTTAGCCCGTTCTCTGTTGCTGTAACAGAATACCTGAAACTGGGTCATTTAAAAAGAAAAGAGGTTTATTTTGGCTAATGGCTCTGGAGGCTGGTAAGTCCAAGATCAGGCAGCTGCCTCTGGTTGGCTTCTGGTGAGGGCCTTGTGTTCACCAGAAATGTGGCACAGAAGCAGAACAGGAATCAGGCACATGCCTGAAAGGGCAAAACATGAGGGGCAGCTTCACTTTATAACAACCCACTCTCACAGTAACTAATCCTGTCCTTCAAAAGCAAGAACACACTCCCTCCCACAAGCATTAACCCAGTCCCACAAGCATTAACCCAGTCCCACAAGAGTGGTATTAATCCATCTTTCAACCTAATCACCTCAAAAAGGCCCCATCTCCCAACACCACACCAGGGGCCAAATTTACAACACATGAATTCTGAAGGATACACTCAAACTATAGCAGACTTTAGCACATGAATTTGGAAGAGACACACTTCAACCCATAACAATGCTGAACCTAGGAGCCCCATCCTGGACTTCCTGACACATTCACACCTGGTAGAAAGAAAGGAAAACACAAAAGAGTGGTTTTCTCTCTGCAGCCTACTGATGGTACACCATCCTTTCTAGTCACTGGGTGAGGAGAATACAGGCTTTTCCTCAGGACAACTTTTTACAATTAAATAGCCATGCTCTCCACACGTTAGCAAGTCCAACAGCGCAGCCAGAGCCTTCATAAGGCAAGAATTTTTTATCTAAGTCAGCAAGAGAAGGAGATCCTCTTTTCCCCCAAAATAACCCACTAACCAAATAAGTCACATAAACACAAACCCCTTTCAACCAAAACTAAAAAACTAACTAAATAAAAACTGAGACCTTAATTCAATGATGGAAATGGAAAGCTATCACGTGAATAGACGGTAACCTTTAATACCCAACTTGTTATTGATAACCTTGTCTCGCCCACTTATTGAGCTGGAAATTGTTGAGAGAAAAATATTGACAGGTTATAGACAACACAGGCATCACAGGCTCATGGCCATGGAACGGAGTTTAGACATCACACAGTTTAAGTCCTACATTCATACCTCACCCTAAACAGCTGTTGCTTAATGCGACTTGTTGTTGTTGTTGTTGTTTTTGTTAATGTAGAGATTGTTGTTTTTTAAGACTCATCTCCTTCCTGGAAAGATAAGTGCAAACCCAAAATTAGATACAGTTTCAACTTTTTCCTTTAACATTATTGACATATTTCTCGATGTATTTCAGCCAACATGCAACAAGAAATTTTCTCTCTTAACAACTGTCTTTGAATGTTCCCCTCATTTCTACCAGATTTCTGTCTCTGAAGGCTGAACCACAAGAATAAAACTTCCTCTAAAGATGGAAAGGCCAAAAGAGACTCAGAAAATCCCAGAGACAAGCAGGAAATATTCACAGTTTAAAGCAGGAGATAAGTGCAGGTTCCTGTTTAGAAGGTAGGGTCAGGTCTGATTCAACTAAGCAGTTATGTTTTCATCTGCCTGGATTATTGGAGTCTGCTGAGTGTTTCATTTGAATATATGTACTGAAAAAATACACATACATACTGAATATATATATATATGTGTGTGTATATATGTGTGTGTGTATATATATATATACACACACACACACACACACACATTGAATATATATACTGGATATATATTTATATACTCTTCCCAGTGGATGGAAAAAGTTTTAAGGAAATCTGAATAGTCCAAGTCATGTTATAGAGTCACTTAATTTCATATTGTTCGATCACCAAAACATCAAATCAGATGCAGACGAGAGAATACTACTACCTAGGAAGAAGAAAACACAGCTAGTCCACAGAGACTAGCACAAAGCACAGAAAAGAGACTTCTGCGCTAGGCCCAGGCATGAGGATTCAGCCAAGAGACCAGAACAGCCATCATAAGACCCACAACTTCCCATTTATTTATATGCTCAATAACTGTAGGTGCTCAGAATCAAATTAGAATTATCCCTGGCTGTAACCAAACCAGGTGTGTGGATTTTGTTCTTGTTTTTAAATTTAAATTTTTTTAATAGAGACAGGGTCTCACTACATTGCCCAGGTTGGTCTCGAACTCCTAGACTCAAGCGATTCACCTGCCTCAGCCTCTCAAAGTGCTGGGATTACAGACATGAGCCACTGCACCTGGTCCCAAACCAGGTATCTGAACATGTATTTAAACATAAACAATGTAGGGATCTAGTTATTCACTCTGTAAAAGAATTATTTGCTTTAAACACAAGTACAAAATAATACAACATCACTTTCAGGCTGACCGGGGAGGCATAACGTGAATCTAATCATGAGGAAACATCAGACAGACACAAAATGAGGAACATTCTAATGAAAAGAAGCGGGGGCGGGGGGATATCTTTAAAAATATCAATATCATGAAAGATAACAGTTTCACATTAAAGGAGATTAATGACAAGATAACTAAATGTATATATAATTCTGGACTGACAGGTACTGAAAGAAATAAGAAAATTCTATAGAATTTATTAGGTCAACTGAGAAAATCAAAATATGAATGGGGGATTACATACAAGTATCTTGTCAATGTTAAATTTCCTCAAATTGATAAACTTACAGTGGTTATAAGAGGAGTCCTATGTATCATAGATCTAAATGTAAGCTAAAACTATAAAACCCTTAGAAGAAATCTTCATGAACTTAGATTAGACAATGGTTTCTTAGATATGACACCAAAAAGCACAAGTGACAGAAGAAAAAAAGAGTACATTGGAGTTGATCAAAATGTAAAACTTTTGTGCTTCAAAAAATACCACCAAGAAAGTGAAAATTCAACCCACAGAGTAGGAGAAAATATTGGCAGGCTGGGCATGGTGGCTTACAGCTGTAATCCCAGCACTTTGGGAGGTCAAGGTAGGCAGATTGCTTGAGCAAACAAAATTAATGCAAAAATTAGCCAGGTATGGTGGTGCAGGCCTGTAGTCCCAGCTACTCAGGAGGCTGAGGTGGGAGGATCACCTAAGCCCAGGGAGGCTGAGGCTACAGTGAACCATGATCACACCACTGCACTCCAGCCTGGGTGACAGAGTGAGAACCTGTCTTAAAGAAAATAAAAGAAAAGAAAATATTTGAAAATCATGTATCAGATAAGGGATTTGTATTCCAAAAACATAAAGCACTCTTATAAATAACTCATCAATAAAAAGAAAAATAACCTAATTTTAAAACAACATATAATTTGATTAGACATCTTTCCAAAAAAGATAGTAAATGGCCAGTAAGTACATGAAGAGATGCTCAACATCATTCGCCATCATAAAAATGAAAATCAAAACCACCCTGAGAGGCCAGGCACAGTGGCTCACGCCTGTAATCCCAGCACTTTGAGAGGTTGAGGTAGACAGATTGCCTGAGCCCAGGAGTTTGAGACCAGCCTGGGCATCATGGTGAAACCTCATCTCTACCAAAAATACAAAAATTTAGCCAGACATGGTGGCGTGCACCTGTGGTCCCAGCTACTTTGGAGGCTGAGGTGGGAGGACCACTTGGGCCCCCAGAAGCACAGGTTGCAGTGAGCTGAGATCACACCGCTGTACTCCAACATGGGTGACAGAGCAAGACCCCATCTCAAAACAAAACACATTGAGAAACCACTTCACAGTCACTAGGAAGGCTATAATAAAAAAGATGGACAATACCAAAGGGTTAGAAAGGATGTGGGGAAATTGAAGAATTGATGTGGCTGCTTGGAAAATTAGCAGTTCTTCAGATAGGTAAGCATACAGTTACCATATGGCCCAGGAATGCCACTCCTAGGTATGTAGGTATGTACCCAAGAGAATGGAGAATGTACGTCCACACAAAAGCAGTGTGCAAATGTCCAGAGCAGCATCACACTCAGTAAGCAGAGACAAGCCAAATGTCCATTACCTGATGAATGGATAAATCAAATGGGGTAGATCTGTACAATGGAATATTACCCAGCCATGAAAAGAATGAAGTACTGATATGGGCTACAACATGGGTGAATCTCAAAATCAAAGACACAAAATACCATATAAGCCCAGGTGAGGTGGCTCACACCTGTAATCCCAGCACTTTGGGAGGCCGAACGTGCAGATTGCTTGAGGTCGGGAGTTCGAGACCATCCTGGCCAACATGGTGAAACTTCATCTCTACTAAAAATATAAAAATTAGCCAGGCATGGTGGCATGGTGGTGCATGCCTGTAATCTCAGCTACCCAGGAGGCTTCACCATGGATGTTAGCCCTGGACTTTCGGAGAGTCTCTCAAAGTTGCTGGCCAGCCTCAAAGCAAATACAGATCCAAAAATAAGTGCTTTGGAAATGTAATCTTTTGGGAACTCTTAATTGTATGCTGGTTAATAAGTTGGCCTAAAATATCTTCTCACTACGGCTAAATGGTCATATTGAAAGGAAATGTTACAACGAAATGTTTTTGGAGCATATAATTTTAATGCATATTTTATGTCACTCCATCCCAGCTTACAATGATGTAATTCTCAGAAGATAGAAAGCAGATACTATATTCCTCCTTTGTCTTTGGATCACCAATGTGATGGCATCTTTATGAATATTTATATCTTTCCAAATTCCACCTGACTGCCATGAAATACAAACAATTCAGCTTTGAATCAAGCTGCAAAGACTAGGTAACTTGACATTGATATAGAACCACGACAAAGTCCAAGTATCAGACATCATAGTTTGCCTGTCTTTTCTGATCTGAAAACCAGGGAATATCACGAGTATAAAGATTGTTTCACCTTCCCCAAGTTGGAGGTTTGGAACATGGGAAATACGGACAGAATAGGAGAAGGTAACTAGAGCAGAGATCAACAAAGCACAACTTGGACAGCCAAAGCCTGCCCGCAGCCTGCTTCTGTACAGGTTTTGACATGTTTAACCATCATAAATGAACAAGTAATATACCACAGAGACTGTCTAGGGACAGCCAAGCCTACAATATCTGCTATCTGGCTCTTTACAGAGGAAGACTCAACCCCTGAACTAGAGTGTCACAGAATAAAGGTGTAACCCAAATTCCCTCTGCTACAGATAAAGTTGATGCCACTCACATTTCCAAAGTGAAAAATGGAATCAACTCACCTAAACAGATGGGATAAAAGGACTCCCAGGAGATAGGTATGTATAATAGTCATTAGCTATTGATACTCTGTGTCATATTGACAGTTGGTAAATTGCACATAAAAAGATGTTATAGAGGGGAGGGGAATCTCCCCCACCACACCCCACCAAGAGACATCATATTCCTCCCTCATCCTAGTTGTGGCAATCCTGTGGCCACTCAAGAAAATAGTCCCTTGTCACCTGACTGTTTCCTTTTCTGCAAGCAGATGTCTCAGATGGAAGGAACACTCTCAATGCTTTAGTAAAATCCCTGGCCTTTTGGGATTCTCCAAACACCATGACAGTTAGCTCCACAGCCATTTGTCTACTTAAGTGCTCTGATCTGAAAGGAAAATAAAACATCTCTTGTCTCCCCAAAGGCCAAAAGACTAAATCCTGGTATAGACACCTAGGTTAACTCCAAAGGTGCCTGGGATACTGGAGATTTATCTTCTTAGATGTAAGGTGTAAAAGCCTAGTCAGTTGGGGCTACCACGTACCTGAGGAGATTTTATTTACATGGCAAAGGCTGGAGTTAGGATTTCTGCCCTTTATGTTTCCAAAGAGAGCCTTTCAGAAGGCAAGAGGAGTGGCTGCCTCCTTCCCTTTGTAAGCAGAGCAAATAGTTTTTCCTACCCCCTCACCTAGGGAATGTCCACTACTTACACGGGGAAAATTCCCACTGTCTCTTATGTATCACCCAGGGGTAAGCACTGGGGCAAGGGGGTGACATGTTTATTATTTACTGAGCTGTAATAAGAAATCTTGTCTCTGATCCATAATGCCTCATGTTGTATTCAGGATAAAATTAATAAAGATGAAGATTAGAAACTCAACTGATGCTGAGGCAGGTGGATCACCTGAGGTCAGGAGTTCAAGACTAGCCCAGCCAACATGGTGAAACCTCGTCTCTACTCAAAATACAAAAATCAGCTGGGCATGATGGCACACGCCTGTAATTCCAGCTACTCGAGAGGCTGAGGCAGGAAATCACTTGAACCCAGGAGGTGGAGGCTGCAGTGAGCCGAGATCGTGCCATTACACTCCGGCCTGCGTGACAGTAAGACTCTGTCTACAAAAAAAAAAAAAGAAAGAAAAAAAGAAAAAGAAACCCAACTGACACCTTTTAACTGTCTCTGTTTCAGTCATTTTATTCAATTTCCAATATAATGAGTCCAAAAAGGACCAAGTTTCTGCCCTTACTACTAACTTTGATATTTACTCAGTGAAAAAGCCCAAAGCAAAGATGGTTTGGTGAAACATCATAAATCTAAAGTTCCCTATCCCATTGTAAAGAATCTTTATTCCCCTCTAGGTTTCCAAGGAGATTTATAACATAAAGATTAATACAATACCAATAATCTTGACAGCAATAGGGTTTTTTTTTTTATTTGTTGCTTAAATATGAGCATTATGGTATGTTCCAGGCCTTCCCAGTCTGCTGGGAAGGGCCAAAGCTATTGAAAAATATAAAAATAGTGACACGGGAATCTGGAGGCTAAACTTCCACTGGAAAAATGTCCTCACCTAGGGATTTTTAAATGCTCCTTTAGTTTTATTTTCAAATAATGCTTTCCTTTCTCTGAGGAAAATTAGAAACCAAGAGTAAGTAAATAATTACAGAAATATTATCTAAATATTCTTTGCGTCTCTCCAGAAAAAAAAAAAAGGACTACAAAACACAAAACAGTAGGTTTTTGGTATTGGTATGAAAGGCCATGAGGGCAGCGATGAAGATTCTCATGTGTTTTCTCAAACTGATGCTATCTTTGGGTCCTATTAGGTTCTTTAAGCCAAAGGCCATTGGGAGCCAAAACTCATAGTCCCAGCCTGTGCTCAGCCACCTCCAACTCTTCAAAGTAGACACACGAAAGCATTTTCTTTATTCCAAAGATAACGAGGATCTTTCTGAAACTGAGATGAGGTCTTCCTGAACCTTTGGCTGTATTAATAACCACTAAGACTTTTGGGGTGCCGGCTCTGTGCCAAGCCTTCTAAGCTATGATATTTCTAATCCTCCTAACAACTGGCTGAGATAGTTATTATCATTCTTATTTTATAGAGGAGAAAACTGGGGATAAATAACTATTATTGATGAGTAAGAGCATGAGCTAAGATTGGGATAAGTGGCCTAAATCCATACTTTTTCCTCCATATCCCTTTTGTTTGGAAGTTTTATGGTTAGAATACCACCTAGCCAAACCAGGTGAGGCTTACTGGCTTCTTGTTTATGTTTGATTGTTTAGGATATTTAATTTTTAGGATATTTAATTGGTGATGCATCTATAATATAATACAGCCATTCAAAACTTGGGGGATCTAACATAGAATGAAACTTACATTATGACAAAGCAACACTGAGCAGCAGCAATAGTGGGGCAATAAATGGTGGTAGGTCAGCTGCACAGCCAGATGGGGAAAAGTGAATCTGTTCCTCTACCTCGCCCCATATAGAAAAAACCTTCACAGGTGGATCTATATGTGAAAAGCAAAACATTACATTTGTAAAAGATAACATAGAAAAGTATATTTATTGCTTTGAGGTAGGAAAACTTTTTTTTAAACAGGACACAAAATGTTCTAACTAAAATAAAAGAATTGTACTTGATTAATAGAATTAATAAATCTCAATTAATTCTGATCCATTTTTATTAATCAATTAATAAGAATTAATAAGACATTGCAAAGCACAAATTCTTAAATGAGTTGAATAGGCTTTTCACAACAGGATATTTAAGTGGCCAATAAACATACCAAACGAAGTTTAAATTTCTTAATCGTAGCATAAATAAATAAAATACTGGCAAACCAAATCCAGCAGCACATCAAAAAGCTTATCCACCATGATCAAGTGGGCTTCATCCCTGGGATGCAAGGCTGGTTCAACATACAAGAATCAATAAATGTAATCCAGCATATAAACAGAACCAAAGACAAAAACCACATGATTATCTCAATAGATGCAGAAAAGGCCTTTGACAAAATTCAACAGCCCTTCATGCTAAAAAACTCTCAATAAATTAGGTATTGATGGGACGTATCTCAAAATAATAAGAGCTATTTATGACAAACCCACAGCCAATATCATACTGAATGGGCAAAAACTGGAAGCATTCCCTTTGAAAACTGGCACAAGACAGGGATGCCCTCCCTCACCACTCCTATTCAACATAATGTTGGAAGTTCTGGCCAGGGCAATCAGGCAGGAGAAAGAAATAAAGGGTATTCAATTAGGACAAGAGGACATCAAATTGTCCCTGTTTGCAGATGACATGATTGTATATCTAGAAAACCCCATTGTCTCAGCCCAAAATCTCCTTAAGCTGATAAGCAACTTCAGCAAAGTCTCAGGATACAAAATCAATGTGCAAAAATCACAAGCACTCTTATACACCAATAACAGACAGAGAACCAAATTACAAGTGGACTCCCGTTCACAATTGCTTCAAAGAGAATAAAATACCTAGGAATCCAACTTACAAGGGATGTGAAGGACCTCTTCAAGGAGAACTACAAACCACTGCTCAACGAAATAAAAGAGGACACAAACAAATGGAAGAACATTCCATGCTCATGGATAGGAAGAATCAATATCGTGAAAATGGCCATACTGCCCAAGGTAATTTATAGATTCAATGCCATCCCCATCAAGCTACCAATGACTTTCTTCACAGAATTGGAAAAAACTACTTTAAAGTTCATATGGAACCAAAAAGAGCCCACATTGCCAAGTCAATCCTAAGCCAAAAGAACAAAGCTGGAGGCATCATGCTACCTGACTTCAAACTATACTACAAGGCTATAGTAACCAAAACAGCATGGTACTGGTACCAAAACAGAGATATAGACAAATGGAACAGAACAGAGCCCTCAGAAATAATACCTCACATCTGCAAATATCTGATCTTTGACAAACCTGACAAAAACAAGAAATGGGGAAAGGATTCCCTATTTAATAAATGGTGCTGGGAAAACTGGCTAGCCATATGCAGAAAGCTGAAACTGGATCCCTTCCTTACACCTTATACAAAAATTAATTCAAGATGGATTAAAGACTTACATGTTAGTCCTAAAACCACAAAAACCCTATGAGTAAACCTAGGCAATACCACTCAGGACATAGGCACGGGCAAAGACTTCATGTCTAAAACACCAAAAGCAATGGCAACAAAAGCCAAAATTGACAAATGGGATCTAATTAAGCTAAAGAGCTTCTGCACAGCAAAAGAAACTACCAACAGAGTGAACAGGCAACCTACAGAATGGGAGAAAACTTTTGCAATCTACTCATCTGACAAAGGGCTAATATCCAGAATCTACAAAGAACTCAAACAAATTTACAAGAAAAAAACAACCCCATCAACAAGTGGGTGAAGGATATGAACAGACATTTCTCAAAAGAAGACATTTATGCAGCCAACAGACACATGAGAAAACGCTCATCATCACTGGCCATCAGAGAAATAGAAATCAAAACCACAATGAGATATCATCTCACACCAGTTAGAATGGTGATCACTAAAAAGTCAGGAAACAACAGGTGCTGGAGAGATGTGGAGAAATAGGAACACTTTTACACTGTTGGTGGGACTGTAAACTAGTTCAACCATTGTGGAAGACAGTGTAGCGATTCCTCAGGGATCCAGAACTAGAAATACCATTTGACCCGGCCATCCCATTACTGGGTATATACCCAAAGGAATATAAATCATGCTGCTATAGAGACACATGCACACGTATGTTTACTGTGGCACTACTCACTATAGCAAAGACTTGGAACCAACCCAAATGTCCAACAGTGATAGACTGGATTAAGAAAATGTGGCACATATACACCATGGAATACTATGCAGCCATAAAAAATGATGGCTTCATGTCCTTTGTAGGGACATGGATGAAGCTGGAAACCATCATTCTCAGCAAACTATCGCAAGGACAGAAAACCAAACTTCGCATGTTCTCACTTATAGGTGGGAATAGAACAATGAGAACACTTGGACACAGGAAGGGGAACATCACACACCGGGGCCTTTTGTGGGGTGGGGAAGGGGGGAGGGATAGCATTAGGAGATATACCTAATGTAAATGACGAGTTAATGGGTGCAGCACACCAACATGGCACATGTAGACATATGTAACAAACCTGCACATTGTGCACATGTACCCTAGAACTTAAAGTATAACAAAAATATATATATATAAAATATATATAATAAATATATATATAAATATATATAAAAAGAAAAATGTTAATGTCCAGCAATGGTGAACCTTTGCATATGACACAACAATTCCACTTCTAAGATCTGTCCCACAGAAATACATAAGAACTACAAAAGACATATACAAGAATGTTAGGTACATATACTCAAAACACTCAGATTTGAATACTCAGAGCCAAAACTGGAAACCACCCAAGTGTCTGCCAATAGTAGAATTTGGAAGTAAATTTTGGTATATTAGTTCAATGGACTATTATACAGCTATGAAAATGAATGAACTACATACAACATAACAAGCTCATAAACAATCTTAAACAAAAACCAATAATATAATTTAATAGTATATCATTTTATTCATGCAAAGTTCAAAAACAAGCCAGAAAAAAAAATTTGTGGCATTGAAACCAGGATTTTGGTTACTTATAGAGAAGAAGATAAAGGTAGACTAGGAGAGGGCTTCTAGGGTACTAGGAAGGTTCTGTTTCTTGATTTGGGTAAGGTGGTGTTGTGATTTACATACATATATATATTGGTTTTCATCCACAGTTCCTGGCTCATAACTCATATAGCCCTTGTTAACAGTCTTTTGTTATAATGTTAGGTGTGTCGGGCCTCAGGAAACAATCTCTCCAACCTTCTCCTGCTCTTCTTTCACCTGGCCCAATCAGGACTCTAATCTTCCTTGACTGTCTGATTGTGAGTCATGAGACCCAGCCTAGAGAGGGTCCCACCCAATACCATGGGGAAAGGAAAGCTGACACCTTGAAGCTTCCTTAAAAACCCAAGAGGACTGGGTTCAGACAGCTTCTGGGTAGCTGAATACTTGCAGGTTCCTGTGTAACTGCCTACTGGATTCACCTTGCCTGCTGCCTAGACAGAACTGATTTATCAAGACAGGAGAATTGCAATAGAGAAAGAGTAATAGACACAGAGCGGGCTGTGTGGGAGACCGGAGTTTTATTACTCAAATCAGCCTCCCCAGGCATTTGGGGATCAGAGTTTTTAAGGACAACTTGGTGGGTGGGGGGAAACCAGTGAGCCAGGAGTGCTGATGGGTTAAGTAGGAGATGAAATCATAGGGAATTGAAGCTGTCTTCTCGTGCTGAGTCAGTTCCTGGATGGGGGGCAGATGAGCCCCCAGTTAATCAATCTGGGTGGTGCCAGCTAATCCATCAAGTGCAGGGTCTGCAAAATATCTCAAGCACTGATCTTAGGAGCAGTTAGGGAGGGTCAGAATCTTGTGGTCTCCAGCTGCATGACTCCTAAGCCATAATTTCTAATCTCGTGGCTAATTTGTTAGTCACACAAAGGCAATCTAGTCCCCAGGCAAGGAGGTCTGTTTTAGGAAAGGGCTATTATCATCTTTATTTTAAACTATAAACTATAAAGTTCCTCCCCAAGTTAGTTCAGCCTATGCCCAGGAATGAACAAAGACAACTTAAAGGTTAGAAGCAAAATGGAGTTGGTTAGGTTAGATCTCTTTCACTGTCTCAGTCATAATTTTGCAAAGGTGGTTTCATCTGGAGGGTGGTGCATCCAGGGAGGGCATGGAAGCTCCATGCCCCTTTGCCCATACCTCATCCTGCACATCTCTTCATCTGTATCCTTTGTAACATCCTTTATAATAAACTGGTAAACCTAAGTAAGTGTTTCTCAGTGTCCTGTGAGCCATTCTTGCAAATTCGGCAAATCCAAAGAAGGGGTCATGGGAACCCCAACTTGAAGCCTGTCAGTCAGAAGTTCCAGAGGCCTAGATTTGCACCTGGTGTCTGAAGGGGTGGTCAGAGGGAGTCTGGGGGGCCTGTGGGATCAAACTGTGGGATCTGATGCGACCTCCACGTAAACAGTGTTGGAATTGAATCGGAGGACACCCACCTCCTGTTCACTGCGTGGTGATGGGGCAACCCCCACACATTTGGTCACAGAAGTCTTGTGTGTTGATTTTGATGGTGTGAGAAACAGAGGAAAAACATGTTGTGAGAGTTTTTTCCTGAAACAGGTGAAATTTTCAATTTGTGACACTTCTCCAAGCTATACACTAATAATTTGAGCACTTTTTGGTAGCTATGTTATTCTTCAGGAGAAGGTTTATTAAAAACAAAAAGAAGGCTGGGCGCAGTGGCTCATGCCTGTAATCCCAGCAATTTGAGAGGCTGAGGTGGGTGGATCACCTGAGGTCAGGAGTTCGAGACCAGCCTGACCAACATGGAGAAACCCCATCTCTACTAAAAAACACAAAAAATTAGCCAGGCGTGGTGGCGGGCGCCTGTAGTCCCAGCTACTCAGGAGGCTGAGGCAGGAGAATGGCATGAACCCAGGAGTCAGAGCTTGCAGTAAGCCGAGATTGTATCACTGCACTCAAGCCTGGGCAACAGAGTGAGACTCCGTCAAAAAAAAAAAAAAAAAAAAAAAGCAAATAGCTATGGCATAAGTAGACACACATTATAAACAGGAAGGGAGTGGGGGACAAACAAAGGTGAAGACAGAGATAAGGACAGAGGCAAGGCCACCAGGAAGCAGTGTGACTTGGAGAACGAAGTCAAGAGCCAACATTAGAAAGTGAAGAAAGAGGCCAGGCACGGTGGCTCACGCCTGGAATCTCAGCACTTTGGGAGTCCAAGGCAGGTGGATCACCTGAGGTCAGGAGTTTGAGACCAGTCTACCCAACATAGTGAAACACCATCTCTACTAAAAATACAAAGATTAGGGAGGTGTGGTGGTGTGTGCCTGTAATTCCAGCTAATTGGGAGGCTGAGGCATGAGAATCACTTGAACCGGGAGACAGAGGTTGCAGTGAGCCGAGATCGTGCACTGCACTCCAGCCTGGGCGACAGAGTGACTCTCCATCTCAAAAAAAAAAAAGAAAGAAAGTGACAAAAGCAGAAGAGAGAAAGGAAATGAAATACAGGAAGTAGTAATGACTGAGGAGAGGAAATTAAGCCAAAGGCTCAAGCAAAGTTTGTTTCTAAAAATAAAAACCAAATATATCTGGAAACCAAGAAGATGGAGGTCCCACCCCACTGATGAAGGAAGAAAGAAGGAAATTAGAGGTAGATGGCTGGATAAAGGAATCGTCATTTATTGAGGGCTTACTCTATGTCAGACACTGTTATTAGAGAACTTCAAGTGAAGACGGAAAAAGGAAGCAGAAGAGGAGAGCAGTTTTGCTTTTCCAAAATGGTCAGGCTGCAGACCGAATCTATGAAGTCTCAAATGTTCATCATCTACACAGCTAGCATGTCAAGCTAAGTCAAACTTGTTACCACAAATACAGCAAAAACCATCTTGTCTATAAGATGTACACGAGGGACCAGCTGCCTCTGAGGTAGCTTGGGGCAGACTCCTCTCGTAAGTGTTAGATTCATTTGCTCAGCTGCTATAACAAAGTACGACACACAGGGGGAATTAAAACAACAGAAATGTATTGTCTCACCGTTCGGGAATCAGGCGTCAGCAGGGCTACGCTCTCTCTGATGGTGCTAGGAGGGAGCTTGCCATACCTGCTGCAGCTTCTGCTGTTTGCCCACAATCTCTGCCATTCTTTGGCTTGTAGATGCCAGTCCAAGCACATGGCCATTGTGAAAGGAAAACCTCTTGGGCCCCCAAAATCACTAAGGAAAACTCAAGCTTGAAACTGCTTAGGGCAAACCTGCCTCCCATGCTATTCAAAGTTATTTCTCCGCTCACTGAGATAGATGCATATCTGATTGCCTCCTTTGGAAAGGCTCATCAGAAACTCAAAAGAATGCAACCTTTTGTGTCTCACCTGTCTGTGACTTACAGGCTCCATCCCAGCTTCCTGCCCTTGCTTCGAGATGTCCCACCTTTCCAGACAGAACTAATGTGCTTCTTACATATATTGATTGATGTCTTGTGTCCTCCCTAAAATGTATTAAAAAAAACTGTGCCCCGACCACCTTGGGCGCATGTCTTCCTGAGGCTGTGTCACAGTGTGTCCTCAACTTTGGCAAAATTAACTTTCTAAATTAACCGAGACCTGTCTCAGATGTTCTGGGTTCACAATTTCTATGACCAAGTTTTTTAATATCCCCTATGTATGGCATCCAAGGAGTGAGAATGTTTCACTCATCTTACCCTAGTCCTGTCCTGTCCGGTGTCTTTTCTCCCATATTCTATTTGTGGCGGTCACAAAATCCTGCCCAGCTTCAAGGGGAAGGGAAAAAGGCTGCAGCTGTCAATGGGCCCCAGAAATATTACTGTGGCTACTTTTGGAGAATACAATCTGCCACACCTTGCAACAAGCAACTCTAAGGAATCTGACTTGTTTGGCAAGTACAATAGCTAAATTGATTCCAGGATCCAGAAGAGCAACATGTCAAGACAAATATCCACAAATTCTTAGAATTTTCCACAGCCTTGTCTTAGTAAAATTTTTACTGACTATAGGACAGGTACGGTGGCTCACGCCTATAATCCCAGCACTTTGGGAGGCCAAGGTGGGCGGATCACAAGGTCAGGAGATCGAGACCATCATGGCTAACACGGTGAAACCCCATCTCTACTAAAAATATAAAAAATTAGCCAGGCGCGGTGGCAGGCGCCTGTAGTCCCAGCTACTCGGGAGGCTGTGGCAAGAGAATGGTGGGAACCCGGGAGGCGGAGCTTGCAGTGAGCCGAGATCGCACCACTGCACTCCAGCCTGGGCAACAGAGCGAGACTCTGTCTCAAAAAAAAAAAATTTTTTTTTTACTGACTATATTGTTTTTAAAAAGTCATCATTTCCTTAGATGTTCTATTACAAAGCAATGATCAGTAGAATAAGGGCCTTGATAAATATTTGCTGAATTCATTTGAATTGAAAATCTTGTGTTTGGAGAAAACATGTCTTTCAGGCATTATGAAATATTAAAAAGGAAAATCTCCCTTTGTTGTCTGGGAAAATGTCATAACCACTGTGATTTACCAGGTAACGTTATACATATCATAAAAACAAATAGATCCCAAGAACTTTATTTGTGTTGGTAAAGATAAAAAGGCAAAACATGACTTCTCAATAGGCATTCCAGTGGTTCTCTATTCAGATGCCTAACTCTGTGAGAATTGGAGATAGTGTGAAAAATCACATCTCCCACTCATTAGACACATTTTAAAGTTATTCTGTTACTTTAGAATGGAATTCTCTTGTCATTTGCTATTTATAAATCAAAAAGGTTGAGTTTACAACATTAACAGGAGCAAAATGTTCCTTGGTAGTTTAAGAAAGAGGAGAAGAAGAACATCGAGGAAACAAACTTGAAAACCATCCTAAGCAAAATACTTAAGAGCTTAAGTTTTGTCTGTGTGTCAAGAACTGTGAAGGGTGTGAGATTTGACCCTATTTAGAAGCTAACAAGTTAGTCCGCCACCACTTCATGGAGGCTGGTAGAAGACACAAAATTTCCGGGTCAGCAACAAAGGAGAGTTTTTGCTCAAAGCAGTAGCAGGAATTGGAATATTGGCATTTTAAGTCAGCTCCCCAAGCTCCAAATCCCACAGGGTGATGTGAAGAGGGCCAGATACCACTTGCAAGTGTAGTGGGTTGTTTCTTAAGAATGCTGAGTTTAGGGAATCCAAATGGGCAATAAGCATGCCTGCGCTCTGTTCCACAGGGAGACATCACCTCTCTTTTCCGAGACTGTTCACCATAAAAACATCCTTGAAAAAGACAATCAGAAACAAAGAGTAGGCCGGGTGCGGTGGCTCACGCCTGTAATCCCAGCACTTTGGGAGGCTGAGGTGGGCAGATCACCTGAGGTCAGGAGTTCAAGACCAGCCTGGCCAACGTGGTGAAACCCCATCTCTACTAAAAATACAAAAATTAGCTGGGCATGGTGGCAGGCACCTGTAATCCCAGCTACTTGAGAGGCTGAGGCAGGAGAATCACTTGAACCCGGGAGGCGGAGGTTGCAGTGAGCTGAGATCACACCACTGCACTCCAGCCTGGGTGACAGAGCAAAACTCTGTCTCAAAAAAAAAGAAAAAAGAAAAAAAGAAATATGACTTAGAAGGTGGAAATATCTTTCCTGTGCACTTTAATATGGTAGCCTCTAGCCAATTAAATGTAAATTAAGTAAAATTAGAAACATGTAAGATTTCTCCATTGCATTAGCCATATTTCAAGTACCCAGTAGCCACATGTGGTTATGGGATACCACATTGGACAGCACAGATATGGAACATTTCTACCATCACAAAAAGTTATTCTGGATAGCCCTAAATATAATTCAGTCAGTCAGCCACAAAAATGGAAATATAGATACAATTTGGTTATCCAACCATGTTTATTTAATTCTTCCATATGCCAGGGGGAAAAAATGTTATATTGACTTTGTTCCCTACAGTCTTAAAGTCTACAGTAAAGCAAGGAAGACAGACCTTATTAAAATAATAAATAAATACAATAAACAAGTTATTGCAATTAAAGGAGACCTAACTTAGTATGGAAGATCTGGAATAAGTTTCCTGGAGTAAGAGATATTTAAGCCCAGACTTTAGTTAGGTTAAAAAAATATATAAAGGAAGGAAGGAAGACTTTTCCAGGGAGTTGAAACATTGTCAACATGTAGTGGCTGAAACCGTAGCATATTTCAGAAATTAAGAAAACTCAGGATAGGTGAATGCTAGAAGTGGTGGAAAATAGTAGGAGATGAGGTATGCGGAGGCCATAGTCATCTGGGTTTTTGTAGACCCATGTTAAGAACTTTGGACCTAGTTCTAAGGGAACTAGCATATTTCTGAAGGGTTTAAAGCAGGCAAATGATAGAATCAACTTGAGGATGATGAGTGATCTTGATAGAACGATACCTGGTAGTTGGACCGGAATGGATTCTTGAAGGCTCTTTCAGAGGATTAGCTCAAAAAGGATGACTGAGCACCTACTTTAAGAAGAAATTTTATTTTTTAAATGAAGGGATTTATTTTTGTTTTTCATATGCTAATGGATATATAATAGCTGTACATATTTATAGGGTACATGTGATATTTTAATATATGCATACAACGTGCAATGATCAAATCTGGGTAATTGGGAAATCCATCACCCCAAACATTTGTCATTTCTTTGTGTTGGGGACATTACAAATCTTCTAGCTATTGTGAAATATATGATAAATTGTTAACTGTAGTCACCCCATTGTGCTACTGAACACTAGATTTTATTCCTTCTAACTGTATTTTTGTACCCATTAGCCAAGCCTAAAGAAGAAATGTTAAAATAATACTGACACTAAATTCCTGAAAGATGGATGTAAGTAGGATAAATTTTATAGGGAAAATCAGAGTCCAAAAGAAACTGAAGAAACTTCAAAGCTGGAGCCAAGGATCCAAACAGTGCAAGGGTCTGGGCCAGCTTCAGGGAAATACTGACAGATCTGTGGCCACTCTCACCTCTACACTCAACCTTCGGTGGCTATCACAGTCGTTCGATACCTTGCTGGATCCCCCAGCCTAGAAGAGTGTCTGGCAAAGAGTTGTTGCTTGCTGAGTAGGAATGAATATGTGCATGAGAGCAGAGAGGCAGGCAGGACTCCCAGAAGGAAGAGGGAGCCCCCAAAGGCAAATGACAGACCCTCCAAATAATGCACCATCACCACCTGGGGTCAGCTGAAGTGAACCAAGCAGGCAGCAGAACAGAGAATGTCAAAAAAAAAGTAGTGGAAATCCAAGAAGCAGCAGACATGTGGGGAAAACCAAACCTGTGAGAAAGTGGAGCTAAACTTACTGAAGAGTATAATTCTAAAGAAACACAGTTAATGGAGCAAACAGAAGACTGAAATATGTATAACTCATAACCTCAAAGATTTTGAGATAAGATTATGGCAGGAATCACAGACAAGATGATGGTGGCCTGGTCAGGGGTGATAGCAGTGGGCATAGAGAGAAGCTGTAAGATTCTTAACTATCTTTAGAGGCAAAATTGATAGAAATTGGTAATTGATTGAAAATGGAAAGTTACAAAGATGAAGGAGTTACGACTAACTAGGTTTCTGCTTTTGGAATTTGGTGGAATGCAGTGTGTTTGCTGATGCTGGGAGTGCAGAGGGGCTACCATCAATTCAGTTTAAAGAATGTTCAGTTCGTTGGCAGTGCCATTAGACATCTATGGAGAAACTGAGGGGCTACTGGCTATGTGTGTTTGGAGCTCAGAAGAAAGGTATGAGCTAGCTGTGAATGAGCAAAATAATCTACCTAGGCCATAACTGAAACCACATGCTTGGGAAGTGAGCTAGGGTGAAACTAGCAGAGGTCACAGCACAAAACCCCTGTTTTTTTGTTTTTTTGGGTTTTTTTGAGACGGATCTCACCCTGTCACCCAGGTTGGAGTGCAGTGGTGCGATCTCAGTCCACCGCAGCCTCTGCCTCCAGGGTTCCAGTGATTCTTCTGCCTCAGCCTGCCAGGTAGCTGGGATTACAGGCATGCACCACCACACCCAGCTAATTTTTGTATTTTTAGTAGAGACAGTGTTTCACCATGTTGACCAGGCTGGTCTCGAACTCCTGACCTCAGGTGATCTGCCCGCCTTGGCCTCCCAAAGTGCTGGGATTACAGGCGTGAGCCACCACACCCAGCCAATTTTCAAAGAAACTGTGGTCAAGGGACAGAGTTTTTCAGGGAGAAAACAGAGGCTCCATGAAAAACTGAACTGACTGCAAAACTTTTCAATTCTTCATGTTCTATTTTTCTTTAGTGGAGTCCATTGGTTCACGTAACACAGACCGTAAAATGGGGATCATAATAGGACCCGTCCCAAAGGGTTTGATGTGAAGACGAAAAATGATGTACAGTGACCACTTCGCTCAGCAGCTGACACACAGGAACCGTTCCATTAATGAGTTACAGTATAATCAAACAAATCTGACAGAAGGAAAAGTAAAATTTCCCCCAGGTTCTCCCACGATGCCTAATAGGACTGAAGATTATTGTTCTCAATATTTTATTATAGGTTCATTAGGTTTCTGAAAATTATAATTGTAAAAAAAAGTTTGTTTACTTATGACATGGAAATCTAACATGTACATTTTGTATTGTATAGCTTTTGCTTTGAAAGCATTAAAAAAACCGTGAATTAACCTTGTGTGAAATACAATAAACAGAATATCTGCAACAGCGAATACTCAATCGCATGTCGCACCAATAACTACTACAAAGTGTACTCTACATCACCCGTCCTTAGGCCACCGCAAGTGTCACCTCTGTTCTAGATGCACTCAATAAATTCATCTTTCACTAACTCAACTACAAGGCCGGTGTAATGAAATCACAAGCAGCTAGGATTTCCGCTGTTTTTCTGACAACTGTTTAGCAGGATCCTCTGATTATATGTAGACTGCATGTTTTTGCTGCAATCAGGACAAATAGAGAGACGGACTCTGGAATCGGGCTCTAAGCATAAAACAGGAAGGTTTCTACACTGCTGGGAACAGTCAGTCCCATGAACAGCATGATGGAGCCGTTTTCTCACGCCGTTTCCACACCACAAAGCCAGCAGGACACATTCAAAGGAAAATCAAGAATTCTTTTTTTTTTTTTTTTGAGATGGAGTTTCACTCTTTCGCCCAGGCTGGAGTGAAGTGGTGTGATTTCGGCTCACTGCAACCTCCACCCTCCAGGTTCAAGCAGTTCTCCTGCCCCAATCTCCCAAGTAGCTAGGATTACAGGCACACGCCACCACACCTGACTGATTTTTGTATTGTTAGTAGAGACGCGGTTTCACCACATTGGGCAGTCTCGAACTCCTGACCTCAGGTGATCCACCCGCCTTGGACTCCCAAAGTGCTAGGATTACAGGCGTGAGCCACAGCCCCCAGCCAAAAATCAAGAATTCTTTTGAAAGAATGCACAAACCTGCACTGCCATTTTGTCTGCTACTTCCAAATGAGGGCCCTGCCTTTTCTAAAACTGGTGTGAAAATAGAAGAAACAGAAAAAGCCAGAGGAGATGAACCCTTTCTCTGGGTGAGGAGTCATCTTAGCTGAATTCAGAAGGACACACCAATTAGATTTACAAAAAGAAAAAGCAGCAGCAGAGGGTAACTAGTTTTATTTTTTTTAAAAAAAGAAAGTGACTGGATTTTAATTCCCTTACACAAGGTACTTCTTCCTTTTTCATGTTCACATTGGGGTGGTGTGGCGAATCCTGCGTATCCTCCTAGCTGCCCTGCCCTCTGCTTCTTTCTCCTGTAATTCAGTTTATAAACAGAATCAACTTCACCAAGAACTGCTCATCTCCTAGACTACACTACTTCCCACTGGCCTTCTGAATGAAATTGAAATGTAAATCAATTCAGATTTCCTCTTAATACATATGATGATATTAATGAATGTGAAGTCTTGCCCAGGTTACAGTTCTTTCTCCTGGCCATCCAAGCCCTGAGCCTAAACAACAGCCTGGCGACAGGTTCAGGACTTGGTTTGCCAGGAGAAAGAACTATAATCTGGACAAAACTTGGTTTGCCCTTAAGCTTGGTTCCCCTCACCTGCCTTCACCCCACACCCATTTGCTCATATCTCCCCTTTCAGGATGACTGATGTCATCCCCCTATGACTTAACAATGTTATTTTTTTTTTTTTACTGAAAAGCAGGATGCAGAACAATATGTATATTATGATCCCATTTTCTCTTTCCTTCTTTCTTTCTGATCTCATTTTCTTTCTCTCTCTCTCTCTCTTTCTTTCTTTTCGACAGGGTCTTTCTCTGTCACCCAGGCTAGAGGGCAGTGGTGTGATCACAGCTCACTGCAGCCTCAACTCAGTCTGGGCTCAAGCGATCCTCCTGCTTCAGCCTCTGGAGTAGCTGGGACTACAGGTACGTGATACCACACCCCATTAATTATTTTTCTCTTGTTTTCTCTCTCTTTTGTAGGGACAAAGTCTCCCTAGGTTGCCCACACTGGTCTCGAACTCCTGGGCTCATGCAATCCTCCTGCCTCAGCCTCCCAAAGTGCTGGGATGACAGGCATGAGCCACCGCATCCAACCAATCCCATTTTCATTTTTAAAAATTGGAAGAAATATATAATTGTCAGAGGCATTTGAATTCGTGTTATTCCATCTTGAATAGGGGCTGGGTACAATAAGGCTGAGAACTACTAAGCTGCATTCCCAGGAAGTTAGGCGTTCTTAGCCACAGGATGAGATAGGAGGTCAGCACAAGATACAGGTCAAAGACCTTGCTGACAAAACAGGATGCAGTAAAGAAGCTGGCCAAAACCCACCAAAACCAAGATGGTGACGAAAGTGACCTCTGGTCATCCTCACTGCTCATTGTATGTTAATTATAATGCATTAGCATGCTAAAAGACACTCCCACTAGCGCCAAGACAGTTTACAAATGCGGTGGCAACATCAGGAAGTTATCCTATATGGTCTAAAAGAGGGAAGAACCCTCAGTTCCAGGAATTGTCCACCCCTTTCCCAGAAAACTCACAAATAATCCACCCCTTGTTAGCATATAATCAAGAAATAACTTCAAGTATACTCGGTTGAGCAGCCGCTGCTCTGCCTATGAAGTAGCCATTCTTTTATTCCTTTACTTTCTTAATAAACTTGCTGTCACTTTATAGATTCACCTCGAATTCTTTCTTGCATGAGATCCAAGAACCCTCTCTTAGGGTCTGGATCAGGACCCCTTTCTGGTAACATAACTAGATATGTATTAAAAAGGTGGGCTCTCTGCACATCACTATTTTGGAGGATGGTAATATGGAAGACTGTCATTTTATCTTTCGTATGTTTATGATATTTAAACTTTGTATTTATGTATATATCTGTCATCATTAAAATAATGAGCAATTATTCTAGGACTACCTTCTCTATGACATTTTATCAGATTACTCCTTTCAAACTCCACTCACTCCCATTCCTTGTATAATGCTTGTAACAGCTGGATATTTTTACCACCATTTCTATGTGCGCATATATGTATCTGCATATGTTTATGCATGTTTCTCTTTTTTTTGCCATTTGTATGGCCCTCTCTTCTCCCTTATATTAAAAATCTCCTGAAGGTAAGTTTTACATCAGATAATAGACATGACTGTCCACAACCAATAGACACTCTTCGTTGAATAACTAAGAGCGAATCTAGTCATGAATGAGTCACATTAGCCCTTGGACTATCGTAAAATCTGCTTTACTACTCACTTGTTCTTCAGTAGTTGTATATTTTCTCCAAAACATATATAAAATGTATTAAGTTATACTGGCCCCATGAATTCCTGAAAACCTTTTCTTTGTCTGCAGCTACCAACAAAGTTATGAAAGCCAGATTTTTTTTTTTTTTTTTTTACCAATAATTTCAGTCATTCCTGACAACTGGTTAAAAACCCAGGACCCTTTTTAAAAGATCAAAAGATGTGGCAACTTAAGAACTGCCATGCTAATGGAAGCTCAGTCGGGGTCAACAGTGATAGACTCCACTTAGCCTTCTTGGACTGGATGAAACAAGATTTTACAGCATTTTACTAATGCCCTGCTTTTCTAGCCTTGTCTGTGTCTATCAACATCTAATTGTACTTCCAACGATTGGAGACAAACTATCTTTTCTTCTTTCCAAATGAGAATTTGTAGGGGTTTTCTGGTCCCATTTGCCACCAAGTGCACATCAGAAGACGAGTCTCCTAGCAGGAGGTCAATGATAGCTGAGGAAGAAAGAGGCCCGCTCCAGGCCCAGTGGCGGCGCCGGCAGAAGGGCCTTCCCCAACTCGAGTTGCCATGGCAAACTGACTGGTGAAAAACGCTTGCATTCTGAATTCATCACTGGAGGGTGATTAGAATGTAAATAATGATGAGATATGTAGGTGATAACATTTTTCTATTAAAAGAAACGCAGTGAAAAGCACGTCCCTGTTGGATAGTCACTGGCAGTGGGTGTGGCTACTGTTGATCACACACAAAAACCCTGAAGCCCTTTACAAAACGTACTGTTTTCCATCAGATCTTTCTGTAAACCTCCATTATATTGCACTAGAAATATGCAGCAATTAAAACAAGTTAAAATTTAAATGGATTTTGGGCAAGTAGAGTGAAGTGTGTCATTTTTCTCACTGTAGGGTATGTGCAGTGTCTCTGTTAGCATCTGTTCTCAGTAATTCCTGCAATTCAATTATAACACATTTGGAAACTGCACAGATATGCAAGGCATTATTTGAATCACAATTTATCTTTTTTTTTTTTTTTTTAGCTATTTAGGGTATACATTGCTAACAAAAAGTGAACGCTTGACGTTTCCCTTCCCGTCAATAAAATGCCCCCAGCCTTGAACACCACATGGCCCATTGCTGTAACATAGCTCCCTTGCCAAAGCTTTTGCCTTTGAAGCTACTCGGACACCTACCATGAGGATCCTTCTTCCACAGTGGGAACAGTGAGACTAGAATTGTACTTTGGCATGGAGATTAGGTGAGCAGAAGTGACAGAGGCACCAGCACACTGAACAATCCAAACAGAAAGAGCTCAGGGGCCGGGCGCATTGGCTCACACCTGTAATCCCAGCATTTTGGGAGGCCAAGGCAGGTGGATCACCTGAGGTCAGGAGTTTGAGACCAGCCTGGCCAACATGGTGAAACCCTGTCTCTACTAAAAATTCAAAAATTTGCTGGGTGTGGTGGCACATGCCTGTAATCCCAGCTACTCAGGAGGCTGAGGCAGGAGAATTGCTTCAATGCAGGAGGCAGAGGTTACAGTGAGCCACACTCGAGCTACTGCATTCTAGCCTGGTTGACAGAGCAACACTCCATCTGACAAAAAAAAAAAAAAGAGCTCAGGGTTTATGTCTTCCTGCATGAGTTTGTTCAGTAAGTATTTGCTGAGCACCTACTGTCATTGTCATCTGTACATGGACCAGAACTGCCTGTGTCACTGAAGTCGTATGTGCAAGGCATAAAGTGGGATTTTCTTTCTTTTTCTGAGACACTACAGTGATTTATGAGGCACTTTCTTAAATCTTTCACCATTCTTTGTCCAAAACCACACAACAGGTAATAAATCTCATTATATACTGCCTAAGTGTCACAGGGCAAGGGAGCCCCAGAATTGGAGCTCCACCCTAGAAGGTTCTTGGTTTCCCCCAGTAAGGAATTCGAGGGTGAGCCAGTGGTAGAGGAAAACAGCTTTGCTGGGCCGGCAGTGTCACAGCTCCGTGACTGCTCCTGCAGAGCGGGGCTACCCCATAGGCCGTGCATCGAGAGTAGCAGCTCAGGGGCAGGTCTGCAGTCACATCCATACCCACTTATAATTACGTGCAAATTAATGGGCAGGTTATTCAGAAATTTCTAGAAAAAGGGTGATAACCTTCATGTTGTTACCAGGCAATGGGTAAACTGTCATGGCACTGGTGGGCACGTCAGCCAGTCTTCAATTTTGTCTGGAGTCGAGTCCCACCTCCTACCTCCTATGTACTTATTTTTGATGCCACAAAATAAACTTTAGTTTTATTATCTCATTTTATCCAAGACTGCTGCAGTAGGTCACTGCCAGCATTATGCCACATTTGTGACAATTACAAAATGCTACTCTCTGAGTGAACAAATTAGAAAAGCCATCCCATTCTCAGGATTTTAGCCCCACCTGCCCCCTCCACCAGTTGCCTTTGAGCACGTGCTGTCTGCACACCACCCGGGGAGGAATGCTGATCCCTCCCAGTGTCACCTACTGTCCCAGGCCTGGGCCACCTCCCCTGGAAGAAGTCATTTCCTGCATCTGCCATGTCTCTGGGGACTGGTACTATCCTGACTGCCCTACTCACACCCACATTGGCTGAGCCAATCACTGGACTGCCCGTGGCTGCCGCATCCCCTTCTTCCTTGGTCCAGAAATATTCCTGGCATCCCAGGTATTTTCTAAAAAGCATCTTGGTTGATTCTTACAATTATTCTCAAGTGTTCTCTTCAATATTCTTCTACTCCTAGTCCAGAGAACCTCTGGATCCCCAAAATGCCTTGAGTTGTAAGAATGCCAGGCCGGGCGCGTTGGCTCATGCCTCTAATCCCAGCACTTTGGGAGGCTAAGGCAGGTGGATCATGAGGTCAGGAATTCGAGACCAGCCTGACCAACATGGTGAAACCCTGTCTCTACTAAAAATACAAAAACTAGCCAGGCATAGTGATGGGCGCCTATAATCCCAGCTACTTGGGAGGCTGAGGCAGGAGAATCCCTTGAACACTAGGAGGCGGAGGTTGCAGTGAGCTGAGATCACACCACTGCACTCCAGCCTGGGCAACAGAGTGATATGCTGTCTCAAAATAAAAAAAAAAAAGAATGTCAGTACCTTGATCCTTTATGCAGCTTGCAGGATGTCTCCCTCACCCCAATCCTATACTTCTCCCAACTCTATTGATAGAAGGTGGAGCATCCCATCCCCAAACATGACAGAAGAGTAACACAAAACACACTCAGCACGGAGTTAGCTTATTTGCCACAGAAAGCCCATTATGCTAAGAGCATGGGCTTGAGAAAATTGGGAGAAGATGGTGGTAGGAGCACATGTCTCAGATCCCCTCTCTGACTTAAAACCCAACACCAATCAAGCGGGAAGGGTCTGGAGGGTTCATTTGAGGCCACAGGTCTCAGCATCCCTGAAGGAGAGGGCAGATGTAGACTCTCTTCTGGTTGGCATCTGGGGAAAGCTAAGGAGCCTGTGGCTACAGACAAGGGTGTGCAGCAACTTAAGGCCCTGGGCATACCTGGATTGCTGAGGACCTCAGGCGTCAGAGCCTGTGATTGTTTTCAGGAAAGCTCTTCCTCTGCGTACCTGTGACCCAGTGGCTCTGGAAGGGCCTGCCCATTCCTGTTGATCCCAGGAGGACTGAGTTAAGTTGTGCAGGTCTGTGGCAGTGGAGGACCATCATCCCCACTACACTCAAGGGGAATTAACAGCATTCCAGTTTTCTCACTGTGGGCTCACCAACTTGCTACTGCTCAGTAGGCCTCAACATCCTGGCCAGTGTGGGGACTAAAGGCACAACCAAGTGAGCAGTTTAAAAAAATACACACTTGTGACTGTTTAAGACGACTCAGTGCCCTGAGAGAGAGAGAGAGAGACAAGGAGGAAGAGCAGGATATGGAACAGTTGAATAAAGAGGCTCCCTTTGAGGGACAAATCAGGAAAGATCCAGATGATAATTTGTAATAGAGAACTAATGAGAACCCCCAAGGTGATTTAAGTAGAGCACCCAAAATATGTTCTGGAAGTTTAGGAGAAACAAACACAAAAAACTTGATGCTATGGACTGAATTGTGTCCCCTCAAAATTCATGTGTTGAAGCCGTAATCCCCAATGTGATGGTGTTTGGAAATGGGGTCTTGGGAGATCATTAGATTTAGATGAAGTCCTCATAATGGAATTAACCCCCTTAGAAGAAGAGACATCAGAGATCTTGCTGTCTTTCTCTCCCTCCTCCCCCATCTGTCTCTCTGTGTCTTTCCAGAAAAGAGAGTCCTCACCAGAAATGGCTACGCTGCCACCTTGATCTTGGACTTCCAGCCTTCAGAACTGTGAGAAAACAAATTTCTGTTGTTTAAGCCATGCAGTCTCTGGTATTTTGATATGGCAGCTCATGCAACTAAGATACTCAATATCTTTATTTTAAAATTTATTGTGAGTTGAAAAAGAAGGTGATCATGGCTGAGAACCAAGTTAATGACCCAAAAGACCAAGAGCTCAACCAAAAGCAAGGTTTTTGCACAACCAAAAGCAAAAACACAGTAAGATGAAAATCTTAAGGGAAAAGATCAGAGGTTTAAAGAAGGTTTATCCATGCTATCAGGCCATGATATCTCTTACTCGCTGCCTATATGCAAGGATTCAGGATATCTTAACATCAGTGTTCCTAGCCAATGAAAATAGAAAACAGTTAACCAAATGTCAACTGACTCAGATCAGACACCTGAAGACAGGAAAAGATCAGGGGAAAGGAAATGGGGGTGAGCAATGAATCTTTCGATCTATAGCTACACCAGATGGACCACAACAGTGTGTCAGGGGATCTATAATGGAATAGTGGAGAAGAATACTTCAAATAGAAGACATATACTTACGGAATTGCAAGAAAAACTTTTTGAACTTTATAAAAGGAAATTTCAATATGCATCTTTCAGATTTTGACAAACCAAGCAGAGAAAAATCAATAATGATATAGAGGATTTGAATTATGTAATTGAAAAGAACAATAAGCATGGAGGGAGAGCTGTGTTTCCTACAAGCAGAAAATACATCTTTTGCATCCATGTTACAAAAATTGATCATGTGCTTGGCCATAAAGAAAACTTCCCCAAAGCAGAAATTTTAGAAGCCATGTTCTTGGTTCATACTCTAATAAAGGGAAATGAACAGATAATTTCAAAATTACATTATTAGAATTAAGAAACACTCCTTTGGTTGGCCCCCTTATTTAAAATACATCAAAACTTGTTCGTAATTTACCTGGAAATGCATCCAAAAACCAAGCTGGAGTGCGGGATGAGATAGCTGGATAGTTAGATGCATAGGTGATTCGATAAGTACAGCAAAATGTTCCTTGTAGAATTTAGAGCTGGTGTTCCCTCTATGATTCTTTCAACTTTTTTACAGGTTTGAAAACCTTTTATAATAAAATATTGGAAGAAATATATCAAAAACTGAAATAAACAAACATTTACAAGCTATTGAAACGAAGGTTTCATACCAAAACCACAGCTAAAAATGTATTCAAAATTGTTCTATCCTTAGAGCTTACTGTTTAAAGGAGTTCATTTGTTTTCTTTCTAAAACTATTTATCAAGTAGCTACTATGTGCCAGGCATTGCTCTAAGGGCTTACACATATTTACTCATTTAATCTTCACAACCCATTTTACAGGTGAGGAAACTTAGGCACAGAGAGTGTAGGTAACTTGCCCAAAGTCACACAGCTTGTAAATGACAAAACAAGGCTTTAAGCCAAAGCAGTTCGTGTTCAGCATCTATGAACATAATCACTGCATTAGCTTGTCCCTAAGTTTTTCAAATTAGGAAATGAGAATAAAAATCATGCAAAATAAAGTAGGAAGATTGATTTAAAAATGTAAAAGCTGAAACTGGTTAAATAAAAAAGACAAATTATGAAAGGAATGATAAAAAACTAAAACCTATTAAAGACTTCTACAATAGAAAATTCCTAAAAAGTATAAGAAAGAAGCTAATATATAATTCTTAGGAATGAATGAGTAGATTTTACTACAGGTATGAAATAGACTAAAATATCAGAAAATGTTAGGGGCACTTTATAATAGTAAATTGGAGTAACTAAATGCAAATTAGGATTACAAAAAAATCAATCTAATGAGAATACGTGAAAAAAAAACCGTTAAAGAGCTTTTTTATTATTATTTTTTAGACAGAGTCTCACTCTGTCACCCAGGCTGGAGTGCAGTGGTGTGATCTCAGTGCAACCTCTGTCTCCCAGGTTCAAGCAATTCTCCTGCCTCAGCCTCCAAAGTAGCTGGGATTATAGGCACCTGCCACCATGCCCAGCTATATTTTTGTTGTTTCTTTCACCATGTTGGCCGGGCTGGTCTCGAACTCCTGACCTCAAGTGATCCACCCACCTCGGCCTCCCAAAGTGCTGGGATTACAGGCACAAACCACTGCACCCAGCCCAAGAGCTGCTATTTTAAAACACACTTGGCTCATTTGGTTTTATTTCCCCTCTCAAATTTTGAATATGAGAAACTTATTTTTAGCCACCTCTAGACCTTAGAAAAAGATGGAAATGTTTTTAATATAATCTTGAGTTTCAGATAAGTATGCAGGTGTTATTTCAGAGTGGACAAAACCTGTAAACTCTACATATGTGTATATATGTTGTTCGAGCATTAAGAGGACTATGGAAGGTTGTAAACCAGGTCATTAATGTTGTTTATTTTAAGAGGATGAAAATTGAGAGGACTGAAGTTTAAAGAATAAGCTTTCTCTTCCCTCTCATTCAGTTCTCCTGGGGGTATGAAAGGAGAAATCACAGAGACACTCCGAGCCCCTTCTGCTTCTGCCATGCCAGTGCCACTACCGCCACGGGCCTCACCATCTCCTCTTTCTTCTCGCACCTCTTTGACAAGAAGCAGATGCACATTTTGATGGTTGGATTGGATGCCGCTGGCAAGACGACCATTCCGTATGAACTAAAGTTAGGGGAGATAGTCACCACCATTCCTACCATTGGCTGCAATGTGGAAGCGGTTGACTATAAAAACATTCGTTTCACAGTATGGGATGCCGGTGGTCAAGATAGAATTAGGCCTCTCCGGAAGTATTACTTCCCAAATACCCAATATCTTATATTTGTGGTAGATAGCAATAATCGTGAAAGAATTAAGGAGGTAGCAGGTGAGCTGCAGAAATTGCTTCTGGTAGATGAGTTGAGAGAGGCAGTGCTGCTGCTTTTTGAGAATCACAGGATTTGCCAAATGCTCTTCGATCTCCTCCTAACAGGACATGATCTGTTCAAGCCACGTGCATAACACAAGGAACTGGTCTGTGTGAGAGACTTGACCAGCTGTCAAAGGAGTTTTCAAAATGTTAAATGAAACTAGATATCTAACCAGGGACATTTTGATAAAATTGATCTAGGCTTGATCTTGGACTTACAACAAAATCAGTTTGTATCCTGGTTATTAAACAATATCAAGGACTGGTTTGAGCAGAATATTAAACTTATTTTATTGCCAATTATTGTTTACCAAGTATAATGTTGCTATTTAGCAATGTGCTTGGTTTTAAAGAAATGCTCCTTGGGGAAAAAAAGAGTCCTCTTTTAATTTTACTTCCCATAAGCCTAAATGCCTAGACATAGCTATAGCAAAACCTTTAAATAAATCCATTTTGAATGTTTGTTGAGCCCAAAAATTTGTTTTAATGTTTTAAAGTCATCCCCTTCCTACTTTACTGATACACTTATTCCTGAGACGTTTGCTGATTTTTAAATGTAGCATTCCATTTGTATTTATTTCCTTCCCTTGCCAGAAAGATTTTCTAATACTGCTATAGCAGCCAGGGAAATGCTCCAAAACACTATTCAGCTCTCTTGCACTGAGGAACTTATTTTCCTCCCAATATTGACTCCTGGCCTACATCAGACAAACTTACCTTGGTGTGGTTTAGATTTGATAGCTAATTAGTTCTGTACTGGTGGCAAAGAGTTCATTCATTCAGAAGAGCTTTTTTGTTTGTTTGTTGAGACAGTCTCGCTCTGCTGCCCAGGATGGAATACAGTGGCGCAATCTCAGCTTACTGCAACTTCCGCCTCCCAGATTCAAGCAATTCTCCTGCCTCAGCCTCCTGAGTAGCTGGGACTATGGGCGCACGACACCAGGCCCAGCTAATTTTTGCATTTTCAATAGAGACAGGGTTTCACCATATTGGTCAGGCTGATCTCAAGCTCTTGACCTCAGGTGATCCACCCGCCTTGGCCTCCCAAAGTGCTGGGATTACAGGCATGAGCCACCACCATGCCTGGCCATATTCGGATGGTTTTTACAACTCAGCAGATTGTCTTCCTTTATATTGTATCTTTTTTATGTTGCATGTTGCTTGCGGTATCAGCCTGATTTTTTGCTCAGTATATGATAGTTCTGCTGATGTTTTATTATTGTTTATTGGGCGAACATATCTTAAGAGTTTTCAGAAAACATCAAATTCAATGAATACATTTTCTTCATAACCCATTTGGAATTATTCCTAAAAAAGATTTTATATATATATGATTTATTATATATACAATCTGTTATATATGTGCATATTATACATGTAATATATAATATATATTATATATGATCATATATACATGTTGTTATATGACTATATATAATTCCGTATGTGTGCATATACATAACATATAATCATATAACTATTGTGATGATTATATAATATATATTATATCTTTGTGTATATATTTATATATATATACACAGAACTAGGATTTCCTTCATCTCCCAATGTGCTTTTTGTAGCAATAAAAACTGAATGTCTGTGTGTCACCCTGGCTCAGTTTTCTAAATGTGAGCTGCTATCCTGGAGTTCATATTCTGCACATTTCATGTGGCTTGAAGGCTTTCTAAAGTGTCCTGGATGGTTCTAGTAACTTGCAAATTTCCAAACTATGTCACAAAGATCTGAAGACAAAATTTGGGATTTTTCCACAAGTTTTAAATGGGATTGATGAAGGAGGGTTGCCATCAGACAATATGTCTGTTTCCAGGAATACAAACTCCAAGAGTCACCCCTATGCCTGCAAAGAGAAAAATCTGGTTACCTGCCCCTTTCCACTGTTTTTAGAGACGGGGGTAGAAGTCCTGGCTGCCAGGACCACTGATTTGCTGATTCCAAGAGTAACCCAGCACCGCAGTGAGGAGACCATGTGTGTCTTGAAAGGAGAGTTGTCAACTTGTCTTCCAGGAATGATTGTGATGCAATGCAAAATTAACCTGGGTAGGGCAGGCCTCTGTGAGGTCTGAATCAAATATTCAAATGTATTCCTCTCCAGACTGGTGCAGAATTATTGTTGTCGTTTTTGTTTGTTGGTTTTGGTTTGGTTTTTGAGTCTGAGTTTTGTTCTGTCACTCAGGCTGGAATGCAGTGGCATGATCGCGGCTCACTGCAACCTCCACCTCCTGGGTTCAAGAAATTATCCTGCCTCAGCCTACTGAGTAGCTGGGATTACAGGTGTGTGCCACCACGCCCAGCTAATTTTTGTATTTTTAATAGAGACGGCATTTCACCGTGTTGGCCAGGGTGGTCTGGAACTCCTGACCTCAGGTGATCCGCCCGCCTCAGCCTCCCAAAGTGCTGGGATTACAGGCGTGAGCCACCATGCCCAGCCTGGTGCAGAATAATCAAAAATTCACTCTGTACCTAACAGTAGCATGGCTCAGCCCAAAGCTTCCCAGCCTGATGATGAAAACATCACGTAGAAAGGTTCCAGAAGCCTAAATATCCTTTATACATGCCTTGTGTTACTCAGTCCCTCTTTCCCTCACAGAAATAAATTCATCTGCTCTGATGTGTGCTACTTCACACAAAGACAGCTCTAATTGTTCTGCACCCTCTTTTGCTTTTCTGGGTGATTACAAATTGATTTTGGGGGGAGGCATTCTAGTCACTTCCAGCTACATCAGGTAAAGCGAGCTGCTCTGTAATTATTAAACTCATCCTTTGTCCTTTTGAGAGATGAGCACAGTAGCTGTCTCCCTGTGTAAAGGGAATTTTCCCCTCTTCCATTAATTCCCATGGTTAGCGGTTTTCACAATAAAATCCGTCGGTTCCGTTAGATGAGTTCTTTCATTCTCAAAAGAACAGGCCCAAATCATACCAGTCAAAGGTGCTGTAAATGAGAACATCCTTGGAAAATAAATGTTTTGTGCAAATGTAAGCACCCAGGGTGTGTATTTGTGTTCAAGCCAATGCAACACATCTATTGAGGGTTTACGATGTTCCTGGCACATCACCACAGAGAAAACTGTCCTGCTGCCACACTCCCAGAAGCGCTTACGTTCAAGCTAGCCACAAAAACATATTTCTGGTTCTAACGGCAGATGTGAAATTGTGAAACACATGCACACAAAAGGCAGGCAGCTTGAGGACCTGCATGGTGGTCTAGGGACATCCTAAGGGCTGCCAGAGGGATGAAGAGAAAATCTGTGATTGCTGCTCTCATCCCTGGGGAATTGGGGGAATCAGGCAAGAATTCTGCCTCTCTCCCTCTTGTATATGACTGCAGATTGAAAGCAACTGTTTCCAACCCAATGACACGATCATAAGGCTGTTTAGATAAAATGTTTTATCTTCTAAAGATGATATTTACATTGTCTACTATCCAATACCAGAGGCCAGCAACAAGGCTTTACAAATCCCACTTTCCCAGTTCCCAAATGCTGCGAGAACACATGTGAAGCACAATTTAGTTTTTGATAGAATATAAACACCTTGCATGCTTCCAGATTTCTAGCACATGATATAGTAGAAATAAAGTGGATAGAGTAAGAGACAAGCTAAAGCCATATCTTTCTGGGGAAATGCCTCTGGAAATTGTTTTCTTCTGGAAATATGGGCCCTGTCTCCAAATGCCAACTAAAGTGAGTTAAATAGTCATGTATCTTAGTCAGTTCAGGCTGCCATAACAAAATGCCATAGACTGGGTAACTTAAACAACAGAAATTTATTTCTCTTTGTTTTGGAGTTGGGGAAGCCCAAGACCAAGGTGCCAGCTGACTCAGTTTCTGGTGAGGGCTCTCTTCCCGGCTTGCAGATGGCTTCCTTCCCTAGGTCCTCATTTGGCACAGACAGAGTACATGAGCTCTCTGGTATCTCTCCTTATAAAGACACAAATCCTACTGGATTGGGGCTCCACCCTAAATGACCTCATTTACCCTTAATTCCTTCCTTATTTCTAATACATTGTGGGTGTGGTGGCTTACACCTGTAATCCCAGCACTTTGGGAGGTCGAGGCTGGAGGATCACTTAAGCCCAAGAGTTTGAGACCATCCTGGACAACACAGTGAGACCTCATCTCTTCAAAAAAATGCAAATATTAGCCGGGTGTGGTGGTGCACACCTGCAGTCCCAGCTACTTGGGAGGCTGAAGGAAGAGGATCACTTGAGCCCAAGAGGTCAAGGCTACACTGAGCCATGATCATGCCACTGCACTCCAACCTGGGTGATCAAGTGAGACTCTGTCTCAAAAAAAACAAAAAAAAATACAGTCACACTGGGGGTTAAGGCTTCAACATATGAATTCCGGGAGGACATAGTTTAGTTCATAGCACCATATAATTCAAGGTTCCCAATTATTTCAACCAGAAAGAAATATCCTGCTGGTTGAGCAAAAGTGTTTCCTGTGAGTTAAATAATGTAGGTAATTTCCTCAATTCTCTACTACATTTGGACCCTATCGATGCCATCCAGTTAGCAACGTGTGAATTAACACAAGTATATTGAGCAATGTAAAGAGCTTCAAGTATATTGGCAATGTAAAGGCTATTTTCTCTCCGTACCAATCAACTCCAAATTCTGCATTACAGTCTCGTCTGCTGCTGCAGGGAGCCCTGCAGTACTGGAAAACAGCCAGCAGCTGTCACGGATGCGCCAGCAGCTTCTGCTTCTCCGTGTAATGCACGTCCCCCATGCCCCTAGCTTTGGGGACTTGCCGTTTGCCCCAGCACCGGCTGGCACAGGGATGTGTCTGTGGAGGGGTCTTTGCTATTGCTGCCCTCGCGGCAGGGTTTTGGATGATGGGATTCTGCACACTCGCATCTTTCACTTCGGGGCATGTCATCCTGCTAAATGAAGAAGCCAGACAACCTTTGGGGTTCCTTAAGTGTCCAGGGCAGAGGAACACATGTATTCTCACCTTACATGGCTTTGCCTGGCTTTCTAAACAGCTGCCGTCCAATCCCAGGAACAGCCCAGATGCCCTGGCAACCCAGAGTACCAGTGGGCAGGAGATCTCAATGCCCCCCTGGCCCCCTTGAAAGGTTTGGAGACCTCTTGAGCTTGAGACCACCAGCAGAGGCAGCTGAGAGATGAACACCCAGCCTGCAGACACAGGGCACAGCACTGATGGAGAGCCCCGCCAAGGAAAATGAGAAATGATGTTTCCCTGAGCTTAGCCCAGCCCTTGTCCATTGTCTTAGAGAAGTTCCAAGCTTTCAGGCTCCAGAGGAAGCTCTGGCAGAACACAAACGTGCTCTGCATGTTTCAGAAGTTCATCAAAGTCCTTCTCTCCTCAAAGCCCCCAGGCCCCATGGAGCAGGAGGGGGGCGCAGAGGGGTGGGGGTACAGGGAGGTTGGATGGTGATGGATGAACTGCCAGGGAGGGACAGGAGAACACAGGGACGGCAGTCAGGCAGCCCAGACGGAGCACTCACCATTCTAGACCTTCACCCAGGCCAGAGACAAATTTCTTTCCATGTGTGAGGGGTTGGGGACATGCCAGATTATGGGGAACTAAAGGAGAACAAGAAAATATGATTACTGTCATTTATTTTGTCCAAGTTCCACCTGGTAGCAGCCAAGAGGCTCACAGAAAGCTACAGACTTGTTCCTCCACCTCAAAACCCAGGAGGGACATTTCGATTCATAGCTGAAAAGCTAGCAGAAGAAAGAAATTTCCTTTTTGTTTTTAAAGCAAAACAAACAAACAAAAAACTTTTTTAGACCTCTGGTTAAAGCAAAAAGCCTGAGGCAGGGAATGAGGCACACATTGCTGTCTAATCCAGCCACTGTGATGGCTGACTGCAGCAGCTGAGTGCAACAGTGTGCATATATTTGTGTGTGTGCTTATGTGTGTATGTGTATGTGTATGTGGTTGTGGTTGCCTGTGTGCAGATGTCTGCTGGCAGGAGACTGGAGGTAAGTGGGGAACAAGATAGTATTTGTGTTAAATAAGATGATTTTCATATTCATCACAGGTATAGGAGAGAATCTTTGTCTAATATTTGGGTGGTTTTCTCGCTTTCATACTTGTGGAATACCGGCAGTGTGCTACCGAGACCCCACACATTTGACTATGTCTCATCTGACATGACCTAGGAGGGATGCTGCCTCTCCTGGGCTCCCACCCCAATCTCTCCAGTCCCCAACACTATTCTGAGCAACACACATAAAAAGGCTTAGGAAACAACTTAGTCTAATTTATACTTCTGTAAAAGATGCTTATTCCATCACAATATCACACCTCCCTATAGGCCCTATCTCCAAACACAGGGGGATTAGGGCTTCAACATATAAAGGGGGAGGGGGACACCCAGTCTGTAGGTGGGGTTTGGGCATCTGTCATTTGTGTTAACAACTCTTCCAGGTGATTCTGCTGTGCATAATGGCACATAATCCAGGGCTTGTGCCTAATGGCCCTAGGTTGGAGAACTCTAATTCCTGCCTTCCTTGCCATATGAGTAGCACAGGCTGCCCGTGGAGTAGGCTGTCCTGCCCAGTACCTGGTCTTGCTCACTTGGCTGTGTTTGGTCATGGCCTCACCATGGGGCTCCAGGCTCTGCTGCTGCTGACCTACTGCTTACCAGCCTTGGAAAACTGGGCGAGTCATTTCCCTTCCCTTGGCCTCAGTCTCCTCATCTGACAGTGAGGGGCTTGCACAGAAGAGTCTCTGCAAAGTCCCAACTGACATAAAACTCTGATCCTTGAGAGTAACATTCTAGGGGCTTCCATTAGGCCCAATTCACAGTTTTAGCATGGAATTTTAAAAAGCATTCAGGGCTCCTTATCCCATTCCAACTAAGAATATAGTATCGCCCATGCAAAATGCTCAACCAAAAAAGTGCCTGGCATGTCGCCACCCTGTGAAATCTAGGTGTCAGGGAGATCAAAGTAGAGGTTGTCCTTTTTCTTTGAAGTCGGACATGCCATGTTCTTACCATGAGTCAAAATCCTTTCCTTATTCAGTTCAGGACACAGGTTTATCTCTGGCTTCCCGGGACTCATGGATTTTCTCCCCTGAACAAAGCATAGTGCATCTCTACAACCTCTCCAGGCTCCTGGGTAGAGATGAGACTTTGGGAAGAATGTTGAACCATTTTAGCAGGCATGGGTAAGTGACATATAAGCCCTACACACCCAGTATTAGAAGCCAAGAAGGGGTGAGGAGGGAGGGGAGTTCACCTCTGCCCTTGCCGCCCTGGTTAGCTTTGTCCAGCCTCAGCAGACAAGACCCTCTCACTTCCTTTTGTCTTCCTAGGCCTCTTCCCGCTTTGCCTCCTCCTCTGCTCTTCTTGATGCTTAGAATGCTGCTCTTTTCTGTCTACATAAATATACTTATTTTCCAAAGCCTAAAGAGTATATATGAGGGACCAGGGAGAGTGAGAGGCAGAAGGAGGAAATTCTCTGAATCATTCCAGCCTACGTGATCTTCCTCTGCTATAAATTACTGTTGCACTTGTGATCCTGACCATTGGCATCCCCTATTCCAAGCCCAGAGAGGCAAGCACTGTGTGGATTCTGCACAGCACTGAATCCCTAGGGTCTGAAAGATGACCTGGCCCAGAGTGAGTGCTTGGTAACTATTTGTGAAGTAGGGGAATGAGTGAGCCACAAGTCATCGTTACCTTACAGTCCCTGCCTCCTCTTGTGGTCTGTTTCAGGGACTGTGTCTTCATGCCTTGGTTCTAAGATAGACACAGACTGTTCACTTTTTTTTTGAGATGGAGTCTCGCTCTGTCACCCAGTCTGGAGTGCAGTGGCGTGATCTGGGCTCACTGCAAGCTCCACCTCCTGGGTTCACGCCATTCTCCTGCCTCAGCCTCCCAAGTAGCTGGGACTACAGGCACCTGCCACCACGTCTGGCTAAATTTTTTTGTATTTTTTAGTAAAGACGGGGTTTCCCCATGTTAGCCAGGATGGTCTCGATCTCCTGACCTTGTGATCCACCCGCCTCAGCCTCCCAAAGTGCTGGGATTACAGGCACTTCTTTCTTTTTATCTCCAGAACCTGCAAGGAGCCTGGTCCACTGTATGCACTCAATGAATGCTGGAGTGAATAAATGAAGAGCCATGTTGGAACTGGCATTCAGCACTGAATGGGAGAACCTCCTGGGGAGGTTGATGGTGGAAATGCGAAAAGGTGTGGAAGGAGAGCAGGCACAAGTCCACCTGTAGCCACCCAGATGTCCTGGGGCAGTGTGGCCTCCATGGGAGGGCTGTGATGGAGCCTTCTTCCAGATAGTGTGTCAGCTGGCTTAGCAGGCACCTCTGGTGGCCCCTGCTGCAGCTGTGGACAGCAGTTGTGTGTCGCTTTCTCTTGCTCTAGGCTCTGCCCAGTATATCTGCCTTCACCCACACCACTCTGATCCTACAGTGGGAGACCTGGGAAAGATCCCACTTCATACATCTCCACGTGTTGCTTGAGAGTTCTGGGAGAAGCCACAGCTCCTGGAGCAACAGAGGAGAGATGCCTCTGCAAGACCACTTTCGGGTGGACAGAAGGGTTGGGCAGGATGGAGTCCCCTTGCCAACAACAGTGGCCCGTCCTGTAACCATCCCTTATACTGACTTTTCCTCCTTCCATCTCTCTCTCTCCCTGTCTCCCCACATATACTATTTAGGCTCTGAAAAATAAGTACATTTAGGTGGAGAGAGAGAAGAAAGCATAAAGAAAAGCAGAGGAGAGACAAAGAGGCAAGGAGCCTAGAAAGAGAAAAGGATGAGAGAGGCCGTTTGCTGCAGCCAGCTGTGTGGTTCACGGTGGAGCTTGTACGCTAAAAGGGTCACAGTCTACAGGACAAATCAGTGCAGGTACCAGACCCATGCTGATTATCAAACACTATAAATACAGCAGGAAGGGCAGGGAAGAGGGAGAGTCCAAACTCGCCTGGGCACGCGTGTATGAGCAGCAGCCCCGGCAGAGCAGGCACCTCCGCAGGTCCCCTCCATTTAATAATGTGAGGCTGCATTGCCAAAGCCATCCACTCCAAAGCCATCACTTGTGGCTCTCAATCAGTTGTAGATTGGCTTAATCAATCCTAAACAAGAGGAGCCCCATGCCATCTTCATGATGCATGGACTAAGACATAAATATGTAAGCAGTTCTATATTAACATTAATTAGCAGCAGTAGCCTGGAAGTGGTTAGCATAACACTGGGAATCGCTAATGGAATTGTGTGTCTTTTTCCTGCACCATGAGCATTGAGAATCATGCATAATGTAAAAGCATAGATTGCAGCTGGTAGCAGCAGGCTGGATCACAGGAGATGATTTTGACTTTTTATGATCATGAAGAACTACCTTTCAATCAGGCCCCCAAAGCAAATACTAGCCTACAGCCCTGGGGGTGCAGAATCACACTACATAACAGTAAATAACAATCCTGCTCAGAGGCCCCAAAGCTGGGCTTTTTATTTATGTTCTGTCCATATTTATAGAGTCTAGAAGGAGTGCAGGCGGTGACAGAAAGCAGGTGCCACCTGACCATAGGGGAGGCTGATTGAGACACGGGAGATGAGCTCAAGCTGAGAACAGATAGCTGAGTTCTGGCTGGGCAGAGGACGGTCAGCCTGGAGGCGTCATGGATGCACCACCTTCTATACTCAAAATTGCTCAGACTCAGGAAAGACGAGCTACTGGAGAAGCCAAGCCCGTTTAATGGTTTCAGCTCATCTCCTGGTAATAGGGCCTCATCAGTGGGTTAGAACAAGGAAAAGTGGGGAAAATTCTGGCAATCTCCTCAATTTAGCCTTTTGGTCTCCATCACCTGCCTTTTCTCACCCACTACAATCTATTGCAGGGTTTTTTTCCAACAGCAATATTGAGATATGATTCACCTACCATAAAATTCACCCATTAATTAAACGGTTTGGCATCTATTACATTATTTGCAAAATTATGGTGAAATATACATAACAAAATGTACCATTTTCACCATGTTTAAGTATACAGTTCTGTGCATTACATACAGTCACACTGTTGTGCAGCCATCACCACTATCCATCTCTAGAACGTTTTCATCACTCCAAACAAACTCCCTACTCATTAAACAATAACTGTCCATTCTCTCCTCCTCCCAGCCTCTGGTAACGTCTAATCTACCTTGCCTCTATGAATGTGTCCGTTCTAGATATTTCATATCAGGGAATTATATAGTTGTCTTTTGTGTGGTTTATTTCACTTAGCATAAAATCTTCAAAGTTCATCCATGTTGTAGCACATATTAGAATTTCATTCCTTTTTATGGCTGAATAATATTCCACTGTACACATATTCCACATTTTATCCATTCCATCCATTGATGGACACTGGAGTTGTTTCTACCTTTTGGCTATAGTGAATAATGCTATAAACATTGGTATATTAGTCTGCTCTCACACTGCTAATAAAGACATACCCAAGACTGGGTAATTTATAAAGGAAAGGGGTTTATTGAACTCACAGTTCCACATGGCTGGGGAGGCCTCGCAATCATGGTGGAAAGCAAAGGAGAAGCAAAGTCAGGTCTTACATGGCAGCAGGAAAGAGAGCTTGTGCAGGGGAACTCCCATTTATTAAACCATTGGATCTCATGTGGCTTATTCACTATCACAAGAACAGCACAGGAAAGACCCACGCCATGATTTAATTACCTTCCACCAGGTCCCTCCCATGACACACGGGAATTATGGGAGCTACAATTTGAGATTTGGGTGGGGACACAGTCAAATCATATCAATTGGCCTATAAGCATCTACTTGAGGTCCTCTGTTTAGTTCTTTTGTATATATACACAGGAGTGGAATTGCTAGATCATATGCCAATTCTATGTTTGGCTTTTGAGGAACTGTCAAACCATTTTCCATAGTACCATTCAAACGGTACATTCAAAATATACCATTTTGTAGGAGGGTTCCAATTTCTCTACATCCTCACCAATACCTCTTATATTTTCCATTTTTTGTTTTGTGTGTGTGTGTGTTTATAGCCACTCTAGTAAGTATGAAGTGGTATCTCCTTGTGATTTTGATTTGCACTTCCCTGATGACTAATGAAGTTGAGCATCTTTTCATGTGCTTATTGGCCATCTGTATGCCTTCTTGGGGGAAAGTTGTATTAGTTTGCTAGGGCTGCCATAACAAAGTGCCACAAGCTGGGTTAAACACAGAAGTTTATTTTCTCTCAGTTCTGGAGGCTAAAAGCCCCAGACCAAGGTGTCAGCATGACTAATTTCTGCTGAGGCCTCTCCCTTGGCTTATAAATGGCAGTCTTCTCCTGTGTCTTCATATAGTCTCTCTTCTGCGATTGTTTATGTGCTTTCTTCTGTGTTTATGCTCTAATCTCCTTTTCTTATGAGGACTAGGACTCACCCCAGTGATCTCATTTAACCTTAATTACCTCTTCAGAGACCGTGTATCCAAATACAGTCACATTCTGAGTACAGGGGGCTAGGACTTCAACATATAAATTTTGGAGGAAACATTCAGCCCATAACAAAGGTCAGTTCAAGTTCTTTTTGCCTCTCACCCCCTCTTTTTTGAGACAAAGTCTCACTCTGTTGCTCAGGTTCAGAGTATAGTGGCATGATTTCAGCTCACTGCAGCTTTGACCTCACAACTCAAGTGATCCTCCCACCTCAGCCCCATGAGTAGCTGGGACTACAGGCACGCAGCAACACACCCAGCTAATTTTTGTATTTTTTGTAGAGATGGGATTTTGCCACGTTGCCCAGGCTGTTCTCAAACTCCTCAGCTCAAGCAATTCTGCCTGCCTCAGCCTCTTAAAGTGCTGGGATTACAGGCATGAGCCATCACGCCAGCTTTGCCCATTTTAAAAATTGGGTTGTAATCATAAGTTTTGATGTTGAATGTGTGTTTTATTATTCATTTTGGGGGTAGTGAAGGTGTCAGCAGAATAAGAAAGGTAAAGGTTATTGGGATTTTAGACTTGGAATGTTTCATGTTATCAGTTCTAAGCACAGTCACTGTCCCAAAGGAAATATCTCCATTTTTTCCCCACAGAAACCCAACCTTACTATGTATCTTCCAATAGGTAGTGCAGTAATAGTCATCAGAGGTAAACAAGAAATCACTATATTATGATTAAGCCAAAGTTAGTTTTCAAATGTCTGCTAGACTGTAAATTTCTTGAAGGTGTCATTTCTTTTTTTTTTTTTTTTTTTTGAGACGGAGTCACTCCGTTGCCAGACTGGACTGTAGTGGCACAATCTCAGCTCACTGTAACCTCTGCCTCCCGGATTCAACCGATTCTCCTGCCTCAGCCTCCCGAGTAGCTGCGAATACAGGTCACATGCCACCACACCCAGCTAATTTTTGTATTTTTTGTAGAGACAAGGTTTCACCATGTTGGCCAGGAAGGTTTCGATCTCTTGACCTGGTGATCCACCCACCTTGGTCTCCCAAAGTGCTGGGATTACAGGCATGAGCCACCACACCAGCTGTCATTGCTTACTCAGCTTTGAGTTGCAGTATGCCTCAGGCCATAAAAAACATTTTCTCATGTAATAAACACAATATCCCATGTGGTAAGTATAATAATCCCCATTCCACAGATGGGGCAACAGGGCTCACAGGGGTCAAGTAGCTTGCCCAAGCTGATGCAGCAAGCAGCAGAAGGAAAATGTGGGGTCCCGAATCTGTCCAATTCTTCTTTCCACTATACTATGATTCTTTTCTCCCTCAATGTGGAAATAAGATATGCATGCTCTTAAATCAGGAGAAGCATTCATTCCCATGAGATCTCTGAGTGAGCTGAGCTCATCTCCAACAAGTACATGTTGACCATTCGGAAGGTATCATTCACTATCTGTCTTCATAAAAGATGTTTCTGCCTTTCCCCCACTCCATGTTAGACCTTGCATACGAATTAAATAGATTTTTTTGTTAATAGACAAGAACTCAAGCCCAGGCAGTTATGTTCTGTTCATGGTAATTGTAATAAAGACATGGGATTCAAAAGAAAAAAAGCAAGAGGATTGGGGGCGGGTAGGCAAAGGGAAATGAGAAGTAAGTTTCAATACACCAAGAAATGGAAAACGGTCAACAGTTGTTCTCCTCTTTTGTTAATTCTTAATGCAAAACAAGTGATTCACAAATTATACACACTGGTTTCAGTCCTCTGCCTCTGAGATAAATTTCTCTTTGTGTAGACATTCAGATAGACCTGGGCTTTTCTTGTAATGGACAAGAAGCTTCTGCAGTAAGTCACAGCCCAACTCCACAGACTCTATCAGACAGCTGCTTCCCAAAGGGAAGGTGTCTCTCTGTTTCTCCCACAGTAGAAGCCTGTGCCATGATGAATCCAATCATATCTATTTAATAAAGCCTAATGGGCAGTCTTTCTCCAGTGGCTACATCAACCATCAGTCATCAACACTGTTAAACAAAGAAGAAATTCTAAAAATTCTAAGGAATTTTGCAAACATTACGCATTCTTCTCATGCTGAGATATTTGTTTTTTGAGGAAGGACATACACAGCCATGTGGTAACTTGTTTAATAATCAGCATTCATATATTCCATCTTTTTCCCCAGGAAGGAAAAATAATCCCATGCATAGAAACTGTCAGTGAAGTCCTTGTTTCATAAGGGGCAATCTGACTAAGGGTGTCCCAGAACACCTTTTTATATCTATATGTGTTTTTTTGTGTGTGTTTTACTTTTTGTTCTCAACATACTCATTGCTCCACAGGTATGGCCTAATACAGTACATGGTGGTGGGTGTCATGAGGACATGTTACACTTCGAGGGCCTGAATGATTGGGGTCAAAGGCTCTGTGGACAGTTTTATAGCCCAAATCACTTGCACTGTATCAAAGTCATCTGGTGTGTACTTTATATAGTTCTTCTGGTAGGTGACTATTTGGGTGGGCTCAGTAACTAGTGGGATTAGATGAATGTCTCTGACCAGCTTGGACACTTGTTTCCAGTGCTAGATTCAAAGCCTGGCAACATGTGTGGCCCTCTAAGAACAGGGATTCCAGAGCAATCCTGCAAAATGGTTTGGGTTGAGCAGTCAGGCAATGTCCAATGCTGTTACTCACTTTCTTATCCTGTTTCCCCTTTGATCCCACCCAACCAGTGGTGTGCTAGTAAATGTTCAACAACTGGCTCTCCAAATAATGCATGGAAATATATACATACATGAGGTGATTACTGATTTTACTGATATACAGAATGTGTATCATACAATTTACAAATGATAATAAAGTCTACAATTCATTGTAAATTCCATATAGCCAATTGATTCTCATTGATTCTCAATGCTTTTCTTGATTTTTGCCAAGCTCTTGTTTTCATAGCCAACCTATGTTTGCAGCTGATATATGAGTGCAGTTTTGATTAGAATGTTGACATTTTTGCTTGCATTAATAAGTATGGTGAAGGTGAAATAATGAAGATATACGTAGAAACACTACCTGATCATCAATGATTGGAGCAACTTCTTTGCTGATTCAGGTAACAGTTTTCTAATGCTAAAAGAATATTTCCTCAAATTTTTGTGCTATTGACAATGTAATGGCTACAGACATGACAATCTTTAAATTTAATATGGATAACATTAAGAGTCATCAGAACAATAAATCAAGCTTCGATTTATAGCAGTTGTCAATTTCCATGGCACAAATATCCCCACTATGGCTGACTTTAAGCTACCAAGCTGATGTCCTTGAACATGGATTTGGGAAGAGATGCCCAGTAGTGCCCCATGATATACTATTTGGATGATATAAGTGCAATAAATGTAAGTAATTCAAAAGGTCAGATGATATTAAAATAAGTAGAAAGTACTGAGGCTTTGAGTACTGTATTTTTAATACAATTTAATTACAAGTTTAGACAATTTAATAAACCTGCTGTGTTTAACAAGGGCTAAAAATTCTGGAAAATTTAACAATCAGTTCTTGCAAGCTATTAGAAGTCAGCTCCAGCATGCTATGCCATGCAACCCATAATAGGTTAGGTTATACCATGGACTTTTGGGAATGCTCTAAGCTGTAGGTAACAGGGTATATGACTAAAGCGTCTAGAAGATAGCCCTATGGAACTCAGTGATTTTTTTTTCATATTTGTAAAGTACTTAGAACAGTGACTAACAGATAATAGATGTCAATAAATACCTGTTGAATTAAGTTTATTAAAATAGAGGCATTTAGTAATCACACATTGTGAGAAGTCTAGGCACAGGTGATTCTAGAGCTGATCCCTCCAGGACTCTGGGTCAACCACTCTGTGAGGTTCTTGGCCTTTTCACTTTAGCTGAAAGGTGGCCACCATAGCCCTAAACACCAAATTCTTACAGCAAAATTTCTAAGAAAGGAAACAGGGAACAACCAGATTGATGACTGATGTCTCCTTGCCATTTTCCTGTTTTCTCAAGTAACTAGAACAGAATCCGCAGCAACTCTTTTCTAGACCCTCTGATGGGAGATGGGCAAAAAAAAGGAGGTTGGTGTTCCTATGACAGTCAAATAATTTCCCTGGTTTCCTACTAGGCCAATTCAAGGCAAGGAATCAAGTAATACAAATATTTATTTCGGTTCAAATATCTTTTTCTGACTAATGCATAATCATTATTCTGGAACTTTCCATTCTCCTTGAAGTATTTTGAAAATAAAATCTGCAATGACCCTCTCTAATTACCAAGTAATTACCCTTAGAAAGAAATCTTCTTTCTACCTTAATTACCTCTTAAGTGTTTATGTACAACTTGACTGAATGTGGTCTATATCAGATTACAAATTATTGCAGTCAAATTCTTTATAAACATAATTGTATTCTTTAAATCGCTTATAAAAATTTCCAAGTCCATAAAACATTTAGATGAGTTGCAATAAGGGAATTTGAACGTCTTTAGGAGTATCTTTTCCTGGGTTTTGAGTACCATATATGTTGTGATTAACAAAGAGAGCAATTGAAAGCCATTCACACATAAAACGTTTATACCCAAGTAACCTTCAAATATTTCAAAAAGCCCCTTTCTACCCAATACTCAGAAAGCACCCAAGGAAATAAATGCAGCTTACCTTGGGCTCCCAAGGTAAGGCATGGATTCTGGTCACTGGAGAAGATTCCCATCTGTCACCATCCAGACACACCTGTGGCAGGGAGAATCCCTGAGTTCAGGAAAAGGCAGCAAAGACACGCCAGAAATAATATTGACCAGGATTGACTCTCTTTTCAAATCAGGAAAGAGCCATAGGATTTAGAACCACAAGGGATTCTAGAGATGGTTTTCCTCACTTGTATCCAAAACTATGTTCTCCATTGTCAGTTCTTTCTGGGAAATGATTTTATACAGAGGATATCAGATTTTTTTTGTTTTACTCAAAACTTCTCAGGGGGCCAGGCGTGGTGGCTCACACCTGTAATTCTAGCACTAGCACTTTGGGAGGCCAAGGCGGGCAGATCACTTGAGGTCAGGAGTTCAAGACCAGCCTGGCCAACATGGTGAAACCCTGTCTCTACTAAAAATACAAAAATGGCTGGAAATCACTTGAACCCAGAAGGTGGAGGTTAAAGTGAGCTGAGATCGTGCCACTGTACTCCAGTCTGGGCAGCAGAACGAGGTTCTGTCTCAAAGAAAAAAAAAAAGCCAACAACCACTTCTCAGGAGGCTTGTATACTGTGAGTCTTTAAAATGTATGTGTATAACTACCTTTTCCAAACCTGATGTAACTATAGAACTTTTTTTGAATGGAACACTTTTTTTTGTTTTTGTGGGAAAATATATATACATGAAATTTACCATCTTAACCATTTTTAAGTGTATAGTTGTGATAAGCATATTTATATTGTTGTGAAACCAATCTCCAGAAATTTTTCATCTTGCAAAACTTAAACTCTGTATCTGTTCAACAAAAACTCTGCATGTCTTCCCCTACCCCTGGCAACTACCATTCTACTTTGTTTCTATGAATTCTACTACTCTAGGTACCTCGCACACATGGAATCATAGAGTATTTATCTTTTTGTGACTGGTTTATTTTATTTAGCATAACGTCCTCAAGTTTCATTCATGTTACAGCATTTGTCAGAATTTCCTTCCTTTTTAAGACTGAGTAATATTCCATTGTATGAATATACTACATTTTATTTATCCATTCATTCACTGATGGACATTTGACTTGCTGCCACCTCTTGGCTATTATGAATAATGCTGCTACAAACACAGGTGCACAAATAACTCTGCGAGATCTTGCTCTCGATTCTTTCGGATATATACTCAGAAGTGGAAATTCTGGGTCCTTTGGTAATGCTATGTTTAATTTTTGAGGAACGACCACTTTTTCCATAGCTGCACTGTTTTACATCCCCACCAACAGTGCCCAAGAGTGGAACTCCTTTTTTATTTTATTTTTTATTTTTTATTATACTTTAAGTTCTAGGGTACATGTGCACAACGTGCAGGTTTGTTACATATGTATACATGTGCCATGTTGGTGTGCTGCACCCATTAACTCGTCATTTACATTAGGTATATCTCCTAATGCTATACCTCCCCCAGCCCCACGACAGGCCCCGGTGTGTGGTGTTCCCCACTCTGTGTCCAAGTGTTCTCGTTGTTCAATTCCCACCTATCAGTGAGAACATGCAGTGTTTTTTTATGGCTGCATAGTATTCCATGGTGTATATGTGCCATAGTTTCTTAATCCAGTCTATCATTGATGGATATTTGGGTTGGTTCCAAGTCTTTGCTATTGTGAATAATGCTGCAATAAACATACGTGTGCATGTGTCTTTATAGCAGCATGATTTATAATCCTTTGGGTATAGACCCAGTAATGAGATGGCTGGGTCAAATAGCATTTCTAGTTCTAGATCCTTGGGAACTCCTTTTTTAAAGAACACTTTAACTAACATAAAACTCAATAAACACCAGTCTAGTCCAAATCCACCCTTTTAAAATGGAGAAGTAGAAGCTCAAGAGGGGAGGGACTTGTGCAATATCCCACAGTTCCTCAGTTGTGAGTCAGCCAGGGGCTTGCCGGGAAACAGACCACTCAGCTTCAGTTATGGAGAGAATTGAATATCGGAATTGCTTACAGAGGATGGGCAGCACTGCAGGGTGCCAATTAGGGATATAAAGACACTCAGGAAGAGCAACAGTGAGAAACACTTACCACCCTTTGGCCTAAAGAGGAAAAGAGAGAAAACGGCATAATTGAACCCAAGGAAACCTAGCGCCTTGAGGGCAGCTTGCTCAGCAGGAGCTGTCCTTGGAGGATGTGGTCGCCACCAGAGCCACAGCACAGAAGAAGCAGGTAAAGAAATACCCCGATTGTTCTCTCCTTCCGGCCATTGATCTCCTGCCTGGCTAAACCAACCCAAAGCCAGAGGGCAGGGGAACAGAGAGCATATACGGCTAAGTCCCTGAGTCCCAGAGGAGAGCAGAAATAGGTGAGGAGGAAAGATAAAGGAGGGAGGGTAGTGTTGGATGGACAATCTGGGGTGTCTGACGCAGAGGGTGTCTGTAGGTGGTTTTCTACACTCAGTGTTTGTCATAGAAAATTAAAAATTTAGAACGTTTAGGGCCAGGCCTGGTGGCTCATGCCTGTACTCCCAACATTTTGGGAAGCTGAGGCTGGCAGATAGTTTGAGGCCAGGAGTTCAAGACGAGCCTGGCTAACATGGTGAGACCCCTGTCTCTACAAAAAATACAAAAATTAGCTGGATGTGATGGCACATGCCTGTGGTCCCAGCTACTCAGGAGTCTGAGATGGGAGGATTGCTTGAGCATGGGGAGTCGAGGTTGCAGTGAGCTGTGATCGCACCACGGCACTTCGGCCTGAGTGAAAGAGCAAGACCCTGTCTCAAAAAAACAAAAAAAAACAAAAAAAAAGAAAGAAAGAAAAAGAAGAAAGAAAAGAAAGAAGAATGTTTAGGACATTAGAAAAAAGAAAATAAAAAATTTACCAACAATCTCATCACTCACAGAAACCCAAGTTAACATTTCTGTTTCCAGTGTATAACGTGTTGAAAGATGATATTGACATATGAAGTTGGGCCTGTTTTCACCGCTGTGCAACGGCAGCTCCAGAATGTCTACAGAAGGAACAAAGCGGCTGAAAGAAAGGACTAGACGTGAGTCCTGACATCACACTTACAGAGCAGGCACACTGGTTTTAATTGGATTGCGGGTTTATTTCGGGACCTATCTGGAGCTGCCAATGGAGACAAAAGGCTTTATCTTGAAGCTGCCATGTGCAGAGAGGCCTGCTCGTTTATTTTGGTAAGGTTCAGGAAGAAGGTGATGATTTATGTGGCAGATGAAAGCTCCCCTGCTCAAGGCACCCCCTTGACAATGCTGTAAAAGAACTAATATGAGGGTTCTTGGGGAAGGGAGATAATATATTTTACATGTAGAAGAATGTGAACTGTGGTGGCCAAAGGGCAGATTGTGTCACATTATGTCTTCCAAACATCACCACAACCTGCCCCATCCCACTTGCCCTTCTGGCAACATCACCTTGACACTTTTCTTGTGGTGGTAGTCTCAGTCCTCTCTTCTCGAATCTGGACAAAACTTGGGCTGCTGTCACCAGTATAATAAGTGAAGCGACTATGAACTTCCAAGGCTAGTTCTTAAAAATGCCACACACTCCTGCCTTGCTGTCTTGGGACACCAGTGCTTAGAACCCAGCCACAGTGAGGAAGCCCAAACCAGCCCATGTGGAGACGGCCCATGGAAAGGACACCTCTAGGCGTTTAGGCTGATAACTCAGCTGATAATGAAAGCTACTTGTGGTTTATTCTCTGGATTTTTCCTTGCCCACTCCAAGAAAGCCTTTGTGTTTTCTTCCCCCATGAATAGAATCAGAAGTAGATAGTTCTTAAATCCTATCACTCTTTTGGAGATTATATCCTGAGGACAGAAAGGAGAACAACTGGTGTTTGGAAAAGGGAGAGGGGACATAAAAGGAATGACCATATATAAGGGAGAGTCCCCCATACTAGAAAACTAGAACAGGGGTAAGCACAGGAACTTCTAACCCACTAAGTCCCTCAAAATGGCCAAGGATGGTGGCCAGACCTTAGGGGAAATGGCTGCTTGTTGTATAGACAGAGATTGGACTCCCAGCCCAGGACACTGCTTTGGCAGAGATTTCTGGATCCATGATGGCAAAGAAGCTGCAAAACTAGCAATGGGCCTCGGTGATGGGTTTCTCACAGGTAACCAGGTCAGACTAGAGGTCAGCTTCCAGGATAACTATTCCTGCTTATCATACCCCAGGACCTTTCTATATAATGGGGTACCCCCAAATGACTGAATTTTTTGCCAATGATGTAAGATGGTGGCTTGGAGTTTATTTTCATTTGACATTTTTAAAAAATGTTCCAAAACAGATTACTAATCCCTCCTACATGACATTCATAGAAATCATTAAAAAGATATAAAAAAGTAAACACGTAAGGGCATAGTCATGATTGGAAAGAAGAACACAAACTCTGGATGAACCAGAACCATACAGAATCTCTTTTTTAATTTTTGAGACGAAGTCTAGCTTTGTTGCCCAAGCTAGAGTGCAGTGGCACCTTCTCGGCTCACTGAAACCTCCGCCTCCCGGGTTCAAGCAATTCTCCTGCCTCCATCTCGCGAGTAGCTGGGACAACAGGCGCATGCTACCATGCCTGGCTGCTACATTTTGTATTTTTAGTAGAGACGGGGTTTCACTATGTTGTCCAGGCTGGTCTCAAACTCCTAACCCTGTGATCTGCCCACGTCGGCCTCCCGAAGTGCTGAGATTACAGGCGTGAGCCACTGTGCTCGGCCCAGAATCTCTTAAAATTGGAAAGTAGAAAGGCATAAAGAAGAAAACCTGCAGCCCAGCTGGGAGTGGGAGAATTCTGCTGTGAGCCTCAAGGGGTGCACCCGACCAAGAAGGGGGGATCCAGAAAGAGGACGAAGAACTCAGAGTGGCCAAGGTGAGCGCAGTGTGGTAGGGCAGCCTCCGGGCAGGGCACCTGCACCCATGGATGCAAGTGTGTGCCTTCCCCAGAGCAGCAGGTACAGGAACTCTGGGAGCAAGAGACGCAGCGCAATGCCCCGGATATGCCTTAAAGACCCACTCTGAGATGTCATCTCCTTACACACCACAGGAGCCTCTGCCAGGCTCACTAAAGCCAGTGTAGAGTAGCAGTGACAATGGCAGTTCCCACCCCATCTCAATCATCTGCGTGAACTATTATTAGCAGATCTTCTAACAGGGAACCTTGGCATTGATTTACATAAGCAGAATCAAATATTCCAGCAGATCCAGCATCAGAAGATAGAAATAAGTGAAAAAGGAAAAACTTTCATTAAAGAAGTAGGTTGGTGAATAGAAGCAGTGTGTGTGTGAGTGTGTGTGTGTGTACATGCACATATAAAATATCTTTAAATATTTAAGGACATAATGTGTGCGATCACAAGAATAGAAAGAGTCTGGGCGTGGTGGCTCATGCCTGTAATCTCAGCACTTTGGTAGGTCAAGGCGGGAGGATCACTTGAACCCAGGAGTTCAAGACCGGTATGGGCAACAGAGCAAGACCCCATCTCAAAGAAAAAAGAACCAATCAAAACTATTGGATGAACATTTTAATTGTTGAAACTTAAAAACCTAGTACGTGGGTGAAAAACAAAATAAGCACAGCTGAGAGGCAAATAGATTGGAAAATGGAACCATGGAATTTGCTCAAAATGACACAAAAATTAAGAGATTTGTAGAATAAATCTAGTTCCATCATCCATGTAATAGGAGTTACAAAAGAAGAGCCTAGAGAAATTAAAAGTAAATAAAATTTTAATAAATAGTTGATTAGAAATGTACAGAATTGAAGTAAGACATGAGGTCTCTGAAAGAAGCCATCAATACCCAGCAGGATAAACATTTTTAAAATTATCCAGACACAGTTGAGAAGAGAGAACATTTGCATCCACATGGCTTAAATATTAGGACCAAGGACAAAGACCACCTGCTTCAACATGACTTAATTATTTGCTCCAGGAAATCCTTGCCCAGAAAGATAAAGCTGTAAACCAATAAATAACTGCTATTTACTTTAGGAAATTCCTGCAAACCAGTTTGTCTGGGCAAATAGTTTGTGCATCTGGCCAGTTTTCCTCACAGGACAGCCATGTTTTCATCTGGGCAAAGAGCTCTTTTATCAAACAGTTTACTTATCAATATTTGCTTTGAGCCCCTAGCTTCACTGTGGCCACAAACCTAAACTATTAGTTACAAACTTTGCTCATCCCAGTCAATTCCCCAGCTTGAAAGAACTGCCTCAAATCTCATGAGCTCAGACCCCAAAATGCTATAAATATCCTCTCCTTACTTCTCCCTTTGAGCCATTGCTAAGGTCTCAAAGTGATGGTCTCCCTTACAGTAAGTTTAATAAACTTAGCTTTGCTTTATCAAAAGGTTATTTTGATAGATATTTTGGGAGTTGACACTTGAAAATCCATGAAGAAACTTCAACATGAAAACAAAAAGAAAATCCTTAAAATCTTCTGGGGAAGAATAAACTGGTTATTGACAAAAGAAAAATAATATGGCCAGGCATGGTGGCTCATGCCTGTAATCCCAGCACTCTGGGAGGTTGAGGTGGGTGGATCACCTGAGACCAGGAGTTCGAGAACAGCCTGGCCAACATGCTGAAACCCCGTCTCTACTAAAAATACAAAAATTAGCTGGGTGTGGTGGTGGGCACCTGTAATCCCAGCTACTTGGGAGGCTGAGGTATGAGAATCGCTTGAACTCAGAAGGTGGAGGTTTCAGTGAGCCATTGCACTCTAGCCTGGGTGACAAGAGTGAGACTCCATCTCAAAAAAAAAAAAAAAAAAACTGATTGACCTCAGCCTTCTTGACAATAACCATGGGCACAGGGAGACCTTGGAGCAATTTTCTTCAATATCTAAAGGAAAATAATTTTGAACCTAAAATTTTCTAGCCAGACAAGCTATCCTTTAAAATTGAAGTCGGCAAACTATAGCCAATGGACCAGCCCCATTTTTACAAATTGTTTTGGAATACAGTCATACCCATTATTTATGTAGGTATCATTTGTGGCTGCTTTTGCACTACCTTGGCAGAGCTGAATAATTGCAACTGAGACCATATGGCCACAAGTCTAAAATACTTACTATTTGGACGATTTAAAAGGGCTTGCTGACACTTGCTTTAAAATAAAGACATTCAAAAACTAACAGATGCTGGCGAGGTTGCGGAGAAAAGGGAATGCTTATACACCAATGGTGGGAATGCTTATACACCAATGGTGGGAATGTAAATTCGTTCAGCCACTGTAGAAAGCAGTTTGGAGATTTCTCAAATAACTTAAAACAGAGCTACCATTAGACTCAGCAATCCCGCTATTGGGTATATGCCCAAAGGAAAAATAAGTCTTTTTACCAAAAAGACACATGCGCACGTATGTTCACTGCGGCACTATTCACAATAGCAAAAACATGGAATTAACCTGGATGCTCATCAACGGTGGACTGGATAAAGAAAATGTGGTACATATACACCATGGAATACTGTGCAGCCATAAAAATAATGAAATCATGTCTCTTGCAGCAACCTCCATTATCCTAAGTAAACACAGGAACAGAAAACCAAATACCATGTGTTCTCATTTATAAGTGGGAGCTAAGCATCGGGTACACACAGACATAAAGATGAGAACAATAAACACTGGGGACTACTAGAAGGGGGAGAGATGAAAGGGGCCAAGGGCTGAAAAACTACCTATTAGGTACTATGTTCACTACTTGGGTAAGGGGATCATTTGTCCCCAAAACTTCAGCATCACTAAATTTACCCATGTAACAAACCTGCACATGTACCCCTATATCCAAAATAAAAGTTGAAATTATAAAACTTTCTAAAATTAAGATAAAGACATTTGCAGATATGTGAAATCCCATAAAATTCACTATCCAATTATCCTCCTTGGAAGAATTACTGAAAATTATGGGGCAGTGGGAGGGACGGTTCCAGAAGGAAGAGATGGCAGGTATAATGCAATGAGCTATAAACACAATAGTAAAATTTATTTTTACATTAAAATAAGTAGTAAATGTTTAAGCTTTATGTTTTGACATCCCATGCAATGTTAAAAGCAATGGAAGCAGGTGAGATTTTAAGTAGGGAAAACTAAAAGGTCAGTAAAGTTTTTCTTCTCAGTGGGACTGAGGAAAGCAGAGGAAAAAGATAACTGCAGACAAAGCTTATTAATTCTAGATAATTTCTAGGTAATTATTAATTCTAGACCATGTTAAGTATTTAAGTATTTGATATAAAATATGTACATTTCCAACTTACAGAAGGTAAAAGTGGAAAAATGAACCACTAATTAAAGGCAACTAGAAAGCCCAGTAGGAGAACACAAATTAAGAAAATAAGAATAAACCCAAACATACCAGTGAATTCCATAAATATAACTAAGGGACTTAGTTCATGTATTAGTCCATTTTCACACATACCCAAGACTGGGCAATTTACAAAAGAAAGAGGTATAAAGGACTTACAGTTCCACATAGCTGGGGAGGCCTCACAATCATGGTGGAAGGTGAAAGGCATGTCTCACATGGCGGCAAGGGAAGAGAGCTTGTGCAGGGAAACTCCCATTTTTAAAACCATCAAATCTCGTGAGACTTACTCACTATCAAAAGAATAGCAAGGGAAAGACGCACCCCCATGATTCAATTACTTCCCACCAGGTTCCTCCCACAACACGTGGGAATGGTGGGAGTTACAATTCAAGATGAGATTTGGGTGGGGACACAGTCAAACTATCAGTTCAACCTTGTGTTGATGATGTGTATACTTTGTGGCTGGCATTATTATAGGCACTAGAGACACCACTATTGATGGCTGTCATGAAGCTTACACTTTAGTAAGGAAACAGACCATCAACCAATAGGTATGTTATATAATCTCAAATTTAGGTTTTAGAGAGAGAAAAGGCAGAGTTAGGGGTTGGAGAACAATATAGGTCCGTCAACTTGGAGGCTATTGTCTTAGTCTAGGCGATATGTGATGGGGACTTGGATTAGGGTGGTATTTGTAGAAGCAGTGACAACTTACAGAACTGGGAAGATATTTTGAAAAAGATGACAGGATTTGCTGATGGAATCTATGAGAGGTGAGGGGGAGGTTAGGTTAAATTGGTGAAGGGGATCAGGACTTGCCACCCCAAAACATGCCATTTTGGCATAAAAATTATTTTGAGCTGAAGGCAATTGAGAATGAACAGGTGCAGGGAGTTCTCTGCCATCCCCCATCCACCTAAAAATAGGGCATACATTTCCCTTTGTAAAGGTGTCCCCCTCTTCTGTCCCAGGAAGAGGAGAGTAACTCTTATCCCCTGAGATGGAGAGGTGGCACCGAGATGAGTCTGCATAAACACAACTTACTAAAATAACCCTTTTCTTCCATTTGTTTCCCTCCATATATTTCCTCGTCATTTCCCCACAATTTGTTATCCCTTTAAGCCCAAAGCCCCTTTCCTTTATCAAAATGATATTCAGGCCTAGTGTCTGACCCCTTCTTTGAGTTTTACTTCTCTTCTCTCAACTCCCATACATATAACTATTAATACAAATTGTGTCTTTTGTTTCTTTAATTCACGGGTCCCCATCACTAAACTTAAGAGGGTAGAGGAAAAGTTTTTCCTTCCCTACAGCATATTAAAAGGAATATTCAATTTAATATTAAAACACATACACACACAAACACAAAATCAACTACTTATATCCAGTTTATAAGACACAGACTATAGTAGACACTTGGGACTCCACCCAGACCCTTTTTCAGCCTGGTGAAGCCACCCCCAGCTGCTGTGGGTATTTGTTCTTAAAGTCTCATGGGCTGCCTGCCTTCTCTAGAGAACTGCTGACTGCAGCTGTCCCACCAGGGTGGTTACCCAACCAAAAGCCCTCCAGGTGGCAAAAGAGGAGCTGCCTTTAATGGTTAATCATGTCATAGGACACCCTGATAGGATCCAATTTCTTTCCTGCATTACACACATTTCTGTCAACTATTATCTTGTAAGAAAGTAGAAATGTTGAGCCCTGTTGGGATGTCCTGATTTCAGTTTAGAGTGGAGTGAGATGGTGGAGTAAAAACTTTCATCTCCATTGCCACATCATTCTGAACCATTGTGAAAGGATATTCCAATCTCGAAGAAGAGTCCTCAAAAGAGCAAAGCGAAGAGAGCATTTACAAGAAACATTGAATGCAAGAAGTACCTTTTTTCATTATAATATTTTTAAACATAAGCAATTACTTTCAGCTGCTCTCAATACTCATGCCTACGATATTTTAACAGCCAGAAAGAAAAAACATTCAAATAGCATAAGCAGTAAGAGTCAGTGATGTTTTTGTTTTGTTTTGGTTTTGTTGTTGTTGTTTTTTAGTGTAACCAAAGGCTGGTTTGCAGGACACACGCCTGTAATCCCGGAATTTGGGAGGCTGTCATAGGAGGATTCCTTGAAGCCATGAGTTTGAGACCAGCCTGGGTAATGTAAGATCTAATCTCTACAAACTTTTTTTTTTTTTAAGATTAGCCAGGCATGGTGGCACATGCCTGTAGTCCCAACTACTTGGATGGCTGAGGTGGGAGGATTGCTTGAGTCCAGGAGTTCGAGGCTGCAGTGAGCCATGATCACACCACTGCAGACCAGCCTGGGCAATGAAGCAAGACCCTGTCTATAAAAATAAATAATATAAACAGAATTTTTCTGGGAATAAATTTTTGACATATTCCTTACAAAACTCACTGATAAAACATTAATATGATTTCTTGCAGATCAGCAAGACACTTAAATAATAAAAATTTTTTCCGACCATAGTCTCTCCTCATGCCAGTTTATCACATAAAGTATTTTATTTTCCACTTCCTATTAAATGAATTAAAAATAAAATGGATGCTGTGCCCTATCTCATTTTAGTAATAGACCATATTGAACTATCAAATTCACTTCCTATTGCTGTAATAACAAATTATTACAAACTGAGTGCCTTAAAACAATGCAAATTGATCATCTTGCATTTCTGGGGGCCAGTCTGAAATGGGTTTCAGAAGGCCACAATGTCGGTGTCTGCAGAGCTGCCTTCCTTCTGGAGATTCTAGGGGAGAATCCATTTTCTTGCCTTTTCCAGTGCCTAGGGGCTGCCTATGTTCCTTGACTCATGGCCTAATTCCTCCACCTTCAAAGCCTGCAACGTGAGGCTGCCCTTCTCATGCTGCTGTCTTTCTGGTTCTCTCTCTTCTTTCTCCCTCTTCCACTTATCAGCATCCTTGTCATTACACTGGGCCCACCTAGACAACCCAGACTCATCTCAAGTTCAGTTGACTGGAAACTTTGATTCCTTCTAAACCCTAATTCCCCTATGCCATATAACTGAACATATTCACAGGTCCCAGATACTAAGATACAAACATCATTGTGTAGCTGGCATTTTGCCTATCACAACTATTAAGAAACAATTCTAATAAAATATAGTTTTAGGTTTATTATTTATCAAAGTTTGTAATATATTATTCCATATTAATACATTAATATATTATTTTGATCAATTATATTCTAATTTAAGTTATAGCTAAATATAAAATAAACTTCTTGTCACTAAAAGCCTGATATTCATAAGAAATAAAGCAAGATTTTTAATCAATAGACATAATTTTACTGCAAACAAATTTAATGGAGTGAGTACTAAAGACTTTCAAGCATAAAATTCCATTATATTTACTAGATAAAATTCTATGGGAGAAGTAGAATAGAAATTTAAGCCAAGGAGAAAGATGAAATATACATTTTCCCAATGTTTAGGAAAGGTTTTTTGTGTATACATTTGTAAAATATGACAGTGTATAACAAATCTCTATGGCATTTAGGTTCCATTGGATATATTTAAAAGTATAATTGACAGATTTGCTTTAAAATGTTGATACCATCAAATCTCACCAACTATTGCTGAGCAAAAGAAGTCAAATGATATGATTCATTTATATACTCAGGACAGTCCTCCCTGTGATCTTGGACCGACCCAGTTCTCCCCCACCTCTCACCCCTACCCCCATTCTCACTTGTAGTTCTCAAGAACAGCTGTAGAATGTGCTGGGATGGGGGAGCTGGCCAGAACAACCCAGACTCTATTCATGGCCCTACCCTAGAAACAAGATGTCCTTCAACACTTTAGCCCAGCAATTCACGTTTCCCCGGGGCATAAAACCTTAGGTACAAAGCCCACGGCAGACTGCTTTTCAGGGTCCCTCAGCTGTAATAGAAATGGGTCATGCACAGTCAAGATTCCATCTGTCCTGGGCAACTTTCCAGAGCTTGAGGGGAATGGCTTATGGTGGATCCTAGGCTTCTGTCATCCCTTGCTGCCTATCTGTGAGTAATGAACCTGCTCTATGTAATTTGTTGTGTGTGGGGGTGCTCTGTCTCACCAGACTCAGAGAAGTTGGTAACTAGGGCACTGTGAACTTATTTCACAAGATAAAATTCAAAAATAAGCAAACTAGTCAATAGTATTAAAAGTCAGGATGGGCCAGGCATGGTGGTTCACACTTGTAATCCCAGCACTCTGGGAGGCTATGGCGGGTGGATCACCTAAGGCCAGGAGTTCAAGACCAGCCTGGTGAACAAGGCAAGACCCTGTCTCTACTAAAACTATAAAAACTAGCCTGGCATGGTGGTGTATGCCTGTTGTCCCAGCTACTTGGAAGGCTGAGGTACGAGAATCGCTTGAACTCATGAGGTGGAAGTTGCAGTATGCTGAGATTTCACCACTGCACTCCTGCCTGGGCAACAGAGCAAAACTGTGTATCAAAAAAAAAAAGGGTCAGGATGCTGGTTATCCTTGGAATGGAGCAGGGAGTGACTGGAAAGGGGACAGGAGGCTCCTGGGAGTCTGGTAATGCTTTATATAATGTATAACCAGTCCAGGTGCTGGTTATACAGGTGTGCTCACTTTGTAGAAATTCATGAACTGTACACTTATGCTTTATTCACTTTTCTGTATGTGAGTTATAATATAATAACATCATTATTTAAGATGCCAATATAGCCTTTATGCATTATGGATATTTGTACACTGTTATTTATCTTTCAGATATTTTTCTCGCTCTGACAGTTGTACTTTAACTGCTTTATAGAAAACTGGACGAAATTGACAAGAAGGCAATTCAAAGAGGGTGCCATACATTAAATAGCCAAACAAACATGAAACGACATGCAGTTTCACTGCTAACCAGGGAAATGCAAATGAATACAACATATAACTCTTTCACTCAAACTGGAAAACTTTCTAAAGGTTTATAACATACACTGTTGACAATGAGAATAGGGAAAGAGGCATGCATATGATTTTGGTCAGGGTATAAAATAGTACAGAATTGCTGAAAGGCAGGGTATTAGTCCATTTTCACGCTGATGATAAAGACATACCCGAGACTGGGTAATTTATAAGGAAAAAGCGGTTTAATGGAGTTCCACGTGGCTGGGGAGGCCTCACAATCATGGCTGAAGGCAAAAGGCACATCTCACATGGCAGCAGACAAGAGAAGAGAATGACAGCCCAGCAAAAGGGGTTTCCCCTTATAAAACCATGAGATCTCGTGAGACTTATTCACTACCATGAGAACAGTAGAGGGAAACCGCTCCCATGATTCAATTATCTCCCACCAGGTCCCTCTCACAACACAAGAGAATTATGGGAACTACAATTCAAGATGAGATTTGGGTGGAGACACAGCCAAACCATATCAGGCAGCTTGGGAGCCTTCTGACATTCTTGAGCCGCTGATTTTAGGTAACCAACCATCTATCTGCAAATCTCTAGAGAAGAAAATAAACCCTAATAATTTTTTTAATCTCAATATAGATACCTCCACCTCCATCCAAATTCATACCTTGTGAATTCAGGAACCAAACAGACTCAGAGTTTGGGTAAATCCCTCATTATCTGAACTCTCGCTACACAGCATCCAAAATTTAGAAATTGAAACATATTATATTTACTATTAATATTATTCAAACATTACATTCTTTTGAACCATTTAAACTTACCGTCAAATTTTTTGTTGTTGTTGTTTGAGACAGTTTCACTCTGCCACCCAGACTGTAGTGCAGAGGTGCAATCTAAGCTCACTGCAGCCTCCACCTCCTGGGTTAAAGCGATTCTCCTGCATCCGCCTCTTGAGTAGCTGGGACTACAGGCACCAACCACCACACCTAGCTAATTTTTTGTGTTTTTAATAGAGATGGGGTTTCACCATGTTCACCAGGTTGGTCTCAAACTCCTGACCTCAGGTGATCTGCCTACCTTGGCCTCACAAAGTGCTGGGATTATAGGCATGAGCCACTGCGCCCAGCCTTACAGTGAATATTTTTAAATGCCAACTTAAAAATGTACAATGGGGAGGTGGTGTAAATTTTCGAAAAAATCTTTTAAAGCAAAAATTTTTGAAGAAAGCAGTCTTAACATGCCTCTTTTGAAATATATTCTTCAAGCAGACCAAAAATAAGCAAACAAAAATCCATAGGAGTTTATGTACACAATTAACAAGACTAAACAACTAATGTTTTCTGTTTCCCAAAGCAGAGAATATGCGTTTTTTTCAAATACCCACTTCATATTTTGAAAAAATAGCCCTATTACAGGCCACACAAAGCTCAAAATAGTTCAAAAAATTGATATCATACTTTCCCAATCACTCCCCACGAAATAATGTTTTAGCCCCAACATATTTTTGCCTGGAAATGTTTAAACATGCATATACAAAGCCTTGAATTAAAGAGGACATCAACAGAGAGGGAAAAAAAGAAACTAACATTTCTTACACTTCTCATGTGCCTGTGGGGTTCCCCTGGGTCTCCCCACGTTGACACCCAGCTGCCACACTTGCCATGCCCCCTCCACTGAGGGCACCTCCCTGTGGCCAGGGCTCTCCCCACCTCCCCCAGCCAGTGTAACTAGCAGGCAAAGGCACCCAAGAGGCGGGGCTGCAGCACATTGCTTGGGCCCTCCGCACGCTCCCAGATAACCTTCTTAAGGGGCTCTGCTGGTGGAAATTCCTGTCCTTCTATGACGAATTAGTGCTGTCTTACTGTTACACACTCGATGTCTATAACCCCTCCTTTCTTTTGGTTATGAACTCCTTTTCAGTTGCCTCCAGAAAGATCTTAGTTCATTTTATTCTTGGACTTCATATTTTTCCTCAGCCTAAATTTTCTGATGAAAAAATCTCTTTTTTGTTTTATTATAAGGCTTTGGCTTTTGGCTCTTGTTTAACTGGCTTGATGGTATATAGCTCCTCAAATCATCTTTGGAAATAGATATGGTATAAATATAAAACATATGTATACAAACAAATAAAACTTAAAGGGTGAAATTTTCAGGATAGGCTGGAGATCGTCAAAGGTGATATTTTTTGGCAGCTAAGCTCTTGATGTATTGTAGAGTGACCATCTCCCCGACCACTCTGTACAAGAAATTTCCTCCATTCAGAAACAATATAGATTGAACACTGAGAAAACCTTGAATACGGTTATCTCCTGTCCTGAAGATGGTTCAAAACTGCGAAGGAAGAAATGCCTCTTCTGGAAAACTGAGAGTTTAATATTCTACAGACAACCCTGTTGGGGACCCCACGGCAATTTCCCGTAGTAATTAACACATTAGCTCTTGGGAGGTCACAACCGTCATTCTGTGCAGAAATGGCTGAAAAAAAGATACAAGAGTTGCTTGGGGAACACAGTCATTTATCCAACCTCTGAGGTAGAAGAACCTGCAATTCCAGTTGTATTATAAACAGTCACTCAGAAAGTAGAGATAGCTGTATTTGCAATTTGGCACATTGCATCCCCAGTCATTCTTAACATGCTTTAGTCGGTTTTCCAACAAGCGGCCACTACAAAAACAAGCCGAACCTTTCGATCTTAAATATTTCAAAGTGACATATTCACAAGAAATAAATGGAAGCTGGTTTTAGGCTTTCAGGTAAAAAACAATATAAACCTTAATGCTCTGTTCTTGGGAAAATTTATTTTTCTGATGGTTTCCCAGCACGGTTTTTGCAAGCAATGTAGAAGAGACATCTCTCATTTTCCAAAACGCTGTATCAAAGAAAGTACATGTTGGCCAAATGAACGCTTCTTCTCCACCTGATGTTTGTTTCACAATGTGATTTCCTGGAAGAGTGTTAGCTAATTTTAAGAGATTTACACCTGGAACAAATAAGCCTAAGAATGAAGAAAGACCAAAAGTGGAGCTGATTGCTTTGCCATCAAGGACAATGCTGTCTTAGTCTGTGTTGTTATAAAGTAATATCTGAGGCTAAGTAACTTATAAAGAGGTTGGCTCATGGCTCTGCAGGCTGTACAGGAAGCATGGCACCAGAGTCTGCTTCTGGCAAGGGCCTCAGGCTGCTTCCACTTATAATGGAAGGTGAAGGGGAGGCCACGTGTGCAGAGATCACAGGGTGAGAGAGGAAGCAAGAGACAGCAGAGGGAGGTGTCAGGCTCATTTTAACAACTGATTCTCATGGGCCTAAAAGGGAACGCTCACTCACCCTTAAAGGAAGGCATTCATTGATTCATAAGGGATCCACCTCCATAACCAGACACATCTCACAAGGTGCCACCTCCAACATTGGGGATCAAACTTCAACATGAGGTTTGATCCAAACATCCAAACTATAGCAAATGCTATATCCATAAAATGCTACCATTATGATCCTGCCACCCACCAGGATCAGAGCAGTGAGCTAGAGGAAGTTCTAAGCCAGCAAAGAGTTCCACCATCTTGAGTTACTGTCCTCTCCTGCTCTTTTCCGGTGTCTCCCCTCTGGCACTGAGCCTACTGATATCCCTACCCCCCCACTCATGTCACCCTCACCTTCTCCCCCACCATGAAGAACAACCTGGAATTAGGTATGACCTCAGGCCCTGGCCCCAGTCTCCCCACCCCCAGCCTCCAGTCCTATATTCCTCTCCTATTGCTGCTAGAACAAACAACAACAATCTCAGTGGCTTAAAATAACAGAAAGATATTAGTTCTCAGCTCTGTAGGTCAGAATTCTGAGTGCGCTCAGCTATTTCTCTGCTCTGGGTCTTGCAAGGCCAAAATTAAGGTGTTGGCCTGCGTGGGCTCTTCTCTGGAGACTCTGGGAGAACCTGCTTCTAAGCTTATTGAGGTTATTGGCAGAATTCAGTGTCTCCCAGCTGTAGGACTGAGGTGCCCATTTCCAGGAGCCTCTGTCAGCTGCCTAAGGTCACCTGCATTCCTGGGCACATTACCCCCTCTGTCTTTAAACCAGCACTGGCACGTGGTATCAGCCTCATACTTCAGTATCCTATTGTCCTCTCCTAGGATTCTCTGCTTGAAGGGCTCATGTGACCACATTGGTATCCTCCAACCCCCCATGACCCAGGACAATCTCGCTATCTTCATGCCAACCGACTATTAATAGTAATGTCAATCACATCTGTAAAATCCCTTTTGCCATGTAATGAAACATATCCACAGGCTCCAGGAATTAGAATGCAGACATCTTTGGGGGGCAATTCTGTCTACTCCGCCTCCCTCCCAGGATTCCCTTGTTGCCAAGCAGATCTGTCATCTCTGGTGCCTGGGCTGGGGCAAGCCCTCTGCACCCAGGTACACCTTATGAGGGAACTAAACCACGGAATCGGCCTCCAGCCTTCGTTCTTTACTGTGAAGCATCGTCCTGCCAGGGGCCCAGGTCTCCTTCCCACCTGAGCACCCATATCTCAGAAGCTGGTTTTTGGCCAGAAGGGAGGCAGTTGGCTTCCTCTCCAGGAGCCTGCCACAGGCTGGTGTTACACTGCAATTGCACAGCGCTCTAGGAACTGACTGCCATCCATCAATAGCCTCCTTCCAAGAGTACTGGCCTCTGCCATGCCCTTCTCCCAGAATCCAGTACCAACAATGGCCAGAATCATCCCCCCTCCTCCATCCTCCCCCGACTGCTGCCACCAAAGAGTCTCTCTTTGCCAAAGCCAGCGGCAGGAGAGCAGGAACCATAGGAGGCTATGAAGCTGCAGGCTGCCTCTCTAAGCCACAAATCAAGACCAGTTAGTTTTTCTGTTAGAAATCCTGTAAATATTTCTGATCAAATCACATTTTTGTAATTTGTAGATGTTGGTGATGTGTTCTCCCAAACATTGCTTGTTTAAAAACATTTCTCCCTGAAAAGAAATATGTTCTAGCTCTCTTTTCTCTAAAGCCAGAAATATAAACAGCACCAAGAATTTATATACGAAAGATTTAATATTTCCCAACCTCCTCATCATTTCTACTCAGCTTTCAACTCCTACTCAATGCATTTTCCTAAGGGAGTCTAAGTTCTTACTAATTCACAAACATAGAATACTAACATAAAGAATCGCTGCGAAATCTGTAGTAAGGAAAAGAGAGAGGAAGGGCAAAGAAATCTGCCCACAGAGGTAAAACAACATGCTCCTTGACGCCATCTAGTGGGCGGCCAGATAATTCATCTATCTCCCCTACTTGGTCCTCCAGCCTCCCCACACCATGAGTGTTTCCGTACATACAGCCCACCCTGAAATTATGCATACACACATGAGATCATTTGTATTAATTTATTCTATGACCCTTTTTTGTTAACTTCATAAGCATCAAGTTCATACATGAATCATAGTTCACAAACTCAGGAAACAGCACATCTCTTTATTTATATAAATTAATTTGATTTCTGATCCCAGTGCTAATAATACCAGGCTGGTAGAAAATTTAACCTCAATGACTTTCAGAGTTTCCGGATGTCTCCCTGAAGCTCTCGCACGGTTATGGAGGTCTGTGTGCACTGCTGCAGGTCTGTGACATGCCCCCTGGACTAGCATCAGTTTGCTAATTGCTGAGACATCCTCTTCCCCCTGCATGGCCCCAGCTGGGCCCCATTGCTGCCATGAGACTCCATCTCCCTAAATGAGCTGGAGGGCCTTTGGATTCTTGGATTCTCCCCTGGGTCCATCAGCATCTCCATGTGCTTCCAGGAAGCCATGACCAAGACTCCCTCTCCTCTAAGACCCTCAGACTTCCTGCTCTTGATTCACGTACCTCTCCCTCCTGCCCCTCTGCGGTATCAGATCTCCAAGCAGGACACCTCATCATTGAAGTGCCTCTCAGGGACCTACAGCCTTATCTCCTCAGTGGGTTTAGAATCAAGTCAGGCAGCCTCAAGCCTTCCTGGGGGCAAAGAATCTCAGGTCTATCTGCTTGAAGGAGGTGGATAAAGGGAGAAAATTGGGCTGAAAGCCCATAAATATCTCAACAGCCTATTTAGCCAATAGCAATGAAAATACATAGCCTTTCTCATATATTTATGGACAATTATGCTCATGTCCAGCAGAGAAATCCTGAAGTATACGTGAGCCCTGCCAGAGTCAGTGATGCAAGTCTTTCTTAGAACCCTGAGCTGGCGGGAGGCTAACCTTAGCCACCAGCAGCCTTAGCATCGGCGGCCTCAGAGGACTAATTTCTCCCTTTGGAGGTGGGACAACATGTCTCCCTTCTGAAAAACAGTCCACAAGTTATTTTAGCACTAGTGTATCAGAATTTAAAAGGAGGCTCTTTAGGAATGCACCATGGTGTTTTTCAGCAACTTGCTGCAAGGTTGCCTTCCCAGCCTCCTAGGACAGAAGGAATTACTCTTTCCTTTGTTCCCACACAGTATGAAATTTGTAGGTATTTTTAGCATTTCTTTTATTCTGCCTTCTCTATGTAGAAATAAATGAACACAACCCACACAAGAAAGGCAAAGGCTATTTATTCAGAGCTTGCTCCATCAAGGGAGTTGGCCACCATCACTTTTGTTTGGCAGGGACTCAAAGGCAGGCAGGGGAGTGGGAGAACTTTACAGAGCACACAAGGGATGGCTTCAGGTGTGCCCTGATCGGAGGCTGTTGGCCTGGGGAAGCCCAGGGTGGCCAACTAGGAGCATTGAAGCCTATCTAATTGGTTAGGGCCATAGGTGGCTTTCTGTGGTTGGTCTTAAATTGGAAGCAGGCACAAAAATTAGGGAAGCTGTCAGTTATTAATCAAGTCCTGTTCATTTGGGGCCGACTGCTAGAAGGGTTATTGTTTGGCTTCTTAGACCAGTTGCTAGAGATAGTAGCCTGACTTCCTGTAAGTCTGGCTTTTAAAGGCAGCAGATGGCTTCCTGGGCTGGTTACTGTATATAATGGGTTCATTTTCTGAGGTAGTTGCTGCAGATTTGGGGTCAGAGTTGTATTTTTATATATGGTCTGGCCACTGTCTATGTGTATATTCAGTCTCTCATCTACTACAGTTGGCTATTTCTACTGAAGGCTGTAAGATCCTTGAGGACAGGAGCCAGATCTTTGTATTTGTATTGCCAATGTACAGGGTCTAAGACCAACATATTTTGAAAATTGAGCTGAATCAATTTCACATACACGTTTGTGGAGGTAAACTGAATACGTTTCATTTTCCCTAGTACAGTCACGAGGCTTGTTTTTCCCTTTAGCACAAAATACTAACAGATAGCACTGTACTGTCTTCCATTTTAAGCAAAGCTTGCCGCCACTGCTAACAATACTGCTAACTCCACTGTATTAGTCCACTCTCACATTACTATAAAGATATACCTGAGACTGGGTAATTTAGAAAGAAAGAGATTTCATTGACTCACAGTTCCACATGGCTGGGGAGGCCTCAGGAAACACAATCATGACAGAAGGCGAAGGGGAAGCAAGGCACATCTTACATGGCAGCAGGAGAGAGAGAGAGAGAAAGGGGAAACTGACAGTTTTAAACCATGAGATCTCATGAGAACTCACTATCACAAGAACAGTACAGGGGAAACTGGCCCCATGACCCAATCACCTCCCACCAGGTCCTTCTCTGGACATGTGGGGATTACATTTCAAGATGAGATTTGGGTAGGGACACAGAGCCAAACCATATCATCCACGTATGAATAATTTGTCCTTAATTTTGTTATTTTCCTGCAACTTCCCTTGCCTGCCTTCTGTCTAAATTAAGGCAACAGCCCATGAGCTGTTGAATACCACCTGATAGGGTTTGTCACTCTGTATTTTTTATTGTTGTTATGAAACTGAGCTGTGTCTACCTTTCCTAAGTTGGCTTAAAAACAAGATGCATTTGTATTGAACCAATATTTTCCTAGTATATTTTGCCTAAAGACATACCACAGACTGAAGAGATTTGAAGAGGGCCTTCTCTCCCAGGTAAGAGAATTAAGAATATATTATCATTGGTATCCCTTCAGCTTTGGTCTGAACACCCAAATAAGTAGTCCTCTCCTCTCTAATCGAGGTAAAATTCTCATATATAACATTAACCATTTGGAAATATACAATTCAGTGGCATTTACTGCATACACAATGTTATACAATGGCCACCTCTATCTAATTACAATGCATTTTCCATCACCCCAAAAGGAAATGACATACCTATTAAGCAGTTAATCTCCATTCCCTCGCCCCATTAGCCCCTGACAAAACTAATCTGCTGTCTCTATGTATTTACCTATTCTGGATTTTTTATGTAAATGGATTATACAGTATGTGACCTTTTGTATTTGGCTAATTTCACTTCACGTAATGGTGTCAAAGTTCATCCATGTGGTAGCACGTATCAGTATTTTGTTTCATTTATGTTATCTGTTGATGTGTCAGAGGCATTTGAGCCACAGCACCCCCATCTTGAACAGGAGCTGGGTAAAATAAGGCTGAAACCTACTGGGCTGCATTCCCAGATGATTAAGGCATTCTAAGTCTCCAGGTGAGATAGGAGGTCAGCACAAGATACAGGTCATAAAAACCTTGCTGGTAAAACAGTTTGCAGTAAAGAAGTCGGTTAAAACCCACCAAAACCAAGATGGCCATGAGAGTGACCTCTGGTCGTCCTCACTGCTACGCTCCCACCAGCACCATGGCAGTTTACAAATGCCACGGCAGCGTCAGGAAGTTACCCTATATGGTCTAAAAAGGGGAGACATGAATAATCCACCCCTTGTTTAGCATATCATCAAGAAATAACCATAGAAATGGGCAACCAGCAGCCCTCGGGGCCATTCTGTCTATGGAGTAGCCATTCTTTCGTTCTCCTTTCTTAATCAACTTGCTTTCACTTTGCTCTATGGACTTGCCCTGAATTCTTTCTTGCACAAGATCCAAGAACCTTCTCTAGTGGTCTGGATCAGGACTCTTTCCTGTAACAGAGGGACATTTTGTCGGTTTCCACCCTTTGTCTGTTGTGAATACTGCTATTATGTACGTGGGTATAAATGCATTTGTGTAGACACATGTTTTCAGTTCTCTTGGGTATATACCCGGAAGTGGAATGGCAGGGTCACGTAGTAATTTTGCATTCAACTTTTTGAGGAATCTTCTCTTGTTTTAAAGCAGCAGATGCAAGGAGTGCTGAATCCAGTTGAAACATGCAGGGAAGCTAGGGAGAACTGGAATGGCTCTGCAGGCGCTCCAGGGGTGTTCGCCTCCTCCCTGAAGCCTGCTGACCCCTGTGTACCAAACCAGACTGCACCATAATAATCCGTTTCCTACTTCTGTAATGCCAACTAGCCTACAAGTCCCTCTGCAGCAGGGGACACATTTTATAGGTGCCTCTGTGTGTCCCCAGTGCTTAGCAGTTAGCACTGTGCCCCGCACATAGTAGGCATTCAAAAATGTGGGTGGGGTCTCAATCAATTTGTAATGATTAAACTAATTAAGGCAGCATTCCCTTAGCAGTTTGGTCCTTGTTTAATAAGAACATACTTTTCCTTGGGATACCCACTGAGAGCCGCTGAAAGGGTACAGCACCATCATCTAACACAAAGAACATATAAATTTGGAAAGCAATAAAACCCGAGATGCGAGATGTGCTAATGATGATAGCAATCTCCACTCTGGGATGGTACATTGAACTTGTGTTTAAATTAAAAGCAAGTGCCTTGGAGCATTTCTCCATTCTTAGTACAATGGCTCATTATCTAAAGCAAAATACAATCTTCAAAAACACTGTCAAATAAAGCTAAGTATTGTGTCTGTAAGAAAAATGATCTAAGTGATTCGCAGGTTATATTGTGTCTTCATCATTCAGAATTTCTAGGACTGAGAGTTCACCCATTCTGCTTCTATAGAATCATCAGTACATCTTAGGATCATGAAGGACAGAGTTAATTTTTAAAATGTACAATAAACTCAGCCCTACTGTTAAATGCTACCGTTACACAGCTCAATCCTCACAGCTCACTGCTTTGTTGGCATTAGGTGTTATCTAAATGCAAGGCCATGGCATTCAAAAAGCTGTAAAAGACGACTTAACACACCCAGCTCTGTGACACTGGGTGTCATCGCAATGAGATCTTTTTCGTTCCCCTGTAAATTCTCCCTTGATGTTGAAGAGCTGAGACTAAAAATGATCAAACACCAATTAAGCCATAGTGATCTAAGAATTATGCCAGATGATGACTTGGAAAGGAGGGTCTGCTCCTGGAAGATAAATCAAGAAGAATGCGAGGGAAAGAAATATTAATGCAGAGTGAAAGGGTGCGATTTCAGAGTGGCAGACAGGGATGAGAGACGGAATTCCCCTCTCCCTTTCTAGACCTGCCCTTCTCTCTGTTTCAGATGGCACCCCCTCTCTCCCCACTCCAGGGCATCAGTGTGGGTGCCTTCTCTCGTGCCCCCTGGCCAATACAGCCTCCGAAGTCCCCCTCCTGTGCACCCCATTCCTCACCCTCCTGCTGCCACACCCTAAAAACTGATTTTAAGCTTTTGAGAACTCAGGATTATTAAAATAGCCTTCCAGCCGCCTTATTGCCTCCAAGTTTCCCCCATGCTAATGTATAGATTAACCCCCCTCCTGTAGGCTGATTCGCAGTTCAGGAGCTGCTGCTGACATCCCCTTCCTACAGAACAGAGTGCGACCCAGCCTTGCCTGGCACTCGAAGCCGACTGCTCTTTCTGGACCACAGTTCAAATGAGCTATTTCTGCTCCCCAGACACTTTCCTGCTGTCTCAGGCGGGGTTCTGCAGAGGCCCTGAGATGACGATTCGTGTGCAGGTGACTTACTGAGGAAGCTGGACAGATGACAGGGAAAAGCCTAGAGGGGGGTGACTTCAGACACAGACCTTGGAGGGAACAGAGGGGAGCTCTGAAGTTTGTCTTTATCCAGGGCGAGGGTACTGGGCCTTCAGACTCCCTACACCCCCCAGCCACTGCCTGACCCTGGAGAAGGGCCAGGTGGGGGTGGGAGGGAAGATGGGCTGTAAACCCAGGCACTCCTGGGACTCTGTAAGAGGAGGCAACGCTAGCTGAGTCCCAGGTACAGAGCTGTGGGAAGCAAAACACACAGAAGTTTGTGTAGGGGCTTGAGTGGGTGGGAGTAGAACAAGAGGAATGGAAAAGGGGCCTAAGGACTGTGGGTGGAGTCACATGTCGGTCACACTTGCTTCCTACCTGGTGTTTTATGGGTGACCATAGAGGACCATAGAGTGTCCATATGGTCACCATAGGGTGACCATAGAGGTGACCAGAATGGCCATCTCCACTTGCCCAGATCTAGACCATCTTTCATAGCCCAGCATCCACAAGCCTTCCCTAACCACCAGACACACACACGTGCACACACATATATACACACACAGAATTAGGCCCAGCCAACACTGCCCAGCTACCAAATGGACAAGGTCCTGATGAACAGAGTATTCCCAGGCCTGGTCCTGGGAGATGGGGGCATGGGAGGAAGCAGGGAGAATGGACACCCCAGCAGGGCACTGAGCCCAGCGACCCTGGGTCACCAAGGGTGGGTAGCACCTGGGAGTCCAGGTTGTTAGAAGAACAGGGCCAGGCCTCTTCACGGGTGGCGGGATTCCAGCTCCTGTACCAAGTTGGGAGCAATCCCTACCAGTCTTCCCGGAGGGCGGTATAGCTGTGGGAGGCAGAAATAAAATCAGAAACAAGCCAAAAACAGAAGTAAAATTATATGAACTGGAAACAACAGTGGAGACAGAAGGACAAGAGAAAGAAAGCTGTAACTTGGGAGGTGACCAGGCCCAACCAAGGTACCACAGCCCAGGTCAGCCTGACTGAGCACAGGGCCAGATATTGACCTCCACCCACAGGCAGAAGCACGAAGCTGCTGAAACTCAAAGGGGCCCTCTCAGGGATCAAAGAGGCTAGATGAAATGCCAAAAAAGAGACTAGTGCCTATTTGCTCATTTTCAATACTATGTCCCTCTGTCTACAGTAGAGACTGGCAAACAAAATATTCAAATTCCCTGCCTCCTTTGCAGCTGGAGGTAGTCACATGCCACAAGCCTGGCCACTAAAAAATAGGTAAAAGTCCTCAGAAAGGGCTCCTCTCTGCTCTTTCCTGGTCTCCTTTCTTTTCTGTCTGGGATGCAGCTATTGGTGGCTGGTGATGTGGCAGTCATCTTAGGACCATAAGGATGAAAGCTACATGTCCAAGGTAGACAACGTAGAAAGAGACTAGTCTCCTGATGTAGTCTTTGTAAGTTAACAATAACTGCAGTAACAAGCAAACTCTGAACTCTCACACAGCAATCATTTATGATGTATGTAAAGTTCAACTAGCAGGGGATGGAAGGAACTGCTCTGCTCCATGTCATGATTCAGGGACCCAGGCTGATGGAGGTGCTACCATCTTCAACACATGCTTTCTCAGATCACCCTGGGTGTGAACATCCAGCCAGCAGAGAGGAAAAGAGGGAATGAACCAATTCTGCAGTAAAGTTTTATGAACCAGAAGCAAAAGCTGCATATATCACTTCCAACTGCTTTCCTTTGGCCAGAATTCAGTCATCCGGCCACACTAACTGCAAAGAAGTCTAGGAAACATAGTCCAGCCCAGGAGGAAGGGAAAATAATGTGGCATCTGTCATAACACTCTCCTGTGGCCACACAAATCCCAGACTGCCTCCCTCTTGCCTTCTGGTGGCAGAAGGTTGGAAGGAAGATATATATCTTCCTTAAGATATTGTTTGTTGGGGGTCCTTGCTATTCTCAGCCAAGTATAAACCCAGGATAACAGACATCGTGGTACAGTTCAAATATTTACATGTATAAAATTAATCCTTTTAACATTCCTACAATGAATGCAAGACTGTTAATCACAAGATAATTATAGCATGTACTGAAAATATTAATTTATAATGCTACAGAGGTGTGGTTAGTAATAAGATGCAAGATTCAATTTATATGACATCATTTTTTCTCTGTTCTGTCAATGATTTCTGTCACTGTGTGTTTAACTTCAACATGAGAAGTGAAGTCTAATGTTTGAAGTTTTTCATGGATGTGAGGCCTGGGCCAAAATGCTCCCCCTGCTCAAATTGGGAGAGGGGGAATAAAGGAAAAGAGGAAAGGAATTGATCTACCTCTGCTTCTGCCAATGGATTAGAATTTGTGTGACTTTGAATTTGTGTGACTAGAATTTGGCAGAATCTGCTTCTGCCAAAGAATAGAATTTGTGTGACTCATGTTTATATTTCCAACACATAAAACTTAAAAATGGATAATGGATAGATGGATAAGACTGTCAGAGTGACTGCTACAATGTCAGATATTAGCAGCTACAATTTTCTACACAAAAGACATAATAACTTTGGAGACATGTAAAACTGAAGATTTCACTTTTGGTAATTTAAGCATTTTTGAAATAAGGTATAATGTGGCTTTGTGAAATATGATTCAATATTCATTTCATAAATATTAGGACTAGAAGGGATCTTAGTCCAGGCCCCTGTTTAAGAGGAAGAAAGGAGGTGAGAGGGTGAGTTTACTTGCCCAAATTATAAGTGACTGAGCCAGCATTGAAACCCAGACTGGTCCTGACACCCACCATATATCATGTTTGATAAAAAGAAATGCAACAGCAGTTATGGTCCAGCATCTTTTGGCTACATACCCAAAATAACTGAAAATAAAGACTCAAACATGGGTATACATGCCTGTATACCCATGTACATGGCAGCCTTATTCACAGTAGCCAAAAGGCAGAAACCATCCAAATGTCCCTCAACTGATGAATGGAGAAGCAAACTGTGGTATATACCTACAGTGGAATACTATTCCATTGTACTATTCCTTCCAGAGGAAGGCAGCTCTGATACCTGCTACAACACATATGAACCTGAAAACATGTCAAGTGAAATAAGCAAGACCCAAAAGGACAAATGTCAGATTTCATTTATTTGAGATAGCCAGAAGGCAAACACACAGAGACAGACAGCAGAATAGAGGGTACCAGGAGCTGAGAGGAGGGGGAATGGGAGTTAGTAGCAGGAACAGTTTAACAAGAACAGAGTTTCCATTTAGGATGATGAAAAAATTCTGGAAATGGATAGTGCAGATGGCTGTACAACATCACGATTATACCTAATACCACTGAATTGTTCGCTCAAAATATGGTTTAAATGGCCAATTTTATACTATATGTATTTTGCCACACACAAAAAAGGAACTATAACAAGAACTTTAAAAAAATACTTCTGGCTGGCCGAGCGCAGTGGCTCATGCCTGTAATCTCAGCACTTTGGGAGGCCGAGGCGGGCAGATCACGAGGTCAGGAGATCGAGACCATCCTAGCTAACACAGTGAAACCATGCCTCTACTAAAAAAATACAGAAAATTAGCCGGGCATGGTGGTGGACGCCTGTAGTCCCAGCTACTCGGGAGGCTGAGGCAGGAGAATGGCGTGAACCCGGGAGGCGGAGCTTGCAGTGAGCCGAGATTGCGCCACTGCACTCCAGCCTGGGCGACAGAGCAAGACTCTGTCTCAAAAAAAACAACAAAAAAAAACTACTTCTGGCAGGGCCCAGCTGCTCAAGCCTGTAATCCCAGCACTTTGGGAGGCTGAGGCACATGGATCACCTGAGGTCAGGAGTTCAAGATCAGCCTGGCCAACATGGTGAAATCCTGTCACTACTGAAAATGCAAAAATTAGCTGGGTGTGGTGGCACGCCCCTATAATCCCAGCTACTCAGGAGGCTGAGGTGGGAGGATTGCGTGAACCCAGGAGGCAGAGGCTGCAGTGAGCCGAGATCGCACCACTGCACTCCAGCCTGGGCGATGGAGCGAGACCCTGTCTCAAAAATAAATAAATAAATAAATAAAATACTTCTAATACGTATTTGGGAGAGAGGGTTCTGCCTAAGAATTTGATCTCACCCAAGTATAAGAAAGTCTCAAATACAAACTTTCAACCTGTTCTTTGTTCTGAAGGTGGAATGGTCCCTTAGCAGAACACCTTAGAGGGCACCTCAGGTCACTAAAACAGGGCCTATCTCCTGGCAGGTGTTCAGGAAATCAGCGTTGAATGATTTGGGGTTTTTTTTTTGTTTTGAGATGGAGTCTCGCTCTGTCGCCCAGGCTGGAGTGCAGTGGTGCGATCTCGGCTCACTGCAACCTCTGCCTCCTGGGTTCAAGCAATTCTCTTGCCTCAGCCTCTCGAGTAGCTGGGACTACAGGCACGCACCACCACGCCTGGCTAACTTTTTGTATTTTTAGTAGAGATGGGGTTTCACCGTGTTAGCCAGGCTGGTCTCGATCTCCTGACCTTGTGATCAGCCCACCTCAGCCTCCCAAAGTGCTGGGATTACAGGCATAAGCCACTGCACACGGCCCAAATGATTTGTTTTTAACTCAAAAAGAAGTCCCAGAGTCCAGTTAGAGATGAGGATGGAGAATTAAATTGCTTTTTATAATTCAGTAACTTTTTTTTAGTCTTGCATTGGTAGTTGGAGAAAAAAAGTTTGGGGGTGGATGTTAGAATGGAGGAAGGAAGTATGGGAGGTGATTTGAGAGAGAGGAGGAGGAAGAGGGAGAGAGAGAGAGAACGAGAAAGCACACATAACAGGAATCATGTGGAAAGCTAAATTTAGGAAGAACGTGGGCTGGCAGGTGAGGAATTCTTCTGCTCAGATTGGCCACAGAGTTTCCAGATGGAGATGTTTAGAATATGGAGCTGGGATGAGCACGGGATTATAAACTCCAAGGAAATTCCCAGAAGCATGTAGGAAAGATGCTCAATGCCCTATTCTATGCACAATGGGACACGTGCCATGTTGCTTTTGTGTTAGAGGAAAAGGTGGCCCCAGGAGTCTGTAGGACCTGGAAACATCCAGAATACCAAAGGGTGCCAAGTGAAGTGGCTCACACCTGTGATACCAGCTACTTGGGAGGCTGAGGCAGGAGGATCACTTGAGCCCAGGAGGTTGAAGTTGCTGTGAGCCATGATTGCACCACTGCACTCCAGCCTGGGCAACAGAGCAAGACCCTGACTCTCTCTATATATACACACATGCATATACACATATGGATATCTATACTAATATATAGTATACAAAGATATATACAGTCATGCATCAAATAACAACATTTTGGTCAACAACAAACCACATATACAACAGTGATCTAATAAGATAATGTTAGAGCTGAAAAATTTCTATCCCCTAGTGAAATCATAGCTGTCCTAATGTCATAGCACAACATATTACTCATATGTTCATGGTGATGCTGGTATAAACAAACCCTCTGTGCTGACAGTCACATAAAAGTATAGCACATACAATTATTCATGGTACATAATACTTGATAATAAATGACTATATTACTAGTTAATGCGTTTACTATACTACACTTTTTATCTTTAGAGTACGCTCCTTCTACTTATTTTTAAAAAGGTAACTGTAAAAGAGCCTCAGACAGGTTCCTCAGGAGGTATCCCAAAAAGAGACATCGTTACCATCAGAGATGACAGCTCCATGCAAATTATTGCCCCTGAAGACCCTGCCATGGGACAAGACAGTGATATTGATGATCCTGACCTGTGTAGGCCTAGGCAAATATGTATGTGTGTATCTTAGTTTTTAACAAAAATGTTTAAAAGGTAAAAAAAAATTTTAAAATAGAAAAAATGTATAGGAATATAAAGAAAGTTATTATACAACTGTGTAATGTGTTTGTGCTTTAAGCTAAGTGTTATTACAAAAGAGTCAAAATGTTTTAAAAATGTAAAGTTCATAAAGTAAAAGCATTACAGTAAGGTGGGGTTAATGTATTATTGAACAAGAAATATATTTCCTAAGTGTAGCCTAGGTGTCGAGTGTTTATAAAGTCTAAGTAGTGACAGTAATGTCCTAGGCCTTCGCATTCACGCTCCACTGACTCACTGACTAACCCAGAACGACTGCCCATCCTGCAAGCTCCATTCATGGCAAGTGCCCTGTGCAGATGGACCATGTTTAATCTTTTATATGGTATTTTTGCTGTACTTTTTCTATGTTTCGATACATAAATACTTACCATTGTTATAATTGCCTCCAGGATTCAATACAGTCACATGCTGTAGAGGTTTGTGGCCTAGGAGCATAGGCTATACCATATATAGGTATATATAGGCTATACCATTGAGCCTAGGTGTGTGATAGGCTATACCATCTAGGTTTGTGTAAGTGTATGATGTTTGCACATGAAGAAATTGCCTAATGATGCATTTCTCAACATATCCCCATCAGTAAGCAACACATAACGATATACTATATATATATAAGATTGTATATGCACATGGTCCCCAACTTATGATGGTTTGACTTAGGATTTTTTGACTTTACAATGGTGCAAAAGTGAAATGCATTCAGTAGAAACTGTACTTTGAGTACTCATACAACCATTCTGTTTTTCAATAAATTACATGAGATATTAAGTACTTTATTATAAAATAGGCTTTGTGTTACATGATTTTTGCCCACCTATAGGCTAATGTAAGTGTTGAGCACATTTAAGGTAGGCTAGGCTAAGCTATAATGTTTGGTAGTTTAGGTGTATTAAATGCATTTTCGACTTACAATATCTTCAAATTATGGTGGTTTATTGGGATGCAACCCCACCAAAGTTGAGGAACATCTCTCTATATACAATCTTACTGGTTTTAGAAAGAATGTCTAAGGCAATTTTGCTCTTTGATTTTCCTCTGGAGAATTGCATGATGCATAGAATGCTCATGTTCAACACACAGTCGTGGGATTCCCTGCATTTAGGTGACAGTAATTTATAATCACCGCAGCTATTTGTTAATGCTTTAATAGTCTGTCCTTACTGGTCGAAACATCAATAAAATACAGTTATGCACAGTTCACCCACAGCAGCCTGCTCTTTCTCTGCAACTTTTATTCAAAAAGCATGTCAGCATATTTAAAAAGTAGTAACCAATCATTAGTTTTGTCAAGTCAATCGTCTCCAACTGATAGTGACGCAACTCCAAAGTTTAGTGTTCTTTAGAATTACCTGGAGAAGTAATTCTTGGGAACGTACAGGCTCCTAGGCTACAACCCTAAGAGCTTCCCATTTATAGCATTTCAGGTAGCCCAAGAATCTGCATTTTAGCAAGTACTCTAGGAAATATGAAGCTATTTGGAAAACCTTATCTTAGAGATACTTTATTATTAATACAACTTCCAGAGGTATTAGCTAGAAGTGCCTAATCAAGCCTCTGGATGGTGGGGGTGAAGAAAAGGAAGAAAAGAAAGTCATATGCTCTTTCCAAAACTAGTTCCTCTTGGCTAACCAGTTGTTATGGGCTGAATTGTGTCTTCCCCAACCCCCAAATTCCTATATTGAAGCCCTAATGCCCAGTACCTCAGAATGCGACTGTATTTGGAGACAGGGCCTTTAAAGAGGTAATTAATTTAAAATGAAACCATGAGGGTTAGCCCTAACACAATCTGACTGGTGTCCTTATAAGAAAAGGAAATTTGGACACAAAGAGAGATACCAGGGATGTGTGCACACAGAGGAAAGACCACGTGAGGACACATTGAGAAGGCGGCCATCTGCAAGCCAAGCAGAGAAGCCTCAGAAGAAACCAGACCTGCTGACACCTTGAAAGAATACGTTTCTGTTGTTTACGCTCCCCTGTCTGTGGTATTTTGCTACAGCAGCCACAGAAAACTAATACACCAGCTGAAATGAGTCAGTTCTCACACTGCTATAAAGAACTACCTGAGACTGGGTAATTTATAATGAAAAGAGGTTTAATTGACTCACCGTTCCACAGACCACACAGGAAGCATGGCTGGGAAGGCCTCAGGAAACGTACAATCATGGCAGAAAGCAAAGGGGAAGCAGCACTTCCTACCAGGGCAGGAGCAGGAGGAAGAGCGAAGGGGAAGGTGCCGCCCACTTTTAAACAACCAGGTCTTGCGAGAACTCACTCCCTATCACAGGAACAGCCAGGTGGAAGTCCGCCCCCATGATTCCATCCCCTCCCACCAGGCCACTCCTCCAACACTGGGGATTACAATCTGACAGAAATTTGGATGGGGACACAGAACCAAACCATATCACCAGCTCTCTGTGCCTGCCTCACAGTTGGCTCACAGCCTGCGGAGCTGGTGTGCAATGTGTCATCATGATTTAACTCTCTTCATTTTCCCACCTAGGATGCCAGAAATCAGGGCCGCAAAGCCCACTAATGTTCCTTTGTGGGTGAGTCACAGGTTTGTGGGAGAGAGAAACTGGAGATCAGCTCATCAACCACTGAGCTAAAACAATTGTGCCAATGAGGGTCTGACCTAACCTCTCACTCTTGCGTAAATGATGGAAGAGAGAGACACCTGAGGTTTTGAGGCTCAGCTATCAGAAGCTGATTCAGCTCGATAAAGCCTCGTCATCAGCAGTTACATGCAGCAGCTCATACAACTGATTGATCTAACTGGAATCCCTCAAGTATTCCACAGGCACCAATGATATACTAGCCAATAACCCCACTGCGAGACAGAGTCCATGGATTCAAAGTCTTATTGCCAAAGTTAGGATCTGTAATCCCTTTCTACTTATTTTGAAATATGCTGCTGCACTTCAGCGAAATCTGATAACATTCTGGCAGGTATTATAAAAGTAGTTGAATAATATTAGCTTAATTAGATTAATTGCTTGCTGTGATTATCTAGGGAATTTCATCCTTATCTTCATTCTCCTTTCTCAGCTCTTTCCTTCCCTCATGTTTCCCTATGGGTGATATATTCAAGATTGCAGGACACTGAGTAAATGGGAGAGGGAGCAATTGCTGAGATGAGTGTCGCTAAAGACATTCACCTGCACTCTCGCTCTCCTTCATACCCCTCTGGGCTACTGTGCCCCACCTCCAAGGGAGCCAGCATCACCACTGGGAGAGACATGGGGACTCATATGAAGCTGGAAATGAAGGAGAGTCTCGTCTGGGACGAAGGTGAATGAGACAGTAAGATACAGCTGTGTAAAGAGAAAAGGGAATGGTAAAGAATGGAGTAGAAGAGAAGAAAGTTTCATCAGAGGGTAAGAGAAGGAGGAAAGAAGAGTTTTGTGGATGGATTGAAGACATGTTGAAGTCTTAACCCCCAGAACCTGCGAATGCGCCCTCATTTGGAGATAGGGTCTTTGCAGATGAAATCAAGTTAAAATGAGGCTATACTGGATGAGGGCGGGCCCTTATCCAACACGACTGCTGTCCTTCTAAGAAGAGAAAAATTTGAACACAGACACACACAGAAGGAAGGTCACGTAAAGATAGAGGCAGAGGTTGGAGTGATGCTGCTACAAGCCGGGGAGTGCTGTGGGCCACCACAAGCTGGAAGAGGCAAAGAAGGACCCTCCCCTAGAGCTCGGAAGGACAGCAGCCCTGCCAACGCCTTGATTTCAAACTCTAGCCTCCAGGACTAAAGACAGTAAGTTTCTGTGGTTTTACGACTCCCAGCCTGTGGTACTTGGTTATGGAGTCTGAGCAAACTAACAAGGAGAGAGTGTGTGGAGAAGAGGGAAGCTTCCTGAAGGCTGTTTGCTTCTCATGCTGCCTGGAACATGGTGGCACTCAGTAAGGAAGTGTGGATTAATAGACTAGGTGACACGTACATAAGGCACTGACGACAGACGTGTGAGAGGAAATAAAGTGCAAACCGATGTCTATCATATGTCTTTTTCCCTCATTGGCTAGCTCAGTGCCTTACAGAAAACAGGTGCTTAACAAATGTGTTGATGAACTGATTAAATCATTTCCATAGTTATCTAACATTTATAAACGCGGGTGCACAGTTCTGCGGTGAGATCTTTTTTTAAGAGGTGGAATAGCAATTCATCTTGAAAAAACTGAGCATCTCATCATGGACAGTTTTATCTCTTCATGGTTTGCAAAGGAATGAGGAGAAGGACAAGGAAGCAGAAAGAGAAGAAGAAAGAGAAGGGGAGAGGAAAGAAAAGAAGAAAGGGAGGTTGTTTTCGCTCCGGATGTAGGAGAAGTGGTGAGTGCAGCTCACGTGTGGTTCATGGGTAGAGAAAATGTCACTCATCGCAATTCTCTTAAAGAAGAGACTTTGTTTGGCAGGATGCCTTCTTAAGTTTCTGCCCACTGAGAACCTGGTTCAGCAGGCATAAAGTCCTCAGGGTGGGGAAAGACATTTTAAGTGAGGACAGAGGAGAAATTTGGCTAGTTTGACTCTTGAAGAGAAGTGATCGTGTTGGCAGGAGCAGGGGTGGAGATGCGGACAGGATGGGTGGGGACCTAGCAAAAGTGGGAGATGCGGGGAGAGATGAAGGTTAAACTCAGTGGTGGAACAGCTACTTCAGTTATGTACTATTGTCTATAAGACAATCCACCCTAAATCTGGAGTTACCTGGGTGTTTCTTTTGCCCCACAGGATGTGAGCTAGGTCTGAAGACATCTAGGAGCTCAACTGAAATCTCCTTAGCCAAATCCACAAATTCACTGGCTACATTTCCTATTCCCCATATTATCACAAGCAGCTGGAGTTGTGACATCTGGGTACTCAGCTAGACTAGAATGTCCAAGAAGGCTCACTCACAGGGTTGGCGGTGGATGCTGGCAGTTGGCTGGGAGCTCAAGTGGATATGTGCTGTCTTGAGCGCCTCAGTCTTGGTGGCTGGATTTCAAGAGGGAGCACCCCCAGGACAGCATTCTGAGAGAGAGGAAGCAGAAGCCGCCAATCCTCAAATAAACTGATATCGATCAATTGTACTACATTCTATTGGCTAAGCAGTGTGAGGCCAGGCCAGACTCAAAAGAAGGGGAAATAAACTCTATCTTCTAATGAGGATAATGACAAAGAATTTGTTTGCCATCTTTAACAGCAGGCAGCTGATGGAGCTTTTAAAAATGAGAATGTCTTCTGTGACTATTAAAATTGTTTGCTATGTTTCAAAATAAACCTCTCCAGCCTTCTTCAGGAGTATACATTGTTTATAGAAGCTTTGCATAGAGGATTTTTTCAATCCAAATATTGACTTTCTCTTCTGGATTAATGTGGGATAAAATAAAAACATTAGATGCAGAAGAAGATGGCTGTAAGAACATGTATCCCTGATAATTCAGTGGAAGTCAATCTGTTCTCTAACATTGATAAATAAATATAAATAAAATGGTATTTTCTTAACTTACAGAAAGTCATTATAAATAATATAAGTAGAAGTATATAAAATAGGGAGTGGAACTGGATATCCGGCTGGTACAGATGACATACGAATTAAAAAATTTTCAATGTTTTATTTGAAATATTTTTGAAAACAAAATTAAGCTTTTCTTGCCTATTAGAAAAATCATATATGGTGATAAAACCTGTTTGGGCAAAACATTGAGAAATGAGATTTTATGTATTATTGAAGGAAATATAAATGGGTATAACCTTTCTAGAAATGTTTTATAAAATGTTTGCATATTCTTAGCAATCCTACATCATCAATTTACCTTAAGATGATAATTTTAAAAACTGGAAAATATAAGCATAAAAATGTTCAGCATTGTTTATAATGATGAAAAATCAGAAGGAACCTAATGCCCCTTGATAGAGAGCTAATTAAGTAAATTATGTTACAGACAATGTGATAGTCTCCAAACATCATAAGTGATTTTTAGATTTAGATTTATCAAAATGAAAAGATGTCCATGACAGATTGAGTAATGATGCTGATTACAGAACATGTATAGTATACATTTAGAGAAAACTGTGCACATATACTTAATGTGCCTGAATGCACCAACGTAGTCATCGGTGTGAAGTAGAATTTCTAGTGTTTTCTTTCTTTATTTTCTGCTTTATTTTTTTCCAATAGGTAGCATTTTCAAACATAAAAACTAAGTTTAAACATAGCTACAAAAACAATAACAGTATTTGCAACAACTTGAGGTTAAACCTAGGCTTTTTGTATATCAACTACTCAGAAAAGAAGAAAGTATCTCTGTATTTTATAAAACGAAGACCATAAAAATAATACAAAGTGTACTTTGGCAATTGTCAAAAACAAAACAAACCAAACAAAACAGAAATTGTGGCCTCCTCTCTTCTGAATGAGGTCATTCTACCCAATTTTCTTAAATGGTTTTGCAGAAATAAGAACAGCACCATTCTAGGCAGAAAGCCAGAGTTGTCACATCAAGAAAAGAAAAAGGAAGAGTCACTTACCTCGGGGGTGACTTATAGTGAGAGAAAAACAGGCAAAAGAAAATGTTACTGAACATTATAACTGGTTGAGCCATTTTATCGGCCTGGGAAACAACCAAGGTCAGATCATTTTTCTAATTTCTTGTTTGAGCCCCTGCCTGTGCTATTCATCAAAAATTTCATTATCTGACTCTTGAAAGCTTCGTTATACCTGCCATCTCAGTGCCAAGAATTCCAAGTTCAATTGCTCAGCCCCAAAGGAGCAGGCAGAGGAAAAGCTCAGCTGTGCAGACAGAACCCAGCACCATTGCTCAGAGGCCACCATGCCCAGTAGATGCCCAGCGCTTTCTGGTCTCAGACACAGCAGTGCCCCTTAGCAGGACCTTGAGGCGATATCACATTTAGTGCAGCCATCTGCACAGCTGCTTTCCCTGTGTGATACTCTGCCAGAACAGCTGGATTTAGAAAGGCCACAAACAGCTATGGCTTGTGCTGAGCCTGGTTCACCAGCCCAGACACCTCCTCCACCCACATAGATAGATAAATGTGAGGTGGGACTTGATTTCTGGTCACAACCCTGCTGACCGAAACAGAATCTGGTCCACATGGGATGAAGTGAAGGAACAAGCAACTAGCAGATGGTGAAAAAAGCGATCCCTAGCTGCCCTCATTGCTCATTAGTATAAGACACTCCCACCAGCACCATGACAGTTCACAAATGCCATGGCAACTACTCGGAAGTTACTGCCCCTTTCCATGATAACAACCCAGAAGTTACCACCCCTTAAAAGGTGCTAAATAACTCCCCAAATTTGCATTAACCCACTCCTTACTTTGCATGTAATTGAAAGTGGGTATAAGTGAGTATAAACACAGTTGCTCAGAGTCCATATGTTGCTGACTCTGTGATCACCGCCTACGAGTTAACCCTGCTCTGCAAGGAGCAGTGCCATTCAATAAAAGATTGCTGTTTAACACCACCAGCTCACCCTTGAATTCTTTCCTGGGCGAAGCCCCAATTTTGGGGCTCACCTGTCCCTGCATCATCTGGTGATCATGAAGAGACAAAGATGGTGGCAATTGGCAATCAGTGGACAGGCAGTGAGACAGCAGAGATGGTGGTGATTGGCAGAGAGGCGAGATGAAAAGAGACAGTGAGAGATGATGGTGATTGGCAGAGAGGTGAGATGACAAGAGACAGTGAGAGATGATGAGATGGTAAGATGTCAACCAGAAAGATGGTGAGAGGTGGTGCTCAGCAGGGCAAGAAGACACCAAGAGGTGGCAGTCAGAGAAAGGTGGCTAGTGGCGATCAGCAAGCAGCAATCAGTGATTGGTAAGACAGCAAGAGACAGTGATTGGCAAGAGATGGCAAGACACGCTGATCAGCGCTACAGCAATCAAACCAGCAGAGCTACAGTACTAACCATAGACTCTTTTAAGGGCCGTTATCTTTCCTGACAAGTGGCAGCACTGGTCCCCTTGCATCAACTGATCCCACCCAACTGTGAAAACCTGGAGAGACCTTCACCTAGGTCCCATGTTGGAGACTGGTCAGCTCCATTTTGGCTCTGCTGAAAGGGTGTCCCCTCTACCACCTGCCTCAATATCAGGTGAGCCAGAAAATAAGGCTTCTGGCTAGATAGTCGATTCAAAGTCCCCTAGAGCAGGCCTGATCAACTAAATGCTTGTTGCAACTTCTCTCGGTCGTTTCTCCTGTCGTGCCATTATAATTTGCTTCACTGGCCATTTTCTTTGTTTCTGCTCGGAAATGTATGTTTCATTTGCAGTTTTTGCTGTCACTCCCTGTTAACCATACTTGAGCAATTGTTTAAGGCAGGACACTTGGCTGTAAGAGGTCCCCTGTTGTGTTGACCCTGGGATGACAGAGTCACATTGTTCTGTCACCCCAGTGAGGCCTTTGGTGTTCACTATTGGTCCCCTCTGGATGTTCCAGGGTTTTCAGCATTTGGTGTGGGGACCCTCGTTGGCTAATACTTGGGTACTCTGGGTTTTCAGCATTTGGTATTGTTGGCCACCCCCAGGATTCTCTAGGGTGTTTGGTGTTGGCATTTCCTCTAGGATTGTGAGTCGGAGACCCATCCAAGGGAATCTTGGTCTACCTTTCTTGTTTTCTGTCCTAAAGTTATCATTTTCCATAAAAGCATTTTCTTTTCTTATTGTCACTTTATTTACACTTTTCCTTCTATAATTTTATTAATAAATATACTTCTTTTGTCATATTTTGTTCACTGGCAAACACTTATAATCCACTTTGTATCCACTTTGTAATGTCTTGCTGCCTATACTTACATTTTCTCTGCAGGAACCGGGAATCTAAAAGGGAACCCTAACGAGCCCAGTTGCTTTCCCTCTCACTAGACTTAGAAAAATTTCTGTGTCTAGTAGAAATTCTTGTTAGACATGGGACAATGATGAGCATCTCAGAGGACCTGCCACTAGGGTGTCTTTTAGGCTATTAGAGCAAATTAAAATCCAGCTTAAAGCAAAAGAAACTCATTTTCTTTTGCAGCACCGTTTGAGTCCAATACAAATTAGAAAACCAAGATATTTGGCCTAAATATGGTTCTATACATTATAACGTTATTTTACAATTGGTCTGATTCTGTAAAAAAAGAAGGAATATGGGAGGAGGTCCCTTATTATGTACAGGCTTTTGTGGCCCTTTCCTGGCTCATGTTACTTTCAGGCACCAGGACGCCATGCCTAAGGGATCCGCTCCTAGCGGCTCCCCCTAGAGGCCTACGCCCTCCTCAGAGCCTCCTCTGCCCGGCAATTCTGAGTCGGTCCCGCCTGTTCTCTAACACAGGATTCCACTCCAAGGTCATCAGGCACTCCTCTCCCTTACCCGACTAGCCCCAGCCTATGTCCCCTGCTGCCCAAGAGAGTAAGTCCAACCAGTACCCCGGGAGTGGGGCCTTATCTCAGCCCCTAAAATCAAAACTGTGTCCATTGTGGGAAGTAGCTAAAGGAAATGAGGAAACACTCAGAGTACATGTGCCATTTTCTATGTCGAATTTGGCTTTATACAAGGAGAAATTTGGCTAGTTTTCAGAAAATTCAAGGAGGATGATAGAGGAGTTTGTTCATTTGACCACATCCTTTAACTTGGCAGGACTTGGAAATGTTATCACCTGCTTGCTGTGCCGTGGAGAAGAAGCAGAGGGAATGGTGTGTGGTTAAGCCAGTCAATTATGACAAGGTTAGAGAAGTAACTCAGGGAAAAGATGAAAGTCCTGCTCTGTTTCAGGGTCGCTTGGTTGAGGCACTCAGAAAATAAACGAATACAGACCCAGACTCCCCAGCAGGGCAAGCTCTGGATAAGCATTTTATTACTCAATCTGCCCCTGACATTAGGAGAAAACTACAAGATGCAGGAGTGGGACCTCGAACCCCTATGAGCCAACTCTTTTTTTTTTTTTTTTTTTTTGAGATGGAGTCTCACTCTGTCGCCAGGCTAGAGTGCAGTGGCATGATTTCGGCTCACTGCAACCTCCGCCTCCCGGGTTCAAGCATTCTTCTGCCTCAGCCTCCCAAGTAGCTGGGACTACAGGTGTGTGCTACCACGCCCAGCTAATTTTTGTATTTTTAGTAGAGATGGGGTTTCACCATGTTGGCCACAGTGGTCTTGATCGCCTGACCTCGTGATCTGTCCACCTCGACTTCCCAAAGTGCTGGGATTACAGGCGTGAGCGACTGCACCCGGCCATAAGTCAACTCTTAAATATGGCCTTTAAAGTTTACAACAGTAAAGACAGGGCAAAAGAAGTGAAAAAACCAACCAAAAATAATAAAAAACACAATTATTTGTGGCTGCTTTAAACTCCCTGCCACCTCACGGTTACCTATGCCAAGAAAGTGTCCTGAGGTCAGTGTCTGGGATCCCCGGATGAGATCCCCTGACTCGCCTCCCAAACATTTTGCTTTTCTCCTCTTTTGGTTTTTGAGACAGACTTTCGCTCTTGTCTCCCAGGCTGGAGTGCAGTGGCGCAATCTCAGCTCTTTGCAACCTTCACCTCCTGGGTTCAAGCAATTCTCCTGCCTCAGCCTCCCGAGTAGCTGGGATTACAGGTGCCCGCCACCATGCCCAGCTAATTTTTGTATTTTTAGTACAGATGGGGTTTCACCACGTTGGCCAGGCTGGTCTCAAACTCCTGACCTCAGGTGATTTGCCCGCCTCAGCCCCCAAAGTGCTGGGATTACAGGCATGAGCCACCATACCTGGCCCCAAACATTTTTCTTTGGTGTCTCCACTGAGTGAGTTCTCCAGCAGCTCAGGGACTCTGAGGTCTCCCTTGAGCAATGCAGTTCACCCCTTCCATTCCTTACTTGATGCTACAGGATTCCCTTCCCTGCGTTATCCTGTCTTCCATGTCTACTGGGGCAAACAAAATTTGGCCAGCAGACAAGTCCCAATTTTATAAATAACTTAGATCCAGTCTTGTATAGGTCACCTCATTTGTGTGATGTGTGTTGTGTCCAGTGTGCTATCCAATTGGCTTATAAATAGAAGAGTGCTCATAAACTAAACAAATAAAACCAGTCTAAACTTATTAGTTTGAAAAATATATGTCTTCCAGAATTTAAGAATTTTACCTAGGTAAACCACTGAGGATTCATAGGCTTTCGAATGGTTAAAATGGCTCTGAGTAGAGAGTTCTTTGTGTGGCTTAAAATCTTAAAATTGTTGAATGGTTCTCCTCTATAAAATACCAATAGGCATTTCAGGATTTCTTGCTTCCTAGGTTTATATAGAATATGCCAGGGAAGGTGTATTTTTTATAGTTAAAAAATTTTTGTTGGAAAAAATAATTTTTGTCTAATTCAGAAGTTACTAAAAGGAAGGATCAAAATAGGAGAAAACCAGTCAGTAGAAAAGAGAGATGTGAGGAAAGTTCTAGGTGGAAGATATATTTTTTGCAGGGAGAGATGAGGAAAAACATGATTTAATATGAAGACAGATCTTGTGTGTTAGATTCTTGTTTTAAAATAAAGTGACTGGTTGTTTGGGAGGTAGGTGGTACGGGACAGGTTGGAGGGTCCAGCCATGTCATTGAATCGTCTTTGTGGGCGATAATAGGGATAATTGTGAAAGGGAATTTGCAACAGGAATTTTGTGTGTGATTAAGCTGGCTGTGATTAAAGGGAGATTGTTTGTGGTACACTTTCTAGAAAAATGGTCTATGTGTTGGACCTGGTTTCCTTAAAATGTTAATTTGCCAAATTATCAGAAATATTGCTTTTCAATTCCGTGATCGATTTCTTTTAATAGCTTTTCAAATTTGTGTCTTGAACATTCGGTTGTTATTGTGTCTTGCTGCTTTCAGCTTTTTCTCCCTGTTAGAAGGCCTGAAATAACTCTTTCCTTTAGCTTTTCCATCACCTCCTGTGACTTTTTCTCCTCTGTTTCTGACTATTGTTGTGACTTAGAGGTCTGGGGGAGCAGTGTTTTCCCCCAATATAGCTTGATTCTATGCTCTTGGTGTCTTAGTCTGTTCTCATGCTGCTAATGAAGACATACCCAAGACTGGGTAATTTATAAAGGAAAGAGGTTTAATGGACTCACAGTTCCACATGGCTGGAGAGGCTTCACAATCATGGTGGGAGGCAAAGGAGGAGCAAAGTCATGTCTTACACAGTGGCAGGCAAGAGAGCATGTGCAGGAGAACTTTCCTTTTCTGAAAACATCAGATCTCACGCCTGTAATCCCAGCACTTTGGGAGGCCAAGGCAGGTGGAGTACCAGGTCAGGAGATCGAGACCATCCTGGCTAATATGGTGAAACCCCAACTCTACTAAAAATACAAAAAATTAGCCAGGCGCATTGACATGCACCTGTAGTCCCAGCTACTCAGGAGGCTGAGGCAGGAGAATCACTTGAACCTGGAAGGCGGAGGTTGCAGTGACCTGAGATTGCGCCACTGCACTCCAGCCTGGTGACAGAGCAAGACTCCATCTCAAAAAAAAAAAAAAAAAAAAAAAATCAGATCTCATGAGACTTATTCACTATCATGAGAGCAGCATGGGAAAGACCCACCCCCATGATTCATTTATCTCTGCCTGGCCCTTCCCATGACATGAGGGGAATATGGGAGCTGCAGTTCAAGATGAAATTTGGGTGGGGACACAGCCAAACTATAGTACTAGGTTTTTCTTGATATATAACCTTATTTGTGGCTTTTTGTTTTTGACTCTTATATTGCTTAAAAAAATTTCAAGGGCTAATGAGTGCCCACTTTCATTCACATCTCACCTGAAATATTTAATTGGTTGTAAGTCTTTTGACTTTAAGTCCCTTAACCAAAGGGGGGAAAAAAACAAACCTAAAAAATGAATTCAGGCCATGATTGAAAATAGAGTATCAGACATGCCTCACTATGCCCTTTCTTAAATTTTAGGCCAGGTTCAAAAGGCCTTTCAAAATTACCAAATAAAGTATTGCCCTTCTCCCCCACCCACAAAAAAGAACAGCTTCTCTGTTCAACCAGAAGACTTAGTCTTATAAGGACACAAAAAAATTAATCCCTCAAGGACTGTATTAGTTTATTCTCACACTGCTATGAAGAAATGCCCATTGACTAACAGTTTCACATGGCTGGGGAGGCCTCAGGAACTTTCAGTCATGGTGGAAGGTGCCTTTTCAGAGGGCAGCAGGAGAGAGAATGAGTGTCAAACAAAGGGTGAAGCCCCTTATAAAAACCACTTGAGCTTGTAAGAGCTCACTCAACAGCATGGGGGAAACTGTCATGATGGAGGAAACTGCCCCCGTGATTAAATTCTCTCTACCTGGTTCCACCCTTGACACATGGGGATTATTACAACCCAAGGTGAGAATTGGGTGGGGACACAGAGCCAAACCATATCCTTCTGCCCCTGGCCCCTCCCAGATCTCATGTCCTCATATTTCAAAATACAATCATGTCCTCCCAACAGTCCCCTGAAGTCCTAACTCATTCCAGCACTAACCCAAAAGTCCAAGTCAAAAGTCTCATGTGAGACAAGGCAAGTCCCTTCCTCCCATGAGTCTGTAAAATCAAAAGCAAGTTAGTTATCTCCTAGATACAATGTAGGTATAGGCATTGGGTAAATAAACTCTTTTCAAATGCGAAAAATTGACCAAAATGAAGGGGCTACAGGCCCCAAGCAAGTCTGAAATCCAGCAGGGCAGTCAAATCTTAAAGCCCTGAAATAATCTCCTTTGACTCCGTGTCTCACTTTGACCCAGGTCACACTGATGTAAGAGGTGGGCTCCCATTGCCTTGGGCAGCTCTGCCCCTGTGGCTTTACAGAGTGCAGCTGCCTTCCCAGCTCTTTTCACAGGCTGGCATTGAGTGTCTGTGTGTTTTCCAGGTGCATGGTGCAAGCTGTCAGCAGATATACCATTCTGAGGTCCAGAGGATGGTGGCCCTCTTCTCACAGCTTCACTAGGCAGTACCCCCAGTGGGGATTCTGTATGGGGGCTCCCACCCCACATTTCCCTTCTACACTGCCCTAGCAGTTCTCTATGAGGGCTCAATCCCTGCAGCAAACTTCTGCTTGGACATTCAGGCATTTCCATACATCTTCTGAAATCTAGGTGGAGGTTCCCAAACCTCTATTCTTGACTTTTGTGTACCCACAGGCCCAGCACCACGTGTAAGCCATCAAGGCTTGGGGCTTGCACCCTTGAAGCAATGGCCTGAGCTGTACCTTGGCCCCTTTTAGCCATGGCTGGGACATAGGGCATCAAGACCTGAGACTGCACAAAGCAGAAAGGCCCTAGGCCTGGCCCATGAAACCATTTTTTCCTCCTAGGCCTCTGGGTCTGTGATGAGAGGGCTGCCAGGAAGGTCTCTGACATGCACTGAGGACATTTTTCCCACTGTCTTAGTGATTAACATTTGGCTTCTTGTTACATATGCAAATTTCTGCAGCTGGCTTGAACTTTTTCTCAGAAAATAAGGGATAGCATTAGGAGAAATACCTAATGTAGATGATGGGTTGATGGGTGCAGCAAAGCACTATGGCACATGTATACCTCTGTAACAAACATGCACATTCTACACATGTATCCCAGAACTTAAAGTGTAATTTTGTAAAGGAATATAAAAAAGAGTTTTTCTTTTCTATTACATTGTCAGCCTGCAAATTTTCCAAACTTTCATGCTCTGCTTTTCTTTTAAACATATGTTCCAATTCCAAACTATATCTTTGTGACTACATAAAACCAAACGCTCTTTAATAGCACCCAAGTCACCTCTTAAACACTTTGCTGCTTAGTATTTTCTTCCACCAGATACCCTAAATCATTCTCTCAAGTTCAAAGTTCCACAAAGCTCTAGCCCAAGGAGAAAATGCCGCCAGTCTCTTTGCTAAAACATAACAACTGTGACTTTATTCCAGTTCCCAAGAAGTTCCTCATCTCCATCTGAGATGACCTCAGCCTGAATTTCGTTGTCCATGTCAGTCACTATCAGCATTTTGGTCAAAGCCATTCAACAAATCTCTGGGAAGTTCCAAACTTTCCCACATCTTCCTGCCTTTTTCTGAGCCCTCCAAATTGTTCCAACCTCTGCCTGTTACCCAACTCCAAAGTCACTTCCCCATTTTCATGTATCTTTACAGCAGCACCCCACTTCTGGTACCAATATAAGGATCAAGCATAACCAAAATAAAAGGGCCTTTATCAGGTATTACTGAGTACCCCCATTGCTGTTAAACTTCAGAGAATCAGTAGCTGGGCACACCTGTCCAAGATTAAACCTGTTTCTTATGAGTCCCTGCAGGCATAAGAGGACTGCATGACCTATACTCATGAACCTGTAGAAGACTTAAAGCTGTTGTTTCACAAATGCACAAATAAATAACATGACAAATAGAAGTATGTGCCATAATACACCACACTTAATATTCTCACCTAGTTTTTACCTTTCCTAAGACCTATGATAGCTATTTTATGATTACTAATTTTTGCCCCTTGCTTGTTTATTCTCTTAATTAAGCTTATGTCTTCTAGACTACAACAATTCCACCTGAAGATGATGCTTGCAGAATGCTTCCAACCCGTCCTGTTTTCTGATGCAGAGAATGAAAACATTCTGCCATTGGGTTCCTTAGATTAGGTATCCAGAAATTTTTACTCTTCCAATGCCGGGCAGGGCCTATGCCCAGAAACTCAGCAAGAAGCAGCTACAGAAGATGGACCTCCAACTTTCTGCAGCCCCCTTAAGATTAAGAAGGGGTATCTAATCTCTGAGTAGGGAATGCAGTAGGATAACTGGCAAGACTTGCTTTCTGGTCACAACCTTGCTGACCAAAACAAGACCTGGTCCAGATGGGGTGAAATGAAGAAACTGGCAGGAACCAGCAGATGGCAAAGAAAGTGATCCCTACCTACCCTCATTGCTCATTAGCATAAGATACTCCCACCAGCTCCATGACAGCTTACAAATGCCATGACAATGACCCAGAAGTTATCATCTTTTTCCATGGCAAGAACCTGGAAGTTGCTCCCCCTTTCCTTAAAAATTCTAAATAACCCACCCCAATGTGCATTAATCTGCCCCTAAATTTGCATGTGCTTGAAAGTGGGCATAAGTGAGAATAAACACAGCTGCTAAGAATCCATATGTTGCTGACTCTGGGCAAACTGCCTGTGAGCTAGCCCTGCTCTGCAAGGAGCAGTACCCTTCAATAAAAGATTAGCTAACACCACCAGCTCACCCTTGAATTATTTTCTGGGCAAAGCCAAGAACTTTCCTGAGCTAAGCCCCAGTTTGGGGGCTCACCTGTCCTGCATCAGATGGATGGATAGATGGATGGATGGATGGATGGATGGATGGATGGATGGATGGATGGATGGATGAAGAGATTCCAAATCAATCTTTCTCCCATTTGGGTTATGAATGGCCTTTACCATCAGCAGACTTCATCTGGGTTGGGGCCATCTTAATTCATCAGGAAGATCTTGATAAGGTAATATCTCATCAGTGAAAGGTAGGAGATGAGTCTCAATCTTCTTCCTCTCCAATTTACCCCTCTCCTAATTTAGTAATCATCTCTGCCAACCAGGATTTTTGGAAGAAAGTCTAGCCAAAAAAGTTCCTATTAAATTAATATAGAATCTTCCCTGTGGTAGGGAAATGGAGCAGTGTAATGAATCCCTACTCACCTAACATTCGTAGTTTTAAGAAGGACCCCAGCTGGGTGCGGTGGCTCACGCCTGTAATCCCAGCACTTTGGGAGGCAAAGGCAGGCAGATCACGAGGTCAGGAGTCCAAGACCAGCCTGGCCAACATAGTGAAACCCCATCTCTACTAAAAATACACAAATTAGCCGGGCATGGTGGTGCATGCCTGTAATCCCAGCTACTCAGTAGGCAGAGGCAGAATTGCTTGAACCTGGGAGGCAGAGGTGGCAGTGGGCCAAGATCACACCATTGCACTCCAGCCTGGGCAATAGAGAAAGACTCTGCCTCAGAAAAAAAAAAAAGAAAAGAAAGGACCCCACTTCCCCCAAAAACTTCTGCAGAGACTTGCTGCAGAAGCTAACCTTGATAAATGCTGGCAACTTCTCTGAAAAAACAAAACAAAAAAAACCTGAATTCTGCCCAACTGGACTTCCTACAAAAAAGCTTTTATTTAAACATAAAATGGGAGGAGGTGGAGAGCTGCCTATATAACTTAAAATTCCCTCCCCTGTTCTTAATGTATGCCAAAACTGACTCTCCTGAGTCTGCCTTAATAATTCCAGGGACATGTCACACACCAAAACAGCTCATGAAAATGATTTTTCCCAAAATAGTAACTGAACAGCTAGACACCTGCCCTGGAAATTAAGTCTTTTGTATCATTACATTCAAACATTTTTATTTGATCCATTTCTTACATTTTTTATTAGAAACATACGTGATATCTTTCCTTTGTGTGGCATCATTAAATATAGAGCTAGCTCCAGCTGAATGGCTAATGACGTGTGAGATGCCAGTGGAGAGACTGGGAAAGTAAGCAACTACCCGTGGTAAGAAAAGTACTTAAAACTTGGAAATAAGGCAAAAGAGTAGGTAGGATGTCCCTTTCTCTGTCTTACGGAGTATACTGAGTTGAATAATCACTCCCTCAAAAAAAAAAAAAAAAATTCATGTTCCTCCCAGAACCTCAGAATGTGACCTTATTTGGAAGTATGGTTTTGCAGATGTAATTAGTTAAGACTAAGTCATACTGGAGTAGGCTGGGCCCTAAATCCAATATGACTGGTGTCCTGAAGAACACCATGTGATGACAGAGGTAGAGGATGACATGTCTACAGGGCAAAGAATGCCAAGGATGGTGTGTTAGTCTGTTCTCGCATTGCTATAAAGAATTACCTGAGACTGGGTAATTTACAAAGAAAAGAGGTTTAATTGGCTCACAGTTCCACAGGCTGTATAGGAAACATGGCTGGGGAGGCCTCAGGAAACTTACAATCATGGCAGAAGGTGAAGGGGAAGCAGGCATATGCTACATGGCTGGGGCAGGAGGAAGAGAGCGAAGGGAGAGGTGCTGCACACTATTATAGACAATCAGGTCTCATGAGAACTCACTCATTATTATGAGAACAGCAAGGGGGAAATCCACCCTCATGATCCAATCACCTCCCACAAGGCCCCTCTTCCAACATTGGGGATTACAATTCGACATGAGATTTGGCCGGAGACACAGATCCAAACCATATCAGATGGCCAGCAACTACCAGAAGCTGGGAGAAGGGCATGGGACAGATTGTCCCTCAGAAACTCCAGAAGGATCCAACCCTGCCTGCACCTTGATTTCAGATTTCTAGCCTCTTGAGAGAATAAATTTCTGTTGTTTTAAGCTACTCAGTCAGTTATAATTTGTTGTATCAGCTCTAGGAAACTAATACCCTGGGCTGTTGTTTAACAGGCTCACCCAAGTATTATTAAAATTTTTAGGGGACTGTGACTTTGTTTTTTCTACTTATTACAGTAGGTAAGGGTACAGTCTCTGTAAAGTTACATGTTAATTTGTAGACCTTGCCCAGTGGAGATGTAAATAATTTTTGTCTAGAGAAAAAGATAACCCTAAAGGTTATTATTTTAATATCCTGTAGAGCGTTAACCAGTTTTGCTTCAAACTCAGCAGACGTACCAGAATGTGTTTTCTGGTGGAGACAGTTCTGATCCTTCTAATTTTCATTTGAATTGGTTTTACCACCTGTTCCCTCATTAGAAAGTGAAATAAAATTCGTGATGCTTCCTCATTCTACATACAGATTAGTCATGTTTTTAGCTTTTTTGAAATTATACTTTGACAACCCAGAATCTTCACGGACCAGACATCTTTCTGAGGCGGTCTGGTTCAATGTCCCTCTGAATGGAGGAATGCATTCTTTCCTCAGTGCACTCATCAGTAGGCTTGGTCAGTCTGTGCTTGAAGATTTTACTTGGTGGGGAACTTGTGATTCATTTTTTTTTTATTTCAATGGGTTTTTGGGGAACAGGTGGTGTTTGGTTACATGAATAATTTCTTTAGCGGAGATTTTGAGATTTTGGTGCACCCATCACCTGAGCAGGGTACACTGTAGTGTACACCCAAAGTGCAGTCTTTTATCCCTCATGCCCCCCTCCCAGCCTTTCCCTGAATTCCACAAAGTCCATTGTACCTCTTATTTTATTTTATTTTATTTGTGACAGAGTTTCACTCTGTCACCCAGGCTGGAGTGCAGTGGTGCAATCTCGGCCCACGGCAACCTCCACCTCCCGGGCTCAAGTGATTCTCCAGCCTTAGCCTCCCAAGTAGCTGGGATTACAGGCACCCACCACCATGCCCGGCTAATTTTTTGTATTTTTGGCAGAGATGGGGTTTCACCATGTTGGTTAGGCTGGTCTCAAACTCCTGACCTCAAGTGATCCGCCTGCCTCAGCCTCCCAAAGTGATGAGATTACTGCCACGAGCCACCATGCCCAGCCCATTGTATCATTCTTATGCCTTTGTATCCTCATAGCTTAGCTCCCACTTATGAGTGAGAACATATCATGTTTGGTTTTCCATTCCTGAGTTACTTCACTTAGAATAATGGTCTCCAATTCCATCCAGGTTCCTGCGAATGCCATTATTTCTTTTTCTTTTTTCTTTTTTTCCTTTTTGAGATGGAGTTTCGCTCTTTTTGCCCAGGCTGGGTTGCAATGGTGCGATCTTGGCTCACTGCAACCTCTGCCTCCTGGGTTGAAGCGATTCTCCTGCCTCCGCCTCCTGAGTATCTGGGATTACAGGCACACACAGCCATGCCCGACTAATTTTGTATTTTTAGTAGAGATGGGGTTTCACCATGTTGCTCAGGCTGATCTCAAACTCCCGACCTCAGGTGATCCACTCGCCTGGGTCTCCCAAAGTGCTGGGATTACAGGCATGAGCCACCACGCCCAGCCGAATGCCATTATTTCGTTGCTTTTTATGGCTGAGTAGTATTCCATGGTATATATATACCACATTTTTCTTTATCTACTCCTTGATGGATGGGTATTAAGGCTGGTTCCATATTTTTGCAACTGCAAATTCTGCTGCTATAAAGATGCATGTGCAAGTATCTCTTTCAAATAATGACTTCTTTTGTCTGGACAGATACCCAGGAGTGGGATGGCTGGATCAAATGGTAGATCTACTTTTACTTCTTTAAGGAATCTCCACACTGTTTTCCGTAGTGGTTGAACTAGTTTACATTCCTGCCAACAGTGTAAAAGTGTTCCCTTTTCACCACACCCACACCAACATCTAATTTTTTTTATTATGGCCATTCTTGCAGGAGTAAGGTGGTTGCACTGTGGTTTTGATTTCCATTTCCCTAATCATTAGTGATATTGAGCATTTTTTCATATGTTTGTTGGCCATTCGTATATCTTCTTTTGAGAACTGTCGATTCATGTCCTCAGCCCACTTTTTGATGGGATTATTTGTTTTGTTCTTCCTGATTTGTTTGGGGAACTCATGGTTGTTTTTATGGTAAGCTATTCTATTGCTAGACATTTATACTTAGAAAATTATTTCTCAAACTAAGGCAAAATCTCCTTCCAACTTCTACCCACTAGTTTGAATTATGCTTTCGAGAGCAGCACAGAATCTGACAGCCCTTAGGATATTTGATATTATACTCTTCTTGATTTTTTCTCCTCCAGGCTAAGTATCCTTAGATACTTGTGAGCACTAGAGTGTTCCTTACATATTTTGTCATCCTATTGAATTTGGGAACTGAATTAAATTCAACAACCCCCCTTCTTTTTTTGAGCTTCTACTGTGTTCGGTGCTGTACTCAGTACTAGAAAAGGAATCAGATGAGAAAACACTACACTTATAAAGGAATCTTTGCAAGAGCAATTAACAGATTGGAAAGACTCAGTAGCTTTATGGGATCCACTGAGGACCCAAGGGAGGGTATGACTAATTCTACCTGAGGATTTAAGCAAGGCTGGTTTACAAAGAAAGTTCTTCTTGCACTAAGTCCTGAAGGTGGGTGGGAAGTATCCAGGTGTGAGGGACATCCCAGGCAAAGGTAGAAAGACGTATGACCAAAAAAAAAAAAAAAAAAAGAACAAGAGAAAATTCTCAAGTAATCACAAGGCATTACAGCACCCTCCAAATTCCATGAGCGCTACAAAGATATAAATGTGATTAGTGGGGAAAATAATAATTATGGAAATAAAGCCTGTCTCTGAAAATGTAGGCAGGAGGGTGGTGGTCTGCACAAAGACCATAGAATTTGAGCTAAAGAGCAAGATCTGTCAATGTTCACTCAGCCCAATCCAAGGAAAAGGGAGCATACTGGGAAGATTTATCAATTTGGAGGAGAAAAGCAAAAATTTGAAGAAACAGTAATCAAATGGGAGGAAATTTTGTGTGCCGATTTTACAATGGGATCTGGTGTCAGTTTGCCTAGTGCACATCCCAGCTCTGACTCTTGCTCTCTACGTGACCTGGAGCAAGCTACTTAATATTACCAAGATTCAACTTCCCTGTGTGTGAAATGGGTCATGATAGGCTGGGCACGTTGGCTCATGCCTGTAATCCCAGCACTTTGGGAGGCCAAGGCAGGCAGATCACAAGGTCAGGAGATCAAGACCATCCTGGCTAACATGGTGAAACCCTGTCTCTACTAAAAATACAAAAAAATAGCCGGGCGTGGTGGCACACACCTGTAGTCCCAGCTACTCTGGAGGCTGAGGCAGGAGAATGGCGTGAACCCAGGAGGCGGAGCTTGCAGTGAGCCGAGATCGCGCCACTGCACTCCAGACTGGGCAACAGAGGGAGACTCCATCTCAAAAAAAAAAAAAAAGGGGTCATTATAGCAAACTTCAAGGGATTATTAGGTTCCTATAACATAATCAGGTTCATACACATAATGAAAGTGTGTATCATATGCCTGGCACATGCTGAGTTATCAGTGCAGAATAAATTTTATTATTATTTTCTCATTTATTTAAAATAGCAATTTAAAGTGAGGAAGCTGCATTTAGAAGAGAACAAGACCCAGGGAGGGGCTCTTACAATCAAGCTCTTAGAATCTTTTACTTCATGTGCACATATTCCCTCTACATGACCTTCTAGGCCTTGGGATCCTCCCTGCTCTCCTGGGCTATCAACCCCATGACCCACAAGTCATGGCAGAGACCAAAGTGTCCATTCTCATGCCTGGCTCATGTGGACAACTCGTTCTCTCTAATTCTGCTCAGACAGCTAAGATTGAAAGCAGACAGGGCAAGGGATGGTGGATGGAGGTTAAATTCACCTTGTTCAAGGTTTGGTTCCTTGTCTGACGCAGATAAATTTTCAAATCTTCTTTCCAACAACCTTCATCTTAATCAAGGTTCCTTCATCTAAAAGGAAGAAAAGCTACTCAAGATATCTTAAGAAAAAAAGATGGAATATACTGGAAGGAAACAAAAGCATCTCCCAGAATTATGGGGCAAGAAGATCTAGGAGGCCTCACAAATGAGAGACTTTGGACCTAAGGCACCTCTCTTGGCCTCCAGCGCTGCATGGTCTCTGGGCACCATGTCTCTCTAAACATCTAATTCATCCTTGTTTCTTCCAGCAAACCCCCTGCTGCTGGAGAAAAACAGGGTTGCTCCAGCCCTAGCCTTATCCCATCTCACTGTGTACAATCTCTGCTGATTAATCTCCTTTAACATGGCTTGGTTAATTCATTCTCTCATGAGAAACTTCAGAGATTTCCTACTGCTTATAGAAAAAAGTCCAAGTTTCTTATCATGACATTGCATAACTTCTTCAATCTGGAAAGTTCAACCCTTTCCAGCCTGATTCCTCCACATAGATTCCATGTCTAGGCGGTCTGGATTTCTATAAATATGGCCATAACTTTCCAAAATCTCACGCCCATTCGTGGCTGGAATGCTGTTCCTCACCAATCCTCTCCTATTAAAATCATACACAAGTGAAACCAAACTGATTTTCTCTTTCTGGGCCTATACTTAAATTACATTGCCCAGCCCTCTTGCATCTAGACAGCATGACTGCTTTTCTTCAATAGAAAGAGAATGTAAGCAATGTGTGTAACTTCCAGGCCAAGGCAGTCAATAGCACATGTGTCTTTTCAATCTATTCACTCCTTTCTCCCCTCTCCCAAGGAATAATGCCAAGCAACTCTGAAGCCAGTTAAAGATGAAAGCCTGGAGCCACAACATGGGTGGAGTCTGGCTCCCAGAATGACTGTATGGAGCAGACTGTGCATGGCTAGGACATGAGAAAGAAAACTTGATCAGGCTAAGTTACTGAGAGTTAGCATTGTTCATAATAGCAGTTGAACTACTCTGATGGCACGTCATACCTCGAGACTTTCCTCAAATTTTATACCTTCTTATGTCACTCCTGTAGAAAATGACCACTCTGTCATCTGAGCGTTTTTCTCTAGTGCTCCATTTACAGTATTTATCATTTAGCCTTATGTCATTAAGGTTGTTTATGTGTTCTCTCTTTCTCTCTAGGTTGTACATTTTTTAAGGACAAGTGTTGAGGTGTTCCTTGCCCAGCAACCACATTTTAGTCCCTGCTAGTATACGGTGAGGGTTGTTGCTGCTGTCACTGTACATGCTGTTTCTTGATGGAATTTCTATCTGGTGAACAGGGGTGGCAAGCAAGAAGGAAACCTGAGAGTCCCCTTACATTCTCCTAGGGCTGAGGGGATCTCATGAAAGGAGTCCTCCAAGTCCAGGGAAGCTGTGTGCACCTGGGAGAGCTGTGCCCTGCCCAACTCCAGAGGGCTCTATTCATGCAAATTACAGTGCACCTGTGTGCACATTTCAGAGCCCAAAGACTTCTTAGACACCAAAACATTTCAACCACCTCCAAATCTACAACCAAACTAACTGAAAGTAGTTATCCCCAAAGTCTCAAATGGCTCATCTCCCAACAACAACTTTTGACATCTGCTCTTCACAAGGGAGAAGGTATGGGGAGACAAGACAATATGTACTCTCTTATTTGTTCCAGTTCTTTCCAGTCCAACATAATCTTATTAGGCAGGTGGGGGTTCTTTAACTCTCTGGCTACATCCCTTGGTTGTGTGCCCAATCTTGGCTTCATTGAGTAAAGTACTGACTGCTTAACCCCAGACCTCTGTGCTTCCTTCCTCATCTGTAGGATGAGGATGATGATATGCACTTGGCAGAAGTTATGTTTTGTTTTGGTTTTGGGTTTTTTGAGACAGAGTCTTGCTGTGTCACCTAGGCTGGAGTGCAGTGGTGTGATCTTGGCTAACTTCAACTTCTGCCTCTCAGGTTTGAGCGATTCTCCTGCCTCAGCCTCCCAAGTAGCTGGGATAACAGGTGCCCGCCACCACACCCAGTTACTTTTTTTTTTTTTTTTGTATTTTTAGTAGAGATGGGGTTTCACCATGTTGGCCAGGCTGGTCTTAAACTCCTGATCTCAAGTGATCTGCCCACCTCGGCCTCCCAAAGTGCTGGGATTACAGGCTTGAGCCACTGTGCCTGGCCAAAACTTTTATGAGAATTAAATAACACAAGCACAGTGCCTGGAGCACATTGAGTGTTCCACCACCATCACTCCTTCCATGTGTGACAGCAACCCCAGAGCTCCTGTCCAAGGGGCTGGGGGTTGCTGTCACATGCAGAAGGCATGATCGGGGCAAGGGGTTATGGTCAGTGTAGTGGAACAGGAACAGGGAAATTTTCTCTGCGTCTTATCCTTCTCACTAAACCATAAGATTGTAAGAGGTGGAATCAGTGTCATGCTTACCTTTACCTTCTCCACAGAGCCTGCCCCTGTGCTTGGCACACAGTGTTATATCATTTTGGTCATGGCTGGCTTTGCAATTTACAGAACAAAAGAACATTGGATAAAGTCAGGAGACTCTGATTCTAACTCCAGCATTGCCAATAACATGTAACGCGACTTTAAGAGTTGTGCTTCTCTGGGAGATACCTTGTTAAATGCCTGCTGTGTGGTAGGCACGGTAGCTGCAGGGGTGCAGGAGTTAACTACACAGACATGGGTCTTGCCTTCATGGCACTTACAGTCTAGTGAGATAGTTGGAGATAGACTTTACACAAATGGCCACACTGTCAGTTAATTACAGTTTTAATAAAAGCTATGAGAGTATATACAAATGGACCTACATGTGTTTGGGGAGATAATTCAGGGAAGGGTTTTCAGAGGAGGTGACACTTGAGTAGTGACCTGAAGAATGAATTAGGGCAGCAAAAGGTTGCTCCCCAACGTTTTTGGCACCAGGGACCAGTTTCGTGGAAGACAATTTTTCCATGGACAGAGTTGGGGTGATGGTTTCGGGAGGAAACTGTTCCACCTCAGATCATCAGGCATTAGTTAGATTCTTTCTCATAAGGAGCTTGCAACCTAGGTCCCTCGCATGCACAGTTCACAGTAGGGTTCCCACTGCTACGAAAATCTAATGCCGTTGCTGATCTGACAGGAGGTGGAGCTCAGATGGTACTGCTCGCTTGGCAGGCTCACTTCCTGCTGTGCTGCCCGGGTTCCTAACAAGCCATAGACAGGTAACCATCCGCGGCCCTGGGGAGTTGGAGACCTCTAAATTGGAGGTAGCCAGGTGTCATGGAGGAGGATAGGAAGGAGCGCTGCAGGTGCACGTGCACAGCCCAGGAAGGAAATGAGCTCAGAACACACCAGAGGATGCAAGAAGGCCAACATGGCTGGGGCCTAGGGAATGCAGGAGACAGAGGCATGAGATGACTCAGGAGCAGCAGGCAAGCAGCCTGATCATGCTGTGGCATTGCAGATCATGAAAGATTGAGGCCTTCAATCTAAGAGTACTGGGAAGCAGGAGCCCACCAAGAGGGGCCGTGGGGGGGCAAGCCATCCTGAAGGCAGGAAGTAAGGGGTGCATTGTCTATAGATAGTTGACAATAATAAAACTGACTAGGCCAGGCGTGGTGGCTCGCACCTGTAATCCCACCATTTTACGAGGTCGAGGCGGGTGGATCACCTGAGGTCAGGAGTTCGAGACCAGCCTGGCCAACCTGGTGAAACCCCGTCTCTACTAAAAATACAAAAATTAGCTGGGCATGGTGGCGGGTGCCTGTAATCCCAGCTACTTGGGAGGCTGAGGCAGAAGAATCACTTGAACCTGGGAGGTGGAGGTTGCAGTGAGCTGAGATTGCACCATTGCACTCCAGCCTGGGCAACACAGCGAGTCTCCATCTCTTTGACAAACCTGACAAAAACAAGCAATGTGGAAAGGATTCCCTATTTAATAAATGGTGCTGGGAAAACTGGCTAGCCATATGTAGAAAGCTGAAACTGGATCCCTTCCTTACACCTTATACAAAAAGTAACTCAAGATGGATTAAAGACTTAAATGTTAGACCTAAAACCATAAAAACCCTGGAAGAAAACCTAGGCAATACCATTCAGGACATAGGCATGGGCAAAGACTTCATGACTAAAACACCAAAAGCCATGGCAACAAAAGCCAAAATTGACAAATGGGATCTAATTAAACTAAAGAGTTTCTGCACAGCTAAAGAACCTATCATCAGAGTGAACAGGCAACCTACAGAATGGGAGAAAATGTTTGCAATCTACCCATCTGGCAAAGGGCTAATATCCAGAATCTTCAAAGAACTTAAACAAATTTACAAGAAAAAAACAACCCCATCCAAAAGTGGGCAAAGGATATGAACAGACACTTCTCAAAAGAAGACATTTATGCAGCCAACAGACACATGAAAAAATGCTCATCATCACTGGCCATCAGAGAAATGCAAATCAAAACCACAATAAGATACCATCTCATGCCAGTTAGAATGGCGATCATTAAAAATTAAGGAAACAACAGATGCTGGAGAGGATGTGGAGAAACAGGAACGCTTTTATACTGTTGGTGGGAGCGTAAACTAGTTCAACCATTGTGGAAGACAGTGTGGCTATTCCTCAAGCATCTAGAACTAGAAATACCATTTGACCCAGCAATCCCATTACTGGGTATATACCCAAAGGATTACAAATCACACTACTATAAAGGCACATGCACACGTATGTTTATTGCAGCACTATTTAAAATAGCAAAGACTTGGAACCAACCCAAATGTCCATCAGTGATAGACTGGATTAATAAACTGTGGCACATATACATCATGGAATACTATGCAGCCATAAAAAAGGATGAGTTCATGTCCTTTGCAGGGACATGGATGAAGCTGCAAACCATCATTCTGAGCAAAGCATCACAAGGACAGAAAACCAAACACCGCATGTTCTCACTCATAGGTGGGAGTTGAACAATGAGAACACATGGACACAGGGTGGGGAACCTCACACACCCACACCGGTGCCTGTCAGGGGGTGGGGTGCTGGGGGAGGGATAGCATTAGGAGAAATACCTAATGTAAATGACAAGTTGATGGGTGCAGCAAACCAACATGGCACATACATACCTATGTAACAAACCTGCACGTTCTGCACATGTACCCTAGAACTTAAAAGTATAAAAAAAAACCTGACTAAAATCTCATCTGCTTTTTATTTCCACCTATATATACAACCATATGTGTCTTATAAATGTTTCTGATATAAAGGATGTGTAATAAATAACACACAAGTAAAAGGCAGACACTCTTTATTGTCAGTTCTATCTACTTGACTGATTCTCACAGAAAGCTTTGGTTCCTTTTTGCCAAAGGCTTGTATCTGAATCCATCCAATGCTTGTAACTCAACCATGATGTGACTAGTGAAATTACATACCGATCCACTTTTTGCCAACAAATTTATTGTCCTTAAATCTGATATGTGGTCTGTTAAACTACTTCTTACCCTTGTATAAACTCATTAAACTGCAATCTTGTTTCAGCACTAAACACATTTTTAAGTTTAATCTACATTATTAACATTTTCCCCATCACTTTCGGAAGTCTAGAGACAATCAGCAAAACAAATCGATGCCTGATTCATGATTCATAATGTTGGCTAATTTCCATGGTGTAAATACTTCGACCATGGCCCATTACAGTCTACCAACGAGACATCACTGAGTGTGGGCCGGGAAAACGCATGTGCAGTAAGCACATTATGATACGTAATACTGGAAATGGTAGGAAGTGGACAGACTTCAGAGTTATTTAGGAAGTAGAATCTTGGCGATTTGTTAGATGCCGAGGTGAAGGCAGAGTTTGGGAAACACTGGATGGTGGTGTCTTCACTCTCACAGGGAGACAGGGAGTTGAAAGCAAGCAGGGAAAGGACGCATTCAGTTTTGGATGGGTTCCATTTGAGGTGCTTGTTACCAGGAGTAGCTGAATAGGAAGCTAGATAAACGGATTTGGAGCTCAGAGAAGCAAAGATTAGAGTTGCAAATTTGGGATATATTGATTTAAATGTTGACAGCAGGTTAAATCATTCAGGGAAAAATTGTGGAGTAAGAGGAAAGGTCTGAGACCTTGAAAACTCTGTTATTTGGTGGTCACCCAGAGTAGACAAGCACGCCAAGACTGGGGACAGACAGGAAAGTGGAGCACCCCCGCCACAGGAAGACGTGTTTTAAGGAGAAAGAAGGAATTTTGCTCAGATCAGGTAACACGAGAAAGGAGAGTGTCCTGACTTTAGTGATGTGGATGCTACTTGCGACAATTAAAAAGGCAATTTCACCGAGTGTGAAAACGAACACGTGGAGTTGAGAGACCACAAAACTGGGGGCAGGCGCCTCTTTCACCAACTTCAGCGATGGAAAGTAGAAGAGGGTGGCAGCAAGGGTACGTGGAGTAGAGAATCTTGGAATGATGAAATGCCGAGGATACGGATTCCAGTCCAGAGGGAGCAACGGATCGGATTCTCCGATACTGGAAAAACAGAAGGTGGGGGGGCTCGGTGATGGAGGGAGCAGGTGTGCAGTTTTGCCGGTGGAAAGTGGAAGTTTCTCTTTTCTCCTGAAGCAGGCGGCAAAGACCTCTGAGAGTGGGAGTGTGGTGGGTGTGCCGGGCCCCTGGATGGGAGTGGAGGTTTGGAACCAAGTGGCCCGAGCCTGCGGTGAGTGGGCCCGCCCTGGGTGGCTCTGGCCGCAGCAGGGTCGATGGGGCAGCATGGTCTCGGCAGGAAGAACACGGCTTCAGTCAGTTCTGTTCTAAGAAGCAGAAGGTGGAGATACGCATGTTTTAAACAACTCCTCCCGGACAGGAAGAAGTGGAGTTCTGGCTGTTCTGCGAGGACGCCGCAGTCCCAGCGTGGAGACCACCGGGCAGGCGAAGCGCGAGACAGGCCAGAAATAGGGTCCCGCGCGCGGACCCCGGAGGAAGAGCGAGGGCTCACTCGGTTTCCCGCAGCCAGCCTCGCCCGACCCAGCTGGGGCCGCCCCTTCCCGCCCCGGCCCCGCCTCTGCCTCAGCTCCGCGCCCACAACCCGGCTTCCTCCTCTCCCGCCGGGTCCGTCTGTCCCTGCGCCTCCTTCGCCGCCGACTAGCGCCCCCTGGCCTGACGTCACCGGCGCGTCCGCCAATGAGCTGAGGAGGGACTTGGCTGTGGCCTGAAAGTGACGGGAGCAGCAGCCAATGGTCGGGCGGAGGGGGCGGGCCGAGACTGGTGCTGGGGGGCGCCCGCGCGCGTGGGGAGCTGCGGGAGGCGCGGCGCGGGGGGGTCGGGTGCGCGGCGGGAGGGGTCGGCGGGCGGCCCCTCCCCCTGCCAGGTCCGGGCGGGCGCCTGGAGCCGCCAGAGTTTCCGCACCCGGGAGGGAGATGCGGCCGGGGCTCAGGCTCCTTGCAGGTAACGCGCGGGGCGGCCCCTGCAGGGCCGAGCGCGCCGCGGGGCGAGCGGAGTTGGACGCGGAGCGGGCGCGGGTTCCCCGCTGCCGCCGTGTCCCGAGCCCCGCACGGCGGCCCGGGCCAGAGCGGCGCTGCTGGAGGAGTTGGTTCCGGGACCTGAGCTGCGGCCCGGGCCGGGGTCACGGGGGACGCGGGCCCCTGTGTGAGCCGCACATGGGACAAAGGGCGCGGCGTGGAGGCTGCGCGCCCCGCCTGCCCGCGCCGCGCTCGGGCCCCTGAGCTCCTCCGCCCGGGCAGAGGTCGCCGCCCCCAGCCCCTGCCTGCACAGCCGCGCCGGCGCTCCCTCGGCCCGGGCGCACCCGGCGCCTGCGGCGCGTCCCCGGAGCGGCCATCTGGCCGCGGGGCCCCGCGCCTGGCCGCCAGCTGGCCGCGGCGCAGGCGATGGCTGGACACAGCCGGGCCGCTTGGCCGCCTGCCCTGGGTTCCGCGGCGGCTCCCCCGCCGCGCCGCGAGCGCCTGCTACTCCACGCTCGGCTGCGGAGTGGAGCGGCGCGAGCGCGGGGCCACCGGCCCGGGCGCCCGGGGCCACCGAGCCGCCGCTTCCCGGCGTGGGCTCGGAGTTTGGGGAAGCCGAGCAGGTGACGCAGCCACTGCGCACCTCCTGCGAACTCTGCGGGGCTTCTGGTCTTGTTGATGTTGTGGCTATGGGCTGCGTGTGTGTTTTTCTTTTTTTTAAACCACACACAAAAGAAGGGAGGAGTTAGAGGAACGATCTAGCCACTATGAGTCATCCCACACTTCGCTCTTTCCCCGGGAGAGCAAATGCATGGGGAGAATGTCTTGAGAAACAGTTATAGTAGGGACTGACTAGGTCCCCTCCCTGTCCCCTTTCTCTGCGGTCCTGTCTGCGCCGGGCGCGCCCCAGATGGAGTGGGGTAAAATCACGGCCAGTGCACCTAGATAGGGGAAATCGCTACAAGCTAGCAAACTGGAAACTTTCTGGGACAGTGGAACTGTGAATATCAAACCACACACATTCTTGCTATAGGCAGCCATGGCCCTCGTGCGCTACTGAATTATAAAATGGGAAGGCCGTCACAGCAGGACGATACCTTAGCCTTCAGTAGCATGTATTCAGCACTGCACGGAGGAGGGCGGTGGTGGTGGCTCGCGCCCCCCTGCCTTGAGGGGCCCAGGGTCTGATCAGTCAGGAAACTGCCAGGCCCAGGGATGCAGGGTCACAAACGATTGTGTTCTCTAATCTGATTCCCAGAGGCGCTGTCACCTCTCAGCGTGCAGAGGATGGCTGGCTATGTGATTGAATGTTACAGATGAGGTAGAAAGGCTGGGCAGAGGTCAGCAGGCCCCTGGATGCATGGAGGGGAATATTCTTCTGTAGGTGGCTGCTGCTAATTTTTCCAAGGGGGAAACATTTAGGTTTGGTCTCGCCATTCTGTTTACCGCAGTCCAGGCTGCCGTGTCAGCTGTCATTGGGTCCTCATGGTTCACAGCTGGATGACATTTGTTTTTCTGGGGTCCCTGTGTGGGGTTTTTTTGGCCTTCTCACTGATGATTAATTTAACCTCCTGAAAACAGAGGCTCGATATGAGAAGTCTGAGAAATTGTAGGATTAAGGGACCTCTGCTTTGTTCCAGATTCAGCCCCTGTTGAGGGGCCAGTTGATTCTGTCGCAGGAGTCAGGTAGCGAGCAGAACACTGACTTCATTCCTCCTGGGTTGTGCCCTCTGCTTGGCCTGTAGCAGAGGCCACAGTGGGTCTCTCTTTTTGTTGCTTCATAAGGTGAACTAACGATCCAGCTATGGCAGAGGAGCCAGGGAGCCCAGGCAGGACATCATGTGGAGAAGAGGGACCAGAAAGTTCAACCTAGGGCCCATCTGGAAGAAAACAGAGCATCCTTTCCTATTTCATGTCCTGACTGTAAAAAACGGTGGAGGCCGGGCACGGTGGTTCACACCTGTAATCCCCATGCTTTGGAAGGCCGAGGCAGGAGGATCGCTTGAAGCCAGGAGTTTGATTCCAGCCTGGGCAACATAGTGAGACCCTGTCTCTACAAAAAAATATTTAAAATAGCCAGGCATGGTGGCATATGCCTACAGTCCCAGCTACTTGGGAGGCTGAGGTGGAAGGGTCCCTTGAGCCCAGTAAGGTGAAGCTGTGGTGAGCTATGATCATACCACTATACTCCAGCCTGAGTGGCAGAGTGAAACCCTGTTCAAAAAAGGGGGGGAAGGGATGTAGAGAGGGTGGTCCCCCGTCTCTGCCACCTTGCTCAGACAGGGCTTCTTTTAACTGAGTGCCAGGCCTGGCTCAGGTCATTGAGGAACAGAAGTCGTTTAGTGTTGGAGGAAGGAGAGTTGGCAACAAGGTCACTGTGCATGGTTGTACAGTTTGTGCCAGACACCTGACCAAGGAAGCCATGTGCCCTGGGTCTGCCCAAAAGAAGGGTCCGCCTTTCTCAATCGCACCAGGTCACCCGATGGGCTACTGCTGGCCCTAGTGCCCAGCCCATCTGCAGGAATAAACACTGGCAACATGGGTGTGCCCGAGACAGGCAGTCAGGGACTAGGAAGCAGCGGCTAATTTCTCCAAAATCTAACAATAATGAGAACTAGTTGTTTGCATACATTTTCTCCTTTAATCTTTACCACCACCCTCTGAAGAAAGTAGTGGTGGTACTATGTTGTGCCAGTGAGGAAACTGATTCTTAGAAAGACTAAGCAGTTCAAGGTCGTGCAGCCGGCAAGTCCAGGTTTGTCCGTCACCAGAGCCTTTGGTCTCAACCACTGGACTAGACTGATCACTTTGCCTGGCTTTCTAACAAATTGTAACTTTTTTTTTTTCTTTTTTGCGTTTGCTAGTGAAAGGCATTTTCCAAACTGTTCCACTATGTACGTTAACAGTAAATCCCTTCAAAGAAAAGAGCATTTGTGAGTATTTTCAGTGGCAGCAAAGAAGTGGGAGGCCTTGGAGAAAGGAGAAGGAGCCCCCTGAGATAGAGAAGCAGGGGAGTCACAGCAAGGAGGGGAGAGCCAGCCAGAACTGGGAAATGATGTGGGGGCAGGGGCATTGGAGGTAGGCCAGGTTTCCTGCTGTCCCTGCAAGAGCAGAGGAGATCATCTGAGATCCACTGAGTCAGCCATCCACTTGACTTCCCAAGAGTCTGGACCTGGCCTCCTACCAGGGCATCTCGTTGATGGTGTGGTCCACAGTCTGCCTTATATATCCTGGGGCTGTGTCTTGGAACATGATTATGCTTAGAACATATTGCTTAGAACACGTTTATGTTCTAAGCAATCTGAGGTACAGTCGCTAATTTAGGAGCACAAAGTATTTCCTGATTTAGTATTCTACTTAGAAGGCCATTTGAACCTTGACAAACGTTTGTGAAATAATTTTCAAATATTTGGGCCTGAAGCAGATAATATCCAGGCTCAGTGGCACACTCCTATAGTCCCAGCTACTTGGGAGACCGAGGCAGGAGGATTACTTGTGCCCAAAAGTTGAATCTAGTCTGGGCAACATAGCAAGACGCCATCTCCAAAAATATATTGCATGAGCCAATAAATTCACTATTGAAACAATAAAACAGATAACGTCAAAACCGGTTACATGACCTTTTGTCAGCTCATGACTCTATTGTGCATTTAAAATTGCTATACATTATTTGTTTTCCTTCACATTTAATTTTCTAAATTTTCTTATTCTCCCCATGTTAAATCATAGTATCTTCCTAACTATTCAGTATTTGGCTTTGTTGGGCTTTGTTGTTGTTTGAGACAGGGTCTCACTCTGTTGCCCATGCTGTAGAGCCGAGGTGTGATCTCAGCTCACTGCAGCCTGGAACTCCTGGGCTCAAGCAATACTCGCACCTCTCAGTCTCCTGAGTAGCTGGGACTGCAGGCATGCGCCTCCACACTCAGCTAATTTTTGTATTTTTTTTTGTAGACAAGGGCTTTCACCTTGTTGCCCAGGCTGGTCTCGAACCTCTGGGCTCAAGCCATCCACCGGCCTCAGCCTCCCAAAGTGCTGGGATTACAGGCGTGAGCCATTGCAACCAGCCTTGATTTGTTGTTTTTTAAGTAGCAGGAGTAATTTCTTTAGCTGAAATGTAAGCATAGAGGTTGGGGCCTGTGTGCTAACCTGTGTTGTGTTTGCAGTTGTAATTTAGATTCGAGAAGTGGTTTATCCTTTGACTGGAAAAGAAAAGTAGCTGCAGTATTCCCCCAGCACTTGATGAGAGCATGCCGTATGCCAGGCTGTGAGGCTCGAGAGACAAGCAGTGGAAGAGTTGCGGCCTGTTTCATCTCTGGATTGTAAATCTGAGCCTCCTTCTGGCCCCTGGAAGGGGACAGCATCACCATGGAATGGTGTGTCCCGTTGCCTGTTGGATCTGTCTCCATCTTCACTCAGACAGAAGGCTATAGAAAGATGCCTGTGACTTCAGGTGGCCTATTTGGCTGGCTTCTTATTGATTCCATAATCTGGGGTATCCACTTAGAGATCCAGAAACGAATACATCCAAACTGCCTTCCCAATCAGGGGGCTGGAATTCTCTTTCATCTCAGCAGGAAAAGAACAGGGTCCAGGTCCCTTAGTAAAGACAGGAGCCTCGGTACCAATCAACCAGATACTAAAAGGGATTTCCCACAGAAAATCATTCTGTGCCTCTGCTTTCAGCCTTCTGGAAGAAAGTATTAGTAATAGTAGCTGGCCTCCCCTGAGCCTTCATTACAGCCAGGCAGTGCTGGGAATCCTATTTAACCCTCATGACAACTCTAGAAGGTAGGCACTCTTACCATCCCCATTTTAGTGTTGAGGAAACAGGCCCAGAGAGGTCAAGTAAGTTGCCCAGAGGTACCCCAGGTCAGAACCGAGCAGTCTTACCCAAACCTGATCTGGTAAATCCAAAGAAAGCACCTGTCCAGGATGTGGTGGGAATGGGGACAGATAAAACTGTGAGTTTGGGGAGAGGTTGAGATTTGTTTTGGCGAATTCCAAGGCGGGAAGCTGTTAGGCACCGCTCACCACTGGGCGTTAAGATGCTTTGCAGAGGGCCGCAGGGGGTGGGCTCAGAGAGGAAAGGGGTTGTGCACAGGGCCGCACAACTAACACATGGCAAGGATGAGGCACAGGCATCCCCGGCGAGAAACATTATGCCCATTTGAAAGAAAAGTTCAAAATAGGATATATTTTTATCTTGACTCTTTCACCAGGATTGAAGGTCATATCCTCACACAGAATAGCCTCCCTTCCTTTCCTTTGTATGGCTCAGCCTTTTCTGGGACAAGATATTGTCCCCACCAGTCATTTCCTCTGTCTGTCCTCTGTGTTGAGCCAGTAGCCTAGGAACCCAGCATTCGATCCTGTGCCCCGCCTTAGGATTTCTCTGTTCGACTCCCCTGTCTCTGTGTCAGAGTCTCAGCTCCCTGGCCTGTGAGCCTGAATGCTACAAATAGACCATAAGCTCTTTCAGAAGCAGGATTGTGTTTTACACACGACCCTCTCCCCCGCCACACACACGGTGTGCTAAAACCCAACAATGACTATTAATTTTTCTGGATTGGATGAGGTAAGATGGTAACTTTTTTTTTAAACTTTGTAAACTGGTTCAAGGACGATTAAAAATGATTTGCCTTGTGGGGTTGATGAGGATACCATTACATTCGTATTTCTAAACGATATTCCGGCATCAGAAACCAAAGGGCATCTGATTTGATAGATCCTGTGGTCGGACCCAGGAATCTGCATGTGTCCCATGTGACTTTTCTGCCCACTAAAGTTTGGGAAGCACAGCTTCAAATTGTTACTGATCACATCCTATAAAATCATAGCATAAATGACTATCTAGCTCTTACTCACGGTGCCCACTGCAGAAACGGTCCTACCAGTGTTGATGAATATTTATACGGTGTTGTTTTTCCTGCAGATTCCTAACCAGCATAATGCTGGAGCCGGGAGCCACCAACCTGCAGTTTTCAGAATGGCCGTGTTGGACACTGATTTGGATCACATTCTTCCATCTTCTGTTCTTCCTCCATTCTGGGCTAAGTTAGTAGTGGGATCGGTTGCCATTGTGTGTTTTGCACGCAGCTATGATGGAGACTTTGTCTTTGATGACTCAGAAGCTATTGTTAACAATAAGGTTTGTATCTCAACTCTTTTCTGGTAAACTTAACTGCCCAACTGTGTCTCAGTAATCATCTAAGTATGTGTTGCATTGTTCTCTGTGGAATGTAGGTTAAGCATTGGCCTGGGCCCTGATGGTGCTCTCGATTTTTCTCTCTTTTCAACATCACCTCCATGATTTAGTGCCTTTCTTATTGCTGGCACCAAGGTTCTGAACCCCTGCCTCAGCTCAGGCACTCCCCTCAAGAGCTCCAGTCCACATATGGATCAAAGAGGCCGTTATTCTAAGATTACAAGGCAAGGGCATTGCAGGGTGTTGCAGACTTAGTATTCCAGATTTTGCGAAACATTTCCACAGTTGTTAAAAAAAAAAACAAAACCCATCATGCATTTGCTGCAGTGATGGACGGGTGTGATCACCTGCCGGAAGGTGCATCTTCAGCAGCAGGCAGGGAGCTGGCTGCCGCTTTGTCCTTCTCCGAGACTGTCGGGACAGCCTGCTGACAGCTGCTGGGGCAGGAGGAATGTGCTGCCCATGGGCGCTGCAGTTCCTGCTTGTTTCGTGTTTGGAGATTCGGTGTTGCTGAACTTGCAGAATCCCAGTCAATTTTGCTTACCAGTGGTTGCTATGTATCAGTGCAGGAAAAATGGTAATCTTTTTCCACTCTCTACCCAGAGTTAGGGCAGAAGAAAGAGGTTTGTGGGAAAAGATGAAAAAGATTCAAGCAGGCTAAAAACCAGAGCAAGAAATGCAGAAGCAGGCAAGGCCCAGAGGAGAAAGAACTCGGAAATGGCACAAGTTAGAGCCTCTCAACAATCTGTTATTCAGAAGATATTTTATGTGTGTTCCTTAGCCAGTGAAGAAGACTTAGAGGAATATACACATTTAGCTCCCTACTAGATATAATTAGAGCAACTCTTTGTAACACTGTTGAATGCTCTTAAAAATTTGAAGTTATGGATTCTACCAAATAAGTATAAAGTCATTTTCATGCTGAAAATGTTGAGAAGAACTCTCTGTATGACAAGCATGTATTGTATGGGGGCAACATGGCTGATTTGCATATATTTTATTTGTGATATAATATTGCAATTGATCTCCATTTTGAGGGCACACACTATATCATTTTTAATGTTTTAATGGGTTTTCGTTGTTGTTGTTGTTTTTGAGACAGAGTCTCATTCTGTTGCCCAGACTGGAGCGCAGTGTCACGATCTTGGCTCACTGCAACCTCCGCCTCCGGGGTTCAAGCAATTCTTCTGCCTCAGCCTCCCAAGTAGCTGGGACTACAGGCATCCCATGCCTGGCTAATTTTTGTATTTTTTAGTAGAGATGGGGTTTCACCATGTTGGCCAGGCTGGTCTCGAACTCCTGACCTCAGATGATCTGCCTACTTTGGCCTCCCAAAGTTCTGGATTACAGGTGTGAGCCACCACACCCAGCCAATATTTATTTTTAATTCAAGTTCTTCATTTGTAATTTTCCTCACATTCACTCAGCAGTTACTGTAGATGATTCTGTTTCAGTTCTTTTTTAAACCATGCTTAAAAGAACTAAGTAACTCTACACAACTGTGTCAAACTGGTGGCTTTTTCATGAGATGGGGACAAGGTCTTACTCTATTGCCCAGGCTGGAGTGCAGTGGTGCAGTCATAGTTCACTGCAGCCTCCGATGCCTGGGCTCAAGCCATCCTCCCATCTTAGCCTCCCGAGTAGCTAAGATTACAGTCATGCACCACCACGCCCAGCTGATTTTTAAAATTTTTTTGTAGAGACAGAGTCTCACTGTGTTGCCTGGTTGACCTCACCTGGCCTGAAGCGATGCTCCCACCTTGGCCTCCCAAAGTGCTGGGATAACAAGCGCAAGCCACCATGCCCAGCACAGATTGGTGGCTTAATGGCCACAGAACTGCTTTTCTCACAAAGATACAGTTTTATTATTTAAATTCCATTATTCATTTTGGTGAGAATATCTTGACTCTTCCACTTGTGTAAAGCAGAAGACATATAAAGTGTTAATTCAGAAACCGTGTTGAAAAATGATGGTCAGCCAGGAAGAAGAAAAACACGAGCCGTGTTGTATGTGGAGGCCCCGGTGTCTGGGTGTAATTCTCGTTCGTTCTGTGAGGTGAGGCAGATGAAGCCATTTCGTGGTTCTGCTGAGCATGGTCTTGGCAGTGTTTTTGGGAGCCTCACACTGTGCCCCTTTTGTTAACTTGCTAGCCCTCCCTTTTTCTTTTCCTGGTTAATGAAAGGCACTCCTCCGTTCATTGGCACTGTGCCTACCGTAATGTGAAACAGGCTGTTACTGGATTTTAGTGATGTTAGAGACTGTTTTCCAGATGCTTCCTTGCGGTGTGGAGTTGCCTTTTTTGTTCCTTGAGATGATGATCTTCTTTGAGACAGTGGAGTTAGGGGGAATTTTAGACACAATACATCTTTTCCATAAATCATTATGAGGAAGAATTGACCTTTCTTTCTGTAGCACACCCTGCTGTGGAGGCTCCACTTAATCAAATATTTAGAGCCTCGTTGGTGTTCATTTCCTGTTCAAAGGGAGGAAAAGATCCTCTGCCGAAGCCCTTCACAGCTGACCGGGTACTTCTGTGAGAGTGTAGAAGAAGGTAGGCTTCCAGGCTTGTCACTGAGTCAACGAAGGGAGCAGGTGCCTCACATGACCTTCACAGAATCTCTAACCTGCTCTTGGGGAGTGGTCAGTGTGCTCCTGGCGTCTGAAGCCGATCCCCATGGAAGCAAATGTCACCCTTAACAGTGGACATCAGTGACCAGCTTTGCATCTGTCACCTCTTTTCAAGCCTTTCCCTTTGAGTCAGCAAGCACTTAAGTCGCAAGTGCTGAGTCGCATGGTGGGTGTGGACCTTTGTTGCTCTTTGGGGCCACCCATCATTTGACCCATTTCTGTTTGGGGCGTTCTTAGGTGCTCAGAAGATGATTTGATTAGGGAGCTGGTACAGACGGGCTGTCCCATCAGGTGCGCCCACCTGTTGGAGTCAGGAACTGGTCACGCGAGGTGGGGGCCCAGAGGCAGCCGGGCAGTCTCTGCGAGGTGCCCGGAGCATGATTTGTGGTTTTGCTCCTGCCACGTGGCTCTGCCCTGGCTTTCTAGGCCACGGGAGGGTCTGTGAGCTGCAAACTCCCCTTTGAAGAATTCCCTTTTTGTTTAAATTAATCAGAGTTTGGTTACTGCGATGAAGAATCTTGACGGACAACCCGGGGAAATGATGAGCATGTTGTAATTTCTAGTCCCTAAAACATTCCTGTTTAATTATGCTTTAAAGAGAAAGTTAATCTGTCATTTTTCTTACTTACTCCACCACAGTGCCTTGTTTGCCTCTCTTCTCATTAGACACAATTTAAGCCATCTACTTTCATCTTTTGAATGTAAAACAATGCATTTTTAAGCATCTGTAGTATAGTACCAAATTATCTCAGCAGTAAGAGCGGTACAGTGTTTTTTTTAATATTTAGTGATTTGTCTGGAAAAATTAAGGTTTTTCTTCGGATTTCATAGTCTGCTTAGCTCATGATCAAAAATGGAAACTTAAAAAAAATGTTTATGCATACTTAACTGGGACATTTTGGTAAGTTACCTTATTTAATAGATATGAGAGGTTAATAGTGATCTTATTTAGCTGTGTGGTCCACTTATTTGACACGTATTAAGCACCTTCTGTATACAGCCAGCAAACCCAGATGTGGCCCAGTCCTCATGGAGCCCAGTCTAGTGGCACAGACAAATAGTCATGTGACTGTAAGTCACCAGGGTGCCACGCATTGCTTGACAGGGTGAGATGTCCAGAGGCCTATGGAAGAGGGATGGGATCAGCTCAGGAAGGGCAGAGCCGGGCAGCTGGGAGATGAATGGCGGAAGGAGTTGAGCCGTGAAGAGTTGAGGGTGACTGTCCAGGGGTGACCCGCACGTGCAGAGCCTCTGGGTTGGGAGCTGGCAGAAGCACAGCGCCAGAGCTATGGGCCTGCAGAGTTCGGGGGAAGCCAGGGTCTGCAACAGCCCCTTCAGCATATCAGCTATGTCCCAGGAGGGTGAAAGCTGATCGGTGTTTGAAGCCTGGTGGGGTGAGCCCATGTGTATTTCGAGATATCAACATAGAGAATATGTTGGGCACAGCATCCCCGCTAGGAGGCCTGACTGCATCCCAGGTGAGAGATGGAGGAGCTTGGCTTAGGGCTGATGGGAGACCCTTCTCCAGAACATCCCCTTTGTGACCCTGCAGGACCTCCAAGCAGAAACGCCCCTTGGGGACCTGTGGCACCATGACTTCTGGGGCAGTAGACTGAGCAGCAACACCAGCCACAAGTCCTACCGGCCTCTCACCGTCCTGACTTTCAGGTAAGCTGTGACATTGAAGGGCCTGGGAAGGTCACTCCCAGCTTGTGTGTGACATTGGATACAGGTGTGTGTCACCAGGTTCTCAGCATTCAGGAGTCTAGTCAGTGGCTCCAGGTGGGGTCTGAGCTGCTCATATACATGGGTCTCTAGGTGCAGAGAAGGCCAGCGTGGCCCCTGTGAAGGATGACATGCACATTGGTGGTGTTTCATATTTTTCTCAGTTCTTGGAGGTTTGACCCTTTGCTGGTTAACACCAATGGAATAATATGAGTGAAAGCATCATGGGGCCTCTGATGAAACTGATTTTTTTCACTACAGAAATAAATAAGGTATAAATCTTCCTACTGTTACCAAGTCAATATGCAAAAGCAATATGCTGCTTAAGAACAATCCCCCCTCCGTTAATCAGGGAGCCACTTGCACTGAATAGATGCATTTACCTCACAAAGGTTCTCGTCCATACCTGCTCCTCGGGTGCACTTAAACACTTGTGAGTAGACGGCCCACAGGAGCATGGGAGTGATGAATTGGAACCACCAGCAGCTGAGCAGCAGTCAGAATAGGAATCCCTGCCAGCGGAGGGTGTTTCGTTGGGGGGAAGGCTGGTGGGCATACTGATAAGGAGCCCTTTTTTGGAGGATAAGCAAGTTATAAGACTGTCTTAAATCCAGGTCCCTAGGGGGTAACCATGAGTAGTGTGTGGAATATTATATCTTCTTGGATTGCAGCCTTGCCCCTTCTGCACTTAAAACATCGTCTAGCTTTCCTTTCGATTTTCCTCTGCAAGTTGCTTCAGCGCCACTCCCCTTGGACACATATGTTTCATCCGTTTTTCCCTGTAGTTAATTACATTCCCACCTTTTCCACAACCTTCTTAGCTCGACAGGCATTATTTATCTTGATGCTGTTTTTATCAAGCTGGCACAAAGGCTTCCGCTTCTCCTTTTAATATTTCCACACACAAGCCTTCTCCTCCAGACCTTTGCCATTTCTTGCCGCATGCCGCTGCGCGTGTACCCTGAACACCCTGTGTTTCTGCAGGATTAACTACTACCTCTCGGGAGGCTTCCACCCCGTGGGCTTTCACGTGGTCAACATCCTCCTGCACAGTGGCATCTCTGTCCTCATGGTGGATGTCTTCTCGGTTCTGTTTGGCGGCCTGCAGTACACCAGTAAAGGCCGGAGGCTGCACCTCGCCCCCAGGGCGTCCCTGCTGGCCGCGCTGCTGTTTGCCGTCCATCCTGTGCACACCGAGTGTGTAAGTGTCGTCTGCCCGAGGCATCTGTATGCACGTGAGAAGCGATATGACACCCCCATGTCGCCTGGGTTCCTAAAACAGGCTCCCTTTATGTACCCATCTTGGTTCCAGAGCTGGAGAAAGTCTACTCCACAGTATACTCTAGAAATAGAAAGGACACTACATAAATACCCTGCCAGACATTTGAAACAATTCTGTCTGGGGCAGAGACATCTCTTGTGAAAAAAAAATGCAGAGCACCATATTGGTGGAGACTGTGTGATAAGGTATGGTGTGATCTCTGGTGATACTTTCTGTTTAGCTTCTAGGATAACACCAGCTGTGAAGGCACGGATGTTAAATATTGCCGGACTTCGGGGTCTAAAGTTCAGAGGCTAAGAACTGTTCTTCAGTGGAGGGTCTGATGCAGTGTTTCTGTGTTCACTGACAGCTTTGTGATTTATAAAATCCTTTCTTAGGCTTAACATGCTTGTTATGAAAACGCTGTGACATCAGCTGGGCTAGTACAACAGTTCCACTTTAGGGATGAGGGAACGGCCTGGCAGGATAAAAATTTATCCAGGGTGAGGAGCAAGTGGATGTCGGGCAGGACTTAAATTCTGGGCTTCCCAGGCCTCCACTGAGGAGATGCTGATGTACTTGGTATTGAACTGGAAAGCGGTGCCCGCACTCTGCTGGGGAGCTGCTGGTGAAGTCTCTCCACCCTCCTCCACCTCACCCTGATCACCTGGGGGAGAGGATCACACAGGGTGAGGTGGAGGAGGGTGGAGAGACTTCACCAGCAGCTCCCCAGCAGGGTACGGGCACCGCTTTCCAGTTCAACACCAAGTACATCAGCATCTCCTCAGTGGAGGCCTGGAGGCTGCGTCTCCATCCCATCGCGCTGCCTCTGTGTATTTGGAATAGGCTGTGCTGGGATTTCACTAGGCATTTGTGAAGTTGTCAGGAACCGCCCCCTGCACCACCATGTGGACCCTTTGAAAATGCAAAAGGCAGCATGTTTGCTGAGGGACAAGATTTGACTGGAGTCATTCAATCTGTGAGCACGAAGTGCCTAAAATAATCACATACACTTTATTACTTCCCTCACAGTAGACTTCTCGTTTCTTAGGGATTGAAATATCTACATTTAACCAATTGCATGTTGCTTCTTGAAGTTTCAAGATGCTGAGCAGATGTCCTGTTTTTAGCATCTGACTTTAGTAAATTGTCTATTCTTCAGTATCAAGAGTGTTGTGGAGTTGTTATCACACCCTCCTCCTGATATCTTTTTAAATCTTTGTTTTTTACCTCAGCAAATTCAGAGAACATTAAGGGCTGAATAGGCTGGGGACTGCTGTGTAAAAATTTAGTTATAAGCTCTTTATACATAACTGTGACCGAATTAGACTTTGTTTCTATCTGAGTTCTCTCTGGGACCCAGATATAGTGCAGCCATTGATCCTGAATAAGGGACTGGAAGAGAGGGATTCACTGGAGAAGTACTGATTCTGTCTTCCTTCTCGTCTAATTTAGCGTGATCTTAAAAGCAAAATGAAATACTTGAATTATTAGCCAAGGAAAGTTTTCTTAAATTCTCATTTTAAATATTCAGAAGTTGATTTATAAAAAGGTTTCAAGTGCCAACAAGTATAACTGAATGTGCTTACACACACGTACACACTCACACGCACACATTCTCTCTCACACACACGCACATTCCAGGTAAATGCAACCTGGGAACATGGTAATCTTGAAACTCCACATTCCAGATGGTTAAAAGGAAACTGAGGCAGACTAGCTCTAGGAGGAAAGGGAGCATTTGAAAAACCTCTTTCTCTCTTCCCCTCCCCACCATGACATCCATTCAAACTCAGATTTGAAGAAATACTTGTGGATAATTAAGAGTTAGCATTGTAAGACAGATATTTTGTACATTTACCTTTCAGCATTTCTGCAGATAGTATTCAGTTTCCTTCTGTCTGCATTCCCCTGTTACCTCCTACCCTGCAGTTAAAAATTCCAGCTTTAGGCCAGGCGCAGTGGCTCACACCCGTAATCACAGCACTTTGGGAGGCCGAAGCAGGTGGATCACTTGAGGTCAGGAGTTCCAAACCAGCCTGGCCAACATGGCGAAAAACCGTCTCTACTAAAAATACAAAAATGAGCCAGGCATGGTGGTATGCCCCTGTAGTCCCAGCTACTCGGGAGGGTGAGGCAGGAGAATCACTCGAACCCAGGAGGCAGAGGCTGCAGTGAACCAAGACCATGCCACTGCACTCCAGCCTGGGAAACAGAGCAAGACTCTGTCTAAAAAAAAAAAAAAAAAAAAATCCAGCTTTAAAAACATACAAAGAGTGGAACACCCAAGGAAATGGGTGGCAGGCGAGCTCCTCCCAGGTGTTGACCAACACCGAGGAGCCAGCCCCACTTTCTGGCTGGCTGGGCCAGCGGCCTGAATGCTGGCCTTGGGCACAGCAGCCCCAGCCACATTGATCCCTGTGAGATGAGGACAATGGGGATTTGGTTAGTAAACTGCCTCAGTTTACCCCATTTGTCTCAGTGTACATTTATTAGGAGACAGTAATAGCAGTATAGGCTCCTGCAGTTTTAGTGACATGAATTTCTTTTTTTTTTCTTTTCTTTTTTTTTTTTTTTTTTTTTGATACACAGTCTCACTCTGTCACCCGGGCTGGAGTGCGGTGGCACAATCTTGGCTCACTGCAACCCCCACCTCCCAGGTTCAAGTGATTTTCCTACCTCTGCCTCCCAAGTAGCTAGGACTACAGGCGTGCACCACCACATCCGGTTAATTTTTGTATTTTTAGTAGAGATGGGGTTTCACCATGTTGGACAGGCTGGTGTCGAACTCTTGGCCCCAAGTGATCCACCTACCTCAGCCTCCCAAAGTGCTGGGATTACAGGTGTGAGCCACTGCACCTGGCCTAACATGAATTTCTTTATATTAACATTTATATTAATATGTTTTAGGTCTTTATCACTCTCCAGCATTTCACACTGAAAATGATTTTTCCCACTGCAAATAAGCACCTGAATTTTCCAGTCTTCTAGGGTGATCAGCCATCTAGTGTGCCTGAGATTGAGAGGGTTCTGGGACTGGGGATTTTCCATTTTAAAGCAACGACAGCCGGGCACGTGGGGATGACTTGGGCACCTCACAGTCTTGCCCCCTCCTGGCCTCTGCTTGGCAATGCTGTAATTGCAGTCGGTGTTTTGTGCTCCTCAACTCATGGAATGTCTCTGTTTTTCTAATGAACCACCGCACATTGCTTCAAGTGGTTTGTAGACACCCAAACCCTCTGACAGGCCAGTCCCTACTGCAAGGAGGAGAGCCTGGGAGGGCCACACAGCCCCTGGTCTGCTGGTGGCTCTTCAGCTCTGTGTGGCCATTAGCAGGAGGACCCCAGCGCTTCCCTGAGGACAGAAGTGGCTTGTGTGGGCTTTCCTTTTTGTTTTCCTCAAAGTGTTGGGGAAGATTTCACTTTGTCTGAATTCCAACATCAAGGAGAGAAGCTCGGGCCCCCTTAAGAGTTCTGCCTGTAGCCAGGTGTGGTGGCGCATGCCTGGAGTCCCAGCTACTTGGGAAGCTGAGGCAGGAGGACTGCCCAAGCCCAGGAGTTTGAGGCTGCAGTGAGCTATGATCAGGCCAGTGCACTCCAGCCTGGAAAACAGAGTGAGACCCTGTCTCTAGAAGTAAAAAATTAAACAAAATGTTTAAAAAGAGTTCTGTTTGTCTAATGAACCCAGACTTTAACCCAGAAGGAATCGGGAGGGGAAACCTTCCCCATCCCCCTAATTCCTTTTCATGGCCCCCATGCAAATTGTACCTACTGGGGAAACAATGGTGCCGCCTGCTTTATGGATTCAGAGGGATTGCGGTGATTTCTCCAGAAAACTCTGAGTGTTTCACAGTATTTGTGAGAAAAAAAATAGCCTTTGTAGAAAAGTTTGCCTAAAAATACATATTATGCAAATATCAGAAAAGGAAAAGAAAATGTTTTCTTGCTTATGTACATTCTCAAACAGTGATTGGATACAGTCCCTCTCCTTGGGTAGTTTTTTTAACATTCTTTTAGTGAAATCTCTCTTAATTACTATGCCAAAAAAATTCATTGTAAATACTAAATGCTCTTTTGCTTTAAAACACTTCCCATACTTTAAAAATTTTGTTTTTCTTTATGTCAAGGAACATAATGTATGTTGCTCAAAGTCGTGGGATGGTCTTCAGCAATTAGCAGAAAGAAGCATTTCTGTAAAAATAAGCTTTTGATGTTTAAATTTCATTTTTGGTGATTCTTCAAATCTCCACTAGCCACCCAGATAGCAAGTGGTTTAGGCAGCCTGGCCCTCCTGGCCCCTAGGCCTAGTATTTTTCCAAACCACTTCCTTCCCCCTCATTCACCTCACTTCTCCTTGGTCTCTGACACCTGCTCCCCCTGTTTCCTGTGACCCTGTTGTCTGTGGTCCCCTTCGGACAGGCTTGTCTGGATTGGCTTTTATTGCTTTCTCTTCTCTAAAGGGTTGGGATTCCAGTCCATCCTGAGGTGCTGTAGATAGTCACAGCTCTGAGATGCTCCTGTCTCCTCTCATGTCCTCCTGGTGTGAGGACCACAAATCCAGGATGCACCAGCTGCCTCCTCACTCACCCGGGGCTGCAGAGATGATACCTGAGCTTCTGCGTCCTTTGTCCTTTGCCTTTCTGCTACTCCTGTTCATAGACATACCCCATAGGACCCACCAGGGAACTCATAGTCAGCTGCACCCACCCTGTACCAGGCTCTGTTCTGTGTGGCTGCATCTCTGACTATTTTACTGTGTCCCTGATGGAGTGAGTTTCCAGCCCTGAGTATTCCAGAGCGCTCATTGCATATTCATTTCATTCATAAAGCAATTGGATTGTTCCCCTCCAGCATACTGGCATACTTGTTCCAGATCTGTTAAGCCTTTGTTTTGTCCCTGGCTTCCTTCTCGGTAGTGTTTGTGTGTGTGTGGTGTTCACTGGGTGGATTTATCAGCTTATTCAATTTTCCCAGCCATCACCTGACACCACGGGCTGCCACGTACCAACCATCAGGAGGTCACAGTTACAGTGACGAATGGTCCTCGGCATTTCATGTATAACCGATGTAGGGGAATCTGCTCCTAAAAGACATCCTGTTTCAGCTATTGACTGCACATGAACTTGAGAATCATATGTAAATACAGTAATTTCGTAGTCAGTGTATATTTTCTTATCTTGATTTATAGAAGAGTCCTTTATTCTGCAGCTCATATATCACATCCCCATCCTTTGGGAAGGGATTAACCTACCAGCCTTTAAAGCGATACCTGGACAATCACAGCAGAAGCTTTGGTTCATGTCACATTCAGGTGCCAGTTAGTAAAGAATCCCACCTAAACTAGTCCAGTACCCCTGGGGGGAATTCTGTGTCTTTCATCACCGTACAACATTGGGAGAACAATTACTGGAATAATCAGCCTGAAGAAAGAAACACATAGTTGATATTGCTTCATTCTCACTGAGGAAAGGAAGGGCAGAGTCACCATGTGGAAAATGTGGGAAAGAAATGGCAGAAATTGTATTCTGTTCTCATCCTAGTTGTTAATCACTCTTGAAGCATTCAGCTTTCCAGGTTAACCCACTTAATCAGTTTGGTCTGAAGGGAAGAAAAAAGAGCAGAGGCAGCTTTGAAGGATTACTCCTGTGTCTTTTTCTATCGGCAGGACGGCTTTTCACACTTCCCTCACACCTTTATGTCCTTCATGTTTCCGATCACATTTTATTTTTTAAATATCATGACCTTTGAGCTGATAACATTTTCCAATTGAAAATCCACTTTGTGACCTCAGAAGACTAAGTCTTTGGAGCTCTTGGGTATCGTGTGTTAAAGAACACAGCTTTTGCGGCACATGCATATCGCCGTCTGTATCCAGCAGAATAGCTAGCAGCAGGTTCAAACCAATCCAGTGTTTTCTTGAAGCAGTTAAGTCAAGTCCTACACCCAGAAGGGAGGAGAGAACTGATTGTAAGATAACACCAAGCGCTATTGCACAGCTACATCGTGTATTTATTTTAATAGGTGGCAGAGTCTAGGAAGTTTCTTGTTTTATATGTCTAAAGAATTTGGTTTTGGCTAGGCACGGTAGCTCACACCTGTAATCCCACCACTTTGAGAAGCAGAGGTGGGTGGATCACTTGAGCCCAGGAGTTCAAGACCAGCCTGGGCAACATGGTGAAACCCCGTCTCTACAAAAAATACAAACATTAACCAGCTGTGGTGGTGTGCGCCTCTGCTCCCAGCTATTCAGGAGGCTGAGATGGGAGAATTGCTTGAGCCCAGGGGGGTTGAGGCTACAGTGAGCCAAGATCACACTGCTGCACTCCAGCCTGGGTGGCAGAGTGAGACCCTGTTGCAAAAAAAAAAAAAAAAAAAAAAGTTATGTCTCCTAAGTTTAGGATTTCCTTAAATGTGTTTTATGTAATTCTTTGTTTTCTTCCCCCTTTTTTAAGGTTGCTGGTGTTGTCGGCCGTGCAGACCTCCTGTGTGCCCTGTTCTTCTTGTTATCTTTCCTTGGCTACTGTAAAGCATTTAGAGAAAGTAAGCATTCCGTTTGCCTTCTTAATTTTCCACCTTCTTCATGTTTTTGTCCTGTTGAGCAGTGTCTTAACACACGGGAAAGAATCCATCTATGTGAGTGTGTCACTCTGAGGGGATCTGGGCCAGAGGATGCATAAACTCTCTTTAGATATGTATGTCTATTTGTGCCATTGCTTTTTCCATAATGCAAAGCTCTGACACTGGTGTTCACACTGTGGCCTATCCTATTAGGTATTGAGACCAAGAACAGAAGCAGCAGCAGGATTGAGTTTTGCCATTTTATTTCCTGCAAAATTATAGGATTGCGAACGATTCCAGGACAGGCTGTCCTGTTTTGATGTTCTAGGTATTTATTGCCCAGCTATCCTTTCATAGCTTCCAAAGGTGGCTTGGAAAGAGCCAGGGAGATTTTTCATACACTGTCCCTCCTTCATCCCATCCTGTCCAGACTGAACCCAGGCTCAGGCCCTGTCTTGGAGCACCTGCGACTGCCCTAAGGCACAGCAGAAAGGTGACCCCAGTGGCCCTAGCCTGTGCCAGTGCCCACTCAGGGCATGGTTACACCTAACCACTCCCACCCCCTTTTATTATTATTACCTTATCATGCCTGGATAAAACCACCACTTCTTCCCATCGCTCATCGGTTTTCTGATACATTAGAGAGTTTGGGGACAGCTGAGCAGAACACCTTCAAGTATTGAGAACGGTGGTGGTAACTTTTCTTCCTGTAACTTAGCAATAATGCACTTCAGTCTCTTCCTGGGGTAGGGGTCTCCCCACCTATGATGATTACAAATCTCCCAAGAGACACAGGCACCAGAGACCTGGCGAGGTTGCATCGGCCGGCCCCATAATGAATTCAGCACCATCGTGTGACTCTTCATGAGACAGTGAATCAGTAACAGGACTGGGAGGGAGGGGACCCTTCACTACCTCACTGTTAACGTTCACTACAGATAATGGTTCTTCCTTTTCAAAAGTTGGCAATTAAATCTGAATTTACAGATACAGATAACAGTTTATCAGAAATCATATTTTTCCTGAAGAAAATTTAAAATTAGGAGTTGTGGGCCTGGTGCGGTGGCTTACGCCTGTAATCCCAGCACTTTGGGAGGCTGAGGTGAGCAGATCACTTGAGGTCAGGAGTTCGAGACCAGCATAGCCAACATAGTGAAACCCTCATCTCTACTAAAATTACAAAAATTAGCCAGGTGTGGTGGCGTGTGCCTGTAGTCCCAGCTACTCGGGAGGCTGAGGCAGGAGAATCGTTTGAACCCGGGAGGTGGAGGCTGCAGTGAGCCGAGATTGCGCCACTGCACTCCAGCCTGGGTGACAGAGTGACACTCCGTCTCACAAAAAAAAAAAAAAAAATAGGCGTTGTGGCTTTTCTCAAAGACAACTCTAAAGTTTCTGAAAGTGCCATTTTATTGATGTTAACATAATTTTAACTTATCCTCCCTTAAAGTCACTACTCCCTGTTCTGAATGGATTTCAAAGACATCAGAGTGATTTTTGAGGAAAGTACTAAACCTTGATAGATTTAACGTGTGGGGGACATCATTTAGGAGATATGATAGAACCTGTCACTACTTCTAAAGATTGCTCTTGTGAAATAATGAAAAAGCTATTATGATACTAAACACTCTTCCATCGAGTGAACAGATACATGTATTGGCCTCCTTTAATGGCGTATTCTCACAGAAAAGTGAAAAGGCTAGACATTTTATATTCTTTTTCTGGAACCTTTTACTCTTCTTTTTTCTGTTTTAATTCACAAATTTGTATATTAATATATATTACATATATATTTTTGATGCATTTGTAAATTATAAAATTATTTCCAAATATCCATACAAAAGATACTTTTTAAATAAAGCTTTTGGCAAGAAACCAACACCAAAGTTAAAGGTACTTAAATGTGTGATGGCTGTTCCATTATTAACACTTTGACTCATGAGAAATAGGCAAAGTATATTTCAATACTGACATAAATATATTAACTGTAAGTACCAACGTGACCTTTCTTTTTTGTCCGGTAACATTTTTTTAGCATTTATAATGTTTATTTTAAAATTGGAAAGAAATTATGAGGCCTTTAATGTTAAATTTGTAGATGTTTTTGAGATTGTTAACCTGGGCATTTTTGCATTTGCAAACCGATAGCAGTGGTAGATGTGGCTTCCATAGAAAGCTTTTTAAGATGACTAGATTTTGACTTGGTTGAAGTTACTTGGGGCAGTTAAAAGACAGATAGGTGGACTGGGAAGCCTTTGAAGAATGCTTTCTGTTGACCTCTTGTCTACAAGCTGCCCCGTCTTCGTGGGATCTGTTCTCTTGTTAACATGAACCCTCTTGAGGAAAAGGAAAGCGTTCATTTAAATGGAGCCGATGGAGTCGCCTCCAGAGTGGTCTCTGGGCCTTTGCAGGCACCAACAGCTTCTTCGGTCTTTGGAAAATACAAAACTACAGTAGTTTGCATCTTATGCTCATCCAGGCTTTGGTGTCTTGACCCTGAAACTGATTGTTGGGCGTGCATTTTGTGTCCTTCCTGTCCCCTCATGGTGTCCACCTGCCCTGGCAGGCTTTGAGTTATGGATCATCACAGTTTTTCTCGGCAGTGTAAAGCAGAGGGTTTAAAACACCCATCCTCGAGCTGCAGTTCCCATCATTTGGAATTGGCTTTCACTGCTATTTTCCATTCCCACTCATCGCTTCCAGATTTCCGACAGAATGATTGGATTCTGCCTCAATTCCATCACAGGCCTGGAGGCACAGAGCCATGTGGATTCTTGAGAGAGGGCCTTAGACACACTGTGACCAGCTTACTTGGGGGAGTCCCCTGTGTCCCACATGTGAACAGGTCTCTGACCCCTCCCCAACAAGGTGCTGTGCCCTGAGACCCACCCTCTGTCACTTCAGGACCTCAGGACTGGATGCCTATCCCCGTCCACCTCGTTCCCTGGCCCGGCGACATCAGAACAGCCCCTCACGCTGCCAGCCCATCTCTCCCCTCCTCCTCACAACTCCCAAAATTCCCTTTGTCTGAGCAACCCCAGAACCGGAGCTAGTGAAGTCTGCTGGAGCCTCTTCTAGTCTCTTAGCAGAGGCACTGTTTTTAGCAACTTTTCTGTTTCTGATTTTCCATACTCCTTTCTAAACATGCGAAGAATAGAATGTGCTTCTTTGTTGATAGATTACAACTCTTTGGAATAATCCTTGAACATCATGTTAATGATCAGTTCAGTTCGTAGGGTGCTTAAGAGTCTTTTTTAGGAGGAGAAAACTTGCTGCAAATTAATAATACCTTTACAGAGAAGAAGCAGTAAGAGCCCCATATGCAAAAATAATTCCGGTTAAGGTGTTCATGAAAAGCCATGGGTTTCTGATTCTGTTCTAAAATAGTATAAAGGCTTATTGATTTTAGTCATTCATTCCATCACCAATAGTAATCAAACTTTAAGGGCGTTTCTTATACCAGGTCAGGTTTCCGGTGCTGGGGATACAAAGACTAGAACAACAAAGTTCATACCCCTGAGGGGCTTACCGTAACTCCAGTATATTTTGATTAAAATAAAGCTTCCATGATTCAGAATGCCTACAGAGCAAATATTCTGGTTCTCCTTCCTTTCCTGTTGACTTTTTCCTTCCTGTACCCCTCATAGCAGGCACTCAGTAAGGATCCTTTCTTTTCATGCTGTGTTTATGCAGAATGGGAGGCCATGGCCTTTGTTCTACTTACTTCCTTCATCTTCTATTAAATTTCCTTCAGTACAACAAAACAGAGCTCTTGATCCTAATGAAGATTCAGGTGTATATATATATATATTTTTTCATTTGGATCAAGAGCTTTGTTCATTTGGTGTTTGAGATATCTTAAACAGTCGCATGTTTATTTATTTATTTATTTCGAGACCAAGTCTTGCTCTGTTGCCCAGGCTGGAGTGCAGTGGTACAATCTCAGCTCACTGCAACCTCTGCCTCCCAGGTTCAAGTGATTCTCCTGCCTCAGCCCCCCAAGTAGCTGGGACTACAGTCACCCACCACCACGCCCAGCTAGTTTTTGTGTTTTTAGTAGAGACGGGGTTTCGCCACATTGGCCAGGCTGGTCTTGAACTCCTGACCTCAAGTGATCTGCCCACCTCGGCCTCCCAAAGTGCTGGGATTACAGGCTGAGCCACCGTGCCCAGCACTGGTTTTTTTGTTTGTTTGTTGTTGTTGTTTGAGACGGAGTTTTGCTCTTGTCACCCAGGCTGGAATGCAGTGGCACGATCTTGGCTCACTGCAACCTCCACCCCCCAGGTTCAAGCGATTCTCCTGTCTCAGCCTCCAGCCATGTTTTTATTTTACTCTATGTAGTCAGTACAAATTGTACAAAAAGCTGAGTGGTAAACACATGTATTTATTGTCATTGCAGTGATGATTTCTTGTTCCAAGTGCACATGTCTATAAATGTTCAGCAGAGAATAAAAACTAACTCTTTGGTGGTAGACAAGTCATTTTTTATTGAGATACAAATAGTAATGCTATTTAATGTTTAAATTTCAGGTTTAAAGTAACCCTGGTCTTTGTATTTTTGGGATCTGAACATAAATTCAAAGAAAGGCCTAATATCAGAGGAACAAGTTTAATATTATAAGGAAACAAAAAATTAAGTACTCTGAAATTAATGATTCAACTAGTTAATAAATTCTTTCAGAGAATACTTTTTTTGGTAACATCATTAACTTTTTTTATGGATGGGACGTCTTTATTATAAAGCTCTGGACGATTTTTAACTGCTTGAGTTTATTCTGTCCTAACCTCTGGAATCCTAGTATTTTCAGAAAATGAAAAATGTACTCACATAACATTTCTGGGGCTCTGCCTTTTTTTTTTTTTTTTTTGGGTGCGTAAATAGAATGTCTAGCAAGATCTTTGCAACAGAATTTTTTTAAAAGTAGATGTCCTCATAAAGGAAGCATACATTTTCTTTAAAAAAACAAACAAACAAAAAACACTAGTGAGATGAAATCAATGGCACACTGGGTATTACTTCTGAATGCCCAAAACAAAAAGTGTTATTCTTACAATGAGGCATCTTGTATTTACATCTCTCCTAAAGCCTGGTATTTCAGATTGGAAACAGATCATCTCTGCACATTAAACTCGCTAGAATAGCCAAAACAATTTCGTTTCTAAACTGATACCTTAAAATACTTGTCTCATGGGAGTTAAGACCAAAAGAAGAAATTTATTCTCATTTATAGTGGGGAGAAGAGAGTCTTTTCCAGAGGGGGATGGATTTTCTATATACCTAGAACAACCATTTTAAGTTCTAAATTCTTACTCATAATATCAAAGGCAGGATCTCAAATCTCCATTGTTCTTAAGCTGTATAGCTCCCCTTAAGCTGTGTAGTTCTATAGCTGTATAGTTCACCTTAAGCTGTATAGTTCAGGCACTAAAATGGGATAACTCTTACTCTTGGGATATCATTGCCTCATATTTTCATTCTGATTAAAGACACCTGTTTTTCTTTGACTTAGAATCACACTGCTTATAAAATAGGGCAGTTGGCTAACTCATGTCCGATAGGACGCTTGGTTTTCAATTTGGGGCCATTGCTGACTGCATTCTGACGGTGGGAGTCATGCAGATTCTCTTTTCCCCGTTTCTTTGGTTGCTTCATTGCTTGATTTTCCCCCAAATGGACTAGTGTTTTAGAGCAGCAAGCCTGACTTCTTTCATTCTGTGCATAGAAGCACGGCTTGGTCGTTCCAGCTTTTGGAACGCGAATCTGATGCTCATTGTGTTGCTCTGGCAGAGAGAGAGTCGCGGCCACCTGTCGGGGTGGCATGGTTCCCACACACAACATGACGTGCCAGTTTTGAGTGGTGGAGATGCCAGGCATAGAGTGGTGAAGAGGGGTAACTTGTACAATGTGATGCTTTCTCTGAAAGGAGATCTTCCCACTGGAAAGGAGTGCCAAATCCGAGGCACATGCTTCATTAAATGGATCACATCTGCTGGCACTTGTGGGTGTTAGCACTGACAAGTGTCTTTCTGTCATTGCATTTTTTTCCCTGTGCTCCCTTCACTCCATTAGCCTTTGCCTCCATTTACCTAAGTGAGTGAATTCTCTTAGATGCTAGACACAATATACTGAAACGAGAAGAACATTGCCTAGGCACGTCTCTGGTCAATTCTGGATCGTAAACTATTGATGTTTGCTAATGCTGCATAATTATCCTAGAGCAAGTTGTCTTCTTAAAAGATGAGAGAGGCAGCATGGTGTCCAAATGGTTTTTGTTTTTTTTTTCCCATCCTCTCCTGGGTCATTGGTATTTAAAATGTAACAGTCTTGATGGAGAGGAGACGGAGAATGCTGGGGAAGAGTGATGTCCTCAGATGTTACATAGAACCATGCACAAGTTAGAATTTTAAATCTGGGGAAGATTTTTCTGAATAAAAATATTTATAAGTGCAGCTGTGTTGGAGGTGACATCTGCCACTCAGAATTTATTTGTACTGTTTTTAACAGTTACTTCTAAATTTAAAATGAAAATATTGATTTTCTCCATGGTTTTTAAATATTTCTTAAGTAATTTTTATTTATTTATTTATTTAATTTATTTATTTATTTTGAAGAAGAATATCTTAATGATGGCGATTCTTCCAGTGTGAAGGGGTTCAAAGATTAAATTAAAAGTGAAAAAGACCTGAATTCTGGCAGTATTTGTCCACACTGAGCAAATGATTAACTTTTGGGTATTAAATTACATCTCATAATTGCAAGAAAAATGTAATATAGTAAGACTCTGATAGACATAGAAATAAATGAAACTATTTATTGAATCAACAGATGTTTATCGAGTGCCCACTATATGCAAAGTGGCCTACTATTACCTGTCTCAATTGTCTTATTAAAATGCTCACACTTGGAAATAAAATAATGGTTTGCATTTGTTACTGTATAAGAACATAGCCACAAAAGCACAGAGTCTAAATTCCTCTAGATTATATGTTGATAACTATTAGCATTAGTCACCTTCACAAACTAAGGCTTAAAATACATCTTAATTTGGGGAATTATGTGGGCAGAAGTTTGATGGAGCAGGTCATATTTCCAGAAGTCCGCTAGCCTGGGCCATCTAAACACTCAGAGCTAGTTTTTCACTTGAATTTTTGTAAGGCCTTTTTTGTTCACCTCCAGAACTGGAAACATTTTGTCAACACTGTATGGGCTGGCCTTGGTTTATCATTCATGCACATATATACTGCGTATATATAAAGAGGACCCCTTTCATTTATATGAAATGGTTTTAAAATATTAAATTAAGCTTTCCAATTTAGATTCTGGGAAACTCAAAGTGTGTGTGCATGCTTAGTCTTATAACTGGATAAAATATTGAGTGGCAGCTGGGCACAGTGGCTCACACCTGTAATCCCAGCACTTGGGGAGGTCAAGGCGGGAGGATCACTTGAGCACAAGAGTTTGAGACCAGCTTGGGCAATATAGTGAGACCCCCTTTCTTGACAAAAATAAAAATTTTTAAAAATTATCCAGGCCTGGTGGCATGTGCCTGTGGTCCCAGCTATTCGGGAGGCTGAGGCCGGAGGATTGCTTGAGCCTGGGATGTCAAGGCTCCAGTAAGTCATGATCATGCTACTGTACTCCAGCCTGGGCAAAAGAATGAGACCTTGTCTCAAAACAAAAATATACCAAAAATTGTTGAGTGACTAATCTGGTAGGGATTGGAGAAAGAGTTGGCTTTAAATAGGCAAACTCATTTCCTATTTTCTGAGTTTTCAAGGACAGAGCTGGATACAAACATAGCAATGTGCACATTATGTCATCTGTGAGCTGGGTCTTTGATCACATGGTCTAGACACTGCCATGCAATCGAAATACCACAGGAGCCATATATGGCATTGAAAACTTTGAGGTAGCCACGTTATAAAAAGAAACAGGTGAGATGGATTTTAATAATATATTTTATTTGCCTTGATATATCAAAATTATAATTCCAACATGTAATCAATATAAAAATATGAAAATGTTCACATTTTTTTTTCATACTAAGCTTCCAAAATCGGTTTTGTATTCCACACTAACAACACATCCCACCTGGGATTCAAGCACTCGTTAGCTGTAATGATTACTTTGTTGGATAGTGGTGGATCTAGAATGTAGTGCTCACTAGGTTTATCTCTGACCATTGAGCTTTTGCCTTTGATCTGAAATTGCCACAGTTTTGAGAAGTGATACTTAATATTTAATAATTGCTGAGACTGAAGACACTTCTTCAGCAAAGAAACATTACCTTCATCTTTCATATCTTTTCATGCTGGGTGTGTTTGAAGCAAAATCGGAAGTCTAAGGAAAAAGAGTAGGACTCTTCTGTCAGAATTGCAATAGAGGATGGGAGAGGTGGAGTTTAGAGTTTTAGAGTGTGGTGAAATTATGAGGTGAAATTAGGGAGAAGGTTGTCAGTAAACCTGAAGGCTGTGTTTTCTAGTTGTTATTTTTCTGTTTTCAACTAAGTCTCTGGTTTAACCTTGTAAGGAGAAAGCCATTTTAAATTCTAGATAAGAGGACTATCTAGAATTCTTATCTACAGGAATTCTAGAGGAGCCCATCACTTTCGTGTCTGTGTCATAATTTAGCTTTGTGTTAATAGAGTGCTTTCAAGAGCTGTCTTTTGGGCATTTTTAATGAAGGAACTGGGAATATTTTTCTTTTCAAAGTCCATGGGGGAAAATTAATCTATGTTACAGTCAAGTAAAAATACAAGATAATTCCTTTTTTCTAGGCAGAAATGTAAAACCAAGGAACTTGCTTTTGAAATTAAGAACAGAGACTATTACATTGGGGAATGTATTATGTTTAGTTGAGAAGTACCAACACAAATTCTGAGAGTGAAAGAAGCCTACGAAAACCAAATTCAGGTAACAGTTTGGTGGGATGGGATGGGGTGGGGTGGAGGGTGTCCATTTGGTTTCTAGTGAGCTATGGAGCTGAGCGCCAGGTCAACTTGGAAACAATGGATGGAGCCCGGCCATGGCACCATCTCCTCATGCTGGGTCTAGAGTGGCCGGCAGGGGCCAGGGGTCTCTTGCTGTGTTTATCTCTGGATGAGATCCCATGGTAATTAATCAGGTCGTTTATAATTAAAGGTTTTGTTTACAAATAAACTGCTAATAGGAGAAAATCCTAAAGGTAGTTTGACCCAGACTCAGGAAAATGTGTCATGGGAAGAGAGGCTGTACCCTGAGACTGAGTGGACAAAGCCACCCATCTCTCATGACGTGGCGGAAGGCCCGGACTTCTCCGAGGCTCTGGCGTGGACTTGTAAGCTGGACGCTGTGCTCTCTCGCTAAAGCTTGTGTCCCTTTCCCCAAATCATAGCCTAAAAGAATTCATCAATCTGTTAGTTTCGGGTTATTTCGGCCGTAATTTTTTTTAAAGCTTTAGTGCCTGCCAATACTTATCTGCTGATGAGTGCTAGCAAATGCCCACATGAAACAATAAATACGTTAAGTGCTCAAATTGGAATTATGTGTAATTTGACAGGGTTTTGTTGTTGTTGTGGCTCCTTATTGTGATCTTTTGACATTAGATACATAGAAAGTAATTAATTTCTGCAAGTAAAATGATCCTTAGTTTGCTTGATGGATCTAAGTATACTGTTGTGTAATGGTATTCAGTAGAGGAAGCCTGACTTCCGGGCTCCATGCCTCCTGAACAACTTGGAGGATCGCTGCCCAAGGGCACAGCTAAGACCTGAAGTTTAGGGAGACAGGCTTGGGCTCAGCACTTAGAATAATCTAACAACCCAGAGTTGAAAAGTGAAACGGGCTGTGGTTTGAAAATTAATCCCCACCAGTGAAGTTACTCAAGTCGAGGCCAGGTGGCCCCCTGCTGGAAGCATCTTGGAAGGGATTCCAGCATTTCCATCCTTGCAGGAGAGATGATGCACAGCCTCTAAGAAGCAGTGTTGACACCTGCGGTTCCATGATTTGTCGGGAGCACAAAGCTTATTGCACCCCTTTTGATAGAGAGTAGATAGTCACTTCACTCACTGAACATATACCGCCCTTCCAGCGTCAGTCGGGCCTGCTGATTTAGTCAGAACAATTTTTAGTTGCTCCTACGAGCCAGGCATGGTGCCAGCCGTCCAGCCGTGAGCAGGCTTACTCTCAAGGGGGTGCACCCTGCCTTTAGGGAGCATCAGAGCCACCTGGAAAGCTTGTTAAAGGCCGATTACTGGTTCCCATCCTCAATTTCTGATTCATCAGATCTCAGTGAGGCCTGAGTCTAATAAGATCCAGGTGCAGGTTCATGGACCATACACCTGTGAGTAGCACTGGTTTAGGGCAATGGTTCTCAACTGGGAGTGATTTCCTACCCTCCCCACGCCCCTACTGACATCCGGCAATATCTGTGACATTTTTGATTGTCACCACTGAGGGGAGCGGTAGGGGGTGGTGCTACTGGCCTCTGATGAGTAGAAGCTGAGGGTACTGCTAAACATCCTGTGATTCACAGGGCAACCCCCCTCCAAAAAAAGTAAGCAGCCCACATGTGATGAGTGCCGAGGTGGACAGACCCTCGACTCGGGAATGACAGAAAATCAAGTGCTTGTGATTAACTCTGTGAGGAATATTGTGATAGACTGTGATCAGGGCAGTTTAGAGCACTACAGCTGGGCCTAAGCTAATCTACGGGGGCAGTCAGTGAACAGGGCTCACCTCACAGCGGCAGTCAGGGACTTGGAGAGGTGAACGGGGCTCACCTGCTCACAGGGGCAGTCAGGGACATGGAGAGGTGCACGGGGCTCACCTGCTCACAGGGGGCAGTCAGGGACATGGAGAGGTGAACCGGGCTTACCTGCTCACAGGGGCAGTCAGGGACATGGAGAGGTGAACCGGGCTTACCTGCTCACAGGGGCAGTCAGGGACATGGAGAGGTGAACCGGGCTTACCTGCTCACAGGGGGCTCACCTGCTCACAGGGGCAGTCAGGTGTGCATACAGCAGGGTGTTTGCTCTTTTAACTGTGGAAGGAAACAAGTGAATTGCAGAGAGACCTGCCTGAGCGGGTGGGGTTTGGCTTTTCACAGCATAAGTGACATTTAACAGCTTTATTGATTGGGTAGGATTCTGCCAGGACTGTTCTGCCCCAAGGGAACTCAGTAAGCACACCCAGATGAGAACCTGCAAGTGGGCAGTGGTGGTGGGCCTGGAGTGAGTGTATGCTGGGAGGGGCTGGAGAGGGTTCGCGGTGGCCACTTCAGCAAGGCCTTTAAAGCCACGGTCAGAAGAGGAACCATTATCCTGAAGGCAAAAGAGATAATTAGAAGGCATAAAACAAGAATGTTCAGGCCAGGTGCAGTGGCTCACGCCTGTAATCCCAGCACTTTGGGAGGCCGAGGCGGGTGGATCACAAGGTCAGGAGTTCAGGACCAGACTGGCCAACATGGTGAACCCCGTCTCTACTAAAAATACAAAAATTAGCTGGGCGTGGTAGCGTGCATCTGTAGTCCCAGCTACTCAGGAGGCTGAGGCAGGAGAGTTTCTTGAACCCGGGAGGCGGAGGTTGCAGTGAGCCGAGATCACACCATTGCACTCTAGCCTGGGTGACAGAGAGATACTCCATCTCAAAAAAAAAAAGTATGTTCGTTGTGTTTTATGAGACAATGGGATCTCAGTTAACGAGGCTTTCCTGTCGATCAGCTGGCCTTGTGAAAAGCTTTAAAGTGCCTCAGCTATAATAGCCAAGTCAAGTCAACTTTTTGTATAATAGCTATTCCATTTGTTTGTATTTTAAATCTAGAAATTTGATACGCAGAGATTCTCCCCCCAAAAAGCTGAAAGGGCCAGACTTTTCTGCTGCCGCTGGAGACTGTGTGGGAGTGAGGAGGCTGTCCTAGCAGCCCAGCTGTATAGCTGCAAGCTGCTAGTGTTGGGCACATCAGGAGTTAGTCCTGCTCATGGTTCATTGAGAGCCGGGGGCCCAGCTGGGGACAGGCCTTCTCATCTTGACAGGGTCTCAACCCCATTGTAGAGCATTTGAGGTGAAGAGCGCCTCCCAGCCGGGCGCAATAACTCACGCCTGTAATCCCAGCACTTTGGGAGGCCAAGGTAGGCGGATCACGAGGTCAGGAGATGGAGACCATCCTGGCTAACACGGTGAAACCCCGTCTCTACTAAAAATACAAAAAATTAGCTGGGCATGGTGGCGGGCGCCTGTAGTCCCAGCTACTCGGGAGCCTGAGGCAGGAGAATGGTGAACCCAGGAGGCGGAACTTGCAGTGACCAGAGATCGTGCCACTGCACTCCAGCCTGGGCGACAGAGTGAGACTCCGTCTCAAAAAAAAAAAAAAAGAGCGCCTCCCACCCCCAGGCCAGAACGCACTGGCTGTTTTCAGGATAGGAAGGCCTTCCATCCTGGGGTGTTGCTGATTCTATCTCAAGTATTCACAAGTATTTTTCTATCCCTCCTTGCAGGGTCTGCAGGACACACACAAACACTTGTTAATTTCCCCAGCAGGCAGTTTAATGAGAGTCACGGTGTATTTGTTACACTATCCAGTTGTCTGGCACATTTTGTGGCACAGTGGCTGATCAGCCACCCCCTTGACTACTGCATCAAAGCCCCATTGGAAATTCCATCCCCCTCTAAGCTGACGAGGTTTGGCTGACTCAAGTACCACAAACATTAATTAAATGATTTCTGTAGTCCCAGCATTATACCAAGTGATTTTTAACATGCTTAGTTTTTAACATAGTTTTTTAATATACACACATGGTTAAAATAATGTAAAGAGTACTGAAGGTTATGTAATGAAAAGTAAGATTAAAACTAAGACTTCCTCCCTCCTCTACCCCAATTCTTCATTTTAGAACTTCTCAGAAACTAGTCAATTTCCTATGTGTTGTCATAGAGATATATTTTGCATTTGCAAGCATTCTTTATGAGTTTTTCACACAAATGGCCAGGTGTTCCTATGTAATTTTTTCCTTTCGAATATATCCTGAGGTCGGTAACGTTGCCCCCACGTTATAGGTGAGTTCCTTGAGACCGTGAAAGTCACTTGCTCAGTGTCACGCAGTGAGTGGCAGAGCTGGCATTCAGATGCTTACATAGAGCCATAGGCATTCAGACCAGGAGTTCCAGGTGTAAGTGGAATTGAACCGAGTAATGCCAGGCGAGCTAACAATTGGATTCTCCAAGAAGGTTCGCTTTTGTCCCACTTGATACCGATCTCTTTTTTATATGTTGGCTTATTCATTTAGATGAAGAGTGAGGACTTCACAACGGAGAGGAGTATCCGTGCAGCTTCCCTCTCCTCCCTAGTAGTTTAGTTCTGGCCCCCAAATTGCACACACCACCGACGAGATAGTGTACAGCCAGACCCTGCTCGCAGAAGGCCACTTAGGGACCAGTGGTGGTTACTGGAGCTGCCGACCACCTGAGCTTCTTACCGTGTTCACACGTCTGGGGATGTTTTGGCTTCTTGTTGGTGCTCGAGCCCCCGTGCAGATTGGCAGCCCAGCCTGGTCCATGTCTTTACCTGCCCCAGGTGCTAGGTAGGTGCCAGCTCTGTCAGTAGCCGTGTAATCCTTTGGTAGGGGTTGGAGCTGTTCCACACAGGGAGCAGAGCAGACCCATCCTAAGCCACCTGGTGTCCACAGGGCCCAAACTCCTATTCCAGGAGTAGTGGAGATTCTCAGAGGCATTCCCAGCAGCTCCATCATGGCAGCAGCAGTGACCATTGGGGTCATCTTGAAACCAGATGGACTGTTTGCAGTCTCAGTGAGAGTTCTCAAAAAGACTCGTCAGAATGGTCTAGCAGGTGATTGGTAGGTTGGGAAGAAGGTACCTGCTGCGTGGGGACTCTGGCATGAGGCGTCTTTGTGGCCAGGGCTTCATGACAGTGCCTCCCAAAGGCCCTGGGCACGTTCTCAGGAGAGCCTTGAGTGGGGACATAGGTACCATTTAGAAGGTGTTGTCTAATGCACTCTTGCCCACAGAGAAGTGCTGTCTGAAGCCCAAACCCTGTTTTCAAGTTATGGTTGTTTAAGGTATTTGCTTAGAATTTTAGTTCCTGATGCTAAAAACCTGAGCTGCATTCTATGACTTTTGCACTGATCATTTCCCTTAATTGGCAGGTAACAAAGAGGGAGCGCATTCTTCCACCTTCTGGGTGCTGCTGAGTATCTTTCTGGGAGCAGTGGCCATGCTGTGCAAAGAGCAAGGGATCACCGTGCTGGTGAGAGCCGCAACATGGCTGGGGCCTGCTTTTTCTGTGTGTCCTTTTCCTTCCTATAAAGACATCTGGGGCTGGCCCTGCCTCTGTGGCGTTCTCCACGCCTGCATCCCATTGCTGGCCTGAGGTGATAGACCTTTCTGGACAAATGGCTTTCGCTGTCACAATTCTGGCATTGCAGATGGAGAATTGACTGACTGCCTTGACAGTCATGTGCAACTGGGGAGAAATGGTGAATGAGAAGTTCTTAGGGAGCCATGATGAGTGCTCTTGAGAGGCCCTGTAGAAAAAGATAAAAGAATGGTTTGAGTTTTCTGGGATGCTTGTACATATTTCAGCAGTCCTAGATCACCTAGGACTGACCCCATCAATGGTTTTGATCCTGGATCTAGAAAGGCTGGTGGATAGTTTAGAAATGAAGGAACAGGGCCGGGCGCCATGGCTCACGCCTGTAATCCCAGCACTTTGGGAGGCCAAGGCGGGCAGATCACCTGAGGTCGGGAGTTTGAGACCAGCCTGACCAACATGGAGAAACCCCTTCTCTACTAAAAATACAAAATTAGCCAGGCGCGATGGCGCATGCCTATAATCCCAGCTACTCAGGAGGTTGAGGCAGGAGAATCGCTTGAACCCAGGAGGCGGAGGTGGCGGTAAGCCGAGATTGCGCCATTGCACTCTAGCCTAGACAACAACAGCAAAACTACATCTCAAAAAAAGAAAAAAAAAAAAAGAAAGAAAGAAGGAAAAGATGAAGGAACAGGAGTTCTGCAGCCACTCAAAGCCTCACGTGCACACACATTCTGTCTCTCTTCTCGTCATTCCTCCACCTCCAGCGGTTACCTATGGTTATAGTTAATCACCACCCAAGTGCAACTTCAAGCAACGCTGGAACCAAAGTGTTCCATGGTCACAAATGTTTGACCTGAAATTACAAGATTAATAACTAGTCTAGTATTTAAAGGAGAATTGGTAATGGTGCTAATGTTTCTAGTGGGACTTTGTTCTCAGAGGACTCTTTTTATGCCAGATGTGCCAGGTAATCACGTGTTTTAACTTCGAGCCTTGAAGTCTTTCTGTGTGTAATATGTGTATACACTGTATTCTCTTGGGGTACATTGTTTTCCTGGAAAGAACCTGTACCTCGGCTTCCACCGGCAGTGTCAGGGGGGTGGGGGAGGGCTCTCTGAAGCGGAAAGATGTCTACCTTTTCAGTCTGATCTGAGTAGATGCTAGGATTAAAGACCCAGGAAAGGAGAGGTGTTGAAATCCATTTTTCTTTTTCTCCATTCTAACCAGTTTCCTGCTTTCCATTGCTTTCCATTATTAGAAGTAAATATAGAAATTAAGGTTGTGAACAGAGGTAGAGACATGGAAAGATGTGGAATTTTTTTTCCCTTTTTTTTTTTTTGAGACAGAGCCTCACTCTGTCACCCTGGCTGGAGGGCAGTGGTGTGATTATAGCTCCCTGCAGCCTCAACGATCCTCCCACCTCAGCCTCCCAAGTAGCTGGTATACTGTAGGTGTGTGCCACCACCCCGGCTAATTTTCTAAATTTTTTTGTGGAGATGGGGTCTCCCTGTGTTGGCCAGGCTGGTCTCAAACTCCTAGCCTTGGGGTTACAGGCATGAGCCATCGCGCCTGGCCAAGTTGTGGGATTAGAATGATCATATAGAAATAGCTTGGAAAGGAAAGAACAATTAAAGCTGTTTGGGGCTTGATACAAGTCAAGGCAAAAATTAGTGTTTTACTAGGTTGTATCTATTAAGATTAAGCTAGCAAGGAGATGGTATAGGGAGAATTACCATAGAAAGATACTTGAATTTCATGAGTTAATTTTTTTTTAATTTGCTCTAAAACAGTGTTTCTCAACCTTGGCACTATTAGTGTTTTACAGCAGTCAGTTCTTTCTTGTGGGGGCTGTTCTGGGTTTGTGGGATGTTTAGTGGCGTCCCTGGCCTCTACCTACTAGATGCCAGTGGGACCTCTCAGTTGTGACAACCTAACATGTCTCCAGACAGTGCCAAACACCCCCTGGAGGGCAAAATCGTCCCTGAGAACTGCTGGTTTTAGAACCTTTCCCTAATACGAAGTGTGGTTTGAGGACCAGGAGCATCAGCAATATCTGGGAGAGTGTTAGGAATTCAGGATCCCAGGCCCCACCCCCTCCCCAGGCCTGCTGAGTCAGAATTTCCGTCTACAAGGTCCTCAGGAGGCTCCTCTGTGCAGTACTTTATTTTATTTTATTTTATTTTATTTTATTTTATTTTATTTTTATTTTTATTCGAGACGGTTTCTCTCTTGTCGCTCTGGCTGGAGTGCAGTGGTGCAATCTCAGCTCACTACGACCTCCACCTCCCAGGTTCAAGCAATTCTCCTGCCTCAGCCTCCCGAGTAGCTGGGATTACAGGCACGTGCCACCACGTCCAGCTAATTTTTGTATTTTTAGTAGAGACAGGGTTTTACCATGTTGGCCAGGCTGGTCTCGAACTCCTGACCTCAGGTGATCCACCCACCTCAGCCTCCCAAAGTGCTGGGATTACAGGCGTGAGCCACCGCGCCAGGCCTCCTCTGTGCCGTTTTTCAGGAGCAGGAGAGAGTTCGGTTGAATTTACATGAATAAAGATACAGTGAAAGGTAGCTATTCTCAAAAATTGGATTAAAATGGGGCCATTTTGATGATGCATTTAAGAAGGAAGGGGGCAGTCTTGTGTTTGGCTCAGGCCTCTTCACCACATGACCCTGCCACCCCTTGGTAACTGTCCTGCAGCTCACAGGAAAACTGTGAGAAGACAATGGCTGCTACGCAGGGAGCATCTGCCTTCTAGAAAGTGGTTTTCAACCAGGCAGAAACGGTCTTCTGTGACCCACTAAGATCATGTCTCACATGGGTGAATAAAATCAGAATTCTTTGAACTGATTAACCCAGCACTGGCCCATGTATTAGATAATTAGTGGCTCCCAGCATTTCTGGGAGAGGGTTAAGTAGGGATGTCATCCTTGCTCTGAAAACCACAAATTACCACTGACTTCTGATGATGTGTGATCTCCTTTGCCTCAAAGAAGATCATATTAAAGAGACCCAAGTCATTTAGGGGCAGCTTTAACAATATCCACTGAGTATGTGCAGACCACTTTATCCAGATTGGGCAGGGAGTTCTGTCGATGACACTGCCTGCAGCAGTGACATTTATAGAAAGTCCATGGCAGGAGAGAGAATAGAATCCAGGGCCCATCTCTCCTTTCGCCTGTAACTACAGGTTTAATTTTACCGGCTAGAAAGTAACTATCGTGGTGCTATTGGAAACTGTTAACATAGGTGGACTGCTAATTGAAGTTATTTGTTGTTCACCTCATGGGTCATGGACAGAGCTGTAAATTGATAGAGGTGGCTGTCCTCCACACCACGGCCCCACCTGGCAAAGGCCTGCTCTCATCAATGTGTGGTTTCCAAAGTCACCCTGTCCATCTCCATTCCAGCCAGCTGGAAGGGGAAACCAAGTGGGAATGTGTGCCCAAGTTTTACAACCAAACATCCAGAATGGTACGTGTCACTTCTCCCACATTCCATAAGGCTAGAACTCAGCCCCGCAACCTAGTTTAACTGCAGGGGAGGCTGGGAGATGTCATCTAGTTGTAACCCAGCGAGAAAACTACTGGACAACTAGATTTCTGCACAGGAGATCTCCAGAGCTCCATTAGAGATTATCATGTGTGTTCATCCCATTTCTAAAGATGCCAAAGTGCACTGGCACTTAAGGTTCACTTACATGGCTGGGTTTTTGAGGTTGATGGCTGCCTTTATCTTCCAGTATGATTACTGCCCAGGAAAACACTCTGTTGCATGAACTAAAGGACTGTTTTATAGTGACCAAAAAAAGTGGGGAGGGGGGATCTCTCGAGGGCTTTTCCTAGGAATCCCAAATTTCTAGCTATCCTGAATCTTGTAGAACTCCTACACGCAGACTGTGAAATCATTACTATCAGGGGCTTACTAAATAATAAATATGATCTATTACCTTGAGCTAATTTCATAGAAATACGGCTGTTTTGTGTTTTTTTAAAGAGCTGCAGAGGTCTTCCGTGATTCTCTAGTCTATGTGTTCCTTGTCTAGATTGAGTAATGAAATTGTGAAGTGTAATTGCTGCCTAACACAGCCAAGCTCTCCCGTGGCTGATTGTCTTGCTTTGCTTTCTTAGGGTTTAAATGCGGTATTTGACATCTTGGTGATAGGCAGATTCAATGTTCTGGAAATTGTCCAGAAGGTACTACATAAGGACAAGTCATTAGAGGTGAGTCTGTACTTTTATCTCCAGCCCAGACATGGAAAATGTCAAGTACCAGCTGATTTAAAATGCCATTCTCAAATATTCCTTGTGATTTTGAATTCTACAATAACCAGCCTTTTAAAGCACAGTGTTGAAGCAGTTCAGGCAGAATTGCTGCACATCTGTACCTGGCTCAGCCACACTTTTATTTGAAAATCAGCCACCTCTGGGGCTTTGCGATGTCCTTGCAGAATCTCGGCATGCTCAGGAACGGGGGCCTCCTCTTCAGAATGACCCTGCTCACGTCTGGAGGGGCTGGGATGCTCTACGTGCGCTGGAGGATCATGGGCACGGGCCCGCCGGCCTTCACCGAGGTGGACAACCCGGCCTCCTTTGCTGACAGCATGCTGGTGAGGGTGAGTTCTGAGCCTGCCGCCCCCTGGACTCTTTTCTTCCCCCACCAGATTCCCAGATCCCTCACCCGTCCTCCTCGTCTCACTCCTCTGCACGCCAACAAAATCCCCAATACACGCGCCACCTCCATGTTTGTTTGCGATCACTAAAGATGTTCTGGGATGAAAGCAGGTCTTCCTGAGGGGGTTGAAAGGGCATGCGGAAGCTCCTTGCATTTCCGTTCTAACAAGGAGTAAAGAGGGTGGTTCCTTCTCACACCAGGGTCCTTGCCAGTCCCGTGAAAGGGCTCTCTAACCCTGTGACTGGGTTAAGGCTAAATATAACCTTCTTGGTGGTATCTTTAGAAGACTAGTGGTGTCAAGACTATTCTTTTAGATTTGCCTTTTTTCTAAAGGCAAGGGTATCAAGCCACAGATTCTTAGCTGTGCATTTCATAGAGACCAAAATCAAGAGAACAGCCATCGAAGCCCATTATGTTATTGGGTGTATAGGTGACCCTGGGGCCTCAGATTTAGAGGTCACGGGCTTCAGGCAGCAAATAGATCATAGCTTTGCCAGAAATATAACGAATGTATTGCATAGTCTGATGGCTTTGCCATATTTTTATATACCAAAATCTGAATACATTTAATACATTTTTACAGACTATAGTCACATACCCAATACACGTTGGCAACATTTTATTTGATACAACTGCTTTCATTGAGCAGAAGCATGAGTGCCTCCAAAGTGAAGTTAGTGCATATATGTTTTTTAAGTTCAGTATCAAATAGATGTTTGTTTTCCTTTTGACTGACAGGCCATAAACTACAATTACTACTATTCATTGAATGCCTGGCTGCTGCTGTGTCCCTGGTGGCTGTGTTTTGATTGGTCAATGGGCTGCATCCCCCTCATTAAGTCCATCAGCGACTGGAGGGTAATTGCACTTGCAGCACTCTGGTTCTGCCTAATTGGCCTAATATGCCAAGCCCTGTGCTCTGAAGACGGCCACAAGAGAAGGTAAGAGGCAGCACTGAATCTTAAGTTCCACGCTGGTTGAGTCAGAAGCGTTTTGTGAAATCCTGCGCTGATCATTTTTATGATTTTGTGGAAGTCACGTCTAAGGACATTTGTTTCAAATGCATATTTATGGCTAGGATGAGTTCCATCCGTTTGGAATCCATGGCTGGCTTCCGCGGGTGGGGAGCGAGGCTGGAAGAGGGGCTACGGATGACTGCTTCATCCCTCCCTCCCCCTTTCCCTAGGAAGTAGCATTTTGCGATCCTTTTCGCCATAGGTGGTAAAGAGTAATTTACGGTCAGAACAGAGAGTGTAATTGATGTGTGTTGTGCCCATTATTGCACAATTCTTCCTCAAAACACCCTGGTGAACGCTGCCATGATTCCTTCTGTTGTACTGGGTACAAAATAAGCCATTGCCCCAAAGAGACTGTTCTTTCTTGATGGAAAAAAAAGTTATTGAGAAAATAATTGGGGAAAACAAATGTGTTTCATGAAAAAGAAAACTGTTTAAGGTGATTTCCTTTAAGCCTAAGTGTTTATGGAATTAGATTAGTAGTGTCTCAAAATAAATTAAGTTTTAAGTTTACCTGTGTGTTGAATTGGTTAGTAATTCTAAAGAGCCACAAACTTTAGTCCCAGTTCCCTTATCCACAGAAAATGGGATTTTTATAGAAATACTGTAGCCACAGGGCCCAAGAAGGAGCCACCAAAATTGACCTAGAGTCTTAATTCATCCTCTTGCATCATAGGGGACATTGGGAATGATCAAGTGGTTCTAGAAGTGTTTCAATGCTCAGCTTCGTATCTCCCTGACTGAAATTTATGGTGGTGATGTAGCAACCAAAAAATGGTATTTGTTTATTTCAAATTTCATAAACTTTAAACTTACTTAAGTGTTATTATTCTCATTACATTTTGGAGGAATTTTTTTTTCCCCGTGAAAACTGATTGGGACAGTTTTTGAATTAACTGAGACCAACAATATCCACTGAACTGTTCAGTACCTAAATGGTTTGAGGCATAGTGAGGAGTAGGTGAATTAATAAGGCCTCAGAAATGCGATCATGCTAACTTTCTCCATACGAATTGTATGGCTTTTAAGTTTTACCCTTAGACTCGCTGTGAAGTGCCGGAGGAATATTTTTGTGCCTTATCCACATGCTACCAAGCTAAACTGTCTCTACTGATGATATCCTTTGGCTGACAACAATATCTTTTCTCAGTTGATGCCATGGAAAAGAAAAGGTCTTTAGCATTAATTTAACGTGGAGTAGGATGTTTTTCTTGAGAAGTCTGGAAATAGCCATTTATTTAAATACTTTTCATCATCCAGGATCCTTACTCTGGGCCTGGGATTTCTCGTTATCCCATTTCTGCCCGCGAGTAACCTGTTCTTCCGAGTGGGCTTCGTGGTCGCGGAGCGTGTCCTCTACCTCCCCAGCGTTGGGTACTGTGTGCTGCTGACTTTTGGATTCGGAGCCCTGAGCAAACATACCAAGAAAAAGGTATCAACTGAGAGTGGTGCCAGCTGATGAACAAAGTGACCGGATGCATCTCACTGGTGACAATTACCATGTCTTTCTGTTCTTCAGAAACTCATTGCCGCTGTCGTGCTGGGAATCTTATTCATCAACACGCTGAGATGTGTGCTGCGCAGCGGCGAGTGGCGGAGTGAGGAACAGCTTTTCAGAAGTGCTCTGTCTGTGTGTCCCCTCAATGCTAAGGTACCTAGCTGCCAGATTTCTTTTAAAGAGACCTGACTAGGGTATCTGTTAAGTTCTTGGGCTGAATAAGAACATTTCCTGTCGTGCAGTATTTAGTGTAAGACCATGACCGAATACTTGGGTTTTTCTTTGTTGTGTGTGGTTTTTTTTAATGATTTTGATAAGATTCATTAAAATTCCACTCAGCCAAAATTGAAAAGAAGTCATTTAAAAGCAGACAGTATCAATGAAACAGACGACTCTAATGAGGTCTTAATCATCTTCCAGATGATCTACTCACCCTTTGAAGTAGCTTCAGGGGAGGTGACATTGCGTATTCAGACTGAGGGTGGGCACGGCACAGATTCTGACGTCTAGAGCACACTTTTCAAAACCCACTCTCTAGTGATAGCATTAACTAGCCTCCTCCAAGCTGGAATTTAAAGGGGTAGTAATGCCTACAAATTGGCAATAATGTAGTTCAGGAAGTTTATGCTATGTGCTGCACAATAGTACACATTTATGTCACCTTTGGGTGCCCTGCTAGTGATTTTTTGGGGGTCAGATTAGGTAAACATAAATGTACATACAGTCATGTGCCATGTAACAGTGTTTCAGTCAGCAAACTGCATATTGCATATATATGACCGTGATCCCATAAAATTATACCTTTTTTTTTTTTTTTGAGACTGGGTCTTTCTCTTGTCACCCAGGCTGGAGTGCAGTGGTGCGACCTCGGCTCACTGCAGCCTCCACCTCCCGGGTTCAAGGGATTCTCCGGCCTCAGCCTCCTGAGTAGCTAGATTACAGGCGCTTGCTACCACACCCAGCTAATTTTTGTATTTTTAGTAGAGACAGAGTTTCACCATGTTGGCCAAGCTGATCTTGAACTCCTGACCTCAAGTGATCCGTCTGCTTCAGCCTCCCAGATGCTGGGATTACAGGCGTGAGCCACTGCACCCAACCAATATTTTTACTGCCTCTTTTCTATGTTTAGATACACAAATCCTTACCATTGTGTTACCATTGCCTCCAGCATTCAGTACAGTCACACGCTACACAGGTTTCTGGCCTAGGAGCAGCGGGCTAGACCACACATAGCCTAGGTGTATAGTAGGCTTTACCATCTAGGGTTGTGTAAGTACACTCTTATGATGTTCAAACAATGACAAAATCAGCTAACAATGCATTTCTAAGAATGGATCCTTGTTGTCATCAAGTAATGCATGACTGTACTCTAAAATTGGCAGTGTTTTTGTTTGAAGCAATCTGGTAGGAATTTTTTCACTTGTATTCTTGATGAATCCAAGCTCTTCACTTGACTAGCTGTGCCTCTTTGGGCAAAACTAACACTTTTTAAAACTTGCAGTGCCCTTTTCTATCAGAAGTGGATAATACCTATCTGCTGGATTTGTTGTTAGGGCTGAATGAACTAAAATGCCCTCACACGGTGGCCAGCAGTAGGTGCTCAGAAAGTGTTAGCTTTTTTTTTTTTTTTTTTCCCTGAGATGGAGTCTTGCTCTGTTGCCCAGGCTGGAGTGCAGTGGCCTGATCTCGGCTCACTGCAACCTCCACCTCCCAGGTTCAAGCGATTCTCCTGCCTCAGCCTCCGGAGTAGCTAGGACTACAGGCATGCGCCACTATGCCCGGCTAATTTTTGTATTTTTAGTAGAGACGGGGTTTCACTATGTTAGCCAGGCTGGTCTCGAACTCCTGACCTCGTGATTCGCCCATCCTTGGCCTCCCAAAGTGCTGGGATTACAGGCATGAGCCTCCGCGCCCAGCCAAGTGTTAGCTTTTGTAGGTTCATTTCAGTTTGGGTTTTGCATTATGTTGGGAAGAGAACGCTATTTGCTCAAAATGGGGGCCAAGGGGTTAGGTTAGAAGAATTTTCTTTTAGTATAGATTATTATCATGAAATAATGATTCATTCTCTCTTAGGTCCTCAGCATAAGAGCTGCCTAGATTGCTTAAATGTAATCCTCCTGGGTGGAGACGGGGAGCTCTCTGGATCTGTTTCATGTCTATGTTCCATATTTAAGGGAAAGCAATGATTTCAGACAAAATTATGTAAACAAAACTAATGAATAGTTGACATCTTATTATGAACCTTAAGTAAAGAATAATATATAAGAGATGCTGGCTACTTATCTTTTTCTTGGATTAAAACCTCTCATTCATATTTTAGTTAAGAGACTTAGATAAAATAGTGAATTACTTTCAGCTTTTATCTTTAGTTTGATTTGCTGACTTACCAATTTATTTTATGCTACCAAAAATAAATTGCCTGTGATTTAATTTCATAAACGTTAATAGATCTGCTTTATTTTTCCTTTACTGTTTGAATCGCAGTAATTGCCCCTTCTATTTGTGGAGTTCCTCACCACAAGGAGTTCAGATTTCTTTACAGAGGCTCTATAATTCATCTCTATTATCCTCTCACTCAGCTTTTTAGAGAGACAGCGTATTATTTTCTCTGTTTTCCCAGATGGGAGAAACTGAAGCATAGCAAGATTAAACTGACATTTTCTAGGTTAGTAATACAGGTGGCTACAGAGAGACCTGGTATGGTGATGTGCCCAGGTGCCTCTAGTAAGTAAGGGGGATGGAACATAGGTGATGTCTGAACCCAAAAATCTGCCCGGGAAGTGATTTCATATGTTACAGGCTAGAAAACACAGGGTGTGCGCTTGTGGGAATGCACGTAAGTATTAGGAGAAAGACAGAGAGAGAGAGAGTGTGTGTGTGTGTGTGTGTGTGTGTGTGTGTGTGTGTGTGTGTGTGTGTGGTTTCCTCTTCTTAATTTAAGGAATACATATAAGACCTCATCTTCAAAATGGACCCAGTGGTAATAGTCCTTTCTCAAGAACATTTTTCAATGATTCTATTCAATATAAGCAAGATCGAGATTTTTGGGAATTTCTTTTTAAATTGAAGTGTCATAAAATTATCTTTACTTCCTTTTTTTTGAAAAAATGTAAGTTAATTTTAGGAAAGTAATCTCAGGAAGACACTGGTTTCCTTCAGTCCCATTATTTCAGGGGACACATTTTCTATACTGGTTTCATTTGATATCTATTGAATATAAAGTAAGAAATTGGCAACTGGCTCTAATTTAGGGCCAGATGTGTGAGCTAAGACTCGTCTTTTTTGAGAGATTGCAATGTCAGTGTAGGTAGTGCTGGTCCCTGGTCTGCATGTCAAGGCACAGTGCCTTGCATATGGTAGACAATCAATATTAGTTATTGAATTCAGCCAAAGGGAAGTTGAATTCACTGAGACTACTGTGGATGAGATACCAAGTATACTTATAATCATTTTTAGTTTTTAAGGCTTAAAAGTATGTCACACCATCAACTCTGTGATACAATTCTATAATAAATTCTTTTAACAACGAAACAGATCATATGCCACAATGAGGTATTTTCTTAAGGAGTAAGTGACCCAGGATGCTATAGGATTTTTATGTTTTCAAAACATTTTAAGTTTAACATTAGATGTTGCCAGAATATTTATAACAAATTAGTTTAGCCCTGGTATTAAAGGTGCCTTTCATAACCGATACTCTCACTTTCTTGCATTTACATGTTACTGGGTTGTAATGTTTGTTTTATCTTCGACTTCTGTGCTAGTTCATTGCCTCAGCATGTGCATCACAAATGCTAGGGGGAAAGTTGAAGAATAAACAAGCTTTTCAGTCATTTATATTTCAGGGAAACAAAAGTCACTCATTCTCTAAACACTATTTTAAGTGACCTGGTTGTGAGATTTTTGTTCTGTTTTGTTTTGTTTTGCAATCTAGGCAGCTATTTTTTATTCAAAGAATTCCCTCCACCTAACCCATAGGATAAAGCTGGCCTCTAGGGAAACCTGTTTACCAATTCTTAATGATGGCCTGCCTTCTAAGGCTGTATCAGATTTTTAACTAGTTCCTGTTCCAGAGTCCCACGTCCTTCTCCTTTGATCTTCTGGTCTCTGGCATTCTGAGTGTCTAACAGAACACTGTCTATACTGCAGAGGGCGGTTGAACTCTTTGTCTGGGCTTTTTATTGAGAAAACAGAATTTGCCTGGAACAAAGGAAAACAGCAGGAGCTTGGGGCGGAAGAGGCGGGCATCGTGTTGATGTCTGAGTAGAAGCTGTATTTGTATTCTGAGGACTACAAGGACATCACTGACAGATTGGATTCTCCGGCCTAGGTTGTTTTGTGCATACGAGAGGAGGTGAAGTCACACGTCCAAGCTGGGTTGGGGGAAGCTCAAATTCTAATCATTTAGAGCACTTTTCTCAACACACACTTCAGCGATAGCATTAACTGAGCCTCCTCCAAGCTACAATTTGAGGACAAAAATACCTATGAATGGACAATAATTTGATGCAGAAAGCTTAAATTCTACTGTGTGGTGCATGGTAGTACACACATTTTTATCACCTGCGATTTCTCTGCTTGTGAGTCCTTTCATCGGAGTGGGTAAACATAAATCTATATGCTTTTAAATTGGCAGTTAAGAAAACCTGTTAATATGCACTGCTGCATACTCTTCCAGAAATCTAAGTATGTTTGACGAAGTGCTGTAACTGTAGGTTAAGATGGGTAAGGCAGGATGTGGTTGTGTTTTCAGGGGTCATTTGGAAGCAGTGTTCAGACGTAATGTTATTTGAATGTGTTTAAACCACTTCTGTATTTCGAGTTTTATTAGTCTTCTCAGGCTGCTACAAACACACACACACACATACACACACACACACAAACACACACACACACATACACACACACACACTCACACATACACACACACACACACAGATTGGGTGGCTTAGACCACAGTTAATTTTCTCACTGTTGTAAATGCTGGAATTGTCACATCAAGGTGTCAGCAGGGTTGGTTTCTTGTGAGGCCTCTCTCCTTGGCTTGCAGACGGCACCTTCCCCCTGTGTCCTCACGTGGTGTGTCTTCTGTGCACACATATCTCCGGTGTCTGTGTCCATATTTCCTCTTTCTGTAAGGACGCCATTCATACTGGATTGGGGTCATATGAATGGGGGCCCAACCATATGACCTCATTTGACCTTACTTACCTCTTTAAAGACCCTATCTCCAAATACATTTTCATTCTGGGGTGCTGAGGGTTTAATGTAAACTTTGGGGGACAATAACATATAAAAAGAAATGTGATTTTACTTCGGAAAAAGGCCAGTGGTATGAATGAGTGGATCTAGAAAGTGCCTCGAGCAGTCACCCTCATCTTCCCCCAGCACTGTAATCAATGTGTATTATCTAGTGGGAAGAAACACAGGCTTCAGAGCCTGGTTCTAATCCAACTTCACAGCCCTAGATGAGACGCTGAATGGCCCCGAAGCAGTTTATCAACTCAGAAGAGAGGGTCACAGCAGCCACAGCCTCGAGCCACCGTGAGGAGAGACCGCGATCACACAGCACGCAACACCGCGCCCAGCTGGTGGGTGCCACTCAAGGTGTGCCAGCTACACACCATCTTACCATTCACCGTGACTGTTGTTAGCAACACCCACACTTCATGCTTCTGATTGAGTGAGTTTCTGTAGCATCGTCTCCTCTGGGCTTGCTACTCACTTTGTATTGTAAAGTCCCAAAAGGAGCTTTTGATCATCAACAAATACTTTTCTTTTTCTTTCACTTTTTCTTTTTCTTTTTCTTTTTGTGAGACAGAGTCTTGCTCTGTCACCCTGGCTGAAGTGCAGTGGCATGCTCTTGCCTCACTGCAGCTTCCAACTCCTGGGTTCAAGCAATTCTCCTGTCTCACCCTCCCAAGTAGCTGAGATTACAGGCGTGCACTACCACGCCCAGCTAATTTTTGTATTTTTAGTAGAGATGGGGTTTCACCATGTTGGACACGCTGGTCTCGAACTCCTGACCTCAGGTGATCTACCCATTTTGGCCTCCTGCAGTACTAGGATTACAGGCATGAGGCACTGCGCCCGGCCAACAAATTCTTTTTATTGTAGTCTTCGTGAGCCTGTGTAGTCTTGCTGCCTTAGGCTTAGTTCAAGTCCCTACTTTTTTCTTCGTCATTTATTCTAAGCCCATGTATAGTTGAGAAACTACCAGACGTTGGCTTCCCTGATGCCCTCGTTCCAAGGTGACCTGAGAATTCCTAGTAGATTGGCAGCTGGGAGCCCCATTCTATCCAGCCTACTTCACCCCCTCTTCAGTCATTGAAAATCCTTTCCTCATTCTCTCTTTTTTTTAAATGGAGGTAAAATTCCTATAACATAAAACTATCCATGTTAGTACCTCAAAAAATTAAAAACAGAATTCTGTGATCCAACAATTCCATTTCCAGGCAAATATCCAAAAGGACCGAAAGCAGAGACTCAGAGAGATTTGTACACCCATGTTCACAGCAGCGTTATTCACAATAGCTAAAAAGTAGAAGCTACCCAGGTCCATCCAGGGACAAATGGACAAACAGAATGTGGTGTACTCATGCAAGGGAATATTATTCAGCCACAAAAGGAAGGAAATTCTGACACATGTGACACAAATGGACAAATCCTGTACCATTCCACTTACATGAGGCACGTGGGAGTCAAATGCATAGAGACGGAAAATGAATGGAGGTTGCCAGGGTCCGGTGGAGGTGAGAATGGGTACAGAGTTTCAGCTTTGCAAAATGAAAGAACTCTGGAGATGGATGGTGACCATGGACTTCCACGTCAGCCTATCCTGTCCCCCTAAACAAGCCTGGTCACCCATCACATCTCTTGAAAGTCATCACACCCATTCTGTCCTGAATGTTGGGAACCTACCATTTGTTCTTGACACTCTTCCCTCTCTCCTATCAGTTGGTCACCAATTTCTATGCTTTTTGCTTCCTCACTGTTCTTCAAACCCCTCCACAGATTCACCACCACCCTAGTTCAGTCTGCTGACCTCTCTCCTAGGACTGCAGCCACAGCCTTCCTGGAGCCCCTGACACCTGCTTCTCCCCCACTCACATCTCTTTCCCACCACGGGATTTGTTTCATATGAACATAAACATGGCGGTGACCTCTGCCACCCTCCCACCCCTGGCTTCCTGCTATGGGTTTAATTGTGCCTCCCAAAAGCTATGCTCAAATCGTAACCCCTGGGACCTAGAAGTATAATGTATAACCTTTTTTTGGAAATAGGGTTGTTGCAGATGTAATTAAGATGTCAGTTAAGATGAGGTCATACAGGAGGATGGTGGGCCCTTAATCCAGTGTGACTGGTGTCCTTTTAAGACAGGAGAAGAGACAGGGAGACAGACGAGGTGAGATGGTCATGAAGACAGAGGCAGAGGTGGGAGCGAGGCATCTGCAAGCCGGAGATTATGGGCAAGCACCGTGAGACAGGAGAGAGGCAGGGAGCAGTCTCTTCCCTCAGCCGGTGATGGGACCAGCCCTGCCCACACCATGATCTCAGCCTCCAGGACTGTGAGAGAAGTGTGTTGTGTTAAGCCCCTCAGTTTGTGGTGCTTTATTGCTGCAACCCTGGGGCACTCACACACTTACAGACCCCGCCCCGCGCTGGCCTTGTGGCTCTGAGGACAACGACTGATCCTAGCCTGCCCTTGCTCAGGGTTCCCTGCGAGCGCAGCTGCTCCTCCCGGGCTCTCCAACCTGCATCCCTGCTCTCTGTGCTCCAGCCACACCGAGGCCCTTGCTCAGACCCTGTGAAAATAATACCAGAGACAGGGTGCCAGACACTCACTTCTCACAGTGCCAGAGGCTGGAAAGCCCACCATCAAGGTGCAGGCAGGTTGGGTGTGTGGTAAGGGCCTGCCTCCTGGTTCACAGACGGTCGTCTTCTCACTGTGTCCTCACATGGCGGAAAGGGGGCATGGGAGCTCTCCAAGGCCTTTTTGATGAAGGCACTGATCCATTCATGGACCTCCACCCTCATGACCCAATCACTTCCCAGAGGCCCTACTTCCCAATACCATCACCTTAGGAGTCAGGATTTCAACATCTGAATTTTGAGAGTCCATAAACATTCTGCTTATTACAGATACAGAGTAAAATGCTTGTGATGCTAGCTATAGAAGAAAGGTGCCATCCAAGAAAGGGCCGTATTTGCTTAAATGGGTGGACAGAATCATGCTTTCTTCTACTCATGTCCGCATGTGACTAGACTTTGTTATCTCAACTCTAGTGGAGTGTGTAGGTGAGGGGAATTTGAGGTTTTGATGATAAAAACAAGCCAGGTATGGTGGTGTATGCCTGTAGTCCCAGCTACTTGAGAGGCGGAGGCAAGAGAATCACTGAATCCCAGGGGTTCAAGGCTGCAGCACGCTATGATGGCACCTGTGAATAGCTACTGCACTCCAGCCTGGGCAACATAGCAAGACCCCATCTCTAAAAATCAAAAGTAAAATTTTAAAAAGCCCAGCTTTGTAGTTTTCTGGTTGTCTCTGGTGAGGTCTTTAGTTATTTCCCTTCTGTTGTGCTTTAGAGATGTATCATGCCTATACCCCCTTTCTTCTGATTCTCTTACAGGGTTGGAGATTAAAGCACAAGCAACTCCTAACCCCTGTAGGGTTTTAGCTAAAGTTCTGGTGGGTGATTTTTTTCCTCATCCCTTTACCTTTTGTCTTCAGTTAGAAGATGTGATGGGGTCCAGGCTCTGAACAAGAAGTCTGTCTGCTGATGGCCCAATTATTCTCTGTCTGCAGGTTCACTACAACATTGGCAAAAACCTGGCTGATAAAGGCAACCAGACAGCTGCCATCAGATACTACCGGGAAGCTGTAAGGTATGGCGAGTATGTCTTACAGAAGAATTATGTACACAGATCGTTTTCACTTTCTAATATGAAACACCTGTTCCTTTAAAGACCCCAACTTTACAATATCTTTACCGATTCCTGAGAGTTTAGTAAAAACTTACTATTGAGCATTTAATGGTCAGCTTGGTTTTTTCCCCACTTCCAGATTAAATCCCAAGTATGTTCATGCCATGAATAATCTTGGAAATATCTTAAAAGAAAGGAATGAGCTACAGGAAGCTGAGGAGCTGCTGTCTTTGGCTGTTCAAATACAGTAAGCATTGTTTTTATAATTATGCTAGTGACAAAGAAAGGAGCTTCTGCATTCCGGCATCTAAGCCTTTCATCTTCTTGTTTATCTTTGTTAAAACTGCTCCTCTAGGCCAGACTTTGCCGCTGCGTGGATGAATCTAGGCATAGTGCAGAATAGCCTGAAACGGTTTGAAGCGGCAGAGCAAAGTTACCGGACAGCAATTAAACACAGAAGGAAATACCCAGACTGTTACTACAACCTCGGGCGTCTGGTAAGCTCGGGGTGCCCTGTGCCTGTGGAAGGAAGGATGGGTTATTTTTCTTATTTATAATAAAATGACATAGTGACACCCACCTAGCCCATACATTTTATAAAGTTCTTTCACATGTTTCTATCTCATTTGAAGGTAGCTGTTTGATTTCCTTTTGAGTAATTTTTTAAAGCTCTCATTAGAGAGCAGTACAGTGTGAATTAGTCAAGTTTAAGAGGTCACCCACGCAAAAGGTTAAACCAAGGAATAAATTAACATGTTAAAATCCCGTCCGCCCTGTAAAACAGTGCTCCAACGGGTAACTTCCTGATAAACATCAGTTTCTCTGTTTTTAAAACAAGAATTGAGTAAGAACAGAGATTAAAGTAACAAATCCTTAGTATGATTTCTGAGCTCCCTTGTTCTCCTTCTTCAAGGGAGCAGAGCTCTTCATCTGCAGGGAGCATTTCCCCCAAAAAAGGCAGCTTTGGAGGGCACGGGATTTATTTAAAAGGGCTTTGACATTATTTGATGGAAATAGAAAATAACGTGTTCTGTAGTAGCTTTATATTTTTGGTTATTGAAAGGATGTTTATGAAGATCTGATTGCTCTTGATTTTCTGACAAAAATAAAATGAGACACACACATAGCAAACTTCTTTAAACACGAATGGTTGTCTTCTCCCTATAATCAACCATTTAATTTGGTTTCAAGAAAACAAATATATCTGTTCCTAATATGTTTAGATGTATTCAATAAACATTGTTAATTAAAAAAAATTGTGTTCATTCTAACCAAACTGGAATACATCCATAGTGATATGACTTTCACAGAAGTTTATATGTAGATTTCCAAATTTTATCCAGCTTAGCCTTACAGGTAGGAAAGCATCCTCGTGTTCTAAAGAGATGTCTGCTGCCCTCGTTTTAAAGGCCTGAAGCTTCTTGGTTTTGTTTTTTGTTTGTTTGTTTGTTTGTTTTGTTTTGTTTTTGGAGACAGAGTTTCGCTTTAAAGAGTTCTTATGTTGTCAAAACTGTTAGTTCCCTTAGCTGCTTGTCGATGGCTTTCAAGGTTACTTCATGGAGCTGGAGCACTTGGCTGCGCAGGCCCTGAGGGCCGGTGGTCCCAATGGCATGGCCACGGTGCGTGCCATGGCTTCTGGAGGTGGTGTTTCTTTCTCTTTTTATTTTTATTTTTATTTTTATTTTTTTTTGAGACAGAGTCTCACTCTGTCACCCAAGCTGGAGTGCAGTGGCGGGATCTCGGCTCAACGGGATCTCGGCTCACTGCAAGCTCCACCCCCCGGGTTCACGCCGTTCTTCTGCCTCAGCCTCCGGAGTAGCTGGGACTATAGGCGCCCGCCACCATGCCTGGCTAATGTTTTGTATTTTTAGTAGAGACGGGATTTCACCATGTTAGCCAGGATGGTCTAGATCTCCTGACCTCGTGATCCGCCCGCCTCAGCCTCCCAAAGTGCTGGGATTACAGGCATGAGCCACCATGCCCAGCCTGGAGGTGGTGTTTCTACTGATAACAAGTAGGTGACTGGCCTAGAGATGGAGGTCATGATGACTGCAAGGAAGAGACTGGACCCATACAATGTACTACCCCCAAAGACAGCTTTAGGCACCAAGGAAGACCCTAATTTAGTCCCCTCCATCACCAACAAGAGAATAGTGGGTGCATCTGTGAAGAGGAAAACAGTGCTGTCATCTGGTTTTGGCCGCACAAAGGCAAGACCCAGCAATGCCCCAGCTGTGGAGCCCATTACAAGCTGGTACCCATCAGCTGGTGCATTGAGCGCCTGCACCAAGTTACTCAAAATGTGCTATAAAGTTTCATCTTTCCAATAAAGACCAGCCATTGCATTGGCTCCTTCTCCCTCTGCAAAAAAAAAAAAAAAACCCAACTAGTAGTTTCCAAAACTGACATGCATCCAGACCGTCCCACCCCATCTGACATTTAGGGAATCAAGGGCTCTATAGAGAATCTGTTTTAAAATAACAATAATAAACTGGGCACAGTGGCTTACACCTGTAATCCCAGTACTTTGGGAGGCCAAGGCGGGCGGATCACTTGAGGTCAGGAGTTCAAGACCAGCCTGGCCAACATGGCGAAACCACATCTCTACTAAAAATACAAAAAATAGCCAGACACGGTGGTACGTGCCTGTAATCCCAGCTACTGGGGAGGCTGAGGCAGGAGAATCACTTGAACCTGGGAAGCAGAGGTTGCAGTGAGCCGAGATTGCGGCACTGCACTCCAGCCTGGGCAACAGAGTGAGATTCTGCCTCAAAAAAATTAAGTAAGTAAAATAACAATAATGAATCACCCAGGTGATTCCAGTAACCTGCCCTTGGCCCTGCAGCAGGGAAGCAGCTCTGTCTGAACTTGGATAACAGGGTAATCATGTCAGAGCAGAAGCCATGGTTTGTGGGGAACAATCCTAGAAAACACTGACTGCTTTACATTTATTGGAAAACCAGGCTTTGGTTTTTACCATAATGTGAATGTCTTTGGTCTTACTGTCTTTGTTTCTGGAGTGGGTAGCCATGATTTTGTGAGTTGTGGAGATAGAATCTTATGAATGGAGAAAACAAGATAGCAGGAACGTCTGGCTAACTAATGGTAAAATGTGACCTTCCCCCTCTGCAGAAGTCCCTTTACGTGGACGAGTAATGCTTGTGTTAGAAATATATACATATGTAACTAACCTGCACATTGTGCGCGTGTACCCTAAAACTTAAAGTATAATAATAATAAATTTTAAAAAAAAGAAATATTAAAGTGAAGTGGTTGCATGTATGAGTCCATTTTCATAATGCTGATAAAGATATACCTGACACTGGGTAATTTATAAAGAAAAAGAGGTTTAATGGACTCACAGTTCCATGTGGCTGGGGAGGCCTCACAATCAAGGTGGAAGGTGAAAGGTACATCTTACATGGCAGCAGACAAAAGAAAATAAGAGCCAAGCAAAAGAGATTTCCCCTTATAAAACCATCAGATCTCATGAGATTTAGTCACTACCACGAGAACAGTATGGCGGAAACCACCCCCATGATTCAGTTATTTTTCACCAGGTCCCTCCCACAACACATGGAAATGATGGGAGCTACAATTCAAGATGAGATTTGGGTGGGGACACAGCCAAACCATATCACTGCATTTTTATTACTCAAAAAATGCAAAACATGTTTCAGTTATGATACGCCACAGGAAGATACCACCTCTATGTGCTGACTCCACTGTGGAAAGGAGGAATTATTTCTTCCTGGGCACAGAGGCAAGGGTGGCAGGAATGTGGCTGAACTCATGGAATGGCATGATGCTTGAACAAGGAAGATTAATGGCAAGATATTCCTTTGTCTCACATTAACTTTCTCCAGAACCACTGACCTTGTGTGCATTTTTGTTCTTTTACATTTTAAAATTCTGTGCTTTATGACCTAGTTACCTGCTTTGATGTTGAAACCAGTTTCTCTGTGAGACCTGAAGATTCCAGGAGAGCTGAAATTATTATAATGATCGGCTGTTTGTTCCCAGGGGGAAGGGGAGGCTGTGAAACCTCAACATAATGTTACGAGTGGTGACTTCAAAATTCAATCACATACAAAGCAGGGGGCGATCCTCACAAAGTTAGTGAAGTGAGAATAGGGGTGGGGTGGAGGATGGGAGCACATGAGGTCTTACCTGAATTCATGCATTTGGGTGGTTATGAATATATGGGTGTAGGGATTACCGTTTCTGTTCACTGTATCTGTTAAATTAGTACTCAGTGACTAAATATGAGACTTGGTATTCATAAGAATTCTTCTTTTGGTTGGGCGCGGTGGCTCACGCCTGTAATCCCAGCACTTTGGAAGGCCGAGGCAAGTGGATCACAAGGTCAGGAGATCGAGACCATCCTGGCTAACATGGTGAAACCCCATCTCTACTAAAAATGCAAAAAATTAGCCAGGTGTGGTGGCAGGCGCCTATAGTCCCAGCTACTCAGGAGGCTGAGGCAGGAGAATGGTGTGAACCCTGGAGGCGGAGCTTGCAGTGAGCCGAGATGGTGCCACTGCACTCCAGCCTGGGCAACGGAGCAAGACTCCGTCTCAAAAAATAAAAATAAAAAAAAAGAATTCTTTCATCCCTTTTTTTCCTTTTCTGGGGATTGCTCTTCTGTTACTTTATTGCTCACAAAGTGAGTGGGTCTGCCCACAGCCTCCCAGGTTATCCTCTAGGCTCCACAGCTTAGTCTTCTCCCCTCTCCTAGTAGCTGCCCGTCACTGCAGTTCCTTGGGATTTGGAAAATAGAGGATTTATAATAAATGCTCCTTCTGTAAGAATGATGTCCAAAGGGAGGAACGGAGAATATAAAGTACCAGCTTTTATCATGTGCTGTAGTCCTTGGGATTCATTACACTTTCACTTGGAAGATCATCTGTAGCATTGAACACATTGAGACCTTGTACTGCTTTTTGTTTATATTGTTTACTAATTACACTGCCGTGAAATAGTCTTCCTGTATTCCTTTCCGCCAACTGTTCCTGCTTATTTAAGGCTTTTGCTTTCCCTTGTGGTTTAATTATCCAGCTTTTTCCTCTTTGACAGCTTAAAAGCATTAAGAGCTTAATCTTTAACAACTCAACCAACCCATTTATATACTGGCAAATAAGAACTTAATAGCTTAAGAGGGTTTTTTGTTTGTTTGTTTGTTTTAAGAAATCACTCTCTAGTAACAGGAGACAGCGATTTGTTTTGGTTTCTAGACCCCAATATGGAGAGAATATAAGGCAGTTCTCTTGTGGAATAGGAAATCAGGAAGAGCGCAATTACTGGGACATATTACTAATCTTAGAAAGTTATATTCTAAGCAATAATGGCTAGAGGGATTGCCGAAGACAATGCATGATGGAAGGACCGGATGTGTCCAGGAAAACAGAAACCATTCTAAGTGTTTTAGATAGAGAAGACAATATAAGGAATTGGTTAGACTGTCATTGGAAGGCTGGATGAGCAAAAATGGGATGGTAACATGAACTCAAAGATTAAAGGGAATCCTATATGTTTTGGGGGAACAGACAGGAGGCACTACCAAGATTTAAAAACTCACAAGAGGTTACAATCTCTGGAGCTACCACAGCCTCAAGAGCTGTGATCATGGAGACATACCACTGCTTCCACCCTGGGATGGTGGAGGAGGGGACATAGTCACTTCAGAGACACTGCCAGGGGAAGGAAGGAGAGAGTGAGAGTAAGAGGAAAGGACTGCTCCCCTCTCCCCACCATCCAGTGCCTGTTGACAGAACGGAACAAAAGGGTGAAGAAGCCTGGGAAATGTAGTTGCAGACTCCCAGCCCCCGCTTCTCAGAGCAGAGTACAGAAGGGTAAGCGTAGGACTGCTGGGTGATTGATGTTACCCATCTACTTCCTGGATGAGCAGTTCTGGTTAAATCACCACTTTTTCTGCTTCCCTGAAAGTTTGTTCCCTTCGTGTAGATGCTGTAAGATGAGTAGAATTTGAGACAAAATGAAACTAAATTTTATCTGATTCAGTCTATTCTTCAATAAATAGTAATAATAATTGTAGTAGTAACAGTAAAGTAGTGAAGAATTTTGTCATGTTGGATAAAGGAAGTTATGTTGGTTGTTCTGGGTGTGTTCAAATGTTGCCATGGATTTTGTCCAAGTGACTCAAATGCATATCACTTGGTGGAGTGAATTGATCTGAGGAATCACTGGAACATCAAATAGAGATAATTAAGTGTTAGAATAATTAAGCATCCCATTATTTTAATTTTCTGAACTTTTCCTATCATTTCCTCATTAAAGGGTAAAAATATTGTAACTTGAGTTTCTGAGTCTCATGAGAAATTCCCACAACATCTTTAGCAAATGGATGTTCATAAATGTTTCCATAATTCATTAAAGCTTTCTTTTTCTTGCATAATATACTATCTATTTGCTGTGTAGCATAGGACAAGTCAGAATGTTTTTGTTGTCTGAAGAAAAGACAGACTTGCCAGTAAGTAAGGAAACAGCCTTAAACTCTGATAAATTGTAATCATTTGTACTTTTTGCAGAGTTAAAGGGATCAAGTATACTCAAATAAAATGTGCATTTGAACTGAGATAAGAGGGCAACAGGGTCACCTGCTAAAAAAATCCATCACTCTATATGTGTGTGTGTGTGTGTGTGTGTGTGTGTGCTTTTATTAACTATGCAAATTGAGAGCTAGCCATTTTATATTCTGTTACCAATGTTAACATTCCCTCTCAAAAGAAGCAACAAAAATCTGGAAGCATTCCCCTTGAGAAATGGAACCAGGCAAGGATGCCCACTCCCACCACTCTTATTCAACATGGTACTGGAAGTCCTAGCCAGAGCAGTCGGGCAAGAAAAATAAATAAAAGGCATGTAAATAGGAAAAGAAGAAGTCAAGCTATCTCTCTTCATGGATGGTGTGATTCGACACCTAGAAAACCCTGCAGACTTTACCAGAAGGCTCCTGGAACTCATAAACAACTTCAGTAAAGTTTCAGGATACAAAGTCAGTGTACAAAAGTAAGAAACATATCTATATGCCAATCACATTCAAGCTGAGAGCCAAATCAAGAATGCAATCCCATTTACAAGAGCCATAAAAAGGATAAAATACCTGGGAATTCAGCTAATCAAGGAGGTGAAGGATCTCTACAAGGAGAACTACAAAACACTGCTGAAAGAAATCAGAGGTGACACAAACAAGCGGAAAAACATTTCCTGACCATGGATTGGAAGAATCATTATTGTTAAAATGGCCATACTGCCCAAAGCAATCTACAGATTCAAAACTGTTCCTATCAAACTGCCAATGTCATTTTTCACAGAATTAGAAAAAGCTATTCTTAAATTCATATTGAACCAAAAAAGAACCTGAATAGCCAAAGCAATCCTAAGCATAAAGAACAAAGCCAGAGGCATCACATTACCTGACTTCAAACTATACTATAAGGCCACAGTAACCAAAACAGTATGGTACTGGTGCAAAAACAGACACACAGATGAGTGGAACAGAATAGAGAGCCCAGAAATAAAGCCACACATCTACAGCCATGTGGTCTTCAAACAATTTAACCAATTTTTTTTTTTTAAAGCAGTGGGGAAAGGGCTCCCTAGGCAATAAATCGTGCTGGGATAGCTGGCTAGCCATACGCAAAAGAGTGAAACTGGACCCCTACCTTTCACAAAACACAAACATTAACTCAAGATAGATTAAAAATTTAAATGCAAGACCTCAAACTACAAGAATCCTAGAAGAGGCTGAGCTCAGTGGCTCACACCTGTATTCCCAGCACTTTGGGAGCCAAGGCAGGCAAATGGCTTGAGCCCAGGAGTTTGAAACCAGCCTGGGCAACATGGCAAAACTTCATCTCTACAAAAAATCCAAAAAAAATTAGCTGGGTGTCGTGGTATGTGCCTGTAGTCCCAGCTACCTGGGAGACCAAGGTGGGAGGATCGCTTGATCCCAGGAGGTCAAGGCTGTAGTGAGCCACTGGTCACACCACATCACACCACTGTGCTCCCGCCTGGGCGACAGAGTAAGACCCTGTCTTTAAAAAAAAAAAAAAAAAATCCTAGAAGAAAACCTAGGAAACACTATTCTAGACATCAGCCCTGGGAAAGAATTGATGAGGAAGTCCTCAAAAGCAATTGCAACAAAAACGAAAATTGGCAAGTGGGACCTAATTAAACTAAAGGGTTTCTGCACAGCAGTAGAAACTATCAAGAGAGTAAACAGACGACCTACAGAATGGGAGAAAATATTCATAAACTATGCATCCAACAAAGGTCTAATATTGAGATCTATAAGTAACAAATCAACAAGCAAAAAAACAGCCCCATTAAAAAGTGGGCAAAAGGCATGACCAGACACTTCTCAAAAGAAGACATACAAGCAGCTAACAAACATATGAGAAAATGCTCATCATCACTAATCATTAGAGAAATGCAAATCAAAACCACAATTGAGATACCATCTCACACCAGTCAGAGTGGCTATTATCAAAAAGTGAAAAAACAACAGTCACTGGCAAGGCTGTGGGAGAAAAAGGAATGCTTAGACACTGTATATAAATTAGTTCATCCACTGTGAAAAGCAGTTTAGAGATTTCTCAAAGAACTTAGAACTGCCATTTGGCCCAGCAATCTCATGACTGGTTATATACCCAAAAGAAATCATTCCACCAAAAAGACACATGCAGCCGGGCACAGTGGCTCACACCTGTAAACCCAGCACTTTGGAAGCCCAAGGCAGGTGGATCACGAGGTCAGGAGTTCAAGACCAGCCTGGCCAAGATGGTGAAAGCCCATCTCTACTAAAAATACAAAAATTAGCTGGGCATGGTGGCGGGCGCCTGTAATCCCAGCTACTTGGGAGGCTGAGGCAGAGAATTGCTTGAACGTGGGAGGTGGAGGTTGCAGTGAGCCGAGATTGTGCTAGTGCACTCCAGCCTGGGTGACAGAGCAAGACTGCATCTCAAAAAAAAACTAAAAACATGCATTCATATGTTCATCAATCACTATTCACAATAGCAAAGACATGGAATCAACCTAGGTGCCCATCCGCTGTAGATTGGAAAAAGCAAATGTGGTACATATACACCATGGAATACCACACAACCATACGAAAAAAAAAATCATGTCCTTTGCAGCAACATGGATGCCACTGGAGGCCACTATCCTAAGGAAATAAATCCAGGAACAGAAAACCAAATGCCACATGTTCTCATAAGTGAGCGCTAATACATAAAGATGGCAATCATAGACACTTGAGACTACTAGAGTGGGGAGGCAGGGAGGCAAACAAGGGTTGAAACGCTAACTATTGGGTACTGTGCTCACTACCTGGATGACAGGATCATTTCTATCACAAACTTCAGCATCACACAATTTACCCACGTAACAAACCTGCACATGTACATTCTGAATCTAAAATAAAAAGTTGAAGGCCGAGTGCGGTGGCCCACACCTGTAATCCCAGCACTGTGGGAGGCCAAGCTGGGCGGATCAGTTGAGGCCAGGAATTTGAGACCAGCCTGGGCAACATAGTGAAACCCCATCTCTACTGAAAGTACAAAAATCAGCCAGGCATGGTGACACATGTCTGTGATCCCAGCTGCTCAGGAGGCTGAGGCACGAGAATTGTTCGAACTTGGGAGGCAGACGTTGCAGTGAGCAGAGGTTGCAGTGAGCCAAGATCATGCCACTGCACTCCAGCCTGGGCAACAGAGCGAGACTCTGTTTCTAAATACGTACATACGCCTGGCGCGCTGGCTCACGCCTGTAATCCCAGCACTTTGGGAGGCTGAGGCAGGCAGATCGATCACAAGGTCAGGAGTTCAAGACCAGTCTGGCCAATATGGTGAAACCTCGTCTCCACTCAAAATAGAAAAAATTTGCCGGGCGTGGTGGTGGGCACCTGTAATCCCAGCTACTCAGAAGGCTGAGGCGGGAGAATCACATGAACCCGGGAGGTGGAGGTTGCAGTGAGCCGAGATCTCGCCATTGCACTCCAGCCCGGGCAACAGTGTGAGACTCTATCTCAAAAATAAAAATAATAATAATAAAAGTTTAAATTATAAAAAATAAGCAACAGGTATTTTTCTCCTTCCTAAATGAAGCAAACAAACTCGAAATTGCCAAGAGGTTTTACCTTACCATAGGAGACTTTTCCAAGGAGTTACAAAGTATGTCTGATATGCTCCTGTTTTTATATTTACTTTAGACACAGGCAGGAAGAGGCCCCGAGACCACCCTTCACAAGGTGAATTGGACACACAGCTTTTGATCATGAGAAATACTTTGTTTACTATTCTAAGTAATACTTTATCAACAGTGAACTTATGAAGTCTTTAGTGAACAAGACTAATGATGAGGCTTTCTTCAGTATTTCAGCAGTCTGAAATATGATTTGATTCCTAAAATCACTAAATAACAGGATATAGGACATTACAGGTTCGGACCTTGTTCTTATTCCTGCTTTACCATTTCTAGTCTATAACTTTGGGCAAGTTCATTTCCTCGTGCCTTAGTTGCTTCCTCTGTAAAATGGGGATAACAATAGTATTTACTTCATTGGTATTGTTTTGAGGATTAAATGAGTTGATATGAAAAACTAGAAGCTCCATAATTAAAGTTAGGTTTTGGTTTTTTATTGTTGTTTGTTGGGCTTTTTTTTTTTCTTTTTCTTTTTCTTTTTAATAATGTCTTGGAAAGAGGAAGCAGGAAACTTGGAATACTGATTTTTTGGTGTGTTTTATTTTCAGTATGCAGATCTCAATCGCCACGTGGATGCCTTGAATGCGTGGAGAAATGCCACCGTGCTGAAACCAGAGCACAGCCTGGCCTGGAACAACATGATTATACTCCTCGACAATACAGGTACAGAAAGCTGGATGGAACAAATCACAGGAAATGGCTCCACAGTAAAATGCCACCGAAGACTTAGGAAATAGAGATTATTGTGCTTTTTTCCTACTGAGTTTAAAAAAAATTAATGTGAAGTTAATTATTTTCTATTACAAAAATGTCTATTCCTCTAGAAAATGGAATTTCTAGGCCGGGCACGGTTGCTTACACCTGTAATCCCAGCGCTTTGGGAGGCCGAGGTGGGCAGATCACCTGAGGTCAGGAGTTCGAGACCAGCCTGACCAACATGGAGAAACCCTGTCTGTACTAAAAATACAAAATTAGCCAGGTGTGGTGGCGCATACCTGTAATCCCAGCTACTTGGGAGGCTGAGGCAGGAGAATCGCTTGAACCCAGGAGGTGGAGGTTGCAGTGAGCCAAGATCATGCCATTGCACTCCAGCCTGGGCAACAAGAGCAAAACGCCATCTCAAAAAAAAAAAGAGGGGGGCGGGTAGGGGGGAGAGGGGGAGGGAGGGAGGAAGGCAGGAAGAAAGGCAGGAAGGAAGGGAGGGAGGGAGGGAAGGGAGGGAAGGAAGGAATTTCTTTAGACATACTGGAATGTGAATGTCTGGGAAAATGACACTCCACCTAGAACTGGTGTTGAGTAATGGGGGAGAGGTGTGACAGTATCTTGTTTCTTCTGAAGCCTGTTATCCACCATTGGCCATCCTTTAGGGTGTTGGGAGCACTCAGAAGTGAGCAAGAATGGCCTTGGGGCTAATGACATGGATAGTACTAGGTCCATGCCCCAAGTTTAGGGACTTCACTCAAAGGAGCCCCCTCAGTCTACACTTGGAGCCATGGATTCTTACTTTTTATATAATGCGAATCGACTTGAAGATCTGGTTTCCTATCCCTGAGCAGACCAGATTCAATCAATTAGGAGTTACTCTGCCTCCTTCACTTTAAAAATCCAAACATCTTTTAAGAAATGATGGTGTTAGGCACAGAAAGGCAAATATCACATGCTCTTACTCATGGGGGATCTGGAGAAATGGACCTCGTGGAACTAGAGAGCAGAACAGTAGTTACTAGGGGCTGGGAAGGGGGCGGGGATAAAGATAGGTTGGTTAATGGGTACAAACACAGATAGGAGTCAGTTCTAGTGTTCCATTGCACAGTAGGGTGACTGTAGTTAACACTTTATATTTCACAAGAACTAGAAGATTTGAAATATTCCTAACATAAAGAAATGATCAATATTTGAGGCGATGGTTGTCTTAAATACCTTAATTTGATCACTACACATTGTATGCATGTATCAAAGTATCACATGCACCCCATCAATATGTACAGTTATGTGTCAGTAAAAATATGTTAATGATGGTGTTAATTTGATCATGGTGTAGAGCAGAGATATATGGTTGTTTCTAGGGAAAATACAGAATGTATACTTCAATGTGATAAATTCTCAGTTATGAAAGTGTTACTGTCATCCTCTTATTTTGCAGATTTGTTTGGGTATAACTGGTATCTGGGAAAAAATTAAAACTAGGTTTTAGATGGTTTTACAGAAGTTAATCAAAAGCTGTTTATGTGTTGTGTCAGAAATGTGCTGAATTGCAGTGGCTTTGCCACTGATAACGTGTGTGTGTGTGTGTGTGTGTGTGTTTATTACATGATCTACACAGATTTTCTTAAGTAGTTTATTCATAATTGTCATGTGCTGTGCACATAAACCCTGTTAGTTATAGAGAGAAGCTAAAATGCAAGTACAACATTAACATGTCTTTTATTTTTCCATTTTTCACTCCCAGGTAATTTAGCCCAAGCTGAAGCAGTTGGAAGAGAGGCACTGGAATTAATACCTAATGATCACTCTCTCATGTTCTCGTTGGCAAACGTGCTGGGGAAATCCCAGAAATACAAGGTGCGTAAACCGCAGGCTGTGAGTTCTTGCAGTTAGTGCCAGCATCTGACAGAAGACGTAAGTGTTACTTCTGCCCAGTTAAATTAGGAATCAGGCCAAAACAGTGGCAGTGGTGCACCAATGTGGCTTGGCCAGTTTGTTTCCTGGAAAAGTTGCTTCAAAGACAGCGGTGTGGGACCAAACCCAGTGTCCTTTCTCATCAGAATTAACCACTGTTGTTCACACGTGGAGAGAGGAAGAGAAGCCCAAGGAAGGGGTGGGAGCAGGCAGGGAGTTGTGGAATGGTTGGCCTCAGAGGCCGGGCAGGCTGGTGCCGGAGGAGGACTCAGGGCAGCCACAGTGCATCCCCGGAGGTGCCCCTGCCCCAGCCCCACCCTAGCACAACAGGGTTTGACTCTGTCACTTGCACATGGGCTGGAGCTCTAGGTTTTATCTGCAGGTTCCATCTTCTGCACAAAAGAATAACAAGCCCATGGAGGATGCATGACTAGTTCTTGCTGCTTCCAGGTTTTTCTTTATCTGAGTTATATAGGCCACCAGCAAGGCCCAGAGTTTTCTGACCAACAAAAACCACAAGATACTAAATCTTTGCTCCAGTTGGCAGCCAGGGTGGAGCAGGAATAGGCTATGCATAACTCCCTGTGTGTTGAAGGGGACTGGTTGTAAACTTTAATTTTGTCTATCAGAATCACTGAGGGAGCTTGTTAAAGTAGAGATGCCCAGATTCTCCCCAGAAGGGATTGGCTGCGTGGGTTAGGTCAGGTCAGGGAATATGCATTTTTTTTTGTTTTTTTATTTTTTTTGTTTTTTTTTGAGAGGAAGTCTCGCTCTTTCGCCCAGGCTGGAGTGCAGTGGCGTGATCTCGGCTCACTGCAAGCTCCGCCTCCCGGGTTCACGCCATTCTCCTGCCTCAGCCTCCCGAGTAGCTGGGACTATAGGCGCCCGACACCATGCCCGGCTAATGTTTTGTATTTTTAGTAGAGATGGGGTTTCACCGTGTTAGCCAGGATGGTCTTGATCTCCTGACCTTGTGATCCACCCGCCTCGGCTTCCCAAAGTGCTGAGATTACAGGCATGAGCCACCACGCCCAGCTGGAATATGCATTTTTAGCTGGCATCCTGGGTGTTAAACACAGATATCACAGAAGCAGTGCCTTAGTCGTTTCTTAAGAGAAATACCTTTATTTCAGAATCAGGGGCTATATCTTATTTCAATCACTCAGCCTATGTATAAGACCTAAAGGCAGCAACTAGCTAATATCTGTCCAGTGTTATTCACTTCTCTTTTTCTGTTTATTACATGTCATTATCAGTATAATTTTCAATAACAGTGGTAAGATAATTTCATGCATATCTCTAGTTTTATAATGTTGGGGAGTTGAATAGCTTCACTATGCATTTTTTAAATTTCTAGATTTTACTCCAGAAATAGCTTTTTGAAGAGGGTTTAGTTTTAGTTTTTATGAATCTACTTGTGTAGCAGGGGAAGGAGGTGGGGTTTACAGGTTTCCCTTCTAATGACCTTTCCAGCCATCTGTCAGCCTGGGACAGGTCCCAAGTCTCAGTTCTCCTCCAGTGACCCAGCTACAGCGAGTCTTCTTGAAGACTTGGCTTATATAATCGTTGTATTGATTTTTCTGTCATCCCACAGTCTGTAAACTGCTGGAACTTCTATTAAGGGGACAGAACCCAGAGTTCATTTGGCTTCCAGTTCACGTTGTTCTTCCTCCCCCACCCCCAAGTGAAGTAGAAAATACTTTGTAAAGCAGAATGGAGAAATCAGCTTCCTCTTTCTCTACACATTTTGCGTTTTAATTATCAAGGCCAAAGCACTGGGCCTAACTTAAGGAAACAGAAGGTGAAATCTGAAACACAGAACTCACGAGATCTTCAGGAGCTACCAAGTTGGGGGACATGATGTGACTTCCTGAGCCATGGCATCAGCCACCAAGCAAGCATTCCATGTATTTTTTTCGTTAAGAGTTTGAATTTTAAGCAACTGTTTAGGTTTTCCTCTTCTAATGCAAAAATGATACCGGTTGCTAATGGTCAGCTGCATCCCTGGCACTGCTTGTTTCAGGATGTAGTGAGGGGACGTGTTTCCTCGCAGAGCACTGGGCAGGATGTCCCAGAGAAGAGGGGATGTGGTGAGTTGCAGGGCTGGGTGAACAGACCCTCCAGCCCAGCTATCTTGATGGCAGGGCAGGTGTCTGCTCCCTGACAACTCACTTTTTACCCAAGCACTTGCTGTTTTATTTATCATGCACTTGGTAAATCTCCTCAGAGAGCCTGGAGGCTTCTTGAGGTTGGAGCCGAGTCTTTGGTCCCAGTTTTGTATCTCCATTGCTGTCGGGCAGTTACGAAGCACCCAGTTAAGTAGTTGTAAAATGATCAAATGCGTCTCTCTTTTGGCCCTGAAACGTTCAGGCTTCCAGAACCTATTTTGAGATGTTGATATGCAGAGTGAGTGTTCTCTTATATCTGCGTGGCTCTAAGCACCTTTTTATTCTATCTGAGCAGCCCTTCTTAAAACCTAACAGCAGTCACTTAGCCTCTCTGGGTCTCAGTTTGTTCATCTATAAAATGGAGATAGTTATCTGCCCAACCTCTTGACAAGGTGATACAAAAAAATGCACAACAACATAATTTGCAACTATCAAATGGTTAATATGTATATGTATATATGTATGGGTGTGTGTGTGTGTGTATATATATATATTTAGTGAGCATTCAATCATTCAGTGAATCTCTAGGGATCATTAAAATGTATTAAAATTTATATTACTTCTTGCCATTTAATTTCCAGTTTCAAGCTAATGTGGTAAAGCAAAAATACAAAAGTAATGTTTTTCAGTGCTTAAATCATGGCTTCCTGTGCTGATTTCTTTTTCTGTAGTTCTAATTCCAATGGCCCTGTAGCTTAAGTGCAGGTTATGTTGATAGAGTCAGTTTCCTAAGCTCCAGACATTTATGTCACAGCTTTATGATATTTTTTTTGCCACATCTAGATATTTCCTTATTTACTTGACATTTTTATTTAAATAGATTTTTAACACGAATATATTTAAAGGAGAAACAACGCATCATTACTGTAAATACAGGGTAACTGAAAGTGAAATAATCATACTAAATCCCAGCTAGATACTATTGCTGGCCAAGGCTCTGAGCTCTCTTAGCTTCAAGGAGAGATTGGCCGGTATGTTAGAGGGTGGGGCCCACACACCACCACCAAGTGCAGACTTCAGCCCCAATGCAATCAGAAAGAAGGAGGGAGAATAGAGAATAACTCTCTTCCTGTGTGATTCACGGTTTCAACTTCACATCAGATCTCCCATGTTACCCTTCCTATTCTAGCGGAGGCACAGTGGCCCCTGTGCCCCAGAGCACTCTTGGGTGGCTGCTGTGGCTGAAATGACCTCCGCCCACCCAGGCTTCCTCGCCTAGACATAGAGACTAGCGCTTGTTCCTACCTAGAGACACAATTTGCAAGGCTTTCTCAGTCCTACACCTTTGTTAAATACATTTTGTCTAATATGCTTCAGAACATAATACCTTATTTTTCCCCTTTCTGTTCAGAAAAAAAATATCCCCAACTCTAAATGTGAGTTTATTGGTTCATTGGCATTAAATTGGCTCATTGCCTGGGTCTTTAGTCATCCAGAGACCTCCACAGAAGATCAGTTTATAAACAGTTCACTGCTTTCCTGAATGAGGCCATTAGAAGGCTGATTTAATAGATGAACATTTCATGGGCTTTGAATACTCACAGATGCTGCGTTCTAAAGAGGCCCCTCCAACCCCACTCCCAGGCCCAGGGGCTGCCCCCGTGACTTGGATAGAGCCAGGCCGACCCACCCACACCTCCTCTCAAACCATCTCTTCCTCCTGACACCCCTTCTTTTGTCCACATGCTGTCGTGTTTTTGTTGCCCTGGCTTGGAAATCTTGACTCATTTTTCCTCCTTTGTCCCCCTGGCCCAGTGCTCTCTGCCTGTTATTCCTCATCCCTGTTCCTTCACACCGGCCTCCTCCTCACCCTGCAAAGTTTGGGTCCAGCCCTTGCTGACAGCAGTGGCCCTCTAACAAGGTGTCAGATCTGAGCCCTTCCCTGTCTTCAGCACCACTGTGTCCCCCACATTGCTGACTCCTCAATGTCCTGAATGATGTTCGTCCTCACAGGCATCTGAGAACTCAGCTGAATGAATAAATGAATTTAGCAACACTAGAAAACTCCTAACTTTTTATCCCTAAGCCATTTCTCTCTAGTTAACACTACTTCATTTACAGGTTGGGAAGCATTTTTAAGTAGATGTGGTTCCCTGGCCTTCGTATGTCTCAAGTTTTAGGTTTTAAATGGAAATGTTTGAAAATCATCAGAAACAGCCCAGAGACTCAGAAACCACTGCAAAACTACACAACCCATTCGACTTTTTTTCTGCAGCCTTCCTGATACGGCCGGAGTCTTGACCCTCTTGGAAGGAGTTTCAGCCCCTGAAACTTGGAATGTAGACACTACACTGACTTTGAACTGACATCCCATATGTTGTCCTGATGTCTTTCTTAAGTCGCTCTTGGATGACATTTCTAAAATATAAATGTTTCTCTGCCAGCTCTGTCCGAAAGGTCATGGTTTTGGAGATGGTCCCCCACATTCTCAGCCAATTTCCCAGGGGTACCACAGGCCATACAGGGCAAAGGAACTGGTCGTCTTGCACATTATAAAATGCACAGTCCCAGATATGGGAAGCCCACCTGGAAAAAATTCATGTATGACCCAGGTAGAAGGCACAAAAACTATGCCCACACCAACAGATTTGTTTGGTTAAGCTCAATGTGTGATACCGATTTTTTTTTTTTTTTTTTGAGACAGAGTCTTGCTCTCTTGCCCAGGCTGGAGTGCAGTGGCGCAGTCTCGGCTCACCGCGACCTCCTCCTCTTGGATTGGAGCAATTCTCCTGCCTCAGCCTCCCAAGTAGCTGGGATTACAGGCACGTACCACCACACCCGGCTGATTTTTGTATTTTTAGTAGAGACGGGTTTTCACCATGTTGGCCAGGCTGGTCTCGAACTCCTGACTTCAAGTGATCTGCCCACCTTGGCTTCCCAAAGTGTTGGGATTACAGGCATGAGCCACCATGCCCAGCATGTGATACTGATGAAAGCATTCTCCCCTTAAGGAATGTGAAGGTGGATGGAGTGAACAGCACCCCCAGGGCACATGTCAATAAAAACAGGTTAGGTGTCTTTATTTCTCAGCATTATGGTAGAAGGGACCAGCCAGCCATCAGTTTCTAGCAGTGATGAGGGTAGGAAGACACTTTGCCCTGCCTCTTAGGGGCCAGGTTGGAAGTGAGTATGACTTGGAAGAAATGCAAGGCTGTACAAGAATCAATTCACACCCATCAGGGGCATTTGGTGATGGTCATGTGCAGTACTGTGACAATGTAGTTGACAGGTGGCCATTCCTTCCTCTTTTCTGCGCATTCTTTCCAGATGGATGGGGCTGCTTCTGGGCGGCCCAGAGTGTTTTAGGTTCTTGGGGGAGAGGAAATGGGCCTCAACTGCTACCCCAAGAGCTCTGGAAATGGCATTGGCATGGGTGTGCTCCATGGCTCAGCCTTCTCCTGTTCCCTGGGCCTCCTGTCGTCATCACGCACCCTGACCTGGGCGACTTGCATAACATTACAGAAGTCCAGCCACTGCAGGGAGGCAGGTGGTGGCACTCACGAACATGTTCATCCCCTCTCTGCGGCCACCACTCCCTCCCACTGCCCCTTGTCAGCCTCTCTTTGGCAGAGCGTGGCCCCGCTGGGCCTTCCGAGTGTTTCTGGAGGAATGCATTGATACAAAAGGAGGAGGTTAAAAGTTTGAAAACCGTAGGTGATAAAACTGGGAACTGCTTTTGCTTCATGTACAATAAATATCTTCCTTTTTATGTTTCTCATTTTTTAGGAATCTGAAGCTTTATTCCTCAAGGCAATTAAAGCAAATCCAAATGCTGCAAGTTACCATGGTAATTTGGGTAAGAAAAGTGTTCAACTTGAATCGTGTTGAAATTTTGTTACTTTAATGAAGTGGGTGCATGTCTGTAAAATTAATGTTGGGAGAGTAGTTTTTTCAAAGCTAGCCTGGCTTTAAAATGTGGTTCTGTTATTGCATTAAAAAGATAGCAAAGTGATAGCCACACTTACAAATCTCAATTGCATGACCAGAACAGCCCCAAAGTTTGCCCACTCTATCACCTTCTCATGATGAAACCCAGATTGTCCTTCTTTGTGTTAAGCTGAGAAGGGTGAGATTGGATCAAGAGAATGAGGCTGTGGTTGCGAAGAGTTCTCCTAGTAAATTAATCGTAGGTACTTTGGAAGCTTGCCATTGAACTTACCTCCTTTTCCTTCCTTCTTACAGAGTAGACCTTCCCCTTCCAGCCTGGTCTTCTGCTTTATATCCTCTTATGCCTTCGCTAAAATGCATTTATAATCATTTATTCCTTAGAATTCATTTCTTGCATTTGTACGTCTCCATAGTTAAGATGTTTAGAGCATAGCATGTTGATGTTTAGAATGCTCACAGAAATGTTTTTTCACCAAAGCTGTTCTCTACCAACTCTGAAGCTTCTCTTCACAAAAGCCAAAAAGCGTCCACAGATGCTCTTCTGCCCATACAGAAAGTTAATTTTACTAACAAAATCACTGTCATGATCAGAGGCTAATCATCCTAATGATTAGGTTTACTGTAACTATCATTTTAGGGTCAGCTCTTGATATCAGAGGCCTTTTTTCCAAATGGACCCAAACAAGCTATTACTTCCCCAAATGGTGTAAGGAAATATTTAAAATAAACAGCTGAACTTCTGCATAGTCAGGGCTCTGGGCAGTGCCTAGCATCCATCACCCCCACCTCCCATACCCAGCCTTGCTTCCTGGAAATTTCATGGCAGCACTAAGACATTGCATGTACTCTTCTTTTTGCTTCTTTATGTAATAATGTTACTATAGGCAGATGTATCTTATCTAGTGCTATGAAGAGCCCTGGGAGTAACTGGCAGTACATGGATAATCATCAGGGAGTGTGATTACAATAAATAGAGTTTTCAGTACAAACAATATTGTTTCATACAATTGACTTTTGAAAACTGTTTGCATAGGATCTGTAATATTTCTTTGTCCAAGAGGGTAGGAATACGGCACGTTACTCAGAAGCATTCCCAGTGAAATTTATCTCCTGCTATTTCAGCTGTGCTTTATCATCGTTGGGGACATCTAGACTTGGCCAAGAAACACTATGAAATCTCCTTGCAGCTTGACCCCACGGCATCAGGAACTAAGGAGAATTACGGTCTGCTAAGAAGAAAGCTAGAACTAATGCAAAAGAAAGATGTCTGATCCTTTTTCCTTCATGTTTTGAGTTTGAGTGTGTGTGTGCATGAGGCATATCATTAATAGTATGTGGTTACATTTAACCATTTAAAAGTCTTAGACATGTTATTTTACTGATTTTTTTTCTATGAAAACAAAGACATGCAAAAAGATTATAGCACCAGCAATATACTCTTGAATGCTTGATATGATTTTTCATTGAAATTGTATTTTTTCAGACAACTCAAATGTAATTCTAAAATTCCAAAAATGTCTTTTTTAATTAAACAGAAAAAGAGAAAAAATTATCTTGAGCAACTTTTAGTAGAATTGAGCTTACATTTGGGATCTGAGCCTTGTCGTGTATGGACTAGCACTATTAAACTTCAATTATGACCAAGAAAGGATACACTGGCCCCTACAATTTGTATAAATATTGAACATGTCTATATATTAGCATTTTCATTTAATGACAAAGCAAATTAAGTTTTTTATCTCTTTTTTTTAAACAATATACTGTGAACTTTGTAAGGAAATATTTATTTGTATTTTTATGTTTTGAATAGGGCAAATAATCGAATGAGGAATGGAAGTTTTAACATAGTATATCTATATGCTTTTCCCCATAAGAAGAAATTGACTCTTGCAGTTTTTGGATGCTCTGACTTGTGCAATTTCAATACATAGGAGATTATGTAATGTAATATTTTACATAAACGGTTATTATCAATTGAAAGTTCAAGCCATGCTTTAGGCAAGAGCAGGCAGCCTCACATCTTTATTTTTGTTACATCCAAGGTGAAGAGGGCAACACATCTGTGTAAGCTGCTTTTTATTGTGTTTAACTGAAAAGCCGTTTTCCATTTTGCTTAATGTAACTACAGACATTATCCAGAAAATGCAAAATTTTCTCTCAAATGGAGCCACATTCGGGGAATTCGTGGTATTTTTAAGAATTGAGTTGTTCCTGCTGTTTTTTATTTGATCCAAACAATGTTTTGTTTTGTTCTTCTCTGTATGCTGTTGACCTAATGATTTATGCAATCTCTGTAATTTCTTATGCAGTAAAATTACTACACAAACTAGCATGAAAATGTCATATTGCCTTCTTAATCAATTATTTTCAAGTAGTGAACTTTGTATCCTCCTTTACCTTAAAATGAAATCAGAGTGACCAAATCATCTTTTATGTGGCTTCTTTGTGACTTGGGGACCATTTCATAGAATTGCACTACAGTGTTTTCCAAGTTCAGAGAACAGAGTGAGTAGATCCACACTGAGAGGAATGTGATTCTCTGGACTCACTTGTTGGGGGCAGGTCTGTGTAGTGTTTCAGTCAGTGATTGTAACTTCTGGTGTTTGAAATGTATCAAGAAATAAAGTGCTGTGTTTAAAATATTTCTTTTTTTTTTTTTGAGATGGAGTCTTGCTCTGTCTCCCAGGCTGGAGTGCAGTGGCACCATCTCAGCTCACTGCAACCTCCGCCTCCCAGGTTCAAGCGATCCTCCTGCCTCAGCCTCCCGAGTAGCTGGGATTACAGGCGTGCACCAACATGCCTGGCTAATTTTTGTATTTTTAGTAGAGACGGGGTTTCACCACGTTGGTCGGGCTGGTCTCGAACTCCTGACCTCAAGTGATTCACCCACTTCGTCTTCCCAAAGTGCTGGGATTACAGGTATAAGCCACCATACCCAGCCTTCAAATATTTCTTAAATGGTCCCAAAACAACAGTAGTAATTTATAGCTCTCTTTAGTGGCTGAGACCATCTTCCTCTTATTTATGTTCCTATAGTGCTTCACTTGTCATACAATAGATGCATTATATGCTTTGTTGATTTTTTTTAAAGCAAACTTCTTTTTTTGAAACAGTACTTGTCTATTGAGAGTAATCAAAAAATGATGTTTCTTACAAAAGCCCCTTCAGGATCCTTCTTTTTTCCTACCGATTCTAAGACTAGTGCCAAATCAAGTTGTGCAAATCTGGACCCCCGCCTACCGACAAATTCCCTCAGCCTTCACTGCTTCGGCTTCCAGCATTTCCATCGTAGCTGTTCTCTTCCCAGAGAACACAGTGATTAATTTGATTGATATTTCAGGAAGTCTTTGATCTGTGCAGATTTTGGAAGCATAACACACTGGCTCCCTTTTCTTCTTTTTCCATCTTAAGGCAGCCACCCTCTTTGTTTCTTCGGTTTCCTTTCAAACAAGACTGAAGTGGAAGGCCGCCTCGCAGTTCTTCTCTTATTTGGAGTCTTTTACTATTTTAATGTTTTTATTGCTAATGACAGTTGGGAGGCAGGTGTCAAAACAAACATGGGGAAGTCACAAGTTTGAGAAATCTCATCATCCTTCTCTTCCTTGATAGCGAACATCAACAAATCTGGAAAGAGGCTTGGAGCTGGGTGTTAGTTTGTTGGGTGGTTTAACATATGTAGCACATGTGAAAATGCAGCACTTCTTCCCTGTTCTTGTTTGGATTTTTACAAATTTAAATGCAGGCTTAACATTTGTTTCTCTCCGAGTTCATCCTGTCAGACGTAGCCTACAGGCCTTGACAGGACCCCTTGAGGTTCCCATTCTGTCACATTGCTTACAGATGTTCTTTCTTCTTTTTTTTTTTCTTTTCTTTTTTTTTTTTTTTTTGAGACAGGGTCTCACTCTGTCACCCAGGCTGGAGTGCAGTGGTGTGATCTTGGCTCACTGCAACCTCTGCCTCCCGGGTTCAAGTGATTCTCCCACCTTGGCCTGCTGAGTAGCTGGGACTACAGGCACGCACCACCATGCCTGGATAATTTTTACATTTTTTGTAGAGACAGGTTTTGCCACATTGCCCAGGCTGGTCTTGAACTCCTGGGCTCAACTGACCCACCTGCCCTGGTCTCACAGTGCTGGGATTACAGGCGTGAGCCACTGTGCCAGGCCATTCTTCACATTTTATTTCAAATTATTGACAAAATATCGGAACAGAAGACTGAGCCCTCCACCAAAGCACTGGACATCTATGTCCATATTCACACCCAACCAGCCTGGACTTTGGGGTGAGAAAACCCAGACTTGGACCTGGGGCTCTCCCACTGCAGTATGATACGTAAGGCATTGAGCATTGCTCAGGCACCAGTTTCCCATCTGTACGGTGGTGATAAGAAGATCCCTCATAGCCATAACGTAGGGAGCCCAGTAGACCCTCCATAGGTGATAGCTTGGACTTTTGAAAGAGGGGCTCTGTTGGGAGTACACAGATCCGGCCTTAGATACCTTTATTCCCCATTCACTCAACACATACTAAGTGCTATGTACCAGATACTTTCTTAGGCTGTCTGAATACTAAGGTGGGTGGAAGAGGACACGGTCTCTTGCCCTCAGCAGAGGACAGTCCAGTGAGAGAAAACAATGATCAAAGAGTCACATGAATAGTAGCTGAGGAGGGAGGCCTGCTCTAACCTGGAGAGTCAAGAAAGTGCTCCCTGGGAAGGTGGCTTCCAGATGGAGATTGACAGGCAGAGGGGAGGAAGATCACTCCAGGCTGGCTGTTCTCAACCAGGGGAGATGTCGCCCTTGGGGGCGGGGGGCATTTGGCAAGGCCTGGGGATATTTTTGATTGTTAAAACTGATTGGAAAGTGATAGGGGAGAGAGAGGCTGCTGCTGTACATGCAATATGCACAGGACAACCCCCTACAAAAATCAACTGGCCTAAAACATCAGTAGTCCCAAGGTTGAGAAAACGTGGACCACACAGAAGCAACAGCATCTGCAAAGGCCGTGCTGTGGGAAAGCTGAAGTCTGAGGAGGCCGGGGAGGGTGCTTGAGAAGGCTGGCCTTGGTGATGAGCCAGCTCATACAGGGTTCACAGATCACGTGGTGCTTACCTTAAACTGGGGGAGAATCCAAAGCAGGTCAGTGACATGATCCAAGTTAGTGAGGTTTTGACAAGGTCACTTGGCTGCTGGTGAGAAGAGAATTGGAGAGAGGCTAAGGATATAAGCAGAGAAGCCAAGAGACCATCCCAGGTGTCAGCGTCGAAATGAAGGTGGCTCTATGCAGCCAGGTGGCAGTGGGGCTGGAGAAATGTGGACAGTTTAGAGTAATGATAAGGAGTCAATCAACTAGTCATGGGCAGGAGGTGGGTGGTGGGGGAATGAGAGGCACTAAATAAAATTCGGCGCAGAAGCCACTGAGGGAGAAGCTGGCCTTAAACTGGAGAGAGAAGGTTCTTGAGAAGAAACAAGATAGGGCCCCAAATCAGGTAGAGTTTGGCCCTACAAAAGAGGAAATAAGGCTCCTGTATGTATGTTAAGAGGTCCAGATGGGAACAGATGTAGGCACCTCTGCACATTCATACAGTTGGCTAAGCCCCAGTTGCAGCATTCAGTGGTCATATTACAAGAAGTTCCACCTGACTCTCAACTTCTTCATATAACAAAAAAGGCCGGTGCAGTAGCTCATGCCTGTAATCCCAGCACTTTGTGAGGCCAAAGCTGGTGGATCACCTGAAGTCAGGAGTTCCAGACCAGCCTGACCAATACGGTAAAAATACAAAAATTAGCCAGGCCTGGTGGCGTGCGCTTGTAGCTCCAGTTACTCGAGAGGCTGAGACAGGAGAACTGCTTGAACCCAGGAGGCAGAGGTTGCAGTGAGCCGAGATCATGCCACTGCACTCCAGCCTGGGTGACAGAGAAAGACTCTGTCTCAAAAAAAAAAAAATTAAAAAAAAAAGCAGGTAATGTCTAATTTGCAAGGTTGTTGTGAAGGTTCAAGTTAATATAATAAAATGTCTACAGCTGTCCTGTCCAGTAAGGTAGCCACTCACCACATGTGGCTAGTGAGCACTACACACATGGCCAGTTCACGTCAAGATGTGCTGTAAATGTAAAATACATGCTGGATTTTGAAGACCTGGCATGAAAGATTAATGTGAGATCTCAATAAAGTTTATTTTGATTACATGTTGAAATATTTAGATATACTGGGTTAAATAAAACATTAAAATTATTTTCCCCTTTTTTTAACTTTTTAATGTGGCTACCAAATTTAAAATTACATCTATGGCTTGCTTTGGAGCTCACTTGATATTTCCAATGGGTAGCACTGATCTAGAGTACAGTAGGAGCTGGGTATACAGTACCTACCTCGCAATCTAATTTGTGTTTTTAAAAAGAATATTTATTGCATCTCATTATTGCAATCTAATTAATGTTTTCATTCTTGGACTCCTACAAGGTCTATATTTCTCATCTTTGTCCCTAAAGCTTTCCTAAGTGGACCAGTCCGATGCCCTTTGGAAAACTGGATTCCGCAGGCCTATCGTGATTATGTGATTAGCAAACAGCCATAGCTGATGAGGAAGACTCTTCCTTATAGACTAATTATAGCTAATACATGATGAAAGAATAGGAATTAGGAAATCATCCTTTTTTTTTTCTGGTCCCCAAGGAACCAATTGATTCAAACAGAGATCAGCAATAAATAAAATTCATTGATGGGAAACTGCACTGGAGGGACCAGGCTGTCACCAGCCGAACCCACTGACCAATTTCTTTTTTTTATTTTTTATTTTAAGACAGAGTCTTGCTCTGTCCCACAGGCTGGGGTGCAATGACGCAATCTCTGCTCACTGCAACCTCCGCCTCCTGGGTTCAAGCAATTCTCCTGCCTCAGCCTCCTAAATAGCTGGGATTACAGGCACGCACCACCATGCCTGGCTAATTTTTGTATTTTTAGTAGAGATGGGTTTTCACCATGTTGGCCAAGCTGGTCTTGAACTCCTGACCTCAAGTGATCTGACCACCTCGGTTCCCAAAGCGCGGGGATTACAGGCGTGAGCCACTGTGCCCAGCCCCACTGACCAATTTCACAATCATTAAGAGTGGGACACCCAGATGTGTGTCTCCCACTGTGATGCTGCATACAGTACATTGAGCCTCCCAGGATGTATCCTTGCCAAAAACAAAAACAAAAAAGGCAGTTCCACCTGAATCTAACCAAAATCTGCCTTTTTCGATGCCTAATGTTAAGAAAAAAAAATGCAAAATGACATTTTTGAGACCGTAAGTAGTAAATTTGTCATGATAATGCTATTATGATTACATAGAATATGTGTATTTTTTAAGATAGAAATACATACTAAGTCTGTAGAGGTAAAATGATAGGAGGTCTGGGATTTGCAATAATTAAAAAGGAAGGGAAAGGAGGGAGGAGAGGAGAGGGAGGGAAAGAAAGAAGAATGGATGGATCTCTGCTTATCTTTCCTGACACCATTCTTGCAAATGGTCCCTTTCATATTGTCCTGGGGCAAGTCATATTTTTGTCTTTTGGGTAAATCTTTTAAATATCTTTGTTAAATGGTGAACTTCCTGATTTTATTACTTGTTTTAGGTGCCTGCCCATCTTTTCCCTCCCTGGAATCACAATCCAAATTGCATTTTTGAGAGCTGAGAGCTTCCCTATCCTCTCGAGATATTGACTTAGCTTCTGGAAACGTGCCTTCCTGAAGTTTTGGTTCAAGTTAATTGCACCTGCACAGCCGTTTCTGCTTCAGCTTTCACAAATTGACTATATAGCCACTTTCTCCCCCAGTTGCTGTTATTTTTCACTTTATCAACACACTTCCAATTGTTGATTAGAAATAGTTTGTGTAGTGGCTCACACCTGTAATCCCAGCACTTTGGGAAGCCGAGGCAGGTGGATAACCTGAGGTCAGGAGTTCGAGACCAGCCTGGCCTACATGGCAAAACCCCATCTCTACTAAAAATACAAAAATTAGCCAGTCCTGGTGGCTCAAGCCTGTAATCCCAGCTACTTGGGAGGCTGAGGCAGGAGAATCGCTTGAACCCGGGAGGCAGAGGTTGCAGTGAGCGGAGATTGTGCCCCTCCATTCCAGCCTGGACCACAGAGTGAGACTCCATCTCAAAAAAAAAAAAAAAAAAAAGTTTGTTCCAGTTATTAATCCCAAAACTTAGTGGCTTAAAATAACAGTTTAATTTGCTTATTGTGATAGTTTTGTTTTTTGAGCAGAGTCTCACTTTTTGGCCCAGGCTGGAATGCAGTGGTGTGATCTTGGCTCACTGCAACTTCTGCCTCCTGGGTTCAAGCGATTCTTCTGCCTCAGCCTCCCTAGTAGCTGGGATTACAGGAGCATGCCACCATGCGTGGCTAATTTTTGTATTTTTAGTATGGGTGGGGTTTTGCCACATTGCCCAGGCTGGTCTCAAATTCCTGACCTCAGGTGATCCACCCACCTCGGCCTCCCAAAGTGCTGGGAGTACAGGCATGAGCCACTTCACCTGGCCTGTGATGGTTCATTTTATATGTCAACTTGACTAGGTAGGTCATGGGGTGCCCAGATATGTGGTCAACCATCGTTATCCTGATTAATACACTCATGCATCTGCAAGCTGGGCTGGATTCATCCCCAATAGGTCCTCTCTTGCTCCATGCCACGTGAGCTGGGGTGGCACAAAGACTGGGGCCTAGAATGAATCATCTGTGGTCTTGGTCACCCACGTCTGGCAGTTTGTGCTATTGGCTGTGAGCTCATCTGGAGCCGAGACCTGGAATGCCAACACATGGCCTCTCCATGTGGCTGCTTAGGCTTCCTCACAGCATGGTGGCTGAGTTCCAAGAGAGTCAAGCAGAAGCTATGTCACCTTTTCTGACCTAGCTTTGGCAGTCACAAAGTGTCTCCTGCCATCATCATAGGTCCATTCAGATTCAAGAGGAGGGAACGCAGACCTCACTTCTCCATGGGAGGCATGTCAACATCACGTTGTAAAAAGAGCACGTGGAATGGGAAATTTTGTGATGGCATCTTAGAAACCCAATTTCCCCCATAGACCTACATAGCGTCTACCTTCCTCTTCTAGATTATTCTTGGGAAATTAAAACATCAGCATGTCGAGTCAGAGTCTTAACAGAGGCTCTGCCAAAGACGACATCCAGCAGGTATTCACAACACTGGAACATCCCTCCAGGCACTCTATGTTGCATTGGTGCCAATTTGGGGATTTGTATTTTGAGACATATCACTCATTTCCCCCACTCAACCACGCAGACAGTACTGACCTCCTGCAATAACATCACAGATCTCCATTTCTCTCTTCATCCTCTTCCAGTTGGCTTCTACCTTTAGGGTCATGCACTTCCACACAGGTGCCTATCTTTTGGATTAATGAGCCTCCCTGCCTCAGCAGTCTCTTTAAAACAGGGTATAGCTTTTCAAAGCCAAAGTCCATCCTGACATTCGACCACATGCTGGGTTGATGACACCAGAGGCAGGGATTAGAGTGATACTTCTACAAGCCAAGGAACACCAGGGGCCACCAAAAGCTGGAAGAGACAAGGAAGAATTCTCCCTTAGAGGCTTCCAGGTTAGCGTGGCCCCTGCCAATACCTCGATCTCAGATGTCCAGCCTGCAGAACTGCAAGAGAATGCATTTCTGTTGTTTGAAGCCACCCAGTCTGTGGGGCCTTGTTATGACAGCCCTAGGGAACTAATAGAGCAAGTCACTTAATCTTTCAGCACCTTGGCTTCCTTGTCTGTAAAATGGGGAATGTAACTTTTTCACAATTATGGAGATGTTTACATGAGAAAAGACATATAGAGTCCTGGACCAGAGCTTGGTATGTCAAAATATTTGATAAATAACTGAAGGGGGGAAAACCCTTCACTTTTCCTATAATTAAATGACCCAGAAATAATTTCAGATTTATATATTTATTTTTTTTTTCAGGGGGTAGACAGGATCTCGCTCTGTCACTCAGGCTGGAGTGCAGTGGTGCGATCTCAGCCCACTGCAGCCTCAACCTCCTGGGCTCAAGCAATCTTCTTGCCTCAGCCTCCTGAGTAGCTGGGACCACAGGCATGTGCCACCATGCTGGGTTAATTTTTTTTTTTTTTTTTTTTTTTTTTTAGTAGAGACAAGTTCTCCCTATGTTGCCCAGGCTGGTCTTGAACTCCTGCTTCAGCCTCCCCTCAAAGTGCTGGGATTATAGGTGTGAATCACCACACCTGGGCAATCACTTACTTTCTGACTAGTTGAAGTAGTTTTAATCAGTTACATTGTTTATCAAAACTGCCTGAGTGTCCTACATTTCTAATCATTTATTTTTAAATATGTGGCATTTCCCAAAGACCAATAAAGCTTTCTTCTTCCCACTTGTGATGTGTTCGAGAAAATGTTTTCTCTCTTGATTTAAATTCTACTTTTATCCATCTTGTAAAAACAATTTTGTCTCAGCAGTTAAATTTTGATAGCATTAATTATGATGGCTAGACTTGAGATTTGTCTCGAAGAATATAAAAACTGCTCATTTCTAGAACTTTCTGATAAAACATACAGATGATAGCTTTCACAGTACTGGCCTAGGAAACTGCAGACCTCGGCAAACAAGGTGACAGGGTAGAAAAAGCATGGGAACAGGTGTGTGAGAGCTGTGCTAGGGTTAACTTCACTGGCATGTGTCTTTTATTTTTAAGTTCCAGCAATCCAATTAGATACAAACAACTCCAATCCTTCCTTTAGTTACTTGGAACCTGGGATGAATCTGTTAATTACTCCATGCCTCAGTTGCTTCTGATAAAAATAATGGTAGTGACACAGGATTTTCTTCTCAGTCATTTTGCAAGATGCAACACCCCACCCAGGCCTCACTCAACCACACTACCTGCTGCAGGACACAGCCTGCCCACTCAGCCTGCCCAGGCCCGGTCAAGCTTATGCACTGATTCCCCAGTTCTTGTCTTACACCCAAGAAGAATGAGGATGCACTGACAGTCAAAGCATGAGCAAGGCAGGGTTACTGAATGATGAAATAGCTTTCATGGAGAAGGGACGCCGGGGTGGTGCCCCTACCCAAAGGTGGGAAAGTTCCCCTAATATGGCTGAGTCTGAGGCTTTTTATGAGCTCAGAATGGAGAAGGGGCAGGCTGTAGGTAATATTGGAAAAGGCAACATTTGATTAGTTAAAAGGCATAATTCAGAAAGAATCAATTGGGAAAGGATGGGCAAAAAGGAACAGAAGTTCTCACTCTGGGTTGCAGACTTCATCCAGGACCGGCAATCCGGTCTTTCAGCTTTCAGGCTGTTTTTGGCCTGAAGGTGGCATTTCACTGGGGACCTGCCCTACCTGCCTAGGCATTTGGCTGCCTCCTGTCACTATCAGTAGTTGTCCTTGCTTTGGTTAATTTCTCCTCTATGAAATAAGATTGGACTAACCCAGGAGTCTTCAAAAATACCTAGATGCTTTATCCTTTTTTAAAAAAACATGAACTCTTATAGAGAAGTCCACTGGAAGAAGTTATAAAGGTGAGCTGCTTTGCATGCTTATGCAAATCCTCATCAAAATCTGTTGTGAAATATCATAATGTTTGAAATGCCAACACCCGCATGGAAATAAAGTATTTTGAAGGTTTCTAGTCCTGATATGGCCTGATCAGTTAAAAAGGTATCTCAGACTGAAAAAGTAAACTTCTGCCCCCTGTCATCCATCAGGCTGAGATAGCACAGATAACGACAGCAGCAGAGGGAGCGGGAAACACGTCCTCCAAGGACACACGGATGTCATATCAGGTCAAATCACCCCCGTCCTTGGGTGCTTGCTGCTTTCTTACTCACTGAGAGGCTTCCTTCTGGAAAAGCATTGACTATCAGAAGGTTTGCTGTTTGAAATCATCAGGACGGAACCATCTCAACTTACCCGGGGGATCCGAGTCTCCTTGAAACAAACAAGCAGCCTCTATTTCCAACCTGGGTGCAGAACTTCCCTTAAAGGGTTTCTGGGTGTGCCAGTCTGCATCTATATTAACTCTAGTCTCCAAGGACGTAGACCCCCAGACTCCAGACCTGATGTTGATCTGTACTCACAGCTCTGTCTGCCTTGAACCTGTCAAAACACTCTTTCCTTTAAATTTCACCTACACGCCACCCCTCCCCTAAGTCTTCAAACTTTATCTTTGCTGAGGCATCCCAGGATTCCTCTGGCCTCAGTCGTCTCTCCTTGCAATGAGCCAATAAATCTGACTTTATCCAACTACAGTTTTGCACCTGGTGGTCTTTGATTGGGCCCAGACAGGCCACGTGCCAATCAAAGCAGAAGAAATTCTCCCTGGTCTTTACTATTTCATGCAAGAATAAGGATCAAATGGATCGTGTGTGTGAAAGTGCTTCACTGAGAGAACTACATGTATAGGATTACTTACTGGAACTAATAATTTTAACAAAGAGGTTCAAATATAAATGATAAGTCCTGATAATATACATTTCAGGGTATATCACCCAGCTTCCCCGTTTAAACCTCATGGTAAGAGAACAGGTTTTCGGCTCAGCTGCGTGTGAGTTCAAGCCGTTGCACGCTTATTTACAGTGTACCTTTGAGTGAGTTATTTTACCTCTCGGAGCCATTTCACAGGTAGAATGGGGATAATAATATCTGGTTCATACTATTGTTCAAAGGATGACACGAGAAGAGTCATGTCGTGCCTGGCATATGAGGCCCACTCAATATGCCTTCATTCCCCACATTGACCACTCAAAGAGAACCAAGCTACATTTCATTTTGTAATGTCTACATTTCTAGACACCAGATTAGCATTATTTCCTTTTAAAAGTTACTGTTTGAATAGCAGGGCAGTGACTTGATTGGCAGCAAGGTGATAGGGTTAGAGAGGCTGTGGCCTGCCTACAGCTCTTTCAATGTCATTAGCTTTGAGCATGGTGGATAGTATATTTGGCTGGTCAGATTACTTCTGAGAATTCTTATTCTCCTATTCATGATTGGGGATTTATTCAACAAAGCTAAGGAAATAACCTCATATAGTGCTTTCTTCCGGTCTTTGCTTGTTGTTCCTGAAATTACAGAAGATGGCAAGAATAGCATAAACCATCTCAACTGCAATTGCTTGGAAAATTTCATACACTTTTTAAAAAAGATACTGCATATCTTTTGTGGAGAAAAGGTCAATGCCTTATTCACAAAAACCTGCCAGCAACCCACATCATCTTTAAAACATTAATTCTAGAAATACTGGGATTGAATTTAAAGTGAGCGAACTTAGCTTCGTGAGGTTGGTTTTCTCTGCTCGTTAATTTGTCATGGAAATTGTTTAGCAGTGAGACCTGTTGTAACAAGTAAAATAATCACACAGAAAGAAATAATAATCCTGCTGTTTTCAAATTTAACAACTTTTTAGAGCCGGGTTTAGAAGTGGAAGTAAGGAATCCAATGGTTTGCAGAATATATACTATTTGCTATCTTTTGCACACACATTTTCTAAATTAGCCAACTAATCCTATGCTGAAATTTGAAAGTCTTGTTAAGTTCATACTGGTTTACACAGGGAAATGATCAGAAAGTAAACCTCACGGCATGAGGTGCTTGAAACATACACAGAAAGCATGAAGGTCTGTGCTCGTGAAACTGGGTTCAGTAGGGAGAGTTACGGAAAGGAGAGGAAGGTGTTGAAACAGAGGCAAGAGCAAGAAACACAGTTTGCAGCGTGGGCAAACTTTCTGTAAAAGAAGATGTTAAGTATTTTAGGCTTTACAGGCCATATGGTCTCAGTGGCAGCTACTCAATGCTGCTGCTGTCCTGTGAAAGCAGTCACAGACAGTGTCAACAAACAAAATTCTATATACAGACACTGAAACTTAAATCTCATGAACTATTATGATTTTTTCCCCAAATATTTAAAAATGTAAAACTCATTATTAGTTTGAAGGCCATAGACAACCAGGTTGGATTTAGTCTGCAGGCTCTTTAGGCCCAAAGATGATTATTAAATGGTTTACTGAAATAATTTGGTAATATTTCAGTAGATTTTATGGTGTTATTCAGTTGGACTTCAAGCTCCTTATATAGCCCTCCTTTTGGTTGTTTACCTCACATTATAACTAGGGTTTCAAGAGACTTAGGGGATATCTTCCCCTCTATTGGACGTTACTTGCAATGCTGGAGGCACGCAGGAGAGAAACACCCAAAGGAGGCTGGCCTCGTTTGCATAATATTAAGTAGCAATGTATTTAGTTAAATAGGAATATAAATTAGACATCTATTACACCTGGGTCTGGAAAACAGAGCTCAGCAATTACCTGCTCTGATTTAGGCAAATACAAATGCCAAACTGGTTAATTCTGGTTAAAGACAATTTGCTGGTTTAAATCCTTGTAGTTGATAAGGAAAATGTTTGCTGAGCTTTGAACAGGTGCTGATATGATTTGGGTCTGTGTCCCCACCTGAATCTCATGCTGAATTGTAATCCCGGGTGTCAGGGAAGGGCCTGGTGGGGAGTGATTGAATCATGGGGGCGGATTTCCCCCTGGCTGTTCTCGTGATAGTGAGTGAGTTCTCACAAGATCTGGCTGTTTAAAACTGTGTGGCACCTCCTCCTTTGCTCTCTCTTTCTCCTTCTCTGGCTGTTTAAGAATTTAAGATGTGACTCTTTCCTCTTCACCTTCTGCCATAATCGTAAGTTTCCTGAGGCTTCCCCAGCCATGCTTCCTGTACAGCCTGTGGAACTGTGAGTCAAACCTCTTTTCTTTATAAATTACCAAGTCTCAGGTAGCTCTTTATAGCAATGCAAGAACAGACTAATACAGGTGCATAGTGATTTGCTGACTGCATGACCCTAAGCCTAGAGGATGTGAGAGTTTGTAAAAAGGCAGAGCAAAGGGGCCAGAATGAGCAGCTGAACGCTTTGCAGTGAATGACTCAATTGTACCATTTGGACACAACCAAACAGACTTGGTGAGTCGACCCAGTTCCTAAAAGCTACCAGAGCAGTTGGCTTGCCAAAGGATCCTGAATAACTGACAAGCCCGGGACCTGCTTAGATTGACCAGTCTATTTCCTTGAGGCACTTCGTGAGTTTTATCTCTATGAGACCCAAGCTTTGCTGTGGAGCTGTCTTCACAGTGACAGCACCCTGGAGTGTGTCTATACACAAGAAAATCTTCACTTAGCACCCTCTGTCCACCTGCAGAATCTTAGACCCTACTCCTGGCTAGCTGAACCAGAATCTACATTTTTAAACAAGATCCTGGGTTGACTGACGTGCACGTTAAAGTTTGAGAAGCACCGAGGTACATCCTCAAAAGACGATGGTTTTCAAACTTGAACTGGCATCACTCATTAGAATGTCCATCTCTGGGCCCCACCCCCAGACTTGCTGACACTGAGTTGACCCCCAGAGTCCGGACACCTCCAGTGTGGCTGGAGATTGTGCATTTCTAAATACCCAGGTGCTGCCAATGCTGCTGGACTGGGACCACATTTCAAAAACTGCTCTTCAAACTGTGAGTTGTTTTCCAAGAAGTTAAACTGAAGGCTACATCCCACAGAGCCTATTCTATGTTAGATTGGGCTTCCCCAGCCTTATCTGGGATGCAACTTAACACTTGTCTTGACTAGGCGCTGTGGCTCATACCTGTAATCCCATCGCTTTGGGAGGCCAAGGCGGGTGGATCGCCTGAGCTCAGGAGTTCAAGACCACGCTGGGCAACATGGTGAAATCCTGTCTCTACCAAAAAATACAAGAAACTAGCCGGGCGTGGTGGTGGGTGCCTGAGGTCCCAGCTACTCAGAAGGCTGAGGTGGGAGGATCACTCGAGCTTGGGAAACAGAGGTTGCAATGAGCCAATAACACGCTACTGTACTCCAACCTAGGTGACAGAGTGAGAACCCATCTCAAAACAAACAAAAAATTCGTCTAGTCTGCGTCATCTTTAATTATCCTTTATCAGAAGAATTATTTATCTATTTGCCTCACTTTCCTTTGCTGACATGATTTTCCTCCCTCAAAAAAGAGATGAAAGTGGAATCATTCTTTCGCTTCAAAAAGTTAAGATTACTGCTGTCTTTAAAAATATTAATATGAGCTAGACAAGGTTTTTTAATACATTTCAATTTAATTATGAAGTGTCCAAGACAAGAAAAAAACCGTGAAAACCAACGACTTATGTACCTGATGGTTTAGATTTCTTTTGGAATTGTACATCTGTTCAAAATACAATTACATCTGCATTGTTGGAAACGTTTGGATAAAAACCAGTTTATATAAAGGTTTCAATCAGTCCACATCCATGAGAAAGTAGAAAGGGCAGGAAATGATTAAGGGGGATTATTGCTAATCTGATAAACACAGATGTGTGTCTTTCGGAGAGACAGAAGTGTCACTCTCTCCATATCTGTACCATTCCTACCACCTGGCCCCCAAGTGGCATTGCTTCAACCCATTGTCTCTAGGGAAAATGTTCTCTTCCGATTTTGGTTCTCAGTCCTATAATTTCTGGGGCTTAAATTAGTCCTGGAGCTAGGGAAGAGGTGATGTCATCCTTCCATTGTCTCCTTCGACCACAGTTTCATTTTAAGAGTATTGGTAAATAAGTGGGCAGTGTGACTACATGGCGGTCTGGACTCGGTATCAGGGCTGTGTGCATGCTCAGCTGGGGGGCCTTGGTGGTGTGTGATGTGATAGATACACACATGGTTGGCATCCCCAAGTGTGTCTGCGCTTGGGTTCATTTGTGTGTGCATGTGTGTCCATTTGATGTGGCGTGTCCCCAAGCTTGTGGAGTCGTCTGTGAGTCTGTGTTTTGTGGGGTGTGGCCCACGTGTGTCAGGGTCCACCATGCAGTCGGGGCTTGAGCCTGAGTGCCCAGGTGTGTTAGGGTGGATGTGACTTCTGTGGGGCGTCCCCAGGTGTGTGAAGCTGGTTGCGCTGTCTCCGCGGCGGGGCGTCTCCGGCGGGCATCGGCGTGGGTGGGTCTGGCTGTTAGGCGGCCAGTTGTGCGAGCGGCCACGTGTGTGCGAGGGCGCCGCAGGGGCTGGCGGGCCTCGCGTTCCGCCTGCAGGGGGCGCCGCCGGGGGCGGCCTGGGAGCAGAGGCGCGGGCCCGGCCCTGCATTTCCGCCCTGGCCCTGCCCTCCCCGACAGCCCCGGCTGCCGGCAGGTGAGGCGCTGAGCGCGGGCGGGGGTCGGGGCTGCGTCTGCTCCGCCCCCCAGGCGGGGTGTCCTGGCGCCCGCGGGAACCTGGGGCGTCGCTCCCTGCGCGGCGTCCGGGCCGAGGCCGCAGCACTCGGCGTCCCCGCGGGTGAGGGAGGAGGCCTGGGGCGCCGCCGGCGAGGCCAGCCGGAGGGAGGGGACGGTGGACCCCGAAACGCGTCCTCCATTGCCCCGCGCGGGGGCCACGGGCGCGATTGCCAGAACGGGCAGAGGGCGGTAAAAGCCAGGAACCGCCTCACGCACGGGCGCTGCTTCCCTGTAAAGGAAGCGTGACAGCCCACACGCTGGCTTTCAGAGGACCTCAGCTGAACCGGGCTAACACTTCTCAGAAATTGTTTTTCATTTTAAAGATTTCCTGTTTGTAAGGAGACTAGAAGCTGCAAAAGAAATCTAAAAACGTCTCCTGGCACTTGTGAATTTCTGATCTAAGGTTTCTTTGGAGCCATTAGTGAAACTTCTGAAATTTTGAAGAAATTTACTGCCTTGATTATTAATTATGGTTATCATTGCTGTTTTACTCTGTGGGCCAAGGACAACGCCACAAGCTCAAAAGCAGACTTAAGTGTTTTTTGAACACAGCTTCTTAACTCCACGCTTAGTTGATTTAATATTTAAGTGATAAGAAAATGCAGTCGATTTCTGGCCCTTTTTATTGTTTGGGATGGAGTCTTGCCCTGTTGCCCAGGCTGGAGTGCAATGGCGCGATCTCGGCTCACTGCAACCTCTGCCTCCCGGGTTCAAGCGATTCTCCTGCCTCAGTCTCCCGAGTAGCTGGGATTACAGGCGCCTGCTATCACGCCCAGCTTATTTTTGTGTTTTTAGTAGAGACAGGGTTTCACCATGTTGGCCAGGCTGGTCTTGAACTCCTGACGCCGTGATCCGCCCGCCTTGGCCTCCCAAAATGTTGGGATTACAGGCGTGAGCCACTGCACCCGGGATTTGTGGCCTTTTTTAAAAGCAAGTTATTCGTTTTGCTAAATGTCCCAGGATAAATGATTAATGAAAAACTAAAGGTGACCTATTTAAAGTGTAGGTCTTACACACACGTAGGTGTCCTTATGTACATTTACCTGTAAGTGAAGACTTTTCCCTGGCCTCATTCAATTTATTGAAATGCTCAGATGAAGAGCACCTGCAGTTTGCCCGTATTTTCCCAAAATGCCTTGTTTTCCTGAAACTATTCCCAGAAGAAGCCAGACTTCCCTGAATAAGCAGACCACTGTGCTCTAGCAGAGATTCGTATTGTAAAAGCTGAGTTTGCAAAGTTAAATTAATTTCTAATTGGTGGATTTTTGTACGGAAATACTTTGGGCTAGTTGATTTTACTAACCAGGCCCTAACTACTACTAGTTAGGAGAGGGTGGTCGTTTGTGGTGATCTGGATAGTAGGTAGCAGTAAGCAGAATAGAAGAGGGATTTTAAAATGATCTGTTCATTTCTCTCTTTACTAGTAAGATTTCCAATCTGTGTCCATTCTTGAAGTGAAGTCATTGGGAGGCTTTGTATCCACCTCGAGCCAGGGCCCTTACCAGGGATTAGGGCACCGGCAGGCTGGTGTGGAAGTGTAGTGCAGCCATGCTTGAAGAGGGGACAGGACCCAGGGAAAGGTGACAGTAAGAGGACAAAAACACGAAATATTCGCAGCCCTCTTTAGAACATTCTCCATCTAGGCAAAATCTATTAGGAATTTTAAGAGGCCTCAATTAAACATGACTGCTCAGTGTCCTGCTGAACAGGAATTCATTCTTCAGTTGAAGCTCTATTGTCAGTAAAACTACTCAGGATAAGGCAGCCGTGTTTAGGCCGTGAGGACCTGCCCCTGGACTGCAGAGCTTGCTCCGTAAAAGACGTCGTGATACCCCCTTAAATGGATTTACAGAAAAGACTTAGCTATTGGAAGTCTCTGGGATTGTATGGCATCATGAGGTAACAGACCTGGTAAATAGCTAGAACGTAGAGAAGAATGAAACCAGAGGCAGTGTGCTGTTGGAACTGAGATGTGAGTGCTCACTGGAGGGCCAGGAGAAGGTCACAGTTGGGGAGACCTTAAGCAGAGAACAGATTTTTATAGGCAGAGGAATGGAAAGGGTGGCCGACACCATGAGCAAAAATAAGAAGCTGAAAATGACAGTGTGTTCAGAGAAAGGTGAACAACTGGCGTGCTGAGGCTGGACTCCGCGAGAGGAGGGGTGGAGTCGGGGGTGGGGGTGCCTGGAAAGCAAGGCTCTCCAGTGATAACCTCTACGTTTTGATCAAGGTTCTGATTTTGTTTGTTTTGCTTATTGGGAAAATTTTAAGCAAACATAAAAGCACAGCAAAGTAGAATGAATTTCCATATATCCATCAAATGGACTTCACAAGTCTCGTTTGGCCATATCCACTTCATCTTTTTTTTTTTCTTTTTTTGGTTGTGGCTGAAGCAGTTTAAAGCAGTTTATTCCAGACAACACAACATTTCACCCCTAAATTGTTCAGTATGTTTCTCCAGAGAAAGGGCATTTGCTTGTGTAACCATAATACAATTATCACCGCCTGATGAAATTGACAATAATTCCTTAACATTTTCTAAAACCTAGTCCATGATCAGATTTCCCTGATCACCTCAAAAATGAACTTATTTTTACTGTTGGTTTGTTTGAATCCACATCCAGACAAGAATTTGTTGACTGTTACCTTTTTATTTTATTTTTTGAGACAGGATCCAGCTCTGCTGAGATCATGGCTCACTGTAACCTCGAACTCCTGGATTCAAGCCATCCTCCCACCTCAGCCTCCTGAGTAGTTGGGATTACAGGCATGTGCCACAACGCCCAGCTATTTTTTTTTTTTTTTTTTTTTTTGGTGGAGACAGGTATTGCCCAGGCTGGTCTTTTTTTTTTTTTTTTTCCTTCCTGAGACGGAGTCACACTCACTCTTGTCACCCAGGCTGGAGTGCAGTGGCACAATCTTGGCTCACTGCAACCTCCGCCTCCTGGGTTCAAGTGATTCTCGTGCCTCAGCATCCCAAGTAGCTGGGACTACAGGCGCATGCCACCACACCCAACTAATTTTTGTATTTTTAGTAGAGACGGGGTTTCACCATGTTGGCCACACTGGTCTGGAGCACCTGAACTCAAGTGATCCACCTGCCTCTGCCTCCCAGAGTGCTGCGATTACAGCCGTGAGCCACCGTGCTCAGCTGTTGTCTCTTTCAATCTAGGGCGGGGTGGCAAATTTCTCTGTGAAGAGCCAGATACCAGCTCTTTCAGGCTTTGCAGGCCCTATGGTCTGTGCCACAACTGCTCAGCTCTGCCATCGTCATGCAGAAGTAGCCAGGGGTGATAGTAAATCGATAAGCATGGCTGTGTTCCAATAATACTTAATTTCCAAAGCTTTTGTGTTTTAAAATCCACCCACAGGCTGGACCTACCCGCAGGCTGTGGTTTGCCGACCCAGGTCTAGAGCAGCCTTGGCGGGTTTCCTCAATACCAATGACTGTCGATGTTACTTGGTTGATTGCCTGTAGGGTGCCTCACACTCTGGATCTGTTGGGCTGCTTTTGGTGGAGTGTGGTTTGGCTTGCTTCTCTATCCCCTGTATTTCCTGTAAACTAGAAGTTAGATCTAGAGGCTTAATTAGGTTCATGCTTGCCATTTTTGGCAAGTCTACTTCAGAAGTGGTTTGACTTTTTTTAAATCTAAATTTATCTGACTTTAAAGACTTGGAAACCCTCATCAAAGAATCAAAGAAGCTCAACATTACCAAAATAGGCGCTCAGCATTACTAAAATCGGCTTTGCCTGATGGCTGAGAAGACACTTTTTTCTTTTTCTTTTTACTTTTCTTATTTGTAGGAGAGTATATAGAGCTGTTATTTCTCAAATAGTTCTTTTTTGATAGTTAATTTTTGTGGGTACCTAGTAGTAGGTGTATATGAGATACAATGTGTAATAATAAACCCTCATTACAAGGTATATGAGATACAATGTGTAATAATCACATCAGGGTAAATGGGGTATCCATCACCTCAAGCATTTATCTTTTGTGTTACAATCTAACGATACTCTTAGTTATTTTTAAATGTACAGTTACATTATTATTGACTATAGTCACCCTGTTGTGCTATCAAATACTAGATCTTATTCCTGCTTTCTGTGTTTTTGTACCCATTAACCATCTCTGCTTTCCCCCAACCCCCCTACTACCCTTCCTAGCCTCTGGTAACCATCATTCTGATCTCTATCTCAGTCAGTTCAATTGTTTTAATTTTTGGCTCCCACAAATGAGTAAGAACATGCAAAGTTTGTCTTTCTGTGTCTGGGTTATTTCACGTCACATAATGACCTCCAGCTGCACCATATTGTTGCAAATGACAGGATCTCCTTTTTAATGGCTGAATAGTACTTCATTATGTATATGTACCACATTTTGTCAAGGAGGTCTTGAGAACTTTGAACCCTTTCTCTAGGTCACTGGGAAGGTTCCTCTATTCAAGGCATTCTTTGGCCCCTCAAGCATGTGGACTGCATTTTTGCACTGAATATAAATATATTCCTTCCCCGGGTATGTGCTCAGGGTCTGAGATTGCCTTCTAATGGTAGTTAGGTCATTTATGTTTGTTTTTAAGCCCCTTATTGCTTAAATGTTTAACTTTCTTCAGTTGACTTCCTCTTATCTCGCCTCCCAACAGGACTGAAAACTGGATATTTGGTCCCCATGGACTTTCTGGTCACCCTGTGAGGTGGACTTAACTTTTTCTTGAGTCATGTGGAAGGACTCTGAAGTCAAAAGTTTTTAAGACTCTCAGGCTTACTGTGGATCTGGATTCTAAGGCAACACTTCCTTGAAGAAACAAGCTTACAGGTGAGAACTGTTAGCCTCTGTTCTAGAGTGTTCATTGCTCAAATTCTAGAGCACCACAAGAAGTATGCTGACAAATAGTGCCAGTTGGAAGCCCTTGTCTCTTTGTCATTTAAGAATAGTAGTGGTGGGGAGCCAGGTACGGTGGCTTGTACTGTAATTCCAGCACTTTAGGAGGCTGAGGCAAGAGGATTGTTTGATCCCAGGAGATTGAGGCTGCAGTGAGCTGTGATTACACTGATTATGCCATTGTGCTCCAGCCTGGGCAACAGAGTGAGACCCTGTCTCAAAAAATTAAAGGAGGAGGGAAAGGGAAGGAAAAGAATAGTAGAGAAACTGTATATTCATTTCTGCATCTGTTTTTCTCTGGGGTTGTCTTTTGATTTATAAGAATTATTTATACATTGAGAATACTAATCTTTTGTCATTCGTACTATAACTATTTCCACCCTATTTTTTGTACTTTGTGTAATACAATCTCTAGGCTTTGCAAAAAATTTTAATTTTTTGTAGTTAAAAATATCGATCTCCCCTTTATAGTGTCTTTGTTTCGTGTTTTGCTTAGAAAGACTTGCCCATTTTAAGGTTTCTTTTAAAAATTCATGTTAACGCAGATAAATGAAAATGTAATGAGAGCTGGGAACATGTGATTCTGAAAAAGACTACTGAAGGGGGAGTATTTCCAGACAATAAATACCAAACTAATGTTGGCATTAAGATTGGCCGTATGTTGCTAAGTGTTGAAGTTGGGAGATGAGTATTTGAGAGTTCCTTCTATCATTACCCTAGTTTTGTACATATTTTACTTTCCATAACACAGTTTTTTTTACCAAGAAAAAAATAGCAGGGGGAAGTTATATCTTTGTCCCATTCATTCATATTCAGCAGCTATTTATTAAGCTATTCTGAACACTGGAGGGTATCATGTTAATGAATGGAAAAGGTGTTGGAATTTCTATTATGTGGGAGACAAATATTAGCATCATGGTTAAGGGCACCAACTTCTGTGTCAGACCGCCTGGCTTCTCGTCCTGACACTGCCACTTACTAGCTGGGTGATTTTGGACTTTTTAATTAAAAAGATGTGTATAATAACAGCTGTCTGGAGGCTCTAGGGAGAATCTGTTTTCTTCCTTTTTGCAGCTGCTAGAGGCCACCTGCATTCCTTGGCTTATTGGCCCTTTCCTCCATATTCAAAGCTAACAATATTACCCTTCTCTGACCCTGCTTTTGTCGTCACATCTGTCTGATCTGATCCAGGGCAGGTTTTCCAGTTTTAAGGATTCCTCATTTGATTAGATTGGGCCTACTTGGATAATCCAGATTAATCTCTGCACCTCAAGGTCCTCACATCTGTGAAGTCCCTTTTGGCATAGGAGGTAACATATTCATAGGTTCCAGGGATTAGGATGTAAACATCTTTGGGTGGCCATTATTCTGCCAACCACAGATTTGAGGAGACAAAAGAAGGTGAATGTGGCTGAGTCCTTGGCAGGGAGGAGATGGGACTGGAGAGGGAGCCAGGGAGAGAGGATTCTGTAGGTCATCATAAGTTTTGAAGTTCCTCCCAACAGTAAGAGGGAGTTATGGTCAGATTTATTGCCCCAAATCTGAAATCAGCTGTTTCTCCAAGGAGCCCTGGTTAGCTGTTTTAAAGTGAAAAATGGTACTTAAAGACCATAATCTGGCCCTAATAAGGTGCTCATTGCTGTTGGATTTGCAGTTGTTTTTAAGCCATTTCAACAGACAGAGACAGGGAAAACCATTGTTCAAGATAAAATATTTCATGAGCGCATACTGGTAACATCCAAGTCTTTTTCTGGACTACAACGTTTTTGCTTAATGTCGTAGAACTTATATCCATACCCCTTTCTTCCACTCCAGAAATCTCAGTTCAGAACAACCCAGAATAATTTATTATTTGCTTTAGCCCTCACCCCACATAGTCACTGCCACAGGGGTGTGGGGATTGGGAGGAAGACCATGGAGATAAAGTGTCATTTTTGCTACATCGTATCAAGCGTACATACTGTCTACATGACTTCTCTCTTTTGCTGTTGACCTTGATTACCTGACTGAAATAGTGATTGGCAGGTTTCTCCACTGTAAAGTCACACTTTCCCCCTCCCTTCATACTGTGCTCTGAAAGGAAGTCACAGTGAGCAGCCTGCACTTCTGAAGGGAGGAGTTATTTAGGCTTCATCTCCTTAAGGGGAAAGTGTCTACATATGTTATTTGGAATTCTTCCGTGCAGGAGGGTTATCTGTTTTCTTGCATTTATTTACTCAGCCATTTATATCATTATGGACTCACAGATACTTATATTATACTTTAGGTTCTAATCCAATACTCCTTATTTTGTTCTCCAGTTGTTCCTGCTTTGGCCATTGGGAGCCTGTTCCATTGTCTCTTGTGTCCCTTCAACTTGTCCCATCTTTGTGGGCTGGTGGGTTTGTTTATTTTTGAGCACTTCCTTGCTTTCCGATATTGCTAGATGCCCTAGATTGATCTTGTGTATTTCCTGCTTCAGTCTTAGGTTCAGCCGTTTCTCTGGGGAACCCTGGTCCCCTCTGTTGGAGATGGTGTTAGAAACCACAAGCTGGATGTTGGTGTGCTCATTTCGACTGTGGTGGCATTGCTTTTAGGTCTCTCAGCTGATGGAGCAAGGAAATGTCTGTGTGTACTGACCTGTGTATATACACATATCACTAAATACTTCTGTATGGAACCATTTGTTTCTGTGAGTCCACACTGGTGTCTCCAGCCCTAATCCTTTACCCCGTGGATCACTCTTGCCTTTTCCCTGCTGTCTCTCACCTCCCATTCCAACAGTGAGAAACGTGGCTCCCGTTGCCTGTGGCACATTTGCCTACTCGTTCAGTACATATGTGTGTATCACAGTGTTGGAATTGCCATCTCGCCCTATGGGAACCACTGAAACAACGAGAGCCCGGTTTTTATGAATATACACAGTTCCTTTTGCCTTTAGTCTTGTAACTGTAGACTGGGCCAACAGGTGAAAGTTTCTCTGGGCAGGCTGAAATGAGATCCTACTATCTTGAGAACATCTTACCAGTCAGATCTACAGGGTGCAGATTTCATAGCTTCCCCCTGGCAGTTTTTCCATCACTTGTGAGCCCTGGCTGTTTTATTCTGCCTAAGCCAAGGCAGCCTTTGCTATCCTGACTTGACACAGAAGAGTTACTTAGTAACTGTGTTCATTTGCTAGGGCTTCCATAGCAAATTACCACAAACTGGGAAGCTTAAGACAATAAAAATTTATTCCCTGCTCACAGAATCCAAAACCAGAAATCAAGGTGCTGTCAGGGCTGCCCTCCCTCCAAAGGCTGTATGGAAAGTCCTTCCCTACCTTTTTCAGCTTCTGGCGGCTCCAGGCGTTCTGCGGCAAGTGGCCGCACACCTCCCGGCTCTGCTGTGTCTTCACATGGCCCCCTCCTCGGTGTCTGTCTTCTCTTCTGTCCCTCATAAGGATATTTGCCATTGGATTCAGGGCCCATGTAGATTGCCCAGGATGATCTCATCTCAGCTTCCCTAATTAATCACATGTGCAAAGTCCCTTTGCCGTGCGAGGTGCCATAGTCAAAAGTTCCAGGGATTAGGGCATGGACATGTTTGCTGGGGACCTTTGTTCTGTCAGCCTCACTTTGTGATGCAGCAGCAGTCGCAGGATCAGAGCAGATCCCTAGGCATTTTTGGCAGAGTAAGACCAGGTGCCAATCCCCGAGGTGTGTTTCTGCTGCTCTTATACACCGAGGCAGACCCATCAGGTCTAGACCCAGCAGGCCCCTCTTTCCTCAGCGCTGAAGGGAGGGGGCTTTGGGCTGACAGGAGACATAAGTTCCACTTGTGAATTCCATCAGCAGAACGGTGCTCAGAACCTTCTGATTCACTCTGTAAGGGCGGAAAGGGGGTGATCCCTCTCTACCCTGTCATAAGGGTCATGGCTGACACCCCAATGACAAAGATTAACAATAGAAAAGCAAAACATGTTCAATCATAGTTTTACATGACATAGGAGCTTTCAGAATGAAGACCCAGAGACCCAGGGTGAACTCTCCAGATTTTGCTTAGATGTGAAGAAGCACAGACCGCCATGTGGAAATTCATTTGGAAAAAAGGGTGTGAGCTGATGGAAATAGACCGAGTAGGGAAACCCAGCAAGGCCTGTCTCCTCAGGTTCTTCTTGGCCTCTCTGTTGTAGCATTTCTTCCTTCCAGGAATGGGGTAGGACCCTCTGGAATGAGGGTCTCATTGTCCAAGGTCTTTATGGCCAGCTGTTATACAGAAAGGCATGGGGAAGGCTAGAGAGTAGTATTTTTAGGTTTTATGGCTGGCTTTGGGGAAAGGGGTTCTGGTTCCTGTCACCTGCACTGGGGAAGAGAAGTTCTGGATCCTATGGTTTGTCTTGGGGGAGGATGAGAGGGGCAAGACACACGTAGGAGAAAGTCAGAGAGACTGAGCTGCTGAACCCCTCAACTCCTAGGCCCTCCTCTCCCCACAGCTGTGGGCACTCCTGCCTCCGTACCTTGGGGGTGGTTTTGCTGCAGTTGCTCTTTTATTTGAATTTCATGTTATTTTGTCTTGCATAATTAATTGTTTTTGCATGCTAGCCTAAACACTGCAGGGCTGTGAGCTCTGATTGGGTGAGAACCATGCCTTCCTCATTCGGAGTCCACCATCATGCCTTCCACATAGTGGGCACCCAGTAAGAAAGAACTCATTTCCAGTTAGTCGAGAGTGTTTTTACAGAGCTGATGTTCTGAGTCAGGCCAGAGTAAATTAGAGTAAGGAAGAGTATATGCGGGAATACTCCCCATATTATGCTGTGTTCCTGTCCATTTTTCAAATGACCACATTTACTTTTCAAGCTTTTGAGTGTTAATTACCTCTTCCTGCTGTTGTCATCTGTATTTGGGAGTATGAGGCAGGTAAGTTAAAGAAAATTAATATTTTTACATCTCATGATGGTTTTATTAACTTTCCAGCATTAAATGAGGTTTGAAAAGTGTTCTTTGAGCCATTATTGAAAATAATCATAACTGCCTGCTTTGAATTACTCTTCCTCCCTTGATTTGGTTTTCTGCAAAGTTAGATCCAGATTTTAAAAGCCTAATAAAAACTTATAAGAGGAGATTAGTATATCTCATAAATGAACAAAGAATGGTTTGACGGCATTGGAGGGAACATTTACGAAGTCTAAATCATGGTTAACGTGGTAATTTTAGGAAGAATTGTGAACAGCAGGATCTTTTACAACAGAAGTCAAGTAGACTCACAGGTAAGCCAGCAGAACCAGGGTTCCGGGGCTTAAGATCAGCTGGGATATAAATGAATGTACTGACTGTGGGAGCTTGCCAGAAGCTCGGTTACCTGCCTCTCGCTGGGTTTCTCGAGCCTCTGTGTCACTTTCCATCTGGGCTAACTGGCAGATATCTTACGCAAATGCGACACATTCTGGACTCTCAGGTTGCGGCATAGTGGTGGCATAAGTGGATGTTTTCATTATGTAGAATAAAAACAATATTGGCAGAATATCTATAACAAAGACATCTTGAAAAAACTTGTGTCCAGGGAGGCGCTCTCTCCATTGGCAGTGTTTGGGATTAGAGCTGTAGAGGTGAAGGTAGCCACTACCGTGGGAGGAAAAGAGGAGTGCACTTGGTGTTCGGACATTTCCCTGTGGACGCGCAGATGCCAGTATCTCCTTATCAAATGAATGATTTTCAGAGTCAACTTTGTGATCAGGGCTCTCTTAGAAAACATTCATTTCCCTTTCCTATCTTTCCTTTCTGATATTTTAGTTGTGCCTGAGTAAATAATGAACCCCTGGTGAAGAAAGGCAAGTGAAAATATCATTCCCACCCTTTATTCATAACAATTAGGTACAAATTGGCCTTGAATTCGGTTCCTGCAGGGATAGAGACACATCCCAGTTGATGAACCCTTCTTCCCTCCCTGCCGCCCTCCCTCCTTTCCTTCTCCCCTTCATCCCTCCCTACTTTCCTTCTCCCCTTTCTCTCTTTTTTTTCCCTTTTCAGCATTTTACTGTGAACATTTCCAGACATACTCAAAAGTACAGTATAGTAACCCTCATGTGCCACCCACCCGGGATGACTGCACCATACTGGCTTTGCCATGCTTGTTCTACGTGCCCTCCTCCCTTTGTGTTTTGGAGTTTTGTTTGCTTGTTTCTAGAGTTTTGAAGCAAATGCCAGAAATCATGTCATTTCACCCCCAAATATTTTATTATGAATTTTGAGGGTTTTTTACATAAATATAATTCTGTCCAACAATGAAAAATATTCCTTAACATCTTTTAATATTTTATCCCAATTTCCTTTCTTTTTATTTTTATTTATTTATTTATTTATTTATTTATTTATTTTTGAGATGGAGTCTCGCTCTTGTCGCCCAGGATGGGGTGCAATGGCGTGATCCTGGCTCACTGCAACCTCTGCCTCTTGGGTTCACGTGATTCTCCTGCCTTAGCCTCCTGAGTAGCTGGGATTACAGGCACCCACCACCACGCCTGGCTAATTTTTGTATTTATAGTAGAGATGGGGTTTCACCATGTTGGTCAGGCTGGTCTTGAACTCCTGACCTCAAGTGATCCACCGTCCTCAGCCTCCCAAAGTGCTGGGATTACAGGTGTGAGCCACTGCCCGGCCTATTTTTCTAAAACAAGGTCTGTACAGTTGGTTTATTTGAGTCAGAATTTTTAAATCCCATCTATTGTATTTGGTTTATGTATCTCTTGTCTCTTTTAAAAATAATTTTGTATGCCAGGCATTAATTTGATTCAGAATGTTCTTATTCTTTTACCTTTCATTTTTAAACTGTTTTAGAGCAGTTACATGCTCTCATGCTTTCATTCATTATTATTAAGTTTACAGTAAAACCAACTTGTTTGTACAATGTGAATAGTTTTAAAATGTGTGGATTCTTGTACTGGCCATCACCAACGGTATACAGAGCAGTCCCATCACCAAAAAGCCAGGAAACAAAACAAACCCTCCCTCATTCTGCCCCTTTGTAGTCTAACCCACCCCTTCCTCAAACCCTGACAGCTTTGATTTGTTCATCTTCGTATGTTGTGCCTTTTCCAGAATGTCATGTAAATGAAATGATATAATATGCAACCTTTGAGGCTGACTTTTCACTTCGACGACACCTTTGAGATTTGTTTGTGTGTATGTCCTTTCTTATCGCCATCGTCTGGACGTACTGCAGTGTATGTATCCGTTCACAGTGGAGGGCCATTTGGATTATTTACAGTTTTTGGTGATTTTGAATACAGCTCCTGTAAGCACTTATATACAGGTTTTTATCTGAAGAAAAGTTTTCATCTTTCTAGGGTAGATTCCTAGGAGTGCAATTGCTGGGTCATAATTTTGTAAGAAAGTTCTAGATTTAATTTTATAAGACACTTTCCACCATGCCTGTACTGCTTTGCATTCCCGCTCGCAATGGTGAGAGTTCCAGTTGTTTCACATCCTTCTCAGCATCTCATGTTATCAGTTTGGTGTTTCTTTATTTGAGCCGTCCTAATAGATGTGTTATTTTTATTTTTATTAGGTTTTTGAGATTACAAAAATTTGTTTTTAATAATTCTCTTACAAGTTATTGGATTAAATTCATATACCTGTTTTCAAAATAAATATTGGTTTTCTGATTTTTTTACATTGAAATATGGTAAGTATACTGAAAAAGCCAGGATATTATATAGATAAGAGTCATTCTCAAATCTCACTAATTGAGAGATTATATTTGGCAAAGTATTACAAAATAATATCTGAATTCACAATGCATTTTGCAATGCAAGATCCATTCATTATATGCATTTCATTCCTGAGCATCTCATTCCTGTTTGACCATTAGTAGTAGTAACTAGTAGTGCCATGTTTGCTTTTGCCATCAGTTTTATGCTAGATTGGATTGGTCGATGAATAGTTGATTACATGAGAACAAACTGGATGTCAGCAGAGAGTAATTTGTTTGAATGCCCTATAACTGTAGCAAACACCATTGTAGTGTTTATTTGTTTGTTTGTTTAGACAGGGTCTCACTATGTCACCCAGGCTGGAGTGCAATGGCACAGTCACAGCTCACTGCAGCCTCGACCTCCTGGGCTCAAGTGATCCTCCTGCCTCAGCCTCCCAAGTAGCTGGGACCACAGTTGTACACCACCTACATCCTGCTAACTTAAATTTTTTGTAGAGATGGAGCCTTGCTATGTTGCCTGGGCTGATCCCATCATAGTTTTTTTAATGGGCTGCTCCAGTGTGTCTGAAGCAGTAGTCAAAGCTTGCATTTGAATACCTTTTTCCTTATTAAAACATGGTGAGCTCAAAGAAGAAAACAAGTCGAAATTTGTGAAACAAAAATCATGCATCTATCTCTTTGTCTGATTTAGGAACAGTAGTCTCTGATCACTGTTGGTTGAAAGTCTGGAGTTGACTCCTAGATTAGTTACTAAAATGCCACTGTTAATGTTTGTCATCTCTCACTCCTCCCCTACGATGAAACTGGGAAAGTCTCTGGGTACACAGGTCATTGCTAATGGAGGTCCTTCTGTAAATTCAAACCTCACCCGTTAACTGCTATGGTATAGGCTTTCAGTTGGTGGTAGTATTTAAAAGACACAGAACGAAGATTCCTGTCATCTACTTGGAAGAACGGTAGCATATAGGTTTTATTTTGTGACTGGAATCTCCATGTTTTTCCTTCTGAAAAGTTGCTGGAGGGTTCGACCTATTGGCAGACCTTCCTTTCTAATACAGGGACATCACAAAGGAAAAACTGAGCTGACAAAGGAAGACTGAGGACAGACATCAGATGGGCTCTTGAGGTTGCTGTGGCTGAAACCTCAGAGGCCAAGTGAAGGGAAGATTTGGTTTCAAGTGTTAAAGAAATGGGATAGATTTCTTTCTCTCTTTTTTTAAATACACATAAGTATGATTTATATATTATATGATATTCTGGAGGAAGCAGTTCTGTTAATTTCTTTTTATTATTTCAGCTTTTATTTTAGATACAGGAGGTACCTGTGCAGGTTTTTTACAGAGCATATTGTACCCAGGTAGTGAACATAGTACTCAGTGGGTCATTTTCAACCCCTGCCTCCCTCCGTTCTCTGCTCTAGTATCTTCACTGGCTCTTGCTCCCAGGTTTATGTCCATGTGTGCTCAGTGTTTACCTCCCATTTATAAGTGAGAACGTGGTATTTGGTTTTCTTTCTTTTTTGAGATGGGGTCTTGCTCTGTTGCCCATGCTGGAGTGCAGTGGTGCAATCTCAGCTCACTGCAACCTCTGCCTCCCAGGTTCAATCGATTCTTCTGCCTCAGCCTCTTGAGTAGCTAGAACTACAGGTGCGCACCACTACACCCAGCTAATTTTTGTATTTTTAGTAGAGACAGGGTTTCGCCATGTTGTCCAGGCTGGTCTCAAACTCCTGACATCAAGTGATTCCACCAGCCTTAGCCTCCCAAAAAGTGCTGAGATTACAGGTATGAGCCACCACGCCCGTCCAGGTTTTCTGCTCCCGTGTTAATTCAGTTAAGCTTATGGCCTCCAGCTGTATCCATGTTGCTGCAAAGGACATGATTTCTTTCTGTTTTATGACTGTGTAGTAGTCCATGGTGTATATGTGCCACATTTTTTGTCCAATCCACTGTTGATGGACACCTATGTTGGTTCCATGTCTTTGCTGTTGTGAATAGTACAGCAATGAACATATGAGTGCATGTGTCTTTTTGGTAGAATGATCTATTTTCCTTTGGATATGTACCCAGTAATGGGATTGCTAGGTAGGTCTGTTTTAAGTTCTCTGAAAACTCCAAACTGCTTTCCACAGTAGCTGAACTAATTGACATTTCCACAGTGTATAATCATTCCCTTTTCTCCACAGCCTCGCCAGCATGTTTTGTTTTTTTTTTTTTGACTTTTTGATAATGCCATCTTGACAGGTGTGAGATGGTATCTCATTGTGGTTTTGATTTTCATTTCTCTGATTAGTGAAGATGAGCTTTTTTGGGTATGTTTGTTGTCCACTTGTGTGTCTTCTTTTCAGAAGTGTCTGTTCATGTCCTTTGCCCATTTTTAATGGGTTTATTTGTTTTTTGCTTGTTGATCCTGTGGTCGAGTAGTTTTTGTTTTAAAACTAACATATTAGGCCAAGCACAGTGGCCCTCACCTGTAATCCTAGCATTTTAGGAGGCTGAGGCATGTGGATTGCTTGAGCCCAGGAGTTTGAGACCAGCCTAGGAAACATAGTGAGACCCCATCTCTCAAAACAAACAAATAAAGAACCTAACATATTAATTGACCATTACATCTGTTGGGATTGGAATAAATCAGAAATAGTAAAGAATTAGTAAGGGTGTTACATCCATTGGACTCAAGTCTTTGTTTTGTTTAAAAAGTTATGTATGGGTCTCTTTTAAACTTCTGGCTTATTGAGATTGTTTCAATGAAGTCACATATATGCACATATTTCATGGGATGGGGGAAGGGGTAATGGAAGAGTATTGGGCCTTAGTCCAGGGTGTTTAGAATACCAGACTAATATAGCTGCTGCCCCCTGGTGGCAGCGTAGTAAACAGTGAAGTTCAAAGGTAAGGACTTGTGGAGAGCTAAGTCCAGTGGACTGTGGGTGTCAAGAGGATTGCAGAGGAAACTGGGAAGATGCCGCTTCTCTCCCACTCTTCTTGTGATTGCTACCTATATGGTCTTAGAAAAATCTTTTAGTTGGATTGAAGTGTAGATTTCATATTCAACTTTAAAATGTACTTTCTAAACTTTTTCCAGCTTTAATACCCTATGCTTCTCCAAGGGTATTAATAAAAGATGCCATTATATAGCAAAAGATGTCAAGTTCTATTTTTTTCCTTTAGCAGCTGTATCCTAAGAAACCCCAGATATTCGTTCAGGAAAGCAAGTTCTAGAGTACACCCTGAAGCTGGATACAGATACAGCTCTGGGCAGCAAAATGCATAAATGTACCTGCAGCACAGTTCATCATTAATCAGTATGAGGACTCTGCATTCTTATGAAAAGCTTACATCATCTGAAAAATGTTTTTTATCCTGGTGTGGTGGTGCACGCCTGTAGTCCCAGCTACTCTGGAGGCTGAGGCAGGAGGATACCTTGAGGCAAGGAGTTTGAGGCTGCAGTGCACTATGATCACACCTGTGAATAACCACTGCACCCCAGCCTGGGCAACATAGCAAGACCCTGTCTACAAAAATAAATAAATGTTTTAAACATTAACACATAAATTTTACCATCTTAACCATTTTTAAGTGTACAGTTCAGTAGTATTAAGTATATTCACATTGTTGTGCAACCAACCTTGAGAACATTTTCATCTTTTAAAACTAAAATTCTATATCCATTAAACAACTCCCCATTTTCCCCGTCCCCCAGTTCCTGGTAATCACCATTCTGTTTCCTGTCTGTATGAATTTGACTACTCTAGGTATGTCCTAAAAGTGGAATCTTACAGTATTTGTCTTTTTGTGGACTGGCTTATTTTGCTTCGCATAGTGTTCTCAAGGCTTATCCTTGTTGTAGGATGGGTCAGAATTTCCTTCCTTTCAGTCTTTTCAAAGCTCTGTAATATTCCATTGTGTGTATACCCCACATTTTGTTTATTCCTTCCTCTGTCAGTGGACACTTGGGTTGCGTCCACCCCTTGGCTGATGCTGGGAACGTGCATGAGCTATGTCATTTTTAGTATACTGTGCAGACCAATGCAGAGAAGGGCTTATACAGGTTTTTCCTGCACATAAAAGGTTAAGTTTCATAATAAAGAACACCAGTCAACCATACCAGATAACTAGTGTATGGCTTTTTGTATGTTTGAGTAAGTTAAAAAAGGATAAGACTTATTGGATACAAGATATATGTGAGGCATTATTATATCTGTGATATATTCTATTTAGTCCTTGTAGTTCTGTGATTTATCCTTCTCTCAGAGGGAGTAAGAATTATTGAGATCATGTGTGGGCCAGAATGTATATATACATACATTATCTCCATACATCAATGTTTGAGGTGGGCATTATTATCCCCATTTGTAGGGAATTGGAACTGAGGTTCACAGAGATGAGACACCCTGAACAAGGTCACACAGCTAAAACACGGCAGGGTTTTACATGACTTTGAAATGAAGTACATCTAGTTCTAAAGTGTGTCCTCTGGGCCGCGTGCAGTGGCTCATGCCTATAATCCTAGTACTTTGGGAGGCTGAAGTGGCAGGATTGCTTGAGGCTAGAAGCTTGAAACCAGCCTGGCCAAATGAGAACCCGTCTCTACAAAAATTAAAATTAAAACTAAAAAAAGAAAGTATGTTCTCTGTCCACACCACACTTTCTTCTGCTGCACAGCATATACATCTGTGTTCTGAAGGATATTAGAGCGATATCAAAGAATGGCACTTCTATATGATCATTAGAAAAACTGTAATATCTTTGCATTAAATACAGTCTTTTCAATTTTCCTTGCAAAGACACAGCATCAGTTTGGATGAGTTCATCTGAAATGTATTGCCAAGGCTTGCCTGCTGGGGGATTTTGCAAAATAAATCTCCCTACTTACAAAAGTGTGCTTCTCATGTGCCAGTTCCCATGTATCTGAGGTTATCCTCCTCGACACTGTTATCTTCCCTTTTTTCCCTTCTTTCCTTTGGATTGGCAGAGAGCTAGGACTGTTGTCACTGCTCTCTGCTTCCCTGTCTCTTTAATGCCATGGTGTTTTGGGCTGGAGCTTTGATCCATTCTGGCACTGTGTTTTCACACAGCTCAAGGGCTATAAACTGTCCTCATAGGGGGTCGTTTTCTTGGAGACTTAGCAATCTCTCGGGGAGGCCAATCGCAACATTTTCTTACATATGGAATTATTAGATGAACAAATAAGTAGCGATACATCATCTGAGCAGGCATTTAAGCCTAAGATTCCACGTTTTTGGGTATCCTTATAGCAGCACCCGAGTCTCTGCGGTACAAATTTACTGTATTAGTCTTTTCTCATACTGCTGATAAAGACATACCTGAGACTGGGTAATTTATAAAGGAAAGAGGTTTAATTGACTTATGTTCAGAATGGATGATGAGGCCTCAGGAAGCTTATAATCATGGCAGAAGGAGACATTCCTTGGGATTTTATAAACCTAGAGGATGGGTAAGGACCCAGACTGCTTCCAGAGATTCATTTGACGTCTGATATAATTTGGCTGTGTCTCCACCCAAATCTCATCTTGAATCGTAGTTCCCATAATCCCCACATGTCGTGGGAGGGCAGGTGGACATAACTGAATCATGGCAGCGGTTTCCTCCCCCATCCTGTTCTTGTGATAGTGAGTTAGTTCTCATGAGAACTAATCAGTTCTCATGAGATCTGATGGTTTTATAAGGGGCTTCCCCCTTCGTGGGGCACTCATTTTCCTTGATGCCACCATGTGAAGAAGGACATGTTTGCTTTCCCTTCCGCCATGATTATAAGATTCCTGAGGCCTCCTCAGCTATGCTGAACATGAGTCAATTAAACCTCTTCCTTTTATAAATTACCCAGTCTCAGGTATGTCTTTATTAGCAGTATGAGAATGGACTAATACAGTAAATTTGTACCACAGAGAGTGGGGTGCTGCTATAAGGATACCCAAAAATGTGGAAACCACTTTGGAACTGGGTAACAGGCAGAGGCTGGAGCAATTTGGAGGGCTCAGAAGAAGACAGGAAAATGTGGGAAAGTTTGGAACTTCTTAGAGACTTGGAGGGCTCAGAAGACAGGAAGGGTGGGAAAGTGTGGAACTTCCTAGAGACTTGTTGAATGACTTTGTCCAAAATGCTGATAGCAACATGGACAATAAAGTCCAGGCTGAGGTGGTCTCAGATGGAAATGAGGAACTTGTTGGGAACTGGAGCAAAAGTCACTCTTGTTATGCTTTATCAAAGAGACTGGCGGCATTTTGCCCCTGCCCTAGAGATCTGTGGAACTTTGAACTTGAGAGAGGTGATTTAGGGTATCTGGTGGTAGAAGTTTCTAAGCAGCAAAGCATTCAAGAGGAAGCAGACCATAAAAGTTTGGAAAATGTGCAGCCTGACAATGTGATAGAAAAGAAAAACCTATTTTCTGGGGAGAAATTCAAGCCCACTGCAGAAATTTGCATAAGTAACAAGGAGCCAAATGTTAATCACCAAGACAGTGGCGAAAATGTCTCCAGGGCATATCAGAGACATTCTCAGCAGCCCCTCCCATCACAGGCCTGGAGGCCTAGGAGGGAAAAATGCTTTTGTGGGCTAGGCCCAGGGCCCACATGCGCTATGCAGCCTCGGGACATGGTGCCCCCCTGCCTCCCAGTTGCTGCAGCTCCAGCTGTGGCTAAAAGGGCCCAGTGTAAAGGTCAGGCCATTGCTTCAGAGTACAAGCCCCAAGCCTTGGCAGCTTACACGTGGTGTTGGGCCTGTGGGTACATAGCGGTCGAGAATTGAGGTTTGGGAACCTCTGCCTAGATTTCAGAGGATGTACAGAGGCACCTGGATGTCCAGGCAGAACGTTGCTGCAGGGGCAGAGCCCTCATAGAGAACCTCTGCTAGGGCAGTGCAGAAGGGAAATTTGGGGTTGAAGCCCCCACACAGAGTCCCCACTGGGGCACTGCCTAGTAGAGCTGTGGGAAAAGGGTCCTTCAGACTCCAGAGTGGTGGAACCACCAATGGCTTGCACCGTGCACCTGGAAAAGCAGCAGACACTCAATGCCAGTCTGTGAAGGCAGCTGGGAGGGAGGCTGTACCCTGCAAAGCCATAGGGGCGGAGCTGCCCAAGGCCATGAGAGCCCACCTCTTGCATCAGCATGCCCTGGATGTGAAACATGGAGTCAAAGGAGATCATTTTGGAACTTTAAGATTTAATGATTGCCCTATTGGATTTCAGACTTGCATGGGGCCTGTAGCCCCTTTGTTTTGGCCAATGTAGCCCATTTGGAATGGGTTTATTTATCCAATGGCTGTACCTTCATTGTATGTAAGAAGTAACTAACTTGATTTTGATTTTGTGGGCTCATGGGCAGAGGGGACTTGCTTTGTGTCAGATGAGACTTTGGACTTCACTTTTGAGCTAACGCTGGAATGAGTTAAGACTGAGGGACTGTTGGGAGGGCATGATTGTGTTTTGAATTGTGAAGACATATGATTTGGGAGGGGCCAGCGGTGGGATGTTATGGTTTGGCTCATCTTAAATTGTAGTTCCAAATCTCATCTTGAATTGTAGTTCCCATAATCCTGACGTGTCATGGGAGGCACCTGGTGGAGATAATTGAATCATGGGGGACGGTTTCTCCTATCCAGTTCTCATGATAGTGAGTTAGTTCTCATGAAATCTGATGGTTTTATAAGGGGCTTGCCCCTTCACTGGGCACTCGTTCTTCTCCTTGATGCCACTGCCTTGTGAAGAAGGACATGTTTGCTTCCCCTTCTGCCATGATTGTAAGTTTCCTGAGGCCTCCTCAGCTATGCTGAACGTAAGTCAATTAAACCTCTTTCTTTTATAAATTACCCAGTCTTGGGTGTCTTTATTAGCAGCATGAGAGCAGACTAATACAAGGTCTTCAGTAACCCCTGACAGCAGGATGTTGGCCAATAAATATAAAAAGTGGGATTGGTAGAAATTGCTGATTGCAACCAAATATCCATTCTCTTCTTTCTTAATTACTGGTCCTGTTTTATTCAGTGACCCATGTGCCTAGTTATGGTGAATGAGAGGTAAGCAGAAATGTGTGGGGCTTCCAGGGAGGTTTTGAAAAGGAACCCGATTCAATTGGAAGTAGGGCCCTGGTTCTTCACCTGCCCTGCCTCATGCCACCTCCTTTGAATGTGACATTATGGCTAGAGCTCCACCAGCCTTTTTTGTCTTGTGAGGGAAGATGGTGGTACCTGAGATTAGAAATTAGTTAACACATAGAAGGATCAGTCAGATACATAACTGCATTCAGGCTAGTGGGAGCCAGGTTTCCCAGTGTCAAAGAAGAGAGTTATTAATACAGAAATGCAGAAAACTGGAATGAATCCTGTGATATGCTTTGGGTTGAGTGTGTTTGTGTGAATTCATGGTTTTCAATAAGTGTAGACAGATATAGAAGTGAACATAGATGTAAAGGTGTAAAGAAGTGAATGTAAGTGTGCGTGTGTGTATGTTTATATGTGGATACAGGCATATATTCTGCTGGCACAGGGGTTGTGGACAGATGCAGCCCAAAGACAGCACACCCTGCACCCAGATCTTGGCATCTAAATACCATTTGCTACAAGAGAACAAGAGCTCCTTGGAGAGAGGGCTGATGCCAGGGCTGGGACAGGGAAAGTCTAAGATGAGCCTGGAACATCTTGAACCAGAAAGCAACGGAATAATGAGGAAGATGGGCCAAGGGGACAGAGAAGCTTGTTGGAATTCACCCCATCTGTCCAAAAGGGGACAATGTAAGCATCAAAAGAAATAATGATAGCACTGAATATAATAGGAAACCATAAGTCCATGTAGATACAAATAAATAAATGAACAAGTGGCAGGTTTGATGGTGAATGAGATGTTGCATGGTTTCAAAATCCCTCTTCATAAAATGCTTAACTATAAAGGGCAAAAGAGTAACTTCTCCGTGGAGAAGCCTGGCAGTCACCACCTTAAGTGATCAGAGTGTATGTCATCAATAATGGAGCAAGTTGAAATCATATGGTGTCTGATAGGAGGCAGTGAGAAGAACATAGCATCATTTCGGAAAGATTCCTGCTCAAGATATACTATCCGAATCTAATCAGGAGACAGCATCAGACAAAACCAAATTCAGGGACATTCAACCAAATCAATGACCTGCAATCTTTAAAAGATCGTGAATGCCAAAGACAGGCAGGAATTGTTCCAGATGGAAGGAGGCTAAAGGACATAGCTACATGCAATTGGGATTGTGCACTGGGCCCTTTTGCTGTAAAGCATGTTATCAGGACAGTTGGAAAAAGTTCAAACTGTCTGCGAGAAGGTGGTAAACTTAGTCACAAATGCTGATGCCCTGATGTCACAGGTTGTAGTGTAGTGAGATCAGATGTCCTTGTGGGAAACAGACATGACTGTGTTCAGGGATGAAGGGCATCAGGTTGGCAACTAACCAGTGGTTTACTCCCTGAGCAGACACTTCTTAAATACCTACCACACCCAGTTACCAGGGCTGAGAGCCGAGGAGCATGAGTTGCTGGTGCCCGGGCCCCCAGCAATCTGGTAAAGGAGACCTCAGCAGCCGCAAGGCCAGGGGCAAAGGGCGGCAGTGTCCCAGGGTCAGTTCTGCCTCTAGGGCTCAGGGTGAGAGACATGGTACCAGAATGATGGTGTTTGAAGTAACCTGGAAGCACAAGGAGGATTTTGCCAGGCAGAGTGCTGAGGAGTGAAAAGTGAAGGGCCTGAAAGGCAGTAGCAACCGAGAAAGCAAAGAAAGTACCACAGGCAGTGTGAGGCATGGCTGAGCGGCAACTGGCCTTTGTGAGCACGTGAAGACATTTGGATTGGCCCTCTGGACTTATCCACTGCTGAGGAACAAATCACCCCCAAAATTAGTGACTGAAAACAACAAAAATTATCCCACAGTTTCTATGGCTCAGGATCTAAGAGTGGCTTAGCTGTGTGATTTCTGACTTGGGTCTGTCACAGGCTGCACTCAGGTGCTGGCTGCACTGTGGCCTTCTCCAGGCTTGACTTGGGGAGACCCGGAGCTCGCTTCCCTGACAGCTGGCATGCCTTGGTCCTTTCTGACTGTTGGTGGAGACCTCACTTCTTCTCTACGTGGCATCTCCATGGAAATGCTCATAGCATGGCAGCTGGCTTCCTTCACAGTAGGGGATCTGAGAGCGGAAGAGAGCTCCAGGACAGAAGCCGCAGTCTTTTTATAACTGAATCCCATCACTTCCTCTGGATTGTGTTTGTTGGCAGTCAGTCACTAAACCCATGCTTGGAGGGGCAGGAATCACACAGGGACAGGGATGCCAGGCATGGGCTTGGTGGGTGCCATGTGAGAGTCTGCTTGCCACACAGAAGTCCCCACAGCTGGACAGGCAGGGGCACACCCGGGCCTGCATGTTGGAGGTATCACTCTAGCTTTGAGGGGGAGCAGCAGTGAAACTATTTGGGAGAGGATCACAGAGGACAGAATTGAGTGGGGAAGAAGAAACGGGCGTCATCATCAACGTAAAACACTGCTCAAGCAGTTGGGGAGGAAAGGGGGGGTTAACCTGAGTGGTTAGAAACCAGCTTCTGCAGAGATGCTTTTGCAGAATCCCTTTGCTGTGAAAGCTACAAGGCAGCGAACTCGTTTCAAACACCTGGTGTCACCAGCACCACGTTTTAAAGTTGTGAAATATCAGGGCTGTTATTTTTTCAGTTATGTCTCGTAAGCACTACTTTGCCTTGACTGTCAGGAGTCAGATGTGCAAATGAAAGCTGTTAACGTTGTCAGGTAGGTTGACTGGACCAGGCTTTAAAATACCAACTAATCCCTTTTGACACTCTGATCTTTCAGCATGATGGTTAAAGGATTGTGTCTTTCCTTTTGAAATCTCCCAGTTTTTTGAAGTCTGATCTGAGCACAAATTATTTTAAAGAATGAAGTTTTCCCTGAGATTTTAGATTTTTCATCTCACCAAGCCGCTCTAAACAAGACAAACCGTGAATTCTTAGAGTAGAGCCACATACGCAGTGGGAACAAGGTCAAAGATGGGGAAGGAGGAGGCGGCCATCCCCTGTGAAATACTACAGAGAGAGCATACCAGGTCTGTATCACAACAGGCTTTTCCTTGCATCATTGTGCTTGAAGTTAAAAACAAACATCACAACCTCCCTTTAAACCTGTATGTTCCCTGGGAATAGTAGCGGTCTGGAGTGTGGTTAAAATGCTGCTTCTGGAAGGGTGACCTGGGCCTCGGGCTTCCCTCCCCCATAAAGGCCTGGCTTCTGCTGGGTTCAGGCCCAGCCCCCCGCCCCCTGCCCCGGGCATAGAGCACTCAGAGCCGGGTACTGCATGATGCTGGTGACACCAGGTGTTGAAAGTAAAAAATGTAATTTATTTCCACACTTTTCAAATGGCCATTCCTGTGGCTTAATATTTGTACTTCTGTCGACCTTGAATCATGAGTAAAAACATAATGCTCTTAGAAAATGTGTACTCAGCGTTATTTAGGCAACAGTCTCGTAGTTACATAGAATGATGGGAAATTTAAAGGGTGAATGTGTACTAAACTTGGAAGGGCTACCTGTTAGTTATTCTAAGGCTTTTTGTATTATCTTCATTTTCACGTATTTTGTTTTCCTTTTTGTATAACTTGGATAATTTTTTTAAAAAAGATGTTTATACAAATCTTCAATCTTTAATACTTGGAAAATTAGCTTTTCTGGTTCTTTGAACTTGCCATGTAGGTGAAGGTTGAATGTAAGTCTTTTTTAGGAAAACCTGTGAAAATGAAGGAGTGCCCCTTCTCTGTTTTTACAGTATACAGAGCATCATGAATCCTCTTTAATCTAAAAGTTAGTAGTTCGAGAGCATCACTGTAAAACAGAAAGACCCTTCCCACAATCAATGATTTTCCCAAAGGGTAATCACCAGAATCGCCTGGAGAGCTTTGAAAAATACTGTATTTTATTTGAAATGTAGATTCCTGCCCCCAACTCCTAAATTACTAAATCCAACTCTCTTGCGAGGGACCTAGAACATCAGCGTTGAAGCTTCACATGCATTTTGGGAACTCAACAGGCGTGGGGAGCCCCAGCCACAGGTCCAGCCCAGGGTGGCCACAGGCACCCAGACTGCCCCAGGCTTCCCTCCACCCAGTCCCTGTCTTTTGGTTCCCAGTGGCCCACAGGCCCCCAGGGGGTCCAAATCTCTGTTCCCTGCACAAGCCTGGGCTCACGCTCCTTGCCTGGAAGAGGGGAAACCCTCTTTCCAGCATGGTTTTTACCCTCCTCCAGGGGCAATGCCCAACCTGTTGGGGGCTGCATCCAAGTCACCCACACAAAATTCATTCTTCTCTTTCCTGTTCCTTATGACATGCTGAACAAACCCTTCACTGTGGCATTCCACACATCATATTCTAATAGTAGATTTTATCTGTATCATCTTTTAAAGTTTAGTTTAATTAATTAATGTAAAGACAGGGTCTTAACTATGTTGCTCAGGCTGGACTCAAACTCCTAGGCTCAAGTGATCCTCCTACCTTGGCCTCCCGAGTAGCCAGGACTACAAGCATGTGCCACCATGCCCAGCTTGGACCATTTTAAAAGATTTATTTACTTTTAATTTAGAGGTTTTTTATTGAGATAAAATTCACAGAACAGAAAACCATTTAAAAGTGAAGGATTCCATGATTATTTAGTACATAATGTTATGTGATTACAACTTCTATCTAGTTCCAGAACATTTTCCTCACCCCAAAAGAAAGAAACCTCTTCCACACTAAGCATCCCTCCCATTCTTCCATCCCGAGCCCCTGACAGCCCCCACCCCCCTACCTGTCACTGTGGCTTTACCCGTGCTGGGTGTTCTGGATCAGTGGACGCATGTCACATGTGCTCCATGTGTCTGGCCCCTCTGAGTGAGGATAATATTTGCAGATTGATTGTGGGGCAGCGTCCATCAGTGCATTCATTCACTAGGGTTGCTACAACCAAGTGCCACAGACCGGGTGGCTTCAACAACAGAACTTTCTCACAGTTCTAGAGGTTCAGAAGTCCAAGATCGGGGCCGGCAGGGTTGGTTTCTCTGGAAGCCTCTGCTTGGCTTGATTTATATAAGTAAGATTGTGTGGAGTCTGCTTGCAATTCGAGGCAAGTAATGCTTTGACTTGCTTTCTTTTTTAGCACATGGCAGTGGGGGCCCAGGCAGGGGAACGGGAGCTCTTTTTTTGGGGTTGTTAGGAGTTTGAACTCTGGAGTCAAGAAACCACCCAAGTTTAAGGCTGTGCTTTTTCTTTTTTCTTTTCTTTTCTTTTTTTTTTTTTTTTTTGAGACATTGTCTCGCTGTGTTGCCCAGGCTGGAGTGCAGTCGCGTGATCTCAGCTCACTGCAACCTCCGCCTCCTGGGTTCAAGTGATTCTCGTGCCTCAGCCTCCCAAGTAGCTGGGATTACAGGCATGCACCACCATGCCTGGCTAATTTTTGTATTTTTTAGTAGAGACGGGGTTTTACTATGTTGGCTGGGCTGGTCTCAAACTCGTGACCTCAGGTGATCTGCCTGCCTTGGCCTCCCAAAGTGTTGGAATTACAGGCGTGAGCCACCACACCTGGCCTCATGCGCCTCTCTTACCAGTGGTGTGACTTTGGGTGAGTTGCCTGTGCTGTCTGTCCCAGTGTCCTCTGAGTGCTGTGAAGGCGGGTGAAGTATATTTGGTGAATCACAGGTACTGCGTGAGGTGCCAGGCATGATCCTTGCTGGTGCCAGGTTTGAAGAAAATGGTGTTTGTGCAAGGAAAAATTTTTTTTTCTGTGCAAAACTAAGGTGGATTTATGAAAATGGAAATCAAGTCTTAGCCCTCCACCGAGCTTAGTTGTAGAGAATATCTAGGGTAGTTTCTGTCAGGGTCCACACAGGCAGTGGACAGGGGCTTGCCGTTTTATAGAAGAATAAAATTTCACAACTTCTGTGTACTTCCAGTAATTTGAGCTTTAGGTTGAAGCTTGCGAGGTAGGCAAGCTAAGAGTTTCTGTCCCTATTTAGAGGCACCTAAACCCCAGTGAGGCAAAGTGAGTCACCCAGGAGCTGCCTGGAATCTGGTCCTTTCGAACCCACTGTTGGGCACAGCCTCCTCCGGGGCATGCAGACTCTGCCGCATGACCTTTGAGCAGAGTTAATGATTTCCTATTTGTTTTATTTCATTCAAAACAACTGTCATTGCTTGAACCCACCCATGCTGGGCACTTGTGTACTCCCAGGGGATCCCACTCCCCCACTCTGGGAAGTGCCAGGGTCTCACTGGACAGAGAAGGAGATCCAGGATGAGAGGTTCAGTCATTTGCCAAGGTCGTGAGCCCCAGCCCCCCACTGAGCAGCACCTCTGCCCCTCCAGGGTCCTGGGTTGGAGGTGTGAAGGGCATCCCAGGCCCTCCCACTGCTGGGTTCTTCTAAGTACAGGAATGTCTGCTGCACACATCTTCTGAAGATAGCATTCTCTTGATCTGAGAAGGGAACCAGTACCACTTGCTGGGTGTTCAGCCAGTGCTGCACATTTCAGAATCTCATCCTGGTGTTAATAGCCCCAGGTAAGACAAGGCCACGTGTCCAGGAAAGCCTTCTGTGGGAAGACACAGCATTAAGATAGCTCAAAATCGGGGTGAGGAGGCAGGAGGCAGGGCTTACCGTCTTCATCCATCAACTATTACCTTTATGATAGAAACCATTTCAGTGTTATTTTTGTTTGCTATGGATCTATACAGAATTGCATTATTTTAATGCTTTATTGAGAAATAATTCACATACCATACAGTTCACCACCATTACCAAGTCAGATGTAAGCAGCTCTCTGGGGTTGTTCCTAATATGGAAGTGTTGCTTATACCAGAAAATGATAACCAAAATGAAATATAACACAACGTTCAAGGAAAGCTTGTAGATAATCATTGGTAAAATAATAGCAATGGAGCTGGAAATACTGAAATGGAGAGGTTAAAATGCCCGGGGCGGGGGTATTGCTGCTTGATGAGACTTAGGAGGGCGTAGCCACAAGCTTCACCATGAATGCAGTCAGGAGCCGGGGGAAGAGGCACATGTTCCTGGGCTGTGTGGATGGGTGGTCTAGGAGGCGTGCTTGTGATGAAATGACAGCCCACCAGCCCACTATCCCAGGCCCTGGAGGAGATGCGGGGTGCGCAGCCTGGGCTGTCAGAGATGTTCGCAATTGCAAAGATTCTGACCCATATTTTCCCCCACACATCCGTCTTGCTAGATAGAGCACGTGTCCTGGTTCTTTAGAAAATCACTCCGTTGTACTTTAGGACACCACGTCCTAGGAACACACTGACACCAAAAACCTTGGCCAAGAGTCAAAAAAACAAAGCTAGATTATGTGAGGGAATGGAAATGTCCAGAATAAAACCTGGGGAGGCTAAAGGGATAGCGTGGAGCTCAGTGACAGCAGAGCTGCAAAGCTGCAACACTCCTCAGCCAGGAGTGGCCCCAGTGAAAGCAATGGATACAAACCCACAGGGCACGTTCCCAGCGCAGCCCTCAGGGCCTGGGAGGGCCACACAGCTCCCACGGATGCTCACTCCCTGTCCATTCCCTGTTGGCCCTGGAAGTAGACTTGAGTTAAGCTCCTGGGTAAAGGGCTAAGAAAGGAGAATATGAAGAGACTTCTAGCCATATTCACTCAAATAGGAGAGAGGAACAGATGGGCCTGTGTGGCAAAGAAGAAAAGGCTTAATGTTTATGGAGCAGCAACACGCTGCAGAAAAGCGAGTCAGATCCTGGGGGATCAAAGGACTTTGTTCAGATGCTGCTGTTGAGGAAGGGCTTCTCCCCAAAATAATTCAGCTTTTTTGATTTACAGACAAAATTTACTCACTTACTGTTTAAAGTTCAGTGCATTTTTTTAAAGGGTCAACGAATCTTGATAAATATATATACTCATGTAATCACGACCGATTACATGAGTAATGTACAAGATGGACAAGATACAGGCCCTGTCCATCTCCCCAAAAGCTTCCTGAGACCTCTTTGCAGTCAGTCTCCCTCCCCAGTAACAGCCCTTTGCAGCCTCTGCTCTGCCCCCATGGCTTGGCTTTTCCCGAATCTAATGGAATCATACGGGATGTAGTCTTTGGTGTCTGGCTTCTTTGACTCAGCTCATGTGTTTGAGATTTATGCATGTTATTGTATCTGTACACCTCAGTTTGTTTAAGCATTCTCAAGTTGATGGACATTTGGGTTCTTTCTAGTTATTGGCTGTTAAACTGGTATACATAACTGAATTACATGTGACACAAAATCTTTTTAACAGCTAGATTTCTTTTTTTAAGACTTTCCTATCAGCCGGCTGTGGTATCTCATGCCTGTAATCCCAGCAGTTTGGGAGGCCAAGGCAGGTGGATCACTTGAGGTCAGGAGTTGGAGACCAGCCTGGCCAACATGGTGAAACCCCATCTCTACTAAAAATATAAAAATTAGCCAGGTATGGTGGCACACACCTGTAATTCCAGCTACTCAGGAGGCTGAGGCAGGAGAATTGCTTGAACCCAGGAGGCAGAGGTTGCAGCGAGCCGAGATGTTGCCACTGCACCCCAGCCTCGTAAAATGTACAGGTCGGGCACAGTGGCTCACGCCTGTAATCCCAGCACATTGGGAGGCCGAGGGGGGTAGATCACCTGAGGTCAGGAGATGAAGACCAGCCTGGGCAACATGGTGAAACCCGATTCTACTAAAAATACAAAAATTAGCTGGACATGGTGGCACATGCCTGTAATCCCAGCTACTCGAGAGGCTGAGGCAGGAGAATCGCTTGAGCCAGGGAGGCGGAGGTTGCAGTGAGCCAAGGTTGTGTCATTGCACTCCAGCCTGGGCAACAGATGAGACTCTGTCTCAAAAATGAATTAATGAATGAATAAATAAATAATAAGTAAAATAAAATGTACAGTCCAGTGGTTTTTGGGGATGTTGTGCAGAGCTGCATTTACCATCATCAGAGTTGTGCTCTGACTCATAAAATGGATCACCGTGATGGGTTTAGAACACTTTCATCACCCATTAAAGAAACTCCATAACCATTAGTGGTCATTCCCTACTTCTCTCCTCTTCCATCCTCCACACCCACCACCCCTACACCCCAATTCCAGGCAATTACTTGTTTTTGTTTCTGTATGTTTGCCTATTCTGGAGATTTTTCTTTTATTTTTTTAACTCCTTTCATCTAACTGCGAATGTGTGCTCTCTGACCAACCTCTCTCCATCCCCTCTCCCCCTAACTACCTCAGCCTCTGATAACCACCATTCTGCTCCTAGGAGGTCAGGTTTTTCAGATTCTACCTGTGAGCAGGAACGTGCAGTATCTGTCTTTCTACACCTGGCTTATTTCACTTCACATAGCATCCTCCAGTCATGTACAGGTCTTTATGTGGATATGAGTTCATTTATCTTGGGTCTATTCCACAAAGTGAAATTGCTGGGTTGTATGGTAAATGTATGTTTAACTTTAAAGACACTGTCAAACTGCTTTCCAGAGTTGCTGTACCATTTTGAATTCCCAGAAGCAATGTATGAGCATTTCAGTTACTCTACATCTTGCCAACACTTGGTATTAATAGTCTGTTCAATGTTAGCCACTCTAATGGTATCTCTTTGTGGTTTTTATTTGCATTTCCCTAATAACTAATGATAGTGAGCATCCATCTGTTCATGTGCTTACATGAGATTCATAGGTCTTTGGTAAAGTGTCAGTTTAAATCTTTTGCACATTTTGTTTGTTTGGTTTTGGTTTTTTTGGAGAGGTAGTCTTGCTGTGTCTCCCAGGCTGGTCTCTAACTCCTGGGCTCAAGCAGTCCTCCTGCCTCAGCCTCCCAAATAGGACTACAGCACCTGGCTGTTTTGCCCACTCTTTTTTTGTTGTTGTTTTTTTTTTTTTTTGAGATGGAGTTTTTCATTCCTCTTGCCCAGGCTGGAGTGCAATGGCACAATCTCGGCTCACTGCAACCTCCGCCTCCTGGGTTCAAGCGATTCTCCTGCCTCAGCCTCAAGAGTAGCTGGGATTACAGGCATGTGCCACCATATCCAGCTAATTTTGTATTTTTAGTAGAGACTGGGTTTCTCCATGTTGGTCAGGCTGGTCTCAAACTCCCGACAGGTGATCCGCCCGCCTCGGCCTCCCAAAGTGCTGGGATTACAGGTGTGAGCCACCGTGCCCAGCCTTTGTTTTGCCCACTTTTAATTGGATTGTTTTTCTTCTTCTTGAGGTGTGAGAGTTCTTTGTATATTCTGGATAACAGTCCTTTATCAGATAGCTATTTAGTAGATATTTTCTCTGTCTACATTTGCCTTTTCATTTACTCACCCGAGTCTTTTGAGAGTAGGTGTTTTAAATTCTGAAGTCAAAACTTATTCATGTTTTCTTTTTATTATTTGTGCTTTTTGTGTCCTATCAAAAGATTTCTAGAAAGTTTAACTCTTATATTTGGATACATTTTGAGTTAATTAGTGTATAGGGAGTGAGATAAGAGGTTTTCAAAAATCTATTTTTTTTTGCATATGGATATGCAGTTGTTCCAGCACCATTCGTTTAAAAGTCTATAGATTCTCCATTGAATTACTTTGGCATCTTTATTGAAAACAGTTGACCCTACAAGTAGGCGTCTACTTCTGGACTCTGTTCTGTACCATTGATTTTTTTAACTAGTTTTTGTTTTTTAATTGAAGTAATTCACACAACATAAAAGTCACCACTTTAAAGTATACAAGTAAGTGGGTCTTAGTATATTCACAAAGTTGTGCAGCCCGCACCACTAATTCCATATCACGTTATCTCAAAAAGAATGTTCCATCAACCTTAATGCATATCTTTTCTCTAATTCCACACTGTCTTGTTTATTGTAACTTTGTAGTTAAGTATTGAAATAGAAACTTCGGGCTGGGCATGGTGGCTAAAGCCTATAATCCTAGCACTTTAGGAGGCCAAGTCTGGCAGATCACTTAAGGCTAGGAGTTTGAGACCAGTCTGGCCAACATGGCAAAACCCCATCTCTACTAAAAATAGAAAAACATTACCAGGCATGGTGGTGTATGCTTGTAGTCCCAGCTGCTTGGGAGGCTGAGGCATGAGAATCGCTTGAACCTGGGAGGTGGAGGTTGCAGTGAGCCAAGATTGCAGTGAGCCAAGATTGCATCACTGCACTCCAGCCTGGGCAACAGAGCAAGACTCCACCTCAAAAAAAAGAGAAACTTTGTTTAGCTTTTTCAGTGTTGTTTTGGCTATTCTAGATCCTTCAAATGTTTATATAAGTTTTATTTTTAATTTTTGTGGGTACATATTAGATGTGTATATTTATGGGTTACATGAGATGCTTTGATACAAGCATGCAATATGAAATACGCACATCATGGAGAATGGGTTATCCATCCCCTCAAGCATTTATCCTTTGAGTTATAAACAATCCAGTTACACTCTTTATCTTTTATATAAATTTTAGAATTAGCTCATCAATTTCTACAAAAAAAAAAAACCCTGGGGTTTTCATTAAGATTGTGTTGAATGTCTAACTCAATTTGGGGAGAATTAACATTTTTACTGTGAAAATTATCCATCAAAACATGGTATATCTCTCCATTTATTTAGATACTAAAATTCTCTCATCAGTGTTTGGTATTTTCAGTGCACAGGTCTTGCACATATTTTGTTCAATTGGACCCTAAGTATTTCAGATTTTTTGGTGATACTATAAATGATAATGGATTTTTAAATTTCAAGTTCCAGTTTTCCCCTGCTAGAATATACAAATACAATTGATTTTTGTATATTGGCCTTATATCCTAAAACCTTGCTAACCTCATTAGTTCTAGTAACCTTTTGGTAGATTTTCTTAGGATTTTCTATACTGACAGTTATGTTAACTGCAAAAAAGATAGTTTTCTTTCTTTCTGAAGTGTATGCCTTTTATTTCTTTTTCTTCCTTTATTAGCCTGGCTAGAACCTCGAGGATTTAGAAGTAGGAAGAGTGGACGTCCTTGCCTTGCATCCAGTCTCAAGGGAAAGTACTTGATTATTCACTACAAAGAGAAGGATGTTAGCCGTAGGTTTTTCAGGGACTTAACCTTTTTAGTAGATCGAGGATGTCCTCTTTGATTTCCAGTTTGCTAAGAATTTTTATCTCAAATTTGCTGAATTTTATCAAGTGCTTACCCTGTATTTATTGAGATCATCATGTGTTTTTTCCATTTTAATCTGTTTCTGTGGCATGGCAATTCATTGACTGATTTTTAAATATTAAACTACGTTGCATTCCTAGGATGAAACATTAGTAATGATGTATTATCCTTTTAACATATTGTTGAATTTTGTTAGTATTTGTTCAAGACTCTTACATTTATGTTTATGATGGACAGTGGCCTGTAATTTTTTCTTTTCTTTTTCTTTTTTTATTTTTTGAGACAGGGTCTCTCTCTCTTGCCCAGGCTGGTCTTTAACTGCTGGCAGATGATCCTCCTGCCTCTGTCTCCCAAAGTGCTAGGATTACAGGTGTGAGCCACCATACCCAGATTTTTTTCTTTTTAAAAAAAATCTGAGATGGGGTCTCACTCTGTCATGCAGGCTGGAGTACAATGGCACAATCACAGCTCACTGCAGCCTCGACCTCCTGGGCTCAGGTGATCCTACCACCTCAGCCTCCCAAGTAGCTGAGACTGACTACAGGCACGCACCACCATGCCTACCTAATTTTTTGTATTTTTTGTACAGACAGGGTTTTGCTGTGTTGCCCAGGCTGGTCTGAAACTCCTGGACTCCAGCAGTCCACCTGCTTTGGCCTCCCAAAGTGCTGGGATTACAGGCATGAGTTACCATGCCTGGCTGTAATTTTCTTTTCTACCAATGTCTTTGATTTGGTATCAGGTACTACTGGCTTCATAAAAGGAGTTGAGAAGTGCTCCTTCCTCTTTGATTTTCTGGAAAATTGTTTGGTATTTATTGGAAAACATTGGTATTATTTCTTCCTTAAGTGTTCAATAGATTTCACCAATGAAGCCATCTGCCTCTGGGCAAGGGTTTTTAACTGTGAGTAGATACAGGGCTTTGCAGGTTATCTACTTCTTCTTGAGTGAGCTTTGATACTTTAGACCTTTTGAGGAATTTTTCCATTTCAGTTAAGTTGTAGAATTTATTGGTATAATGTTGTTCATTATGTTCCCTTATTATCCTTTTAACGTTTGTTTTATAGTGATGTTCCCTCCTTGATTTCTTATACTGATGATTTCTTTTCTCTCTCTCTCGTTTACCTATAAAAGTAATAGAGCAGTACAATGATTCTCATATATCCATCACCCAGTTTCAATAACTATCAAGCCTTTGCACACATGCCTTATCAATTCCCTCTTTTCTTTGATATGCTGACGTATTTTAAAGTATGTTCCAGACATGATATTTTCAAATGCTAGATACTTCCATATGCGTCTCTAAAAAAATAAGGATATTTTCTTACAGGACCACGATGCCATTACCATACCTTAAAATATTAATCGTGATTCCTTGGTAGACTCTTATTACCTAGATTTACCTATAAGATTTTCCTAAGTGTCTCAAAAATGTCATTGTGTATAGGTCATATCTTCAAATCAGAATCCAAACAAGGTCTGTACATTTACCCATGGCTGTACCTAAAATCGTTAATGTAAGGGAAATCACCCTCACTTTTTCTAATGCAATAAACTGTCTTATAATTATTTCTCCCCTAAAATGCCTCACATTCTCGATCTGTCTGCTTCTAGTTGGTATCATTTAACTTTTCTGCAATAGGAGTTTCTTAAATCTGAGAGGACTAAATGATGACTTGGAACTTTCTGAACCCCTGAGAAATGTACCTTGGCTTTCATCCCCTGGGGGAACATAAAGGAAGGGTGGGCAACTGTCCATCTCAAGACCTGGGAAATATCTGGTTTCTGTGTCCAGTTCAGGCCAGGCAATGTCCATGAAGCCTTTGATCTCCATCACCTCTGAATTCCACTTAATTATGTGTAGTACTAACTATATGTAGTAATTAATTATGTATCTTTGTTCATTGTGTTTCCTTTGTGTAGCTCTGGCCCTTGAAAAATCCGTCCTCTACCGTTACTCTTTGTTTTTAAGGCTTAGTATACATTTTATGAAAGTATACCATACGTTAGAAGAGTGCAAGATTCCTGTGGACACACTGTGTACCTGGCCCCTGGCACAGAGGTTCATTTTGGCTGTTACTACCTTTTTTTTTTTTTTTTTTTTTTGAGATGGAGTCTTGCTTCGTCACCCCCGCTGGAGTGCAGTGGCGCGATCTTGGCTCACTGCAACCTCCGCCTCACTGGTGCAAGCGATTCTTCTGCCTCAACTTCCCAAGTAGCTGGGACTACAGGTGCACACCACCACGCCTGGCTAATTTTTGTATTTTTAGTAGAGATGAGGTTTCACATTATTGGCCAGGCTGGTCCCAAACTCCTGACCTCATGATCCAGCTGGCTAAGCCTCCCAAAGTGCCGGGATTACAGGCGTGAGCCACCATGCCCGGCCTGCTACTTCTTTACCTTCAGGTAAACTTGTCCTGCAGTGTGTGCCCTTGTCTGGCCGCTCTCAGGTGGTGCTGCTCATGGTGAATGCCATCGTGTTGCTGCCCCTATTCATTCTTGTTGCCATAGAGTATCCCAGGTATACCACAGTTGACTAGCCCATTTGACTGTTGGTGGACATTTCAGTTGTGTCTGGTTTGGGGATATGACATCTGGTGCTGACCAGCACATTCCCATTCGTGCCATTTTGGTGAACCTGCGTTCACATTTTTGCATGCATCTGCCTGGGAGTGGAATTGCCGGTCCTTGGGGACACACAGGCTCAGCTTTCCTAGAACTGCCACGCAGTCTTCCCTGGGGATTCACTGCACAATATTTTAAAACCCAGATCTTACCATGCCCCTCCCAGGCTTAGTACCCTCGAATGGCTCTCATCACACAGAAGCCGAAACCTGGCTCCATAGGATACCATGGAAGGCCCTTGGAGGCCCGGGCCCTGCCTCGCCCTGCCTGCTGGCATGCTTTCTGTTCCCCCAACAGCCTACCGTCCCCTCTGCTCAGGTCCCCCTCCCCCCCCCCCAGCCACCCGCCACCTGGCCTGCCTGCTCCTGGGTATCCCCAGAGGCTCTACTGCTTGCCTGGGTCGCCCTCTCCTGCAGGACACTTGACACCTGGTCCTGATGCGGGACTCATTGTCCCCACTCTAGAGTGTCCTCTCATCAGCAGCACTCAGCATCTCTGCCACCCCACCAGGCTGCAGCTTTTTACGAACAAGGACTGTTGCTTTTTCTGTCTTTGGATGCCTGGCCCGTCGTAGATGCTCAGTACCTCCTGAATGAGTGAATGAATGAATGGCCTGTCAGCCAGCCTGGACGTCCTGAGCACTGGGCAGATGATCTTAACAGAAACATTAAGTGGCTGGCAGGCACTCCTGGCCTTAGAAAACCTTTACATCTAGCTTTGGTTTTTAAAGTTGGAAAGAAAAGGACTCAAAGCACAGCCCCTTGCACAGGAACAATAGGTGGGGATTGATAACAAGGCTCACGACAGGTCACCGTCTTTACATCTCAGAATGGTCGTGTTTGCTGGGAGAACCAGCTAGAGCTTCAGTCTCTTCTTCAACAGAGAACTTCCCCGTCTGTTTCTCCTAGTTGACCACAGAGTATGTTGGGGGGTGGCGTGTAGATTTTGGATCAAGCCCTGGCTTAAATCCAGCCCATAACAGCTTTGCTGTGTCAGTTAAATAACTCTTCTCAGCCTCAGTTTCCCATGTGTGGGATGGGACAGTAACACCTGCCTCGTCACGGGGCTGTTGGAGGCCCAGTTTGTGAATTCCTCATTTCCCCAGGAGAGAACAAAATCAGTTTCTGGAGAGCCCCTGACAGCCCCCATCCATTGAATTTTCTTCTTCTCTCCTGGGGAAATTAGAAATTCACAGGGCACGTTTCCACAAGGCTTTGCCTTCCTGAGAGATCTGGCCTGGACCACACTCGAAGCTTGCCCTGCACATGGCTGGGAGAAGGGTCAAGGGCCCCTCAGGTGCGGGTGGCTGTAGAGCCAGCATGGTCTGGAGGGAGTGTGCCCACAGGGAGCTACCCCAGCCAGGCAGCACCTCCTTTCCTTCTGGGATGCTAGGCCAGGGGAGGAGGTATAGCCTACCTCTCTGTACTGGTCTTGCCCCCTCTGAGAGACAGAGACCTGGTCCCTAGGGAATTGCCTTTAGATGGGGGCAAAGGGAAGGGAGAGAAATTCCTTAACCTGAAAATAAGTATAATCATTGTTATATTAAAACAACGCCAAGTTTGCATGAATTTTAAAGAAAAACCCTGTGCATCGAAGGGATGGGAGCACCTTCTTTGGGCAGCTGTGCCCCGTTCCTCAGCCCTCCTCTGCCTGGGCACAGGTGCTCCCTGGACAGCACAGCCTGGGGGTCCTGGATTTTAGGGGACCCATTCAAAGGGCCAATAAAGAGTTGAACACTTTTAAGGTGCTTCAACCAGGACTTTAGCTACCCCTTAGCTATTTTGTGGTTACTGAAGCATGGCCCCCAGGAGAAATCCCTTTTTCCTTCTTTTCTGGGAAGTTCCTGGGAGCCAAGGGGAAGTCTGTTAATACCAGTTCTGGCAGGTGGGAAGAGGCTAGTGGCTTCCTCACCTTGCCACGGGCGCTGGTCCCTCCCTGGGGAAAAGGTTTTCTTGGCTTGGACAGCTTAGGGGCAGAGAGGAGAACATCCTTGGTTTTATCCTGTCTGTGTATATATACATTATGGGTTTTTGTTTTTGTTTTTGTTTTTTTGAGACAGAGTCTCACTCTGTCGCCCAGGCTGGAGTGCAGTGGTGTGATCTCGGCTCACTGCAAGCTCCACCTCCCGGATTCACGCCATTCTCCTGCCTCAGCCTCCAGAGTAGCTGGGACCACAGGCGCCCGCCACCACACCCGGCTAATTTTTTGTATTTTTAGTAGAGACGGGGTTTCACTATGTTAGCCAGGATGATCTCAATCTCCTGACCTTGTGATCCACCCGCCTCGGCCTCCCAAAGTGCTGGAATTACAGGCATGAGCCACCGCGCCCGGCCTTGTTGTTTTTTAATTAAGAAAGTAGGTTTGGATGAGAGAAATGATAAAACTTTTATATACTCCTCCCAAAAAAGTTAAATGCCTCACATGTGTGAGCTGTTCAATTCAGAAAATGGCTGAGTAAACATGATTTTAACTTCATGACTGAAAGAACACTGTAAATTTGGGGAGGAAAAAAACAACTCCATAATGAAAAACAAAGCGGCTGTTCTGCTGTTTCTGAAGCGAGTGGATTGGAGAAAGCGCCACAGTGGGAGGAGCCGCCTCTCTCCCTAATAACCACACAGCCAACAGCTGGGGCTTTGCACGTTCTCACGGGGCATTCCACTGTCTTGGGAGTGGCCTGTGCGTGGGCCTTTAAGTGCTTTTTCAAAAGCCAAGTATATATCCAAATGTGCTTTTAAATAATATCTAGGGTCCTGGGATCCACCCCCAACACTGGGGAGGCCAAGGAGTTGTAAACCCAAAGACTGGCGTGTTTGGCTGCAGCCTGGCCTGGCTTTCGTCAGCGGTTTCTGGCTATAATGGAGCTTTTAAAAGTGGGGGTGTGTGTGTGTGTGTGTGTGTGTGTGTGTGTGTGTGTGTGTGTGTGTGTGTGTGTGTAGAGTATAATCGGCTCGGATTTAATTCATTCAGCGCATCCAGTTTCCTTAGAAGGGCCAGTCCCTCCAGCTCAATGCCTTTTTCTGGAAGTTTTGGCCTCAGAATTCAGGCTGTCCGGCCAGCACACAGTGGCCGGCCGTGCGTTCACGTTCAGGACTCACAGGAATGTGGCAGATGGACCCACTCTGTGTAGGGGCTGTAGAAGCTCGCTCAGGGACACATGCCGAATTGCCTTCCCCGCTCCCTTCTTCCTTGTAGTTCAGTCTTAACTTTGCTCTCAGCCATTTTAATTGAATTTAACTTGGGGTAATTATACAAGCACTGAAAGGATTTGAATGCTTTGGGAACAAGATAATTTATACAAAAAACTTAATCAGGCTTAATTTTGAATTCTATGCTTTTATCTTTAAAAATGTTTATTTTTTTCAAATGTGTGAAAATGGCATTGTGTGTATGTGCCCATGTGTGTTGGGGATGAGGTCTCATCTCCTTGGGTGCACTGACGTAAGCAATGGACTTTAGATTCTAGAGTTGCTTTCCTTTCTTTTATCTGCCACCTCTGGCTATATGATCTCCAGGTAGTTAGCATCTTTTTGGAGGGTTTAAACTGGTTTTAATAATATTCTTAGCGAAAGGTGATGCTGAAGGCAAACCTGTTGTTACTACCAAAAGGAGTCCTGCCTTACAGAGCCCACTGGAGGCGGAGTCTGGCTGGGCCCTGACCCAGCTCCCTGCCGCTGGCACAGGAGACCAGCTAGCTATGATACAAATTGTTGCCCAGTTTTCAATGGCCAGTTGGGTTCCTTTTAGCTCCTGATTTCATGTTTCTGGGCAGTGGGATGTAAGGCCCTGCCTGGCAGTGCCAACCAGCAGCAAGCCCTGGATTAGAATGACGCTGTGCTGGTTTGAAGTGGACAGATGAGCAGGTAGGGCCACATGGGTGGCTGTTGATTGATTGATTTATTTGTTGAGACGGAGTTTCACTCGTTGCCCAGGCTGGAGTGCAATGGCACAATCTCGGCTCACTGCAACCTCCGCCTCCCAGGTTCAAGTGATCTTCCTGCCTCAGCCTCCTGGTGTAGCTAGGATTACAGGCACCCACCACATCTGGCTAATTTTGTTTTAGTAGAGACAGGGCTTCACCATGTTTGGCTGGTCTCGAACTCCTGACCTCAGGTGAACCACCCGCCTCAGCCTGCCAAAGTGCTGGGACTACAGCTGCGAGCCCTTGCTCCTGGTCCATGGGTGGTGGTTTCTAAGCTGTGCTCAGCCTCCACGCGTAGTGGAGGTGGCATTCCTAGGGATTTTAAATTTGACATCTTGCAGTTGTATTTGGTTGTTATCTTTGAAAGTATTCTCTGAAATACTTTGACTAATTCATGCTGATGCATTTATTCTGCTCCACGATGTTGGGTGGTGGCCTCCCTGGTTGGCTCTCCTGTGGACCCTGTGTCCCCTGGATGTGCCTGCAGCCTCTCCCACCCTGTTGTGGCTTTGCCTTGCTTGGCCTGGGCCAGGCAGGCCTCTTCCCAGATGTTTGACAGGAGTGTGGCTTTGACCTCTGTTTATCAGCTCTCGGTTCTTACATTTTTTTAATTTTAAATTTTAAGGGCACAAGATAATTGTTCCTGTTTATGGGGATCTCACTATTTTTGCACCCACTGTGTCCAGTCCCTCTCCAGGGGACTTGATCCTCCCAAAGCAACCAGATGGCTAAGCTGCGAAATACAGGGCGCGCTGGCCCAAGCCTCGTCAGGGGCCTCACCTGTATCTTTAATTTGTATTTCTTCACTTTTAAGTAGGTTTAACTTCCTATTCTTACATATTCTCATCCTTCTAGAATATTCTGTCAGCAGACCACCTAGAGAAGAGAATGACTGTGATATTTTGTAATTGTTTTGTGCTTCTTCTAACTTAAAGTTGGATTCTCTATTTCTAACTTAAGAAGGCAAAACAGTATTATAAAACTATGTTCATCAATACAACCTTAAGATGTTTCTAAAAAACAAAACACTAATATATATTTTATTCCTGTTTCAAACTCAAAGTATTTCTAGCCCAAAGGTTCCAAATGAAAAGCAGCCATGCTCTAGAAAAATGAACAGCAGAAAGGCACAGGTGGCATTCCCAGGCCTCCCTTGCCTTCTGCCGGAGTTGAAACAATCCAGACCTTTGGGAGCACACAAGGTAGACGAGAAGTTGCCTGCCATCAGCCAGACCTGGGTGTCCTATTTAACAAGTGGAGAGCGGGCTGGGACAAGCCACAGATTCTTGGCTTTTCCCGGCTGCCCGGGGTTTTGCTGCCCCAGGCAGAATAAACATATTTTGAGCAACTGCCAGCGTGTGATTGCTGCACCGTCTTCCAGCAGGCCTGGAAAAATACTCTAAAAGGCAAACCGTTTGCTGTGTTTCTTCGTGGGAACTCACTGCTTAGTCAGCAGCTGGTGTGCATGGGGCCTGGGTGGGCAGAGAAGGCCCTGGTCTCCACCCCAGTGCCCAGGCCTGCAGGGATTACGGCCACCTCATGCCTCCGGGCCTGCTCGACCTTGACCCTGCTGCCAAGAGACGTCTCGTTCTTGTCCTGTTTTATTGAATGTCTCCAGAAAGCAAGTGAGTGTAAGGGAAGCCAGCACAAATCTGTAGAAATGCTTTGGACAGACTTGGGTACTTGTGGAAACCCTAAAGAAAAGATGAGGGGCTTCAGCTTCTGATTCGGGGCTATGAAGCCTGCTGAGCTCCGACAAGAACGCACACGAGTGACAGTAAGCGCAGACCAGGCCTGCGCGGGGCCTGCCTGCCTCCCATGAGCTCATTCAGTCTTGTTTTTAGATTTCCTTTTTTGAGGTATAATTTACATACAACAAAATCCACAGATTAAGTGCATAGATAGGTCAATGATTTTGACAAATGTATCCCCCATGGAACCACTGCCCAATCAGTATAAAGAGCATTTCCATCTCCCCAGAGGGCCCTGTGTCTGCGGCAGCAAGTACCCCACCCCCTCTGGTCTGGGTGCTGTCCCTGGAGGTGAGTTTTGCAGGTTCATTGTCAGTGGCTGTGATGGGGGCTGATTACATCCCGCCTGGCTACTCTGCACGTCCTGCTTCTGCCCTGCTCCCAGGCCTGGTCTGAGGGTCTGGAGACCTGGTTCTCTTGTGGGAAGGAAGAGGTGGCAGAGCCGGCACTGAATCCAGGGCCTATGAATGTGCCCCCAGGGCTATGTTTGAACCTGTGGGGTTTGAGAGACAAGGAGAACTTGAAGGATTCCCAACAGCCTGAAGGCCCATGGTGCCTCTTTGGGAATCTGGGCTGAGTGGGATGGCCCCTTGGCTTCCTGCAGTATTTATGAAGTGCCTACTGCATGCGCCAGGCCATGCCAGATGACGTAGGGGGGTGAAAGGAAGAGAAGGCGAGACCTCGCCCTCGAGGAGCTGTGGTTTAGAGGCATGAGGATGGGCCATGCGACTCCCTTGCTCGAAAAGCAAGAAAAGGTGCAGTCGAGAGACCTAGAAGAGGCGGCAGCCCTTTCCCCTGCTGACTCGCAGCTCAGCCTCGCAACTTGGCATGGAGGGTTTTAGTTGTTAAAAACTAAACATTATTTTATTACATATTCCATATTTGTTATTATTTATTCAGAGACAGGGTCTCACTCTGAGGCCCATGCTGCAGTGGTGAGATCATGGCTTATTGTGGCCTTGACTTCCTGGGCTCAAGCGATCCCCCCACCTCAGCCTCCCAAAATGCTGGGATTACAGGCATGAGCCACCGCACCCAGTCTATTTCCTTATTACAAAATTCTCAGCATGGAGTTTTTCATTCATCTTTATGTTGTACAATATCAGTTTTAAGTTTCAGTGCATTTAACTCGTGGAATCACAGAAATGACAGTTTTCATAACTTACACATGCGTATTTCTTTTTTTTTTTTTTTTTTTTTTTTTTGAGACAGAGTCTTGCCCTGTCGCCCAGGCAACAGATGTCTTGCACTGGAGTGCAGTGGCGCCATCTCGGCTCACTGCAAGCTCCGCCTCCCGGGTTCACGCCATTCCCCTGCCTCAGCCTCCCGAGTAGCTGGGACTATAGGCGCCCGCCACCATGCCCGGCTAATTTTTTTGTATTTTTAGTAGAGATGCGGTTTCACCATGTTAGCTAGGATAGTCTCGATCTCCTGTCCTTGTGATCCACCCACCTCGGCCTCCCAAAGTGCTGGCATTACAGGCGTGAGCCACTGTGCCCGGCCATCTATTTCATTCTTATCACAAAGTTAACTGAGCTGTATTTCACCTCTTGAGGTGCACATATTCTATCAACACTGTCTGCCTTCACCTACTGATGATGGAGGAAAAGAGGGGGAAAGGCACTCTGGGTGGCCCAGCAGGTTGCCCTGGCTTTCTGTGTCATTTTCCGAGTATGTGGTTGGCTGACGCATGTGTAGGAAGGGACATGATGGGGCCTTTGGTGTCTGAATTCTCCGAACCCTTACTTCCTTCTGCAGGGGGAACAGGTTCTGCTTGCAATGGGAAGTGCAGCGGCTCACCCAAGCTTCACCCTAATGCCAGAAAGCCCCACACCCTGGGTCCACCACGATCCCACACTCCTGGGCTCTCCACTCACAGGAGTGCTGTGTTATTCCAGCAGGCTTCGCTTTGCTTACAAAATACAAAGACAAAATCGGGAATTTCAGGATAGTGGCAGCTTCTGAGTGTCAGTTCCATGGCACATGCCAGGCAGGCAGGCAGCCCAGGGTGTGCTTAATAAACCCTGAGGGCACCTTCTAGATTCAGGAGGCCACGGCGGATGTGACTGGAGCCTGGTATGAGGGCAGCCCAGGCCACTGGCTGCCTGGGGCCCTGGAGTGCTTGGGGGCAGTGAGGGGGTGCCCTCCTCCAGGGGCCCTGGGACGTGGAGGTCAGGAAGGAGGTCAGGAAGGGACGTGAAGGCTCTGCTGCCCTTGCCTGGGTCGCCTTGTGTGTGAGTCACTTCACCTCTGCCCCAGCTTCCCCATCTGCAAAAGGGGGGAGAAGCTGGGAGTGAAGCGGCCTCACTGTGTGGTTTGGAGCACCAGGTGAAGAATGTAAGTAAAGCACTTGGCATGGGGTGGGCATGGAGTCAGGGCTCTCCCTTAGGGGTGGCGTTGATCCCCCGTGAGCCACAGGTAGGTCCGGCAAGTGGAGCCAGGTTCCCAAGGCCGTGCCCGCAGGTTGAGGGCCCTGTGTGACGAGGTTGACGGCATCTCCAGTGTTGGGCCGCTGGCCGCCTGCCCAGCATGTGTTCCTGGCTCTGCCTCCCGCTGCCGCCTCCGCTGCGCCTTCTGAGTGTCACACCAGGAGGCAGCAGGGGCTGGCAGCACCTCCGCTCCTGCTGCCGCGCCTGGAATTTGGGGCCATGGCCCTGGCCGGTTCTCCATCCTGCCTGTTTGCATAGAGCTCGTTCCCTGGCCTGGCATCTTGGGATTTTCCAGTGATTCCTTTCCATACTTGAAGCAGACATGGGGATGCAGGGGATGGTCATGTCTGCGTTGTTGGTCACTGAACATTTTAAAGGTGGCAACACAATTGCCTTTAAAGTGATATGGCATGAAAAAAATCGTTATGTATATTTGGCATGGCCAAAGAGTAAAAACTCAAGGGATGGTTGCTGAGGAGCATTCAGGAGGCCTGGGGTGGCATCAGGGACCAAGTGTCCGTTTGATTTCACAGACCCGTGAGTGTTCAGTGTCTTGAGCGAACTGTGAAGAGGAGACCCTGGCCTCTGATTTCAAAGGCGCCAGCGTTTTACCGGGGCCTGTGCAGATAATGGAAGAAAGGTGTTTTGCCAGGGACTTTTCCGGGGTATGCAGTGGGGCTGGTGAGGGGTCTGCCTTAGCAGGAAGCCCTTGCCTTTGCTGTAAAGAAACTAGCAAGCGACAAAATGAAAGCATCAAAGAGCCAACAGGATGCGGCCCGAGCCCTCCCTGGCACGTCGCCCCGAGCCGCGCGGGGAAGAGTGACCTTAGGGCCCGCCTCGCGCACACAGGCCAGGCACAGGTTGAAAGTTCAAGGCATTTTGTTTTTTCACCTGTTTCCTACAGTTCTAAGAAACTTCTGAAGAATTAATGTGTAACTATATCAGACACTCGGCGTTTTCTCCAGGGAAAATAATGTTACAGTGGGGGAGGGAGGGGAAGTGGCTACTTGATGAGACACAAGAAGGTTTCCATAAAGTAAGAAAAACCCTCTCTAGGGGAAACGTACACAACATCGCATGTGACTCTTACTCCGTCTCCACCATGTAGAATGGCTGCGTTTGCTCAGGGCTGGCACAGTGTGGGGCTGCTGGTGGTCACAGAAGGACTAGAGCAGCAGTTGGTGTCCTTGAAACCAGTGTACAGCCGTGATCGCCATGCCCTTCGTGAGTCTGGTGGGCCCAGGATCTGCTGGGGCCAATTTTGACACGAGGTATTGAATGACAAAAGCAAATTAATGCAGCAAATGTAAAGATAGAGATAAGCTCTTTGCCAGGCCATCTTCTGGACCAGGAGTTTATGATTCTGAAACTATTTCTCCCTGGCCAGTGGCAGAGCCCCTCTGGCAGGGGCCTGAGCTTCATGCTACCCAAGTCTAAATCATTTTACTTTTCTCTAACAAAGTCTTAACTTGCCAACTGGCAGTATGCATTGTTACTGGCTTGATTTATCATGTGGAGAAAACAGATGCTTTGACATGATGACATACAGATTTTACTAACATTTCCTTCTGTCATGAAATTTTCATATAAAGATGAATATTTTCTTGAGGCACCATTTATAAAGGTGGTTTTTATGTTAGAAGCTGGTGTTGGCCAGGTGTGCTGGCTCATGCCTGCAATCTAGCACTTTGGGAGGCCGAGGTGGGTGGATCACAAGGTCAAGAGTTTGAGACCAGCCTGGCCAATATGGTGAAACCCCATCTCTACTAAAAATACAAAAATTAGCCAGGCGTGGTGGTGGGCACCTATAGTCCCAGCTACTCAGGAGGCTGAGGCAGGAGAACTGCTTGAACCTGGGAGGCGGAGGTTGCAGTGAGCCGAGACCGCGCCACTGAACTCCATCCAGCCTGGGTGACAGAGCGAGACTCCGTCTCAAAAAAAAAAAAAAAAAAAGCTGGTGTCTTTTTAAAATCCTTTTGTAAATTAGTTTAAGAAGAGTTAAACACTAGCCCTTTCCTTGTTCGGTTCACCTGGTCTGCGTATGCATGCTTTTAAACGTGTACCAGGCATATGAAGTGGTTGTGATTTGTAAACTATCATCATAAACTCTTAAATCCTGCCTTTTACACTCTTGCCACCAGGTGGCTAAGAAAAAAGAAATCAAGAAAAAAATCTAACAGTTATGCAAAGGACTCGTAATCACTTTCAAGTTCTGCTTCAGTGGTGAAATATGAAACTATAGACGGACTGCGTTTCAAGAAGGAGAACTGCTGAATAAGTGACAGGCATTTCAGGCAGCGCCCGACCAGATGGACAGCTCATGAGTGTTCTTATTTTCTCAAATATTGACAATGGGAAACCAGATTTTGCTCATCTAAAGCTTTTGGAGACTCTCTGAGCCTGTTCCACCTCCATGCTGTCCCCTGGATGTCGCTATTGTCCGGACCAGTTAGCTTTGGGACAGAGGTTCAGCTTTGGCCTCTTGGATTTCCAGAGTGGAGGATGCCTGAATCCTGACCACAGCAGCAGGCTGCCCTTATCCTTAACCCATCAGCATCAGGAAACGACATCTGCAGAGATGTTCAGTGCCCTCAGAATTGGCTCTAGGAACCCAAAGTAAAATTCTCCAAACTGATGTTAAGGTCTCATGCATGTCATTCTTTGATTCTGTGTATTAACAGTAAGATGCTATGAGGAAATCCATGCACGAGGGATGATAGCGTGGCAGGCTGGAACACGCTTTTTAGATTTACTTTCGTGGACTGGATCTGTTAAGAGTAAGGCCAGCATCCTAGGGCACAAACCGTGCTCTCCCCAGTGTTTCCACAGCGTCATGAAGGACGATCTTGTCCCATGAAACAAACCCTACCCGTCTTCTTGCTGGGGGGTCAGCAGCTGCTCTGCTTCTCCTGTGCACCCGGGGTTGCTCTTCAGTTCTCTAACTTAGTAAGTTGGACTGGCAGCCTCTTGGTTGTACGCCATTTTATTCTTGATTCGCTTTTCTGATTCAAAGTGAACCTGAGTGCCTTAATCCTCTAAGGGGAATTAATTGCTTGTTTCAGTGCTTAATTCTGATCCTGGCTCAGTCCCCATGGGGACAAGTTTCTTCCTGTTAGGATCTGTGTGTGTTGTTCAAAACACAATCAGAAAGGTAATGAAGTTTTTCTTATGACAGAAGCCAGAAAAGCAGGCTATTTTCTTTTCTATTGCATAAGTAGTGTTCTCAAACTAACTTTATGTTATGAAGGATGCTATTGAACTCAATACATAAAATGTAGAAAATTTTAGTTGGTCATTCTAGCAGGCTGGATTATTTCCTAGAAATGAAGGTTAACTTTTATTGCCTGGTTTTATTTTACAGAAATAAGCTATTATCTTCTGCAGAAGACAATTACTGAACTGATTTTCCAGAGTTGGAATTAACCTTCTGTGGCCTAGTCACCTTCATTTCTATGTAATATCACCCTCCCAAGCATTTTTCTTGATTTTGGAAAATCATTAAGGCCACAACCACTACTCGATATGCCTGATGCCCTCTCCCACTTATAATGTGTTCATTTTTATTTTTTACGGGGCTTCATTGAGAAGACTATAGCTAGTAGATATTTCTAGAAGATCTTGATAAAGGATGGAGTTAAGTGGAGACCTGAGGAGGGAGCAGGGATAAGGAAGGGCCAAGAGGAAGAGGGAATTCACATTCATCAGGTGCTCATGCCTGCACAGTCGGCAGTCAGTGGAGGGTAACTCTTTGGGGTAAATAGGAGGAAATGGAAGCTCAAGGACTTGAAATCACTTGCCCAAAGTCCCACAGGCGCTCAGGGATGGAGGCAGGAACTCAAGTCAGGCCTGTTGTGGCACAGTGGATTGTTTGATACTTGCCATGCACTCTGTCCCTAAATGCCCATCTACAGAATTCTGAGGTTGCCTTTCCTGATGCTGGCCCTGCAAGGGCTGGGCTCACACTGTGTCTGATGCAGCAGGGCTGACTTGGGGGCAATTACTTCACATTAAGGTAGAGACCAAGAGAAATACTTGTTTTAATCTGGAAAAACTCAGATGGCTTGCCTACAGCCGTTTCTTACCATTACTCATTAAACCAAGCCCTTACATTTTATCTAAGACTCTGACTCTAACCCTGTGCCATGGAAAAACAAACAAACAAAAAACTAGCATGGTGAGAGGGGGCAGGGTTGAAGACACAGTAACATGTGGCTCTCAGAAGGTGGCATCCCCTTCTGCAGTGGCAGTGTCACCCCTCCCAGCCCGGCCCAGGGGCCTGGTGCACCCAAAGAGGAGCCCGACATTTTCCCAGCCAGAATGAATCACAGGCACATTCTGCTGCGGTTCTGAGAGGCATCTGGCCAGTGTCATAGACTTTTCATGTGTCCTGTTGGTTGTGATCCTCACAGCAGCCCTTGGAGATGGGCTGAACATGAGAGACAAGGAACAAGAGTACAGGGAGATGAGAAGCTCAAAAAACAACAAACAAAACCCAAAGCTAGCAGAAGGAAAGGAACAGTAATGATTAGAGCAGAGATAAACAAAATAGAGAATTTTAAACAACAGAGAAAATCAGTTAAACCAAGAGTTGGCTGTTTGAGAAGACTAACAAAATTGACAGACCTTTAACTTAAATAAAAAGAGAGAAAATATCTAAATAACTAAAACCAGAAATGGACGAGAAAACATCACGTCCTACAGAACAACACATCTTGCAGAAATAAAAAGGCCAAGAGAATATTATGAACAATTATGCCAACAAATTGTCTAACCTAGATGAAATGGACAAATTCCTAGAAAGACACAACCTACTGAGACTGAACAGACCTACAACTAGTAAAGAGACTGAAGCAGCAGTCAAAAATCTCCCCCAAAAGAAAAGCCCAGGACCAGATGGCTTCACTGGTAAATTCTACCAAACATTTACAGAATTCACACCAGTCCTCCTGAAACTCTTCTAAAGAATGAAGAAGAAGGAACATTTCAGTGTTGAGCATCACCCTGATACTAAGGCCAAAGACACTCCAAGAAAGAAAACTACAGACTAATATTCTTGATGAAGATCGATGCCAAAATCCTAAACAACACACTAGCAAACAGAATTCAACAACACATTAAAAGGATTATATGCAATGGCCAAGTGGGATTTATTCCTGGAATGCAAGGATGTTTCAATATAAGAAAATCAATCAATGTAATACACTACATTAACAGAATGAAGGAAAAAACACACAGTCACTTCAATTGATACAGAAAAAGCATTTGACAAGATTCAACACAACTTCATGATTTAAAAACACTCAACAAAGGAACAGAAGGAAATTACCTCAACATCATAAAGGCAGTATATGAAAAGCCCACAGCTAACATGATACTCAGTGATGCCAGAATGAAAGCTTTTCTTCTGAGATGAGGAACAAGAAAAGGATGCTGCTTTCATCAGTTCTGTTGAACATAGTTCTGGGAGTCCTAGCTGGAGCAATCAGGCAAGAAAAAGAAATTTAAAAGGCATCCAAGTCAGAGGTAAGAAGTAAAATTAACTCTATTTGTAAACAATATGGTCCTGTATAGAAAATGTAAACATTTCACCTTAAAACTTTTAGAACTAATAAGCAAATTCAGTGAAGTTGCAGGAGACAAAATTCACACAAATAATTATTGCATTTTTATACACTAACAATAAGCAATCTGAAAAGACAAACTATTCCATTTATGATAGCATCAAAAAGAATAAAATACTTAGGAATAAACTTAACCAAGCAGGCAAGATGTGTACACTGAAAAGTACAACACATTGCTGAAAGCAATTAAAGAGGACACAAATAAATGGAAAGACATCCCATGTTCATGGATTGGAAGATAATATTCTTCAGATGTCAATACTTCCTAAAGTGATCTACAGATTAATGCAGTCCTTTAATGCAGAAAGAGGAAAACCCAATCCAAAAATTTATATGGAAATATCAAAGGACCTTAAATAGACAATGTGATCTTGGAAAAGAACCATGTTGGAGGTCTCATACTTCCTGACTTCAAAACTTACCATAAAGTTACTGTAATCAAAATAGCATAGAACAGGAATTCCTCCTTATCTGTGGTTTTGCTTTCCATGGTTATTGTTTAATGGGTACAAAGTTTCAGTTTTGCAAGATGAAAAGGTTCTGGAGACCTTTTTCACAACTCAAATATACTTAACACTACTGAACTGAACACTTAAAAATAGTTATGATAAATTTTATGTTATGTGTATTTTATCACAATTTTTAAAACTCCACAAATTAAAAAACAGGAAATACAGAGAAGGATTTGGTTTATCAGATAAAATTTAAAACAAGTAGGGAACAAAAAGCATAGGGAAGTGTGTAGGGTGCTTTGCAAACCATCTCTGCCATTGCAGAGCCTGAGTCCTCCGCCATACTTGACAGGGTCACCTCCCTTGGGCCTTGGGGTCAGTGCAAGTGACAGAGCCAGAGAGGCTTTTGGAGTCCAGCAGGCCCAGGTTCAGTTCCTGCTGCTGCCTCTCACCAGCTTCGGGCCAGAGCCCTCATCTTAGTTTCTTCATCTGTTAAATGAAGGTAATACCACCTACTTTACAGAGTTGAGAGCATTAAATAAACTGAGATGACACAGGCTACTTAGTGCGGGGCCCAGTACACCCAGGTGAACCTCGGTCGTCGGTAAGCAAGGTCCCAGAAGTCCTCCCTGGGAATTAGCCTTCTTCAGAAACACCATCCTCCAACTCTCTTCTCCTCCTACCTCTGTCCTAAGCCTGCTTGTCCACTCTTGGATGAAATATTTTTCTTCCTTTGCAGTTGAATCCCCGGAATAGTGAAAACAATGACCATTGTGTGCTGAGTACCTGCTCTGTCCTGGCATCTTACAACTCTATTCCAAAGTCTGTGCTGCTTCCATAGGACTGTTCTCACTTCTTTCCATTTTGCAAGTTCTCAGCCTGGCGGCAGTCTCCCTGCCCGAGTGGATGGTGCCACCACCTCTTACTGAAGGAGCGGTTTCTGAGGGAGAGCGCCTGTGCTGTGCAGCTGTCTCCCGCGAGGCGCCCTTTGACAAGTCTGTCTTCTGTCTCCCCTCAATGACACTGTGGCTTCATGGAGTCTCATTGCATGCCCAGCACTTAGCACAGGGCATCCCTGCATGGCTGCGTTGTTCCCTGCAAGGCTGCATTTAGGCTTTCCTTTTCCTGCAAGTGCTGCCTCGTCGTCTTTCCTTTCTCTCGTCTCAGCAGCAGGAAGAGCAAGTTCTTTCTCTGCCTCCCCGCTGCCTGGCTCCTTCAGCTATCACCAGCCATCCCCTCTACCCAGCCCTCACTCTGGTGCCACAATTGCTACTTTCCTGGCTTCTTCACGGGGACCTGACATACCCTTGAGTCTCCTGTACCTGAAGAAAACCTCCTTGCCATCCTTCTAAGCAAGCAGTTTCTGTCTTGTCGCTTCCTTTCTGGCTCACATCAAGTCTCTCAGAGGAAGGGGCTAGGGCTGGCGGTGCAGCAAGGGAGAAGACAGGGAGGACAGGCCCTGTGTCCAGCTTCCTCCTAAATGCTACTCAAACGACCCACAAGGACAGTGGAGGAAAGCGGGCGACACACTTCTGGAAGACGGAAAACAGAAGTGAGTGACAGCGGACTTAACCTAGAGACACCCAAAACTTAAGCTCCTGCACAGTGAGAGGCTGACAAGTAGTCAGCTGAGCAGTGTCTGCAACGCTGGAGGAGTCCAGAACCGCAGGCCACAGAGGCAAGGACAGGCCAAGACACGGAAAGGCTGGGAGTGTGCACAAGGTGCAGGGAGACCCCACTGCTTCCCCTCACACCTGGCAGAGGATGGCGGGTTCCTTTCTGGAGAGCTTGACAAGAACACCTCTGTGCTGGGGACACAGGCCTAGGTGAGTGGCGGTGAGGTGGCACCCTGAAAACAAGCATTGGGGGAAAGTCTGCAGAGCTCCCAGCGCCGCTCCCCAGAGTCCCGTGTGAGGCCTGCCACCTGACAGCTCAGCCTCACTTCCAAAGAGTGGCTCAGCTTTCCCAGCCAAGATCACATGTGAAGAAAATCTCTTGAAACACAGATACCAAAACAGAGAAAAGAGGGAGTTAGGAGAAATGGAGGCAATGAAGGGAATGAAGAAAACTTAAAAAAAAAAAAAAAAAAAAGTATTGAGCCTGTGAATGAACAAGAAGTTGAAAAAAAACACACAACAAGAAAAATATATTGGAAATAAATATCATGGCAAAAAAATTTTTAATAGAAGAAATGCAAGATAAAGCAGAATATAATATAGACCTGGAGGAAAGGAGAAAATATAAGAACATTGGAGGCTGAAGTCAGGACCTCCACTGCCGGAATATTGGGAGAGCCAGAAACAGAACAAAGAGGAAGGAGGGGGAAGAAAATGCCCCCGTGATCCAGGATAAGGAGCATTCAGATCAAAATTCCAGCACAATCAATGAAAACAGAGTCTACATCATCAGAAAATTCTAGAATCTGAGGGATAAAAGGAAGCCCTTAAGAGCCTCCAGGGAAGAGCTCGAGTCACACACACAGGGGACCTGGATCACAGCGCACTGACTTCTCCGCAAGAACTCGGAAAGTTAGAAGACAATGAAGAAATGTCTTTAAAGTTCTGAGGGAAATGATTTCCAGAATCCTCTACGCAGCCATGTTATTAACCAAAAGTGGGAGAGAATACACTTCAGCAAAATGTGGCCAACATCCCAGCCAGAGGACGGGACAGGAATGAGGGTGGCCTGGATGGCAGCGACACAGAGAGCCCAGACTAGAGCTGGTAGGGAGGACCTTCCAGCGGATGGTCAGGACCCGGGTTCTGGCCATGCTCTCAGAAACTGCGAGGCTGAATTACAATCCTAGAAACTAAGCGAAATGCAAAACAAAACAAAAAACAAACTTGAAGCAATTTTTAATTTCAAGAAAAACATAAAGTTGTCCAAGAAAGGAAATGTAATCATAGTATGCTCTGTGTCTTAGCCAAGAGCCGTGTTTGCATGGTTCTAATGCCGAAATAGATCTGGGTCTGACCCAAAACTATGATGAGTCTGTTGGGAGGATGGCGGGATGTGGTAGGAGAGCCAAGGGTCAGGCTTCTACAGTGATGACAGCAGCGGCACACGCTACATGTCAGCAGATCACACAGGACCACGTGTGTTGGTACCCACCACGGTCTCTGAGGCAGGCTGCTACTGTGACTTCAGTTTACAGTTGAGGAAGCTGAGACACAGAGAGGTTATATGATCTGCCTAAAGTCACACAGTTAAAGTCTGTGCTTTAGAACCACTATGCTCACCCACTTTTTGAGTAGAAGGGCAAGATATGATTTAAGACATCAAGAAGTAGCAGCGTAAGTAACAATATGGAGATAAATGCTGAACACAACAGTTAAAAGCCTTAAAAGTGTTGCCTCCAGGGAGTGGAAAGGGGTAGGAAACTTCATTTTTCTTACAAAGCAATCTATTGACATTTTGGACACATGCCATTTTAAAAAACTGCATCAGGGAAAGCCAGGCAGGCACCTGGCAGTGGAGAGCTGGTCTGCAGTGTGACTACGGCCCTAGATCGCCACCAGCCTGGGACTCGGCTTCCTCACCTGCAGGTGCTGGACCAAACAGTTTCCAAGTTCTCTTCTGGCTCTTCATGTTCCAGCAACAAACAAGACCAGTGATTTAGAGAGCACGTGTGCTATAACGACAACCAGACAGAGTGATGTGACAGACTGAGTAGGCCCTGCCTACTACTCCTGCACCCTCCAGGTCAGGCGCTGGTCGGGGCAGGAGCCACCTGGATGAGGGGAGAGAGGGTGCAGGAGATGAGGTGGGAGAGTTAAGTCTGCAGCAGGAGATTGACAAGGACCCTCTGGGTGGTGCACTGGGGGCAGGATCCAGGGGAACAAAGACAACAGGGATGCAGGCAGGCATTGGAGGGGAGAGCAGGTTGGGAGACGTGGCAGGGGAAGCGCTGATGGGTCTCACTGGGGGCTGGGATGCAGGTGTGGGGAGGGACATGAGTCCTTCCAAATGCTGAGTCCCCAAGGCAGCTGCACAGCAGGATCCAAACCATCATCGCCCCCCAGGTGCTTATCTTTTGGGATAGCTCCTTGCCCGCTGTTGTAGACAGCCGCTTCCATCCAGTGCCCTCTCCAGACACCAGTGCTGCTCTCAGCCGGTGCCTTTTGTCATTTTCACGTACACCCCCGCTCGTTTTCCCCAGCAGCCGAGTCCTGGCAATTTTAGGCCTGAGCACTTGCCTCTTCTCTTCCTCAGTACCGTCCTACCCCAGGTTCTCCTTAATTCACATCTCAACTTTCCTATCCCAGCATGCCCCCCAGGTCTAATCTGTGTCCGCACACTGGGAAGGGTGTCCCAGGGCTATCACATGGCCAGGCCCACAGGGCGCACGTATCTGGCTAGCCTTGTGTTTTTCCCACGGCCACACCTTTCCTAGTGCAATGTGCCTGAAGTCTGGGGAATACTGTTGTTGCACAGGCTGGTGATAGAACCAAGAGGCAGCAGACGTGCCTCTTGAGCAAAATGAGGCCTAGAACCCCCCAGAGCAGCTCTTGTTTGCTGAGAAGAAAACAGAAGTCCCATGAGTTCAGTGTGACTTCTTCAGTTTCTTCAGGGTCCACTTGTCCACATGATTGGTGGCAAGTGTGGTGTCCAGGGCCATTTCTGGCGGGTCACGAGCTGCTGCTGGTTCCTGGATAGCCGCATTTGTTTTCCTGCACCCGCAGTCCCGTCTGCAAAGCCCATCTCAAGGAGTCGCCCCACAGGCTGTCACCTCATGGCGGGGGCACACAGGGCAGCGGAGCGAGGGGCCGGGGAGAGCGGCCCCCACCCCTTTAATGTTCATTTCCATTTTTGTTTGAGTCACTTTCACGCAAATCACTTCTGTCCTTATGTAACAGTCTGTGGCCCAGACCCAGGCAAGTGGTAAATATTTACCTTCACGCTGGAGCCAAGATCGCTGCGGGGAGTCCCGTGAAGCACCACTGCCCTCTAAGACCTTGGAAAGGGAAACACCAGAAGGTGTGGGTGCTGAGCTCCGCTGCGTCAGACTGCCAGGACCTGAGTAGAACTCCGTGCTGAAACCTGGGTTCTCACTGCAGCTGGATAGGAGGTGGTTACAAAATTATATGTATTTTTAGGGTTATTTCTAATTTTTCTCTAATAGTTATTGGCAATTTTCAAAGTCCTTTAAGAAACATTGAAAACTGCTCAAGAAAATGGCAGTTCTGCAGGGCTCAGGTAGCAGGGCAGGCTGTTGGGACAGGTTTGACAGACTGTCCTAATACAAGGAGTGCCTTTTCCCAGATCAGCAGCTCTAGAGGGTGGCGGCCTTGCCTGGAACCTCCGCAACCTCCGCGCCCACCACACAAGGGCTGAGAACAGTGAGGTATGGGCTGTGCTGGGCTCAGGAGCAGGGGTAGTTGCTCACCTGGACAGGGTGTGTCTAGGAGGGCCATACTAGGGCCTGGACAGGGCGTCTTCTGGCCTTGAGCTGCTACGATGGGGGTAGGAGTTGGGAAGGGTGGAAGGCTGGTGCCCTCAGGGAGTCGGGGAGGCTGCGCAATCAGCAGGTCAGGACTGTGTTCCTCAGAGAAGGGTGGCCTGTGCAGGCGAGGCAGGGCTGCCCCTGCAGGGCTGAGGAACATTAGTCCATCCAGGTGGTGTGGGGAGGCTGAGGGCACGGTACTCCTGCCCAGAACGCAGGTGTCCTGTCTGCTACAGACACATCAAGGAAGTCACCAATGTGTGCCCCTTTCTCTAGCCTAGGGATTGGCAAACCCAAAAACACCATGCCCACAGGTTAGAGCCGACCTGGTGCCCGTTTGTGAACAGCCCACAAGCTAGGAATGGCTTTCACATGTTTAAATGGCCGAAAGTCAAAATATCTCATGATGTGTGAAAACTGTAGGCCATTCTCATCTGCGTCGGTAAGTAACGCCTTATCTGAGCACAGCCAGGCGCATTCAGGTGGTGCGGCCCCAGTGGAGGCTCTGTGGGCCGGGAGCCACGTCCCAGGTGCAGACACAGAGCTCCCACTGCGGGCTGACCTGTGGCTTCCCCTCTCCCCGCAGCTCTGCCCGGATGGCCCTAGTCTTCGTGTACGGCACCCTGAAGCGGGGTCAGCCCAACCACAGGGTCCTGCGGGACTGCGCCCACGGCTCCGCAGCCTTTCGGGCGCGCGGCCGCACGCTGGAGCCCTACCCGTTGGTGATCGCGGGGGAGCACAACATCCCGTGGCTGCTGCACCTGCCCGGCTCGGGGCGCCGCGTGGAGGGCGAGGTCTACGCGGTAGACGAGCGGATGCTGCGCTTTCTGGATGACTTCGAGAGTTGCCCGGCCCTGTACCAGCGCACGGTGCTGCGGGTACAGCTGCTGGAGGACCGGGCCCCGGGCGCAGAGGAGCCGCCAGCGCCCACCGCGGTGCAGTGCTTCGTGTACAGCAGGGCCACCTTCCCGCCGGAGTGGGCCCAGCTCCCGCACCATGACAGCTACGACTCCGAGGGGCCGCACGGGCTGCGCTACAACCCCCGGGAGAACAGATAAGGGGGACGAGCAGGGTGGGCCTAGGTTTGAGAGCCCTGGGGCTCCAAGATGCGCCCAGCCCATGCTGGGTGAAGGCGGAAGCAGAACAGGGCCCTTTCCAACGAATCTGCGGGAAAAGGAACCAATCTTTCAGTGGCAGCTGATTTTACAAATAATGTTGAGATACGAATAGCAAGGTGCTTCCCTCCCATCTTTCTACCTGGTAAGAAAAATTTAGGATTTTAACTCCCCTAAATGACATTTAGAGAACTCGTGTTATGCCTAATTCTTCTTCCTCCTCGTGTTGTTTCTGCTGTTGGCTCTGCTTTGAGCTCAAGATAATATTTAGGATCAGTGTAAAGACTTGGTGTTGCCGCTAGATTTTAGCAGCCCTACTATACTGATTCTGGCCTGTAACACCCGAGAAAGCCGATGTTACACGGCTGGGTAGAATTTGTAAAAAAGATCCACAGGGCAAGCATGCTGTAGATCAGAGTGTGTATAGCACCATTCTTCCTAATTTTCAGATCAAGCTTCACAGCAAATATTAAAGATTATTTAAATTTGAAGTCGATGTTTTGGGAAATCAGATATAAAAGTGTTGGTACTGTGTTTGACCCCCACGTTTTTTGGTATACTTACTTACTTATTTGGTAGAAGGTTCTTTACATTCTGATCTAGCAAAATAATGAACACCCACTTGCAAAATAATGAACACCCACTTGCTGGTAGACACAGCTGAGCGCCCGGACTTCAAGTGGAAGTTTATCTGAGCCCAGATCTCAGTAGCCAGACCCCGTCCCTGCCCCCTGAAGGGAGAGCATTTGGGGGTGGGTCCTTTCAAAGAAGAGCCAATGCATTAGTAATTTGTTCTTCAGGCCTGACAGAAGCTTAGCTTCCAAATACAAACAGCACTTAAAATAATTTTAGCAAGGCACGAAGTACCAATTACTACCCACCTCCATCTGATAATTGTCAGCATCGATTCAACTCGGTGCACGGCTCTTTGCTTCTGCTTCCCAGCAAAGTCTGAAATGTATTCCAAGAATTTCAGAACCAAATGAAAATGCAGCTGCTGTGATCCTTAGTAACCTCAATTCTCTGCTGGGAGAGCTCACTTACTCTTCAACTTAATGGCAGACTGTGATCGCTAACTGCATCTGGCACAAAAACATGATCATTATTTTTAGCTTCTTTTGCTTAATTGGAAACTTGCTTCACAAAAAACACAAAAAGGCTAGGCTGGGTCTCAGCTGATGAGCTCGTGGCGGCCCTGTGCTTGATGAGGGCGGTGAGGCAGCCCAAGCTCCTTGTGACTGCCCCGGCTTGTGCAATGGGGAAGGGACCAGGCAGTGCGCTCATCCTCAAAACAAACAAAAACAGTGGAGACAGCACCCCCGGCCAACCAGGAAGCTTCAGGGTGACCTCCAGGGGGGGTCAGCCACCAACAGTACACCCACATAGAGACACAGCGGGAAAGGGATTGCCAAAATCTGCATTTGCAGTCTCTGGTCCTTAGGAAGTTTTGAAAATCAGCACCAGGAGTGAGGGCCTCACTTCTAGAAGTAGTAAGGCAATCAGATGAAAAAATGGCAAGTGCTAATTTAATAAAGCAAGGCAGAGAACTGACATTTATATCAATCTCTTAAAAGGATCACAAAGAAATGCTGGTAGTCTACTGGCAGAGCCTGTCGCCTATATGTACATTGTCTTCATTCAAAGAAAGGGCAAACTAATATTTAGACAAATGCTCAGTTTTATTGATTTAATTTTGACACTAGGAAATCTCACAGCAGAAGTACAAATCATATGTACAAGTATTTATATCAATGAAAATTTCCATTGGTGATTTTTTGGCAGAATATTGGTCTTGACTCTGTGGAATAAATGATGACGTAAACGTAGCTGCACAGGGGTGTTCCTGTATAATGCTTGAATCAATTGTGTGTGAAAGCATCATGCAAATGGCTAATTAAATTGGGTGATGACTGAAAGGTTATAAATCCTTCATTCCAGCTCCACGAGCAGATCCCCTTCTCCAACTGTATCTCCAGCTTGACAGTGCACAGATTTCACCTTGAATTTTGAAAAATGCAGGGGGAGGGGAGAGTAAGAATCAGTAACCAGAACCAAGAGGCGGCAGGCTCCTAATCCATTTCTAAAAATGCACAGTCCTGCAAGCTCAGCAGCGCAGGGACAAGCCACCCCACCGGAGCCCATCGAAGGGACCCTGGTGAACAGGGAGGCGCCACGGTGGCCGTGGCTCACCCCTCCCCTTTCCCGTCTCCTCTGTCCTCGGCACCCTCACAGTGGCTGGCCTGAGGGCTACTCTCCGGAGCATTTGCGCTGTGGCCTGTGCTGTAGCACCATCAGGTCTAGGCAGGCTCTTCACTGCCAGGTGAGTTCTAACCCCTAGCCTCCCTCTCTGTGGTTTTTAGGTTGTGGAAATGTTCTCTGAGAATTAATGGAATACTTAGTGTAAAAGAAAAAAGGAACAAAACACACGACAGTCAGATCAGCTGCTGAGTAAGACGAGGACCTCCCTAGCCTGACGGGAAATGGAGTCCTTGGCAGGTGGGGCTGTGCGGTCGCCCTTTCCAGCACCATGGGTGTGTGGAACTGTGCCTTTTTGTCCTACCGGTTTCAGTCAATCTTTATCAAGTTTTGCTTTCCGAAATTTGTGTTCTGACTTAAAATTAGCAAGGAGGGGCTTGAGGTGGGGAAGAGACAGTCATTTGACTTCTTGGAGGCTCTCGCTTGGGCCTGAAAATGAAAAATGGATTAGAACTAATCGGCCACTGCAGATGCTGCTTGGACTGAAAAGGCTGCTTTCCACAATGCTCCTGCCTCCATTTAGCAGCCCTACTAGAGGACGCAGTGTTAGTGATGCAGCGATGACCAGAGTAGAGGATCTGTTTCCTTTGTGAACTTTTTTTCTCTGGGAGGAAAAGTGGCCTCGCAGGTAGGAACCAGGGCCTGCTACTTTGCACGGGGGCTTCGGGCCACTTCTGCTCTTCTTGGCTGGGTTGGAACTGAGGCCTGGGGATGGGGAGAGGTGAACAGACTGCACAGGAAGACTCCAACCAGGAGGGCCGAGGGAGACCCAGGCCACGAGGACAGGAAACCTCCTACCACATGGCACCATGCCCCTTCAGGGAACTGAGGCCAAGGTCATTTCTGCATTAGCACCTCAGACCTGCCGCACAGGGCCCTTGGCATGCGGCGGACACACATTCTCGGTCCCCCACACCTAGGCCAAGTTCTCATCATGAATGGATGTCGTGACACTAGGGCAGCACAAATGTTAAATCCCAAAGAACAGATAAAATTTTTACATGAACAGAAACCAACATTTTCTTGTTCACTTTTTTTAAAAGTAATTTAGAAAGAATTCCTTAAAAACGCCACAAATCATGTCATTCTACTCTCCACACCACACCAGCACAGTGCAACTGTCCACACCCCTCCAGACCGGCGGGCTGGGCTCAGGAGCCCCTGGCATACACCTGGGCCTCTGTTCTCCCAGCCGGGACCAGGCATGACATCCCCGCTGCCCCTTCTCTGAGAATCCATTTCATTGCCTTCTGCAGTGACAGAGCATGAGACAGAGGTTGTGTGTCTCTCTGATGCAAACCTGGTTATGAACTGATGGATCTCTCTTTGCACCTGATGTCCCCAAGGCATGGCCACATGCAGAACACGGCCAGCCTTGCGCTTCCTATCATGCTCTCCCATGCAGACACTTCCAAACCACAACGGCCCTCAGAAAAGGATCATTTACCTACTAACGGCATCTTTTCAGTCTTTTTAGTCACAGGAAGAATAATGAAGTTACTGCTTAAAAGGACTTTTCTATCTTCAAGAAAAAAATACACTTAAGTTTCACTATGAATGAATTTTAGTACTAATATTTTTTTCTCCCTAAATAATTAAGTCCCACATGTACATGGGGTTTTGGCTTCTCTTGATCTGCAACTGAATTGTTCCCTTTGTAGAGAAATCGTCTTGAAGAGTTACATTAATTTTTGCAATCTGTAAAACCATTTGCTGCTGTGTCATCTAAGTCTCAGATAACTAACTGCCTTCAAGACAGATGTAAACATTAAAAATTAAAGACCCCTTAATTTGAAAGACATTAAGGTGAAGAACAATTGTTCTTTGACTACCTGAACATAAAGCACAGACTTTTTGGAAGGCACGCTCTCCACGAGGCAGGGATGCATCAGGGCAGAATGGCAAAAGCTCCCAATCCTAATGTCCTCCTCTGTAGAAGCCGGGGGGAGAGGGCGCCTCTGTGGCCCTTTCCAGCCAAACCACCCACGATTCAAAAGTGGGCGTTCCTCCATCACAGGGCCGGCCTGGGCTGATGGGGACTTAGGGACTCACCGTGCCAGTTTTCCCAGCTGTCATACTATTCTGCATTTTCATGGCTTCAATCACACAAATTTCTTGACCTTCTGCTACCTGGAAAACAAAAATGGGCAGAAGTTTTAAAAGCATTCTAATTTTGCAGTAACACTTAGGAATGAAGCCATTAAGAAATTATTTGTCAAATGCCCCAAAATATGTGTCTATGAACAGCAGCAACAATCTCTAATGTTTCCTATTCCAAGCTCATCTTTAGGAACAGTAGAGAAAAGCCATTCTCTCTCTCATAGTCCTCGTTGGAAAAAAAAAAAAAAAAAATCCCTGACCCTGGAGAAGTGGGGACCCTGGCGGCGGGGCCTACCCTGGGGATCTCTGAGTCTGGCTCTGCCGCTAACAGAGGTGTTCGGAAATTGGAATGTTTTCCACTTACCTGAAATGTCCAGAATAGGCAGATCTCTACAGACAGACTCGAGGTTGCCTGGGGTTGAAGAGGGAAGGGGAGTCACTGCTGAAGGGTACAGGGTTTCTTTTGAGAGTGATAAAAATGTTCCAAAATTGATTGTGGTGACAACTACACAACTCTGAATTGACTGAAACCACTGAATCGTACACGTTAAAGGGCTAAATTGTATGTGAATTACATCTCAGTATAGCTGTTACCAAAAAAAAAACCACCACCAAATATACATATTTCTGTCTATAGTCCCGGGGAGCTGGGAACAGCTCGGCCCTGGCGCCACGAGGACCACTGTCCCATCCTCTGCAAGACACAGCGAGTACCCACAACGAGGCACAAGGCAGCTTCCGGAAAACCCTCCAGACACAGGAATGACTTCCAGAGCTACATGCATTCCATGCTAGGAGACTGGGAGCGCCCACGGGCCTTTGCTCAGACTGCGTTCAGAACTTGCCTTTCATCCTGAGGGGCAGCCAGGCTGAGCTGGGTTAAGCCCACTGGCGTTAAGCGCGAGGCTTCCCTGCAGGAGTGAGCTGCAGCTGAAAACCATGCTGCGCACTCACTTCGCTCTGCCCCGATGGGTCAGTGTCCTGAGCCGGCCAGGTTTTTCTTTGGCCTCCCAGTCTTTGAAACGGGCAAGTCCAGGTTCCTAGGGCAATGGCTATGTGGTGTGGATGGGTGTCCTGGCATGGGGCTCCTGGCCCCTCACACCACTGTGGCCATATTCGTCCAATGCCTCAGAAGCGCCTAGAGAATGTTCTTTCCTGAAATCCCCAGATGATCTCCAAGTCCCCCTCTGGGCCCCCCGTGTGGCGCAAGCTGTCTTGCTGGCACTCTGGAGCGCCTGAGCCGATGTACTCTTTTCCTCTGCTGTTCAGGTGGTGGGCTGCTTTTTCCTGGCACAGAAATATAGGAAGAGAGACGATGCCAAGGCTTCGGCGCTGGCACGGAGGAGAGACACCGCGCTGAGGAGCTGGGCCTGGAAGTGCTGCCCTTTTTGATTCATTTTCACCTGGCATCTGCATTCCAGGGAGAGCGAAGAATCGGCCTCGAGGGCTGTTTGCAGGGGGACGGGAGGGGCAGCGCAGAGACAATGCGGAGGCCCCCATCAGGGGTGTCAGAACGGTCACTCCCTCCAGTTGGCATTTTAGAGCCTTTTTTCTCTCTTCAAAGGCAGGCAAAGACCAGGGAATCCAGGAGCAGGTCCAGTTCACTGCAGCACACCTGCCAGCCAGCTCCACACAGGGGACCCTGGAAGCCTGGCCGTGTCCTCTTAGAAGCTGGACTCACTGCGACCGACTCTGACCTAGGACTGAGCACTCAGGCAACAGGACCGGGGACTCTCTGGGAAGTGGATCTGAGACTCAACAGAACATAGTAGAAATGCCGTCCAAAAATGAGGAATCCACTCTCCCGCTCTGGGCACTGTTCTCTCTCCAGGTGGAGGAGCTTCCTGGGGACTGCATGCCGGCCTCCCACACACCCACCCAGCCCTTCCTCTGCAGGCATCTGAGGGCCCAGGACTGGCCAGAGCCCCGTCCTCCCGCCAAGTACATTGGCTTCACATGGGTGGCACAGCCCCTACCCTCTCTGCCAGTAGGTGTGCCCTTCCACCACACGTCCCCTCCCATCCCCTTGCTCAGAATCTGCGGGCCAGACAGGCAGACAGCTCCTGCTTCTGTTTTACAGGATCTTCAAGTGAGCGCGTTAGCAACTAAACTGCAAATATGAAGAAATGCGGCCTGGGGATTTCCCAAGGTCACCCCAGGGGCAAAGGCCAGCCTGACCTGGCTACAGCTCTACTCTGGGCCCTGCCAGGGCCTGGGAGCAAGTGGGTGGTGGACAGGAGCTTAAGGGGCTCTGCTGTGGCTGCCACTGACCATCTTTCTGGCTGGCTCTGTGCTTCTAATGTGGGCAATTTGCAAAGAGGTAATGCACAGGTAACTGCAAGTGCTGGGTCCCCAGCTGTTCATCAGAACAAAACCTCGGATTTAGCCCGAGACAATCAGGAAAAGTGGGGAGGCCTGAAATTCAAATAGTCCTTCCGTCTGATTGTGAGAGTCCGGCAATTCAATTCAAAGGACTTTAAAGAAGGCGTGTCCCCACTGAAGCGATCCCATCTTCTGCCCCATCCAAGCACAGCACTGAATCATAGAATTAGATCCTCCCTGCTCCATCCGCCTTTCATTCCTGTTTCCCCTCCCTAGTTCCTCTCGTGGTGTCTACTAGTCTACTTATTTAGCCCTATCCTATCTATCTTATCTGTCTGTCTGTCTATCTATCTATCCATCTTAGAGACAGAATCTCGGTCTATCCTATCTAATCTATTTTATCTATCTAATCTAATCTAATCTAATCTAATCTATCTAATCTATCTATCTATCTTAGAGACAGAATCTCGGTCTGTTGCCCAGGCTGGAGTGCAGCGGCACAATCTCAGCTCACTGCAACCTCTACCTCCCAAGTTCAAGCGATTCTTCTGCCTCAGCCTCCTGAGTAGCTGGGAATACAGGTGTGCACCACCACGCCCAGCTAATTTTTGTATTTTTAGTACAGATAGGGTATCACCACATTGGCCAGGCTGGTCTCAAACTCCTGACCTCAAGTGATCCGCCCACCTTAGCCTCCCAAAGTGCTGGGGTTACAGATGTGTGCTACTGTGCCCAGCCTAGATTATTTAGCTGTAAATGAAAAACTAAGTAACACACTTCTCTATTAATTTTGCACCATCTGTTTTGTACACCGTTTTCCCTAATTCATCCCTAAGAGATGGTGTTTAAAAACTTCCTTCATGCCTTACAAAATAGTGAGATACATCTTGTTCAACAGAAACATGTTCTACCCCAACACACACACACACACACACACACGAGCTTAATTGAATTTCAACTTGTTTCATCCTTTGGAAAAAATTGAGCTGGAGAACCAAATGTACAAACCAAATGTCAAAGAATGCAATGGAAACACAAATTACACCTGCCCCAGTCTGTGGGAAGAGGCTGACACTCGAGGGCGTGCTCCAGGGATGGCTGGGCATTGAGCTGGGCTCCTTCCAACAACAGCAAAATGCCAGCACTCGGCCCTCGGGAGCAGGGGCTCTCACCTTAGGACTTTGGAGCCTTGCTCCCAGCAGTGCTGACTCCTGCAGAATGTGTCGCACACCGTAGAGTACATGTAGGGTACACCAGGGAGCTGGGCAGTGGGCCCAATGGAAGCAACACCTTCCGGATTGCCCGGGGTGGCTGGGAAGCCAAGCATTAATTGGGTGCACAGAGAGGGCCCTCCACCATTCCGTCTCCATCAGACGCCCCCATGTGCGGGGCCCGTTCCTGCAGGATGTGTGCGCACGCTTCTCCAACACTTTTGTGAATCATCTGATAAAGACTTAATGATTGTGACAGGATGTCTCCAATGTTGGGCTTACAAAATGGTCACAAGCCTCACAAGTCTTTTTGATGAACCTAGTGGGCCTGATGTATCTCCCCGCTCCCTGTCTAATTGGTGTAAAGTTTGGAGGCCTGAATCCTGTATCTTTCATCCAGCTTATTGCGTCCTCTCCTTTGACACGAGGTCAAGGTTCACATTCGCATCCGATTATCAGAGCGGCACTCATTAAGCAGGAGTCGGCCTTGCCCCAAACAAGGCTTGAGAGAAATCTCGGCCCATTTACTCAGCAGATTTTCGCATGTCGTGGGGGCCCGAGTGTCACCCAGCGTTGCTCTGTGCTGAAGAGCTGCAGACACCTCCAGCTGATGATGAATTGTGAGTGATGGGAATCAAATCCCGTAAAGCCAGCTGCTTGCCATGGTCGGCAAAATGACTCTAATGGATACAGGCTGCCAATTTTCCAGTTTTACTGGCAAGTCTTCCAAGTGTAATTAAGGGAAGTTATAAATGATATGGAAATCTATCAAGTTCCATTTATTTTCAGAGGACTCTTTCCCCAGAGACTTTTATCTTCAAGCTTATAGTATGCTTTGTTGTGCTAATGATTTAAACCACTTCTTATTTCTGATTAAAGCCCCCAATATCCTTCTACCAAGTTCTCTTCACTCCTTCCACAAAGATTAAAAGACAGAGAACCTTCTCCCGCACATGCCCCCTCTCAGAAAACATGCTAAGACAGGGACACATTTGGCAATGCCGATCATTCAAACTGCAGACTGCCATGACCACGAAGAACGCTCAAAGAAAGTGCAGGAAGAAAAAGAGAAGAGAACAGGGGAAAAAAGACCACCAAACATAAAAGGAAGCCCCCACAAGCACAGGCTTGAAAGCGGTGCTCAAGACCAGATATTCATCAGAAGGTGGTGTAGCTCACTAATGTTATTTGATTTGGAATAAAAGCATGAAAATGATGGCAAAGGCCTAAAATTGGAGATGTAAAGGATGACTGCACAGTATTCCATTTCTCAATTTCATCCTTCAGAGCCACAAAATGGGGGTGATACAGTGAGTGGATGAGATTTACAGTAACAGCTGTGGTCTCCCACACAAGGGAGGCCCTTCTAATGGGCTGAGGTCTGTTTGGAACAGACGGGGAGTAACAAAACAAGGTTCCCTATTAAGAGTGTGCAGTCGAATTTCTGATAAAGAAAATGACGAGGGAGTCAGGTCTCCTTTAAGACAGCCCATCCTCTTTTTGTTGCCCAAACCCAGGGCTGTTTTAAAGGTGTTATCGTTGAAATAGAGGCCAGGGGACGTTCACAGCATCGAGCCGCCCCGCCCCCCAGGAAGCCCACTCTCTAGCAACTGTAAGGAATGCAGAGGAAACGGTGCCAGTGGCATATGGCTTTCCACTGTGCTAAACATTCATACAAAAGACAGGTTCATCAGTCATTGGAGTATCTGGATAAAAAATTAGCTCCTGATGGATGGTATTTTGAGCTTACCTGCTGCTAGTACATTACCAGAGAAACACAGGTTTTGAAACCCACATGACATTAGAAACTGCAGACCATGAAATACGACACGTGCAGGAGCACACAATGTACGCCAGATTATACAAAATAATAAATAAGCTATTTAAACCCTCTGCCTAAAATTGGGCCCGCTGCAAGGAACCCTGGGTCACTTCTACGCAGGCCAATTAATGCACAGCATCTGCTGTACAGAAGCAGGGCATGAAGCACTTCCGAATGATTTCGGCAATTAAAAGAAAACTGTTTCCTGCCTGTTCAGACCGCAACTGTTTCGATGCAAGAGTGAGCACCAAATCACTGCGTGCAGCTGAAAAATTAAGTCTCCTTTCTGGGGAAGAAGGGTGGGTGGGAGGAAGAATTTTTATGGAAAAAGGAGGCTTCTTTTGTTGTCCTACATTCTGTGTTTTTCTGCCAAATTAGACAGAAGGCTCGGAGGGCTTACCAGCCCGCTGCAGTTTCCACTTCTGCAACGCCGGGCCACCGGAAAAACACGGATCAATATCAGCCCTGGTGACTACGCCACAAAAGTGAAAATCCCTCCATTTCATTGTTAAAGGCTGGTCTGCTTGGAACACAGGTGCCTGAATGCCACACATTTTAAGGCCCTTAGATCTGAAGAAAGGTTAACAGTCACAAAAAAAGGCATCTCAGATTGAGTGAAAAGGCACTGCTCGCGTCTGATTATATTAATAGCAACTTCCTCTGAGCCGGTAAGATAGGCTGGTAAATATCCCCTGATACTTCCTGAAGAAGAAACGTGTATTCACATCCCAACATCTTCATGTAAAGCGAGACGGGGAGGAGGCCACGGGAGACTGCAGTATTTGAGCAAGGATGGAACCATCATCAAATTACAAAGAGAGACCAGGCGGGCAGGAGACGCCGCTCAGCCCTTTCTCCGGCTGAAGGCTCCTTTAATGGCCCATGCACGAGCGGCCTCACTCTGGAGCGCGCGGGAATCCAGGGGCCACCCGTCCAGCCCCGCTGCCGGCTCGGGACTTCAGGCACACATGCCGTCTGCCTGGTGCTCCCCTTGTCTCTCAAGTGGGGCTCCCCAGAACTGGGCAGCACCCAAGGGGCTAGGGGTAAGAGTACAGACTTGTGGCCGATATAAAACAAGTCCAGTTTCTTTTAAAATTCCTTAAAATGAAGAAAAATATGACTCCCTACTGCCCTCTAAGTTAGCTCAAAATCAGAGCCAAAGCCTACAGTTAGAAAGAGAACTAGTGAAAACTGATGTCATTCACAATACCTTTGGAAATTAGCCTGGACCCTCTACCTTCGTAAAGCATGCTGCCTGAAAGCGCCCCGTGAAAGGATGATTTTTTGTAAACTTTTATTTTTATTAAAAGAGAAAAAGATAGTTTACATCTTGGTAAGGCTGAGAATGGTCACTTATAAAAATGTTGAAAACAAAGAAAACACCTTCTACTCCCAAGCAGATCACTCCTGAAAAATCAAACGCCAAGCTTGGAGAAGACTCTCCTATAATATTTAATATACTGATCCACATAAATATTTTTTATTTTATAATTATCATTGAGTATATTCAACTGTAAAAATTCCCAGTACTAATAGATATTTTTTTACTTCCTAATCTTTTTCTGCCTCCTCTTATCTACTAATAGATATTTGTTACCTCCAACAAAAACCAACTCTTAACATTTAAAAATAAATGTTATCTGGAAAAGATTAAAAGGCCACATCCAGGGGTAGTCGTTACCTCTGAAGAAGACAGGACAGGAATGAGATGGAGGAGCTTGCCACAGGGGAAGTTCATGTTATATGTAATGTCTCATTGTTAAATAAAATCTGAAACACACATGGAAATGGTGAACGAAGGGCACAGGAGTGCTTGTTGGATTCTTCTCTGTAACTTTCTGCATGTTTGTAGTATTTCATAATTTTAAAGTCTTAAAATGTTAACAAATGCATGGATCTCTGTGTACATGCTGTGAGATACAATCTGAGGTTTGGGTGAAAACTGGCATCTTGTCAAATAAACTGCTTGAATAACTATTGCTATAAAACATATAAATTTAATTACTGCAATTATTTTGTGATTGTAAATCAAGGTATCCAGAAACTGGAAAGTCTATGAAGCAGCCAGGCTGGCCCCTCTGCCAGGGAAAGATGCAGTGAGCGAGCCTGGGCTGCATGAGGCACACAAGCGCGATGCCAGGCAAACACCCGTCAGGAGGGCCCAGCCCTGCCTTCTCGTTAGGATACGTGAGAGCTTATGAAATTTTAAAATCTTGTTTAAGAAATAAAAAATAAAGGTATCTCACCAAGTTTGCCAGTTCTGTATGGTCGGCTATAAGCTCAGTTACATGAGGCTTAGAGACAAAGGGGAGGAGGGGACGTCAGACTCTGAGATGGGATGGGGTGCCTGTGTCTTGTGGCCCTGACTGCACACCTGCTTGGGAGCCTGCCCTGTCAAAGGAGCACGTGCAAGGAGGAAACAAAATCAGGGTGAAGCGTAAGTGGTGTTGCTACCGACGCCCACCAGTGTGGTGCTTTCACTGGCACGCTGTACAGTAGGCTGTTTCTCGCCTTTAAGGCGTTGTTCACAAGAGGAACAACCGCAGACACCTCACTGTCCCCTGCTGAAGGTCAATTCCATCACGAGGTGGATCTTTTCATCTTAGCCCCACCAAAATATCCCAAAGTCTAATATCGAATGGGCTAATTCGCAAGAAAAAGCAGCAACAGGTACTTAATTTCAATCTATTCTTTCACCTGGTTTCACTAATCGTTAAGAAAGAAAGAAATGCAGATGAGTATATAGCCAGCTTATGGTTTGTTTCTCATTTGTTTGGTGTATTAAATAAGATGAGTATTTCTGATGCAAATCTGCGATGACTGCAGAATACAAACATGACTTGAAAGAATCTTAACTAAATGCAATATTAAAATGCCTCCTTGGGTGACTATCTTATGGGGTTGTTTTGTTTCTGATATCAAAAGGCTAACAAAGCGAATGTGCTCATCATGACTTTATTTGACTTCAAAGTCAAAGTGAAAATTATGCAATAAATTCAGCAGCTATAAGTCTAATTTGACATGTGGAAAAATGTATTCTACCGTTATTCTGAAAATATATATATTTTTAACATTTCTGTTCAAGAGTATCATAAAGGTAGAAGTTTGAAACAGCTGAGTCATGCTAACTTTGATTACAGAAGTGCTCCCAGTTTACAATAGTGTTAGGAGTCTAAGAAAACGGGTTTTCAAACTGAAATGAGTTACTGCAGAAACATTTTCAGAAGGCATATAAAAAGGCACTAAAATTTATTCTATCAGTTGTTTCCTAAATTATATTACTGATTCTGGACCTTAATAATCCACTGTACTTTCTTATTGATTTGTTTGCTTACCTGCATTTTACTGTGTATTAACATCCTCTCTCCACGTGTTCAGAAAAACTATTACACAATCATTTAAAATGTGACCTGCCACATTTAATGTTAAATAGTATATAATAGACACTGAAAAAGTTATTAGGAACTTTTGCTGTGGGAACCCTACAGAAGCCCTTCAAATAAAACACAGCTTCTGTGTTTAGGGCAGGCTGAGTGTTTCAGATGAATCAGTGCACAAGGCCTTGGCACACCAAGCGCCCCGAGTGGATTCACTACTTCTCAACGGCCACCCCAGATCTCTTCTTCCTGAGGTTTTTAAACTGTGTTCAAATTGTTTACTTCACAAAACAGATTTGTTCATTACGATTTATGTGACACTTTTTTTAGAACTTATTGCCAGGCCCACCATTCTACGACTGGTCAAGTTTTACTTCAGCTAAGCTAAACAGAAACATGATAGATTACTGGAATTTAAACGATAAAAAGTAACATTTCAAAGAAAAACAGAATACTTGTAAGGCCCTTAGTTGTTTTAGGGTCCTTATTTTCCTTGAAAATACACCAAGGAGACTGACTCCATTATCTTCCCACCCATAAAAGGGGAACCTCGCTCGGCTATTGTTAGTGCGGAGGAAAACACAACACGCCCCGCGGTGTTAAAATCACTTAAAACCGCAAAATTTCAACGTGACAGGTAGTGTTTCCTCACAATGGCCTCAAGTAAGTGACGTGCCTCTGGTCCAAGGAAGCTTCTTGTGTTTTAATTACACTAAGCAGAATTTAACTATAGAAGTTGCGCTAAGAGCCGACGATGAAACTTCTCAGGCTGCACTGGGTTTCGGTATTAGTGGTTTGGGACATTTTTCACAAGCAGTAATTCAAGAGAAAAGACTGTTTCATCAAAACACAATGGCACACAATATGAAAGGAAGTTCTGCAAGTATCAAAAAAGACAAATAAAAGCAAGTATACGCCCCACCTGAGCAGCCCCCGCAAACAGAACTTAGGAGTGAGCTGACAGATCCCGAGGTCCTGAGCCTGTTCACTACGCGTGCCCCCCAGGTACTCTGACTTTAAAGGAATGCATAAAATATAGGCCCCGTTGCTCTGCCGTAACATATTTTTAACAGTTCTCAAACCATTCTTAATGAGTACACACATTTAATTATTGGTGGGTGTTTTTAATATCTGAGCTACATCAATGAACCGAGGACTGATATCACATTGTTCCCATTTACGAAATGCCTTGCTTTTCTACATTCAATTATTAACCAGGAAATGGAACGTACAAAGGCCAAACCCTTTCGGTATGTGGGAAAGTCAGATCAGGAGCCAGCAGCTGTTAAGAAACCAGAAGGCTGCGCTGATCTGGCCTTGGGAGCGCCCCGTTTACTGCCTCTGAGCAACCTCCTTGAGGGCCGTGTGAGGGGCCAGGGCTGCAGTCTCACCCTCTTGCCCTCCAGGCTTGAGGCAGGAGTGGTCTCCCTCCTCCCTGCCCGCCCTCCCTCCACTCCGGTTTGGATTCAGGTGTTAGAAAAGGATTTAAGGAAAACACTTACTTGAAACACACACACACACACACACACACACGATTTTATAATTAAAGCCACACAATTAGGAGTGGAAAGCTCAGGCTGGCAGTATACAGACTAGATAGATGCCTTCCAGAAAAAAAACTTAAGAAAAATGAAAAAAACAAAACAAAACCCTTATATTGTTTACCAACCTACATATCTAGTCACTAGAAGATTCCACTGACAGCTCTGATAATGTCACGTGCAAGTGAACGATTCTTAATGTCAAGGCCACGAGACTATCCTCTTACGACCCTAACTCTGGAGAAGGAAGATGTCCTCCCCTGAACTTTACACACACACACACACACACACACACACACACACACACACACACATAATTTTTCTTATGGCCGCTCCCAAATCCTTAACACGTGGGCATTAGACAGTCTTAAAGAGGGCTTTCTTCCAGGAGTATCAATGCTTTCACAGCAAACAACAATTCACAGCCACGTAGCCTCTTTTATGCCTTTCTGAAAAAGTGGACAGTTCTATTTCTGTATCACCAGGTAAAGCAGCCGTTAAGTCGGTTTTCTAACTTCGCATATTAGTTTCAGGGCTGGTCATTCAAACAACTAAAACTGATCATGTTTTCTTAATATTCACATTTATTGCAAATACTTTTCTAGAAGCCAATGCCAACTACCTGATTTTTTCCTCAATGTTAAGCAGATATTTTATCTGTACTATTGAGAAATCAGGAGGCACTAAAATGTAAGTCCCAGTGACCTGAGATACCAAACGGAATCACCACCTCATCCATGAGAGACAGTCATGTCTGGATGCTATTTTCCTGCACATGAATAAAAATGCAAGTATTTAAGTGTACCTGGAAATCTGGTTGCCTCCTAAATTGTTTTCTTTTCACTTTTGCTGCTCATCAGTAGAGATTTCTATCCATGTTCTAAGAAAATGTGTGCATCCTATCAATTCATCCATGTAAGTTATCTCGAGGAAATAATATAGCTTTGATTTGTGCTTTAATGTCACAAGATCAAGATGAAAAACTTCAAACTGTGATGCTACATTTTATTTACCAAGTAATGGAAGTGCTCTGGTACTGTACAGATTGCAGAATTAACCTTTCCTCAACTCTTCTTCCCAATTAGACATTTGTTCCAGGAATCATGCAAAAAGTTCCTCATCGGAGTATTATTCCCTGGCATGACTTCATGGATGCTTTGAGCACAGCGTACTAGAGAGTAAGCAGCACTTTTAAGGAAAGTACTTCCCAAAACACTGCATTTGCAAAATGATGGAATGAATCTGGCCTTCTTTCTGCTCCACTCCCAGATCATTTGGGAGGGGAAGCGCTGAGGGTCCTGGCACCAGCGTAATGCAAACGTGAAACAGGTCGACAACACACGAAATCGATTTTGCTGTTTAGGGGGGGTCGGTTAAGTAAGAACTGCAAAGAGCCGAATCGTGCTGTGCCGTTAGCCGTCGCTTTGGAAGGGGAAGTTGGAGACCAGCATGTCCTGCAGAGACACACACAGCCCTTACCGCGTCTCCAGGCTTGACAGAGACGGCCACCACCACTCCGGGCATCGGGGAACGCAGAACACTGCTTGTGTCCTCAGTCACTTTTTCCAGCATAAATTTGTTCAATTCTGCGGCAAGTCTGGTTAAGATATTCACCTTGTACTTAAGGGAAAAACAAAACAAAACCATAAATGAGTTTAAATGAAATTTTCCTCAAAAGTAGCATTCATTCTAAATCAATTTTTAGCTTTTAAATTCAAATTACAGTAAGAGCCTTAAATTCAAATGGTTCTCAATTGCTGCACACATCAAAATATATTTGTTTCTGTCATATATTGAGCTATTTCAGAAAGTTCTTGAAATAAGGGCTATTCCAGTTATTAAAATTAATCATTGATAAGTATCATCCTGTATCTTTAAGAAAAACATCTCAAAACGTTATAAAGAAAACTGAGAACTTTACTTGTATTCCCTTCACCACCTACAAACTTATCCCTATCAAGGAAAATCCCGTGAGCTGGGCAGGCCCAGGGGATGGAGGAGGGGACATGTGGACAGGCGCCAGCAGATGGCAGCAGATGGCTGTTGCAGCTTCCCACAGCCCTCCAAGAGTGGCTGCACTACGTATCGGTAAGTTAAGACAATGGGGTTCAGTGTTCATTTTGGGCAAAATAGTATTTAAAATTCCATTTTTTCAGTGACAGAAAATGTTATATTCATGACTGAAAAAGTTGGCTTTTCTTAAAGGCACTACGTAGTCTTTCTGATGTAACAAGATGGTTAGGAAAAGATGGCAAGATAATGAGAATGCCTTCTGCACTGAGAGACAATAACATCAAGATGTTATAAACACTGATGGAAAATACACAAAGACAAGTATATTCATGGCACCTTCTGTAGGTGGCTCTCAAACAATCGGGCATATTCAGGGCAGTTCAGTGAAGCAGAACATTTCAAAAAAGAGAATTCCTATCCTCTCCATGAATAAATCTATGAGCCACAATTTGGTCTATCCAAACAGAAAAAAGATAAAATGGTTTGAGGAAATGTCTCTTGGTGAAATTGGAACCACCACCCGAAGGTTCTGGATCCCTACCAGGTCTGATTTCTCTTGGGTAAGAAAGAAGCAGCAGTGAGACAGCTCCATTTTGTTCAAAAAAACCTGCTGTAACTCAAGCCTCCTGTGGGCATCATGATGGCAGGGATGCAAAAACAAAATATAATTCCCCCTTTAATTCTGCATGGGGACGGCGGGAATCTCTAAGTGCCTCTTCACAGGGCCTACTGAAAAGGGTGGGGGGAGAGCTTTGATGGCCTAAGTTCCAAGTGGATTTGCGACACTGTGACAGGTTGAATAATAACATCTTTTGCATGTTTCTTTACTCCTGAGTGTGTGTTTTGCAATCAAGACATAGAAGCGTCTGCCAGTTTCTGAAGGATATGATCCTTAAGTGAAATTACAGTGCAAATAAAAGCTTTTTGCTCCTATTAAAATTCATCTGAGTCATAAGTGGTGAGGGAAAAAGCGAGGAGAGTGCACGCTGCTGTCAGTCTAATAAACATTCTGGGCAGAGGGACTATTTATCAGTGAATTGTACCTCCAAGTCCTTCATTAAATCAATGGGGGAGGGTGTGGAGGGACAGAGAGGACTATAATTGGACCAAATTGCACAGTTTTCCTATCTGTGCTGTCTGCAATGGGGGAAAAAATCCAACATCACTAGAGGCATCAGAGTCAACAAAAAAGTTACTTTTCTAGTTGGTATCGCCCTGAGCTGCGCCTTCTGTGTGACTGACTTACGACGTGCCTTGTTCAGTTTTCAGTGTAGCACACAGATCTATTTTTTTCTTGTTTTGCAGAATTCGACTTCAAAATATGAAGCCTAAATTCAGGAAAAGTATCTTCATTCGCTGAGAATATGATTTACCACATTTCCCCACAGTGGATAAACTCCAAAAACTAAGTTTAGTTATATCACAGATCAGCCTGCATATGAACCAAGTGCTAAGACTGTACTTAGCTTCATTTCTCCCCAGAAATTACAAGATTCTGACGAACACTGGATCCTTTTACTATTTTTATAATTTTCATCTTTCAGATTCCTTTCTCTGTAGGACTCCTGCTTTGCTTGGAAAGAGATGTAAAAGAGTCACAAACTCAATGCCTTTAGATGCAGTCTTTGTTACTGATGAGATGTTCCTTTTCCTTTTGTATTTGTTTATTGTTCTTAAATCTGTTTGGGGGATAAGTGACTTATTGTAATAGCAAGTAAAAAATAACAACGGGGTAAACTCCTCCAGAGAGGCCTTGGTGCAAATAGTTGGTTTAGAAATGACCTTTCTGAATATAAAAAGAGAAGACAGAGAGAGATTCTCTTTTTAAGATTACCTTTGATGTTGTCCTGAGCCCGTGAGTGTACCACACAAACACGCCTTCTTAAAACAACCTCTCAGCTGGCCTGTGCTGTGCTGCACAGGGCGCGTGCCGGGATGGGGCCCAAGCGGGGTGCAGCATATGGGCCCATCAGAATGAACTGCCTGGTGAGAACCGTAAAAGCTTTTTGATGCCCCAGAAAAGAAGTCATTTAAGAATGTACACCAGGGCCTTCCAAGCTTCTGATCAAAACTGCTATTTACTAGCATCTCTGGATTCTTTGGGGGCACAGAGAGCCAATGCTTTGTGAGACTTCAGGAATGTGCCCCTACCTGGACCGTGGGGTACAAGCTCGGTTTCACCGTGGGCATTTAACTATTCCTCAAGGGTTGTGCGAAACTCCCTTAGAGAGTTTTGATTTTAAGTTTTTGTGGTTGTTTTCAAGAAGATAAATCACAAAGTTGATGTTTGAGGGTAGGAATCCAAGACTCTGAAGGCTTGTGGACAGGACAGAGTAGTAGGATCCCAGAAGCAGCCAGGTTTTCCCGCTGCCTGGGTAGGATGAGGGAACATGCCAGCGTGGGTGACAGGCAGCTGCCTGTGGGTGGGGCTGGGCTGCCATGGAGCCGGAAGATGACTCGCTCCAGTGAGCTCGGGGCTGGTCAGTGCGTGGAACTTCACTCCGCTGGCTTAGGAAGGTGTTCTCCAGACCACACAGCCAAATGAAAAAAAATGTTCTTGAAAAACAGCTCACCACGTAAGTGAGAACAGAACAGTTGCTCTCTGGCTTGGCCTGGTGGGACTCCTCAACCCACACACGACAGTAATGGGAGGGAATGAGGTGTTATCTAATGACTCAATGACGGAAAGGTGACCCGAGCCCGGGTCTCTAAGCAAATTAATTTGATGGCCTCTACAGTGTGAAACCATGTCTAACAAGAAAATTTCTCCCAAAAGTTTAAAAGAAAGAAAGAAAAGGGATCACAGCTGACATGAAAGGGTCAGGAGGAAGGCCACAAGAGCTGGACAATGACAAGAAACACCAGTGGGATTGTTTTTAAAACTGACACGCAGCTCTTCCGTGGACCTAATGAAAGCCTGGGGGCTGAGAGTGGTTGCTGCAGCAGGAGGCGGCGGCTAGTCACAGTCTGGGTGAGAGAGGGATGTTATCACTGGACCTCATTAAGAAAAGCATCCTGCAACTGGGCATGTATGCCTGCACCCCAGCACCCCAGAAATCAGCACCCCAAAGACAGCAAAGAATGACCCACTTTGAGACACACTCCACTTTCACGGATACACAGAATACCACCCTGGAGGCTTCTGTATTTGTACAGTACATGCACCTCCTTACAGCGTTAAATCCACCCACTTTTTTCCACAGCCTGTAGAAGTAGCAGTAATGTAATTCTGCAGACCCCATGCGCTAAATGTTGCAATGATCCCGAGGTCTGCGGCTGCTCCCGAGGTGAGCGCTTGCAGTTTGCTGTACCGTTTTCAGCTGTGATTTCAAAGCCTCCAGTGCCACTGTCAACCTCCGTTCCTCTTCAAGTGGGCTCACTTCCAGTTTCCATTTATAAGTCATTCTTCCAGTAACAGCTAGGACACGTACAGTTGACTGACTGTTAATGTTCTTTCATGTCCTCAACTGTTGGCCATCTCAGTCAATACCAACTCAAGGGCAGGTGCTATCTTTGACTGTAAATCACTGTGCATCAGCTATCTTGAAGCACTGGCCAAATACTGTCCATGCACCCCTCACTAAGTAAGGAGGCAGACACTTCTTCAAAGATTAGGCTCTCTTCCTAGTCAAGGTTTTACACCTTCTGGCCCCAAAGGTCTCCAACATTAAGCTCTGTCTTCATTTCCGCAGCGTGGCAGTGAGAGCAACACTCAAATATTCCCCTAAAGGTCTACTGTCCTAACTCAGAGCTGGGGAAATAGTGTCAGTGTTTTTAAAGTGATGGAAAGCGCGAAATGCAAAAGTGATGCATCTTTAAAAACACTGGCGTGGCTGAAAAGCAGAGAAAAACTAGATATGAATTAAAACAGTTCAGTGGAATGAGACTTGAAATTCAACCACGTTCTACTCTCCTAAATTCTTTGTAGGGTACACAATTATCACTTGAGGAAAAGCAGAGCAAGGTTCGGAGCCATACAAAATAATTTCCCTCTACTTCTGCCCAGGGCCCAATCGCCTGATATCTGAGCTACACCACCACCACCACAAATCTCCAAGACACAACAGTGACAATACACAGAATTGAAGCCTACGGCCATCCTTCCTTTGGAGGTGCAGCCCAGGCAAAGGAGCGGACATGGACAGGCAGCAGCTAAGGCGCAGGGCGAACCACAGCCTCCTACAGCTGCAGTCGCTGGAGCAGCCTGTTAGCATAATGCTGTGACAACTCCATCAGTGCAGTCTCAAGGTAGCTGTCAATCAGGATGCATCATTTAATCCAACAGCACTCGAAGGACTTTCTCCTACAACCCACATGACAGCATATCTACAGCTCTATTTATATCAGCGCCCAGTTGTGTTTACAATGTTGTTGTAATTAGAAAAGATGCAACAGGCAGCAATATTATTGAGATTTCCATTTTGTAGTACTGCCCTGTAAAGTGTGATCTTGCTTCACAGAGTCATGCTAAATGACAAAAGGCTATTTTCTTCAATCTCCCAGCTCAGACAGCACTTCATTTGCAGCTATCTATAATTAGATTAATGGTGTAGTGCGGTACAAAGCAGGCCCACTTCACATCAGATAGCATATGAATTAGGACAAACACTTATTTCAATTCCAGGCAGAGAAAGCAATGACTGGGGTATTTAGCATACCCTTTATGGTGGAATGAGATGTTAATTGTGTACCATTACCTCTAAACTGCTTGCTTGTTGTATAAATCACTGTGCTAATTGATGCAGAGATAGAAATGTAGCCACAGGCAAGAAAGCAAAGGAATGAGAGCTGAAGATGGTGGATAAAGGATTATCGAGTAAAACCATATGGAGATGAGGTTCCTTTGAAACCTTTGCTTTCTGCCCATGAGCAGGATTTCTTCATATACAGCAAAACTCTGATACAAGAAAAATTAATTTTACATTCCTTTTTAAAAACACAAATTCCTTGTAGAAGTTCCGGCTGCCAGAAATCCAAATAATAGGTATGTGGAATTCATCTTAATATACATCTATAAAAACATGGAATGTGTAGTTTTCAATAGTCAGAGCTCCTCATCTGGGTTTTCGGCTCATGGGTTAATAAATAACACTTGTAAACTATACCTGAAGCAGATGTTTCTGACCCATCCACAGGGCAAAAACAAATTCTTTCCCAAGGCTTGAAGTTGTTCTTTTAGACAAAAAAAAAAACAAAAAACACAAAACACAAAACAAAAAACCCACACCACCACTATGCTGGCTTAGTCTGTTATAGACTCTAATTGTGTAGAAACATTTATTCAGGATGTGAATCCAACAGAACAGAATCATTTTCATCTACCATTAAAACAACGATTTTAACACCATCACCCAAACACTGAAATCTGACTATTCCAACTTGAGATATTCTTCCTTGTTTTTCTAAAACTAGCAAAAAATAAAAAATAAACAGAAGCAAGTAGTAATTTAAAAGCTTCCGTTTTAAAATCTCTGAATGTTACTCTTCCCTTTTAAAATGTCTTGTTCTGCACTCCACAACTCTTAATAGGGTAAAAACGAGTGTCTCAAAAGCGCACATATAGAAATCAAATGTTACGTCCCACAAGTCAAACCGTCCGTGATCCACAGATAAACGTGCCCCTGGAAGTTCATCATCAAGTCCATGTGTCCTGAGTACATGCTCACGTTTTCTCACTAGCAAGGCAACACTGAGGCGCAGATTAGTGCTGTGGACCTTCTCACAAATTCAGCTGCTTAGTAATTAGCACTGTTACAACATTTTACGCAGAGAACAAACGCATAGGGTCAGTTAGCAGCTCCAGTTCTCAGCGTCATGGTAACAGTTAACATATCCGTCTACTGGCAAGTGCACATTTGAGAAACACTGTATCTTTCAGCGTGGTGAAATATGAACACCACACTAACTTGCAAGAAAATAAAACAATGTTTCAAGAAACTAGAAAGTCTCGTTCAAGTTACCAGGACTGAAACTTGGGAGGGGAAAGTCCAGAGCTGCTTTTTTGGGGGCCACAGCTGTCACCTTTCACTGTACAGAGTGGCCCTTATTATACGTCTGACTGCTGAACTAAGGACACCTGGATCGCAACTGCAAGTGTTTACGGCTTAGGTTATTATGCTAAATAATATTAAAAACAAACAAAATCCACAAAGAAACATCAAGGACTCTCAGGATGGAAACCAACGTCAGCACAATAAATAGCGTGAACCCCCACCCCAAGCATCAAGGCAACATAAATAGAAAGGAGAAAAGATGTGGCAACAGTGTAAAGCCCTGCCTCCTGGTCATTAGACCTTTTTAAACTAGAGCCTTACAGCCTGCAGCCAAAACCAACATGCCTCAGCGAAGCTGGTGTTAACAGAAGAAAATATATGGTTTCTGACATTGCATCCCAGTTCCTCAACATTTGCTCCAACTGAAAAAGGCAGTTAAACACAAAGTAAATCATCCAGTTAGCCTGGCTGTTTAGTGACACACAATTGATAATGTCAATACATTGCAGCGACATAATGCGTCACTTTCAACACTCGTCCGCTGCCATTTATGAATCAATCTGTACTCAAGGTTTTGTTGTGTTACTGGTAGGTGGTTCTTGGAGTTAAGTCGTTTACTGGACCAATGAATGTGCCACAAGGAGGCTCAACGGCAGTGAGCAGCAATCTCATTTTTCGAGGGAAAAATTAACACAAATAGGAGTGGGAAGAAAATCCCAACAAAACAGAAGAATAAAAATATCTGAAGCCCATTCAGCAACTCATTTTTCAAACATCCTGCAAAAATGGGGAGGGTTTCCTTAGAGAAAAGAACCATCTTAAGGCTAATCATCAACAGCACTGAAGGAATGGGTAAGACTGTGTGTATCTCGGGCTTGCTTCCGAAACATGATCTCTCCTCTGGAGGGAAGAATATGGGGTTGTCAATAATACAAAAATCTAGCCTCATCCTTTGTTCCGTCTTGTTTTTGTAACTGGAAACACAAGGCTCATTCCAGTTATACTGTCCTAAGATGAACAACTTAAAAAAAAATAGTGCCAAAAATTAAATTGAAAATTAAACACTAGGCTGGGTGCAGTGGCTCACACCTATAATCCCAGCACTTTGGGAGGCCAAGGCTGGAGGATCATAAGGTCAGGAGTTCAAGAACAGCTTGGCCTACATAGTGAAACCTCGTCTCTACTAAAACTCCAAAAAATTAGCCAGGCGTGGTGGCGGGCGCTTGTAATCCTAGCTGCTCGGGAGGCTGAGGCAGAAGAATCGCTTGAACCTGGGAGGTGGAGGTTGCAGGGAGCCGAGATCGCGCCACTGCACTCCAGCTCAGGCCACAGTGCGAGACTCTGTCTCAAAAAAAAAGAAAAGAAAAGAAAGAAAATTAAACACTAGACCCAGCACTCAATAACAGAGAGGATTTATTTCTTCCCTTGTGTTGCACTGAGGTTACCTTGTAATCTGAATCACTCGTATCATAAGAGAGGCCTAAAACTGATGTGGCGGGAAAAGAGCTAGCGTCTAGGAAGCTGCCCCATTCCTAGTCTTCTAAGAATTCCGAGGCGGTCTCTGATGGGCAGGAGGGCACTGAGAAGTCCTCAGTGGGTTTCCCAAGGAGCAAGTCTGTTAATGACAGCAGCCTCCCTGGAGCGTGGCGCCATAGTGCCATGTGTGCAGGTGTGCCCATGATAAAGGGGGCCCAGCCTCTGCCTGGCCCAAGTGCCCCCAAGCTGTCTAACAAGTAGGTGCATATGCCACAAAGGCAATTTGCTGGAATAAGTGGCACTTTCACTTCCACAAAGGCAAGTCCATTTACAATGAACTGTACAGAATGCACAAAATAGAACACGTGCGTTCTGTTTGATCAGGAGTCTCCGTGACACATTATGACTATAATGAGTCATTTTTTTCTTTTTACTCAAGAAAAATATTATAGATCTTTGAAAGCCATGTACTCAATTATATAACAATACCAACACCTGTTAACAGTACAGGCTGTTTCTATTCTGTATCTCGAATTGTTTTATGTAATTACGAGTTTATAAGGTATTTTTGGTAAACCGGTAAGAAAGTACCTTTTTAAAGCACTGTATAATTTGGGGTACAATGAAGTGTTCTCTTAAAAATCTATAATTAGGGCAGCATCAGCTTACAGAAAAGTAAAGGAAATGTTATAAAAACACAATTATGTAGATAAGCACCGCGGTGAGGAAGTGTACCATTTCACGACGGTGCCCAACCCTCTTCCTTTTTCTCCTCCCATCTGAAATGTTCTTTGCTCATATCAAGTTGAAGTCATGCCGTCAGAATGAATGATCTTTGGGGAAAAAAGATGGGGAGCTCAGACTTCCCATGTAAGTCCTCAGTCCCCCCCAGGTTGGAGCACCTGGGAAGTGTTCTAATGGGAGGGGCTTCAACAACAATCTTGCCTTTACAGGTTTTCTTAAATATTTTTACTATTATGAATTCACTGAAGAAACTCAAAATTCAAAATGCCTAAATGCTGGCTTTATGGGACAGAAATTCAGAAACTAAAATACAGAAAGGCAGAGTAAACGAAAGTAAAGATGACTATAATACTGCGAGGTAGACTGTCGGCCAAGAAAACTGAAGCAGAAAGCAACTGAAACCCCCGCCGCCCCCGCCCCCACCCCCGCCCGCGAAGGTTTCTGGTCTGAAGTAGCAGAAATGAGCGCTGGTAGGGGGGTTGCCTAAGAATCTCGGGGTTTACAGTTCTGACATATCCTAGACGCTGAGCCGAGGAGGACTGCTGGCACCCTCATGCTGTGCTGTGTACAGAACACACGATGCTGAAGGTGGCCAAGGCCTGGAGAGCCATGGGAGAAATCGGGAGACAGGGCGATGTGGCCCCCGTCCTGGCAGCAGCAGAGCATGAAAGCCCAAGTCTCTGAAGCCAACCGGCCCGACTGTGACATCCCAACGAGATGGCACCTTCTGACCAAGTTACCTCCTTCTCAGACAGATGTCAACTCTAAAATCAAGCTAATACAGGTCTTGAGTAACTGTTTTGAGGATTAAATTTACGAAGATCTGCAGCGCACCTAGCAAGTGCTCGAGAGTAACTATTCACCAGGTATTATTTCCTGTGTCCTTTCCAAACATCTCTGGTTGTTCAGAATGAAAGAGTGGTGGATTTTTTTTGGGGGGGGGATGGGGGAGGGTGGGCAGAGAACAGGGTACCACTCTGGCACCCAGGCATGGCTCACTGCAGCCTCGACCTCCTGGGCACAAGTGATCCTCCCACGTCAGACTCCCAAGCACCTGGGACTACAGGCAGACGCCACCACGCCTGCTTAGTGTTTGAGTATGTTTTGTAGAGATGGGGTTTTGCCACATTGCCCAGGCTGGTCTTGAACTCCTGGGCTCAAGGGATCCGCCCGCCCCAGGTTCCCAGAGTGCTGGGATTACAGGCATGAGTCACTGCACCAGACTGACACTGGTGGATTTTATTTTAAAATCATGTATTGTAGGACATCTCAGATTAACTTCTAATTGTTGGAGTTCTAGCTCTATGCTCTCCATGTTTGAGAGCAAATAGATTACATTCTTCAAACATCACATCTGGCTCTAAAATCAAAGAAAGGAAGTTGATTCCGTGTTCAGAGAGGTTCCCAGGCATGCAGCGAGGGACCCCATGGTTGTCTTTTCCTTAGACAGTTAAAAGTATAGTGAATTAGAGAAACAGTTTGGTTAATTCATTCAAAAACCATTTATCGAGCATATCTGGGCAATGTAAGAATACAAAATAAACAAGAAAAAATGGCTCCTGACCTAAATACCATAATCTGGCCAGAGGGAAAAGACATTCATGAATGACACAATATAAACATATTCAAGGATTACTAAGAATGCGATCAATATGAGGTGGGCTTTTTTATTTTAGGCCCTCTCTTACAGAAAATCTCCAGGCTGCGAGGCAGCAGAGAGTAGTGGTTTACCGTTTAGGATCTGGAGTCAGAATACTGTTCCACTTACAAGCTTGGGAAAGTTCGACTTTCCATGTCTCAGATTCCTTCTTTATGAACTGTGGATCATAACAGTGCCTGCTTCTGTGGAAAGTAAGTGAATTCTTTTTTTTTTTTGAGACAGAGTCTCTCTCTGTGTCACCCAGGCTGGAGTGCAGTGGCATGATCTTGGCTCACTGCAGCCTCCGCCTCCCGGGTTCAAGTGATTCTCCTGCCTCAGCCTCCCGAGTAGTTGGGACTACAGGCGCATGCCACCACGCCCAGCTATTTTTTGTATTTTTAGTAGAGATGGGGTTTCACCATGTTAGCCAGGGTGATCTCAATCTCTTGACCTCTTGATCTGCCCACCTCAGCCTCCCAAAGTGCTGGGATTACAGGCGTGAGCCACGGTGCCCGGCCAGTAAGTGAATTCTTGTATGAAGAAGCCTCAGAACACAGAAATGTCATTAAGTATTTAATAGCCATCATTACCACTAATTGCTGTCATTAAAACATGTCCACAGATGGACAGAAATCTTGGTCACAGTCACTGAGAAGACACTGGAGGCTGTCTGGGTGGGTCTCGAATTCAACACACAGGGATCTAAATCGCTCTCACGCCCGCGTACACGCTCTCAGATGCACAACAGCCATGCACCTCAACTCTTCATGCTGACTCTCTCCACTGGAAGTGTCCTCTGATCATATTCTTAGCCTAAACATTTGGCCTTCTATTCAATTCTCATATGAACATTCTCCCGACTTGGAATGTTGTCCTATCTATGTGGATCTGACTATAATCTTTCCCCAGACTTTAAGACTATGTTGCTAATTTCTCATGGCAGAAGAATTCATATTTGAGGAACCTGAGATTTTATAAGAAAATGAGAATCAGGGGACTGAGCAAGTGAAATTTGACAGCTCTTATAAAACAATGTATTTTATGGAGTTAAAAATAGTTATAGGCTTATTGTAACAAGTCCAATGAGAAAGAGGTGTGTAAAACAACTTACTGATCCACCCTCTCACATCTAATCCCACTCCCCTTCAGTAGTGTCAATTTTTATTGTATATCTTTTACTCACATGAATGTATCAAAATACAAACATATATGTAAACTACAAATACATTTAGCCTGGGTAAAATGAAACACTGAAGACTGCTTATTATTGAGGATCTCACTCTGTCACTCAGGCTGGAGTGCAGTAGTGTGATCACAGCTCACTGCAGCCTCAACCTCCTCAGCCCATGTGATCCTCCCACCTCAGCCTCCCAAGTAGCTGAGACCATAGGCACATGCCACCATGCCCGGCTAATTTTTTTTTTAAATTTTTTGTAAAGACAGAGTTTTGCCATGTTGCCCAGGCTGGTCTCGAACTACTAGGCTCAAGTGATCCACGCCCCTCAGCCTCCCAAAGTGCTGGGATTACAGGCGTGAGCCACGGCGCCCGGCCTACAGCTCATTTAAAAAGGAGAGATTTATGATCTTTGGCCATTCAACATCCTTGACTCACTGTAGACTTTTAAACACAAGATGTTTAATACAGAAAAAACTTTATTTTATTATTATTTCTTTTTTTGGGGGGGATGGAGTTTCGCTCCTGTTGCCCAGGCTGGAGTGCAATGGCGCGACCTCGGCTCACCGCAACCTCCACCTCCTGGGTTCAAGTGATTCTCCTGCCTCAGCCTCCCGAGTAGCTGGGATTACAGGCATGCGCCACCACACCCAACTAATTTTGTATTTTTAGTAGAGACGGGGTTTCTCCATGTTGGTCAGGCTGGTCTTGAACTCCCGCTCCCGACCTCAGGTGATCCGCCCACCTCGGCCTCCCAAAGTGTTGGGATTACAGGAGTGAGCCACTGCGCCCGGCCAGAAAGAACTTCAGGTAAATTATTTTTCCTCGTACCTGCTTAGCTAGCTTATCTTAAGCATGGCTGTGCTGAGCCTCTGTCAACAGGCAGCCTCTGCCCAGGACAACTCCAGAATGTGGCAGAGTATCCTCCACTGGCCCTGCCAGTCTCTCTTACCCATGATCCAGCCTCCCCTCCTCCCCAGGAATCAGAAGGTCCAGCTGTAAATACAGCTTTAACGCCCTAGGTCTGCATCAGCCTCAGCTTCCACAACCTTTCCCAACGCTGCACTGAAAATTCCTGTCCTCTGCCGTCTGCTCTGCCTCCCTCTTCTTTTCTCAACTTTGTTTCCTCTTTTTCTAATTATCCCCAACAGCGTGACTTGTTATCTGCATGTAACAGACAACTCTGCCTGGCTGCAGTGACTCCACTAGGATTTTCCCTAAATCCCTGTCCTTTACTCCTAAGAGTCTGTCTCATATCCTACCATTCACACCAATCAACAGAAAGCTCTCTTAACTTTGTAAATTGTAACCACTCAGTCATTTTCAAGTCTAGAGGGCCAGAAATGCCAAAAGTAACTGCCAAAAGCTTTAGTCACAGAAGTTAAGGTCGATTCCCTGTGGTCTAATTTGTAAATGATAGCTGTCTAATCAAAATGAGAAAGGCCTACCTAACCCTCTTACCATTGCAATTCAATAATGCAACACAGTAACTCATGAAATAAGACTAGGAGACATTTCCCTTGCATCTGTATAATCCAGAAACCAGGAATACTGAGTACCAGCCATTCTGTGCCGCTCTGCTGTCCTCTTGGTTAAAAATATACAGTACACACAGCCAGGGTGAGGTGGGATGAGACGGTGCCCGTTCAGCAGGGACATCTACCCTGGCCTCTACCTTAGTGAAATCTGCCTGGATCAGGGGGCTGGGCCTCTGTTTCATAGGCTTAGAAGCTAGACTTCCACTATACACTCATAATGCATCACTCTGAACGAGATGGATTCACTTTTATCAAGCTCACAAGATACTGACGTGTAAACCATCTTAGGAATTTACAATCAGAAATAGGTTTGTAAAGGGAACTCACACACCTCCTAACTGTAGTGTGAGCACTAAATTATAGTCAGTGGTTCTTTGATAAATACAGAATCAGCAGAAGAGGCACTGGCTGAAGTGCTCTCCACCAAGACAGCATAAGCAGCAGTTCTTAATCACCGAAGCATCAAAACTTGCCTGGAGGGCTAGTAAAAACACAGACCGCTAGGCCCCCCACCTGAGTTTCCAATTCAGGTTTGGGTGCATTTTATTTATTTATTTATTTATTTATTTATTTATTTATTTATTTAATTTATTTATTGAGAAGGAGTCTCCCTCTGTTGCCCAGGCTGGAGTGCAGTGGCACGATCTCAGCTCAGCACAACCTCCGCCATCTGGGTTCAAGTGATTTTCCTGCCTCAGCCTCCCAAGTAGCTGGGATTACAGGTGTGCGCCACCATGCCCGGCTAATTTTTTTGTATTTTTAGTAGAGACGGGGTTTCACTATGTTGGCCAGGCTGGCCTCAAACTCCTGACCTCGTGATCCACCCGCCTCGGCCTCCCAAAGTGCTGGGATTACAGGCGTGAGCTGCCACACTGGGCCTGGGGTCTGCATTTCTAATGAGTTCCCAGGAGACGCTGAAGCTGCTGGTCTGAGGACCACATTGTGGGTGAAGAGAAGGCCTTCTCCATTATGGAATGGCCTTTCCCAGGGAATTTAGCTCATGTCCATGAGAAGCCTTTCTTCTCCTAGACTCAGCTGACAATGCGCTGCTGGAGAAGGCTTTTCTGATAGTAGACAATGGAGACTCAGAAGGGTGACGGGGTGGGAGGAGGGTGGATGATGAGAAATTACTTAATGGGTACCATGTACATTAGTCAGGCGATGAATATCTAAAAGCCTTGACTTCCTCTCTATTCAATCCATGCATGTCACAAATTTACACTTGTACCTCGTAAGTTTACATAGATAAAATAATTTCAAAAAGTATGTTTGACTCTTGTTCTAGGTAGAAAAATCTCTGAGTGACACATTTTTTCTTTTTTTTAAGAGTCTCACTCTGTTGCTCAGGTTGGAATGCAGTGGCATGATCTTGGCGATCTTGGCTCACTGCAACCTCCACCTCCCAGGTTCAAGCAATTGTCCTGCCTCAGCCTCCCGAGTAGCTGGGACTACAGGCACCCACCACCACACCCGGCTAATTTTTGTATTTTTAGTAGAAACGGGGTTTCACCATATTGGCCAGGCTGGTCTCAAACTCGTGACCTTGTGATCTACCCGCCTCGGCCTCCCAAAGTGCTGGGATTACAGGCGTGAGCCACTGCGCCCAGCTAAAGAAACATCTTTAAAGTATCTTTTGCATAAATTCAGTCTTGCTTATTTGATGTCTCAAGATTTGGGGAGTGTTTTGGTGTCTACAGTTACTACCCCATTAATTTTTCTCTGGCCTCAATGTTGCTGTCCCTAAATTGGATCAAATATGTTCTTAGAAGGGTGAGGTTAGGAAAGGAACTGGTTAATATAGACTGAAGGCCTCTCTAGTCTGTAAGTGACCTTAACATTCTGAGACTGGAGAATACCACTGTGCTCACTATCTTCTGGGAGAGAGGTTCTCTTTAAATGTTTACAGATTTCAGATGAGCTGAAACCAGCCTTAACTGCTCAATATTTGGGCAACTGGGGACTGTTCGTTTGATCTTTTGGTTTATTAAAAACTACGGGGAAGCTAACAAGTCTTAGAAAATTTAGCAAGGTAACTTTAAATGGAATGCACATGTTATTATTACGTGAACTAATTAGTATAAATTCCTTGAAAAGAAACTTTAATATTAAAACATATATAAATATATCCTTAAGGAGAGTTCTGGTCTCAACAAATAATAACAAAATATAAGCGCCAGATCACTACTGCCCTTGGTCTGGTGTCTGCAAGAGGAAATGACACACTGAAGAACTGGACTTTCATTTGACTTTCAACCGTACTACAATCTTACTAGAATGTGGAGAGCCTGGTGACTCCATCCATTTTAACACTGATCGCCTCAATCTGAAGACAGTCTCAGGAGAAAATGGACTGAGCCACAATTGTTTAGCTTTTTTCCTGGGTAGTAAGATTCCATTCTTGCCCAATTTCTTACTTCAATTAGATTCAGAGGTAGAATAATCTAAAGATAGATTCCAAATACTATCTCTCTCATCTTTAAAAAAAAAAAAATGAATCTGTTATTCCTTTTCCCCAAATGACAGAAGCATGATTTAATTGTATTTTCCTTCAAAACTCTGTGGCCAATAAAATACTAGCACCTCCAAAAAAAGTCTCAAGCAACCTGTGAATTAGAAACACAAGAAATATTTTTTCCTTTGCTTCTCCTATGTTATTTTGAAAACTGTGAAAGAAAAAACCTTTTTAAAATGTCAAATATACTTGTCTTGTTTACATTCAGATGTATGAAAAAGTTCACTGAGGCGTTGGTCTTATTTTTGTCACTAGACATAATGGGACAGATGTGCTTCTGCAACAGAGGTACGGATGCAGCATGCAGCAGTCTATCCTAGAAGCTCTGGAAACACACACTCTTTATCCCAAGGAGGCAGGATATGAAAGGCTGGAACCGCCTTAATAAGATACTACTTGTCCCAACATAAAAGTCTGTCTTGAGGCATCCTACTACAGTCTTGCCTATTACTCTGCTGATTAAAGGAGGTTGACTAGAGCCATGTGGGCTAGAAGGAGTGAGGCCTGGACCAGAAGAAAATAATTGCAAAAGTTTCTCTGTCAAACATTAAAAGTCATCAACATCAGAATCACAAATATTTCACTAATCTCTTACATCCTGCAAATGTGCAGATAAGCCATTTCTCTCTGCCAAACACCTGAATGGAACAATGATTATCTTCCGGGATACAAAACTATCTCCTAGTTTCACCAGTTATGTGAACGCGGATGCTGACAAAGGAGAAATCTTATTTTTCAAACATCTTTTGGGAACAGCAAAGGCTATGAATATTTTAGAACTAGTGAGAGAGTGCTATGCTGAGCCATGGAAGCAAACTCCTTGTGTTCCATGTATTGACTGCACGCCCATAGTTTTGTGGCTTGGTGAAAAGCTTTCACTTGTCACAACTCACGGTTTTCCACAATAACATGAATCGACATCAATGATTTTGCTTGCAATGCGGGTGGAAGTCTTGTCTTCCACTGCCAAGTTCTCAGAACCAGAGAACCGAATCAATGCCTTGTTAAAAGGTTTTGACAAGGTATGGTGGCAGAATGCAAAATTTCTCTCTACCATAAACAAGCATGCTAACATGACAGAGATGAATCATTAAACTACCCCCACCCCAGGAAATATCACTCCAAAACAGTTCAATAGGGAGGAGTTATTTTAAGCATAAAGAACATGGTTGGTAGTGGAATAAACCTACGAAGACCAGACACATGCTCCAGTGTGGATGAACCTCAGAAGCGTTATACTGAGTGGAAGAAGTCACACACAAACAGTAGGCTAGGGGTTGCCGGGGGAGGTGGGGGAATAGGGAGTGATCACTTAATGGAAATGGGGTTTCCTTTTGGGGTGATGAATCGTCTTGGAACTGGAGAGAGATGATGGTTGTACAGCGTTGTGAATGTTAGTAAATGCACTGAATTGTATGTTTTTAACTTAGCTAATGGTTAATTGTGTTATGTGAATTTCAACTTGAGGAGCAAGGAAATCTATTTGGCCATATGAATTTGTAAAGCTTTCATTTGCAGGCTCTTCAGTCACTAATACGGGCGTGTTTCCAACTGATTTGTGGCTTTCCTCTTTCTCTCTCTCTTGTTTTTGGTATGTCTTCTCCAGTAGACAGTACTAACCTCCATGAGAGAGCATAACAGTATCTGGTACATAGAGAAGACATTCAATATTTGTGAATGAAAAAATAAAAAAAATCGGTAATTTTTTTTTTTTTTTTTGGCTAACCTACACATCTCCAGACAAAAAGGCAACTGGCGATAACTATGACAACTTCCAATGTTGGGTGTGGTGGCTCACGCCTGTAATCTCAGCACTTTGGGAGGCTGAGGTGAGAGGATTACTTTGAGGCCAGAAGTTTGAGACCAGCCTGGGCAATATAGCAAGACCTTGTCTCTACAAAAAAACAGGTTAGCCAGGTGTAGTGGCACATATCTGTAATCCTAGCTACTCATGAGGCTGAGGCAGGAGGATCAACTGAGCCCGGTAGTTTGAAGTTTACAGTAAGTTATGATCCTGCCACTGCACTCCAGCCTGGGTGACAGAGTGAGACCCTGTGTCTAAAAAAAAGAAAAGTAAAAAAAGAAGGAAAAACTTCCAATGCTGAAGAATGTGATTCTTCAGGCTAAAATCAAGAGCCCACAAATCTGGCAATTTCTCTTAGGGAGAAATTTACCAGGTCTTGGAAACCTCGCTAAATTCTTTTGAACATTTATTTTTGCCTAGACATCACTGAAATTTAGACCTCAGTTCATAATCCTTTTCTTGCTGACAGCATCACTAATGGTCAGCTGCAAAGATGACCTCACTGGTAGAAGAACAGAGGAAATGACTTGGCATGAATTTAATCTGAAGACTCCTGCAGAATTGCAGCAGTTTCTTGACAGGAGCCTGGAAAAGTCCTGGCAGCTCTGATAGTATCTGCTACCCCAAGCCTTGGTAAGTCAGTACTTACTGCCACTAAAATTAAAAAAAAAAAAAAAATTAAATTGGCTGGGTTTCAAAGAGGCTACACTGCTTTACCATTCCACAATTTACACTTCTCATTCAAGCCAAAGAATAGTAGGCTTCTCAGATGCATACTTCAAAGCCAAATTTGGTGACTTTTTAGTTTTATTTGCACAACTTGTTCATATTTTCATTTTTCACTAATTTTCACCCTCAACAAAGTGAGAGAAAAAGAAGTGACAATTTTTTGCAAAGATGATTTTTATTTTCTAAGAGAAGGAAACCAATTTCCAGTGCAACCAAATTAACTGTGCATCCTGTGATGAAACTTCTTTGACTATAATCTTCCCCCCAATTCCCCATTTCTCTGCTATTTTTAGCTCTGTGTTAATTAGCGGAGAGAGAACTATGGAATTAAGAGACAAAAGAGACCCTAGAGCTTTTGAGGAACAAGGAGCACAGCCTTTGCTTCCAGCCTCCCGTGAGAACAAGTGCACTTGTACTGCCATACTGGGATTCCGTGACATCTTCCGAACTCCATCCTAGAACTCAAGCTGCCAGCCACTGTAGCGACCTGAACACGCCGTGCAGTTTCGTGGCTCCACGGCTGTGTTCATGGTATCATGTCCTTCTACAGTATCCTCCCCATTTTCCTTGGCTTGGCTGACTCATAATCATTCCCTTAAGTCACAGTTGAGGTGTCATCAACTCCAGAAGCCTTCCCTGAGCTACCAGGTTGGGTGACATCTACTTACTGGCTCCCAAGGCACCCTGGCTGTCTGTTTAACACTCACCATATTATGCTGAAATTACCAGCTTAACTGTCTATTTCCTTTACCAGATAAATGGAAAAAGGAAAGTAGTAACTTTAGAGTGGAGAAAGGGACAAACACCACCTGAACCAAATGATCAAAGTGATGCCATTAACAGTGGGACAAAGAGAAACATGAACATGCGCCTCCCGAGAGGAGACAACGAGGACAACGCAGCAGCACCACCGTTACGTTCCTGCCAAAAATGAGTAACAACCTGACTGTGAGGAAACACCAAATGAATCCAAATTGAGAGCCATTTGACAAAATAAATGGCCCGTCTTCAAAAATGTCAAGATCACGGAAGCCAAAGAACAACGGAGGAACGATTCGAGATTCAGGAGACCAACAGGACAGGAAAAGTCAATGCGAGGTGTGACTCTGAGCGGATCCTGGGCCAGAAAATAACACTTCTTTTTCTTTTGCTTTAAAGACAGTATTTTTTGTAGTGAGTAAACTGGCAACAATTTGAAAACATTTTAAAGAGTAGGAAAACTGGCAAAATTTGAAAGGTTTGTAGATTAGACAATGGTGCTGTTTCAATGTCAGTTTCCTAATTGTGGTAACAGTACGGCATTGCAGTTCCATAAGGGAATGTTGTCCTGTGTCGATGAAATACACACTTAAGAATTGTTAGCAATTTGCTGAAATGGTTCAGAAGATACCAATTATTTACATATATAGATGGTGGAGGTGGGAAGAGAGAGAGAGAGGAATACACAATAAATCAACCCTGATAAAATGTTAACATTTGCGGACTCTGGGTGAAATTATCTGGACATTCTTTGTATTATTGTTTTGCAACTTTTCCCAAGTCTAAGTTATTTCAAAATAAGTTTTAAAAAATTAAAAAGTATCAAAATCTAAAATAAGTTTTCCTTTTGGATGAGAAAGAAAATAAGTGTAGGATTAAAAGCGTGTAGGCTATGTTCAGGGTAGTGAGAAAAATCTGCAGTAATTACTTTGAAATTGAAGTCAGTGGTTACAGAGTGCTAATTGGAAGTTGGCACAATTCCAGGGTGCTGACACTATCTCCCAAATTAACCCAACAAACTGGACAGCAGAGCAGGAAAAGGTATTTTCTTTATTGGGTAGTCATAAATGAGAAGCAAGAACATTCCAAATAATACTGAGCTTCTTTACAAATAAGGATTTTTCTCACAAGCTTTATAAACTTAAAACAAAATTTTCTGCACTAAAGGCAATCATCCTACAAATAACTACAAGTTAACAAAAATAGAAGGGACACCTAGTAGTCCCCTGACATTCACCATCAGCAGCAGTAGCGTCTCTCCAGTGCTGGCCATTTCAGAGAGGTGGCATTTTCCATGATGACCAGAAATTGACTAGACTAGCTATAGGGGCTACGAGACATTACAAAGTGTGCAATTACTTGGGAACATGCACATGTAGAGGTAAATCGTGGAACCAGGTATGTGGTGGTAACGTGGACAAGTTTCCCAACAGCAGCCGAAAGCCTGGATTCATCTTTGTTTTGGAGTTGTCCTGTGTTGGGTGGGACGGTTAGCGGGGTCTAGGGCTTCCACACACTAGATGCCATAGCACTCCCTCCCAGCTGTGACAACCAAGTATGTCTCCAGACATTGCCGAATATCCCCGGGGGCACAATACTGCCCCGGTTGAGAATCGCAGCTCTAAGGTCCCTCCTACCAGCAAATTTCTCTGAGTCTGTGTTGAGAAAATGAAATGCTATGGAATTTCAGAGGGAGAACTAAGGCAGTGAGAGGAGGATTTTGGGAGCAGGGAGGATTTGAGATAAGTCTTGGGATAAAATAAATCAAATAGGGGTATAGGAAATGGTGAGCTTTCCAGAAGTAGGGATGTCACAATTTAAGGAGTGTACACAGGAAAGAACAGACCGCCACAGGACTGTTAGGAAGCCAGCGGGCCGGGCAGAGTCTTCACTAGTAGATAAGGCGAGAAGCACTTGTCATGTTATAATGTGTTGAAGGAATTACAAAAAAAATTTTTTTTTTTTTTTGAGTTTTGCTCTTGTTGCCCAGGCTAGAGTGCAATAGCGCGATCTCGGCTCACTGCAAACTCCGCCTCCCAGGTTAAACCCATTCTCCTGCCTCAGCCTCCCGAGTAGCTGGGATTACAGGCGTGCACCACCACGCCTGGCTAATTTTGTATTTTTAGTAGAGGCAGGGTTTCTCCATGTTGGTCAGGCTGGTCTCAAACTCCCGACCTCAGGTGATCCACCTGCCTCGGCCTCCCAAAGTGCTGGGATTACAGGCGTGAGCCACCGTACCCGGCCGGAATTTCAAATCTAAAGTCAAGACTGCTTAGGCTGGCATCCTGACCTAGCCATGGCATCCGAAGGTGAATGCTAAGTGCAGTCCCACAAGGGACAATGTTCTTGTTAGATAACAACCCACATCATCTACTACTCCATTAAACAAACAATGGCTTAAGAGATGAGAACTTGGTAAAAGTTTGCCCTTTATTTATTTATTTATTTATTTTTTGAGACAGAGTCTCTCTCTGTCACCAGGCTGGAGTACAGTGGCATGATCTCAGCTCACTGTAATCTCCACCTCCTGGTTTCAAGCCCTTCTCCCGCCTCAGCCTCCTGAGTAGCTGGGATTACAGGCGTGCACCACCACACCCAGCTGATTTTTGTATTTTTAGTAGAGATGGGGTTTCACCATGTTGGCCAGGATGGTCACCAGCTCCTGACCTCGTAATCTGCCCACCTCGGCCTCCTAAAGTGCTGAGATTACAGGCGTGAGCCACCGCGCCTGGCCAAATGTTTGCTTCTCATATGCCACTGCTCTCTATGTCTGAATGATAGATTGAATTTTAAGGTGTACTTTAAAGAGAAGCTGAAAGCAAGCAAGTTGGGAGGGAGCGAGGTGGAGAATAGTATTCACTGGGCATGGACTGAAACACATCACGTTTTGTGAAAGATGGAGAGTGCTGACTTCCTGCTATATTCATGCAACACTCACAGGCCAGGAAGGCTGGAATTTGCAAGCATGTAGATGACCAAGACTTCAGCCTTTTCTTTTGACTAATTCTATATTTTCCCAATTTGGACCACAAGAGGGATTTCTCAAGACTCTGTGGGGGTTTGCAAGAACTGGGGTTGTGGCACATGCTTGAGGCAGTCTTATCAAGTTTCAAGTCAGCCCTAAGAACCAAGCTGCATCCACGTGGGTTGGCTCTCTTCTTGGTGTGGAGCTCGGACGTACTCTGAAAGCCCCAGGAGAAGCTCACTGTAGTAAGAGGCTCTGTTGCTGTACAAGAGACTATTCTAGTGGCCTCCCCTGATCAGGCATCAGCTTGGTGGGGCAGCGCACACCCCCACATCCACCCGACAGGCCTTTGAAGGTCTGAGAATGCTGAGTCCCACCTGTGTCAGAATGAAATGGGAGAGTTCCCTGACTCCTCTCAGGACTTGTGACAGGGGTGAAGCTCGTTTGCTTGGCCGACACGTGCTCAAACCCCTTATGGGAGGGAGAGCACGCAGATGGGCAGGGGCAGGTGTAGGAGCTGGGGTGAGCACTTTTGGGCTCTGGCCCCATGGTAGTGTCTGGGGGTGTGTTACAATTAATGCTCTTTTAGAAGCTGCCATCTGCGGATGGCTACGTGTTAAAACAGCTCAGCGGAGAATAAGGGTGACAGCCCTGTAAGCCCTGCCCTCTTGGTACCCAAGTCTTTGTCCAGCATTCAGGAAGAATCAGGTCACCCAGACTTGAAGGATGGTGAATGTGAGGATTTTACTGAGTGATGGAGATGGCTCTCAGTGAGAGATGGGGAGCTGGAAAGGGGACAGAGTGGGAAGATGATCTTTCCCCGGGAGTCTGGTCATCCCATAGCTGATCTCTCCTACCTTCCCCAGCCGAACTCCTCTCAATGTTCAGAAGCACCTTTTCTTTTCTCCTTCTCTGCTGCACTGCTCTGCCACTCTTCTGCTTGTGGAGCCTGGGGTTTGGGGTTTATATGGATACAGGAGAGGGGGGGCGTGGTGAGCCAAAAGGCAACATTTGGGCACAAAAACGGGAATGCCTGTTCCCATTTAGGGCTAAGGATTTCCAGGCTTGAGGGTGGGGCCTTTGCTGGGGAACCACCCTCTTCTACCCAGTATTTCCCTGCCTCCTGTCCATATCAAGAAGGTGCTAGGGGTGACTCTGGGGCCAATTCATTCAGTCAACTGCATGAGGCTGCAAACACCCTTCTGCAGTTCCCACTGTCTCTTACTGCTTAGAGAGATGACAGTCCGCCGGGCTCGGCGGCTCACGCCTGTAATCCTAGCACTTTGGGAGGCTGAGGCAGGTGGATCACAAGGTCAGGAGATCGAAACCATCCTGGCTAACACAGTGAAACCCTGTCTCTACTAAAAATACAAAAAATTAGCCAGGCATGGTGGCGGGCACCTGTAGTCCCAGCTACTCGGGAGGCAGGGGCAGGAGAATGGCGTGAACCTGGGAGGTGGAGCTTGCAGTGAGCCGAGATCACGCCACTGCACTCCAGCCTGGACGACAAAGCGAGACTCCGTCCCAAAAAAAAAAGAGAGAGAGAGATGACAATCCATCTAAGCAATCTAAGCAGCCCCTGTGGGGCAGGGACTGCGGCTTCTTCTAAAAGTCATATTGAACCATCTCCTCTCCAAGTAGATGAACCTTTTCTAAGTAATTCTTTCCCTACATTCCAAAAAACTTCTGAAATGGGACCTCTGATTGAACTCTGCCCAGGTGCTTTATGGATTACAAATCGGCATCATTAGAGTCATCCAGTGCTTCCACTTGATCTTTCAGGGAGGCCCAGAAGCCACTTGATTCTCATTTAACTCATATTCACTAAAATATTTTTATTTTAAAAAATAGAGAAAAAAAGGGACCAAAATATTTACATTTATTGGAGATTTAAAATAAAAGCGTTACAAATCCAAAAGAGCTTGTACAAACCGAGAGCTTTCAATCCCAGGCCTCCTGCTGAGCCAGCCACCAGGCCGCAGCACCTTCTGCCAAGCTTCTCACAGTCAATCCAGAAGCTTTCTCCAGGGCTACGGAAAAGTTATTAAGAGTGCACCGCTTTGGCCATTATTTCACAACCGAGTTAACCTCTATCCCAAGGGCAACATTTTGCAGCTGTTTGCAGTGAGTCAGTACTTTCTTTCCATTCTTTTCCTTTTTATCTATTTTCTTCTTTTTTGGTAAATTACCCTTTCCATTTTTGCCTATGACTAGGGGCATACAAACAAAGTTTGGGTCTGCTTCTTGCTGTTCTGAATAGCTGTCTGCTTTTTAAAAGGCAGAAATGAAAACAGCAGTCACGTGATGTTCTTTCAAATTAAAGTTACACAATGACACAAAGCTGAGTCGCGCACACACACAAAATACGCAGCAATGCTACTTCCTGCCATTGAAAACACCACTTTTCAGATGGCATTTAATGGTTCTGTTTATTATATAATTCTATCTCATAACATACATTTCCTTCCTTTAGAATGAACAATACTTACTTTTGAAAAATCCTCGTACAGTCTGCACCAAGCACACAAACCAATCACATGAGTGACTATTTCTTACAATGTTTGAAATTGCATAAACCAGGAGGTCTTAAAGCAGGGTTCCCTGACCAGCAGCAGCAGCAGCATTCAGGAACTTTTTACAAATGCAAATTGTCAGGCCCCATCCCAGACCTAGGGCGTCAGGAATTCAAGGGTGGAGCCCACGAGTCTGTGGTCAAACAAGCTCAGCAGGTGATTCTGAAGCTCACTGAAGTTGGAGTGGGTAAGAGGGTTCTGGGCCCTGAGCACCTGGCCTCGGTCATTTGAAACCACCCTGAGTGCCCTCAGTGCCTCACTTCTTCACTGTGTAAAACAGAGAATGACAGTAACACCCCAAAGGACTGTCTTGAAGAGTCCATTAGGTAATCCAACACTGCCCAAACATTGACAGCACTTGCCTGTGGCTGGCCAGGGAGCAGGGATTGGCTGCAAACAGGCAGAAAGGAACTTTTGGGGTGATGGAAATGTGCTAAAACTGGAACGTGGTGATGGCTGCACAACTCAGTTTACGAGAACTCATTGAACTGCAGCTCAAGAGGTGAATGTTATCTGTAAAGTATACCTCGACAAAACTGTTCAGAAAATACTAAAAACGTTCAGAAAAGTGCCTTGCTCATAGTCATCAGATGTTGGCTCTGATCGTCTAAGCCGTGTGAACAGATTTATCTAACTGTGCATGTTCTTCTAAACAGGAACTCAGCTCCCTCCAAAGTGTGTGGGTCTTGTTCCGCCTTGATGCAGGAATGGGATTTATGCTGTGACCTGTTACTGATCCAAAAAGTAAATCAGACCTATGGTGACCATTTTCATGAGGAAAATTTTACAGAGGGAAAAATGATATTCTTTGGAGTACAGTAATATACCAAAGGCGAACTGAAATGGAAGCTACCCAGTGATACTACTCCAGAGATCACATGCATTTAAAACGTATTGGATGTGTATATTTGCTCTAATTTATAATAGCTGGCTTCATTATTGCCATCTCTATTTCAATAAGCAATGATTCACCATAAACTGTGCTGACCAGGATATCGGCAACAGAAGCAATGCAAGACAGAATGCAGAAACAGACAGAGGTGGCCATGGACAGAGCCTTAGGAAACAGCCCCATTTCAGTGCCAGAACCACACACCATGGGGTATTTAATAACACTTACTGATTTTGTTGACAACTGACAATGCTGAACTTTCCCTGAGCCCCGTGCTCCTAGAACACAGAAACAGTTACAGAATCTTCCTCCTCTTTCTTAACCCAGGAAATGGCTGGAGGCAAAGCCACCTTCCCCATAGACTTCCACTCTTCTTCATGAACCCCGTAATTCTTGGACCCCTCCCTTGTTCACCTGCATTTATAAAACCCTAGTTCTTCCTCTTCTCTGAGACATTTCTCATTAATAAACATTACCCCTACTGCAGTGGCCTGGGTAAAATTATCTTAATTGTCTGGTATATTTTGTTTTTGACACAATAAATATAAATTTGGCCGGCCATTCCGTCACTTTCAGTTAACAATGTTATTTGCAACACTTGACATTTTACAATATTTTAGTATACATATGTGCACACACATACACACACCTATGTTAGCTGTTCAATTGCATGTATTCATGCTGGAGTGTAAAAAGAAAATTAAAGTCAATTTGCAAATGCAACTACCTATGACTAATCATCTAGGTCAGAGGTGGGCAAACTTTCTTCTACAATGGGCTAGATGGTCAATCTTTTCTTACCTGTTTTGCATGTTACACTGTCAGTTCCGCTTCAGTCATGTGAAAGCAGACACTGACAGTACATACAGGAATGAGCATGGCTGTGTTCCGATAAAACTTTTTTTTTTTGAGACAGAGTCTCGCTCTGTCTCCCAGGCTGGAGTGCAGTGGTGCAATCTCGGCTCACTGCAAGCTCCACCTCCCGGGTTCACGCCATTCTCCTGCCTCAGCCTCCCGAGTAGCTGGGACTACAGGTGCTCACCACCATGCCTGGCTAATTTTTTTTTGTATTTTTAGTAGAGACAGGGTTTCACCATGTTAGCCAGGATGGTCTCGATCTCCTGACCTGGTGATCCACCTGCCTCGGCCTCCCAAAGTGCTGGGATTACAGGCGTGAGCCACCGCACCCGGCCGAAACTTTATTTTCAAAAACAGTTGGTGGGGTGTAGTTTGCAGATCTGATCTAGAGTAGTGTTGCCTGATGGAATTCTAAGGAACATTACTTTCAGGGCATGTTAATAGCTAATGTGAAAAAAAATAAAAGTGGGGGTAAGGGAGTGGCCCATGGTAAAACAGATTAGGGGAAAACTGGGAAAAGTTTACTATAGCACTTTCCACTAACTTTATTTGTAAGGGAGGGTCTCGCTCTGCTGCCCAGATTGCAGTGCAGTGATGCAATCCTAGCTCACTGCAGGCTCAAACTCCTGGGCTCAAGTGATCCTCCTGCCTTAGCCTCCTGAGTAGCTGGATTATAGGTATGCACCACCACACCAGCTAATAAAAAAAAAAAAAACAACAAAAAAAAAACAAAACAAAAAAACAAAAAAACAAAACTTGTAGATACGGGATACCACTATGTTGTTGCCCAGGCTGGTCTCAAACTCCTGAGCTCATGCGATCCTCCAGCCTCAGTCTCCAAGGTATTGGGATTACAGGTGTGAGCCACCATGCCCAGCCTCCACTAACTTTAAAATGCTAATGTGCAATATTTTTGCAATTTTTTTCAAAATCTCAACTCAAAGATTACTGTGTTTCTTAAAAGCTTTTAAAAAATATATAGGGCCGGCCGGCTCACACCTGTAAATCCCAGCACTTTGGGAAGCCGAGGTGGGTGGATCACCTGAGGTCGGGACTTCAAGACCAGCCCGACCAACACGGAGAAACCCTGTCTCTACTAAAAATGCAAAATTAGCCGTGCATGGTGGCGCATGCCTGTAATCCCAGCTACTCGGGAGGCTGAGACATGAGAATCACTTGAACCTGGGGGGCAGAGGTTGCGGCGAGCTGAGATTGTGCCATTGCACTCCTGCCTGGGCAACCAGAGCGAACCTCCGTCTCAAAAATAAATAAATAAATAAATAAAAAGGACAGAGGCAGAATGCCTGTGGCTTCATTTAAAAAAAAAAAAATATATATATATATATATATATATGGCTGGGCACAGTGGCTCATACCTGTAATCCCAGCACTTTGGGAGACAGAGGCAGGAGGATCACTTGAGCCTAGGAGTTCAACACCAGCCCAGGCAACATAGTGGCACCTTGTTTCTACATTTTTTTTTTTTATTTTAATTAGCAGGCTGTGGTGGTGTGCATCGGTAGTCCCAGCTGCTTAGTGAACTGAGATAGGAGGATCGCTTGAGCTCAGGAGTTTTGAGGCTGTAGTGAGCTATGATCCTGCCACTGCACTCCAGCCTGGGTGACAGAGGGAGACCCTGTCTCAAAAAATAAATTAATTAAAAGGTCCCAACGCAGCATTTCCTATGGTATCCCACAAAATGAGCTCTGGGAAAGGCTACTTAGTACATGCCCAAAGAAAACAAGGACTCAGTGGTCAAATTCCATTTGAGAAATGCTGCATTCTATAATCCATCTTGGAGATTCAAAACAGACATCCACTTAGTAAAGACTTTGAGACATCCTGAAATAAAAAACATTAATTTAACCCAGCATTTCCCAAACTTATTTTAAACATCACACCACACACACAATCAACTAACTGAAATTCTTACAATTCTATGTAAATTCAGAGTCAATAATCTTAAAGTCTCAAAGTCAGAAACTTGGTTAACACGTCATTCAGTGATTTGAAGTTTTTCCCAGTTTTTCTGGGTTAAAAAAAATTCATGGTGTGATACTTCCAGAAGTTAGAAACCTGGAGTGTTGCTATTAAAGAAATGTGGGTTCCCCCCTTCAAGCACCTTAGTAATAACACTGCTTCAGTTCAGAACCTCTGCCCTTAATTTGTTCTATTATACAGGTAACAATGATTGAGTTGATTGAGTTATCAGTAATATTGCTGAGGCCTCTATGTCTTACTTTCATTGTTTTTCTTCCTCAATAATCAACATTTTTCATTTCAGCTACTTTTAATTAGCACAACTCCTTTACCTTGATGTATTTTTCAAATATATTGCTGAATCTATAAGGGATATGCTCATTATAAAATATCAGATGCTAACATAAGAGCATGAAGACAATTCCGCTCAAGTTCGGCAACTATTAATAGTCCTGGATTAAGCCTTTCATGTTTGTGGGGGCTTTTTGTTTTTGAAACAGAGTCTCTCTGCTCTGTCACCCAAGCTGGAGTGCAGTGGTACGATCACAGCTCACTGCAGCCTTGACTTCCTGGGCTCAAGCGATCCTGCCACCACAGCCTCTTGAGTAGCTGGGGTCATGGGCATGTATCATCACACCTGGCTTATTGTATTTTTTGAATTTTTTGCAGAGATGAGGTCTCACTAGGTTGCCCAGTCTAGTCGCAAACTCCTGGGCTCAAGTGATCATCCTGCCTTGGCCTCCCAAAATGCTGGGATTATAGGCATAAGCCACTGCACCCAGCCTCAACTTTGTGTTTGTAAAACAAAGCAATATCCTACACGGGCCATTTTAACTTTATTTTTTCATGTTACAATATAGTTCATATTGCATCTTTCCATGTTTGTAAACATTTACCTGATCACTATTTTAATGGCTGCATATGAATATTCTGCCATATGGAACAACAAAACTTCTTTAACCAAACTCCTATTGATGGACAGTCAGGTAGTTTCTAATTATTTTGTGAATACAAAGGACACGGTGGTGAATGTCACTGACATAAATCTTCGGAAACTTATCCAGTTAGTTCCCATGGTGGACTTGGGTCTCAGTACTTCTCCCGCAGAAGTCATCCCAGGTGGCAGTATTTACAGTGTCTTGTAAGCCCTGCCTCCCATCTCTGGGATTGGCTGATAGACTAAAGAAGAACATCAACCCTCAGATTACCCAGTGATCCATTGAACACCTAGGTGAGAAAAGATGAGATGGGCCAGCCAGAGAAGGACTCTGAAGGAAGGCCTTCAGGAATGACGGAGAATGAGGCAGTTTTCAGGCAGACAGTGGTTTAGAGAATGGCTCATGACACTACGATGGGCTCCGACCTGCCATATGCAGAAACTGTGGGTGGTAGTGGGAATGAAAGCCCCAGTGGGCAGAGGCCAACTCCTGTGTTAGGGGGAGCTCGGGTAGACTAACGGGACTGCACTAGGATGAGTAAGACCTGGGAGCTGCTGTCGCTGATGCTAAGGCATCACAGCTTTTGTTCTTAGAGAGCCCTGCTTTAAGCCTCATTCCTAGTACCAGCTTATGTGACCCTGGGAAAATTATTTAACGTCTGTATTTCTCATGAGAAGATTAAATGAAGAGAGAATCTATGGTGCCTCACACATACTGAGTGCTCCATATACATCAGCTCTCCCAGTTACAGTATTATCATTATGACCCAAGCCACTGTGGATCCCAAGAACTGTCAGATAAGATGTTCCCTAGGGTTTGCATGGCTGGCCATTCCTTAAGGTCTCTGTATACATATATTCTTGTAGTAAGATTAGGAAACTTGGATGAATCTCTTGCCAGAAAAATTAACAAAAACAATTCTGTAAGTTCTAGAGTTGGGGTTGCCAGTTCAAAGAGCAGAACTCTTTCAGAGAAACTCCTCTTACAATTGACCTAAGCAATAACTCAACTCTAGAAATGCTCACCACACATGTGCTGACTGGTTTGTAAGTAGCTGTTATAATATGGTTGTGCTATCTGCGTTCAATTTCAACACGGAACCTTGCCTAGAAACTTGCAGAGCACCTTGCCCCATCAGCAGGGCTGCCACAGCTAAGTGGTTCTAGGCAAACACTCAAGGAGGCAAAATATGGGAGAGAAAGAGATGGCTTAGCTAGCCAGCGCTTTAAAGAACAAAGTAGCTGATAGAGAAACACAGGCCCAATCCATGCACCCTTTCCACTGTCATTAAAGCAATGGGGTGGGAACAGCTTTTCTCTTCTACACCCATTCACTCCCTTCCTCCTCTTCAGCCCTGTCCCCCTCTGTTTAGACTGCTAAATATTAAAGCAATGCTTCCCCTCTGATTTTAAACTCATTTCATATATGAGAGAGAGAGAGAGAGAGAGAGAGGAGGAAGGGAGGGAGAGTCAGTGAGAGGAATGTGGAAACGGAAGACAAAACCAGTGTGAAATTTAAGTCGTCTCAGGCCTATATTTCTAAGAACAGCCCTAGGTCCTATCAGTGCATCAAACAGGGAGCAATAAAAACCAAACCAGTCACCACCAGACCTTGCAAAAGAGTTCACAGCAGTGGCTCCTACCGAGGTGCTCACCAGAAGCACTGGGCAGCTAATTCAAAATGGGTGTGAAGCAGCTGCCCGGGTGACTGGCTCCACCCAGACCCTAAATGCTGTTGAGTTAAGATTTATAGTGGTAAAAACAATGGTTTCTTTCAGAGTTCCATTAGTTTCTTCTGAGTTCTAGCGGTCTATTTGATATGTGTTAATATCTAGAAGAAACTGGTATCAATAGTGGGCTCTCAAATTCTACATATGCCAAATATATCTACAGGGGGGAAAAAAGAAAAATTCAAACATCTCTAATGCTCTTTCTGTAACTTCAGTCCAGCTTTTTATCTCAGAGATCCTGAACGTGTTGTTTAGAAGTCTAGAATGGGAGTGCAGAGGCGACCGCAACACATCAAAAACTTGAGGTGCAGTCTGATGAGTTTCTCTACTCCCCGCTTAGTAAATTTAGAGTTTTCTATTTTTGGAGGACGTAATCCCTATGCACACTGCTTTTAGCATCTAAGCATTTTCCTCAAGATGGGTCAAAGTGTCAAGGGTTTCACGAGAGCCTCTGTCAATTCCTGCAGAACACGGTGGATCTGCTAAAGACTTAAAATAGGGACACAGTCCTTACAGTTTCAGCTTAAGGATCATAAACACAAACGACCACCTGAGACCACAGAGGACCGGATATGAGCTACTTATAGTCATACTGAGCCGGAGAACAAGAATAGCAGGAAAGCGGCCAGTTTTCTTGTAGTGAGGTTCTTTGAAGTAAAGTATTTATTAAACATTATATTATAGTGCATGAAACAAAAATCTTTGAAGGCAGGTTATCCTACTCTGCACAGTGGCCACTGCTAACGAATTACTTCCTTTTCCTCTCAGGTTTTGTTTTTCTGTTTGTGAAACTGAAACCCAGATTGTTTTCCTCCATCCATGAAACCAGCTGGCACAAAGCACTCCTTCTGGTAATAATGTCCCATCAATGGAAACAGCATTAAAAACGATTCCAACCCATCACTTCACCATCACACACAAGAGGATGTGCAGATTAAGGAGGTGCTCTCTAAATATTGGTCAGCAACTTCTCTAAAATAGAAAACTAGGCTATTAAAAATGATAAAATGACTAAAAATGGCAACAATTAAAATGGGGCTTCCATTTTTATTTAAAAGCAAAATTTACCGATTGCATTTCTCACTTCCTAACTCTAGACTGATACGCCTTATTTCAGCTAGCACTTTCTATTTCTCAATAAAGTACCCCAGATATACCAGTAAGAGCCTCATCTTAAAGAAATGTCCAAAAGAAGACCAAGAGGGCGGTATAGTTTATTCTTCTGAACCAATTATTAACTTAAGAGTCTTTGCCTGGGGAAGGAGTACTGAGCAGCGGAACTCCCAATGAGCCAGCACAAATGGTCACATGCTGAAGATGCAATGGAAGAATCCTGGCCCATTGGCCAAAAGGTGTCTCCGGCTAAGTGTGTGCTGAGAGGAGAAAAGGACAGCGCCGGACACATGGCTGGGTCTGTTTCAACGTGGCTGAGAACAGTGGGAAGCTTTTTAAAATCTGGGAATACATCAAAGGGCTAATGCAGATTAAGCCCAGCTCCTTTTTTTTTTTTTCCCTGAAAGGCTCACTTTTGTTCCTAATAGAAAGACTTAGATGGTATTTCTTCAGATCATAAAGCAAGTTGTACTTTTAATGATGGAATAAAAATTATAAAAGTAAAATGTGGCTTTTCCTCCCCATTCTTTTTTTCCTTTTTTAAGTGATGAATTCAGGAAAAGACCAGTCTAGGCCAAATTTATCTCTTGTTAACTTTCAGGGATATGGAGTACGCCAAGTATGTTAGTACAAAGTCAAATTTGGATGATGTAGTCATTTTTTGCTAATTCCATTATTAGAAACATTAGATAATATGGTAGTATCTAAGGAATACAGCTTTAAAAATAGTATGCACCTTCACTATCAAGACTGTAAGGCAAAATCAACTTGTGCCCACGACTGAACTTTTGAAATAGAAAATTTTGTTATATCCATGTTAGCCAGGCTGGTCTTGAACTCCTGACCTCAAATGATCCGCCCGCCCTGGCCTCCCAAAGTGCTGGGATTACAGGCGTGAGCCACTGCACCCGTGGCATGCACCTGTAATCCCAGCAACTCGGGAGGCTTAGGCAGGAGAATCGCTTGAACCCAGGAGGTGGAGGTTTCAGTGAGCTGAGACTGCACCATTGCATTTCAGCTTGGGGAACGAGCGAATGCTCTCTCAAAACAAACAAACAAAAAACCAAAACAAAAAACCTTGTTATGTCAGTAGAGTATTTCTAAGTGGGTTAGCAGCTCCCTGACAGGCTACCTCTCCAGCCTTCCCAGGCCCACCCATCCTTGGTTCCCTCTCTAGCCTCACAAGACAGCGCTCTTCTCATCACACTCAGGCATTTCACTGGAGCCCCTGATCTCGCTTTGCCCTCCTCCCTTGGAGCCTGCCTCATCAACTGTCCTCTCTTCCCTCTCTATTGGCCCCTTCTCTTCATCCTGAAAGTCAACCTGAGTCATTCCAATCAACAAATTCTCTCTCGACTCTGCATTCCTCCTGGTTACTGCCTTCTGACCCGACCCATGTTCTCCACACAGTCCTCTGCTCTAGCTGCCGCAACCACACTTGCACTCACGACCAAACCAGCCCTACGTGGCTATCGCCACCACTGTTCTTCCTAACTGACAAGCTGTCTCAGGTACCCACAGGTTAGATATTTCAGGGGAAATGACTGTTACAGAAATGTTCACATTAGAATGAAGAAACAGATCAATACACATCAATCATATTAAAAAGGTGCTTCTAAGACAAAGCATATATTATTTTTATTATTCATATTCAATATTTTAGGAATTAAAGCAACTATGTTTCTGCAAATTTATGGTTTTGAATTGATGGTACGTTGTAATAATGCATAGATAGGGTCTGCCTGAGCTTTCACCCCAGGAACTGTACAACTTATATTACAGTAGTCCCCCCTTATCCGGTAGTCCCCCCTTATCCGGTAGTCCCCCCCTTATCCGGTAGTCCCCCTTATCCGGTAGTCCCCCCTTATCCAGTAGTCCCCCCTTATCCAAGGTTTTAGCTTTCCAAGGTTTCCTTTACCTGTGGTCAACCATGGTCCAAAAACATTATATGGAAAATTCCAGAAATAAACAATGTGTAAGTTTTAAATTGTGAGTCATTCTGAGTAGTGTGAGGAGATCTTGTGCTGTCCTGCTCCATCCTGCCTGGGTCATAAACCCTCTCTCTCGGGGTCCAGCATCTCCACGCTGTAGACACCCCTACCACCAGCCAGTCACTTAGTGGCCATCTCAGTTACCAGATCTACTGTCAGGGGGTCTCAGTGCTTAGGTTCCTTTTTTATTTTTGAGACAGAGGCTGGCTCTGTCGCCCAGGCTGGAGTGCAGTGGCATGATCTTGGCTCGCTGTAACCTCCACCTCCTGGGCTTAAGCCATGCTCCCACCTCAGCCTGCCGAGTAGCTGGGACTACAGGTATGTGCCACCGTGACCGGTGAATTTTTGTGTTTTTTGTAGAGGCAGAGTTTTGCCATGTTGCCCAGGCTAGTCTCAAACTCCCGAGCTCAAGTGATCCACCTGCCTCGGACTCCCAAAATGCTGGGATTACAGGTGTGAGCCACTGTGCCTGGCAGGAACTATTATTTGACTTCACAATGGCCTCAAAGTTCCAAGAGTATGATGCTGGCAATCTGGATATGCCAAAAACCAGCCATCAAGTCCTTCCTTTAGTTAAAAGGTGAAAGTTCTCAAGAAAAAAAAAAGTATGCTGAGATTGCTAAGATCTACAGTAAGAATGAATCTTCTATCCATGAAATTGTGAAAAAGGACAAAGAAATTTGTGCTAGTTTTGCTGCTGTACCTAAAACTACAAAAGTTACAGCCACAGTGTGGGCTAAGTGCCGAGCTGAAATGGAAAAGGCATTAAAGGCAAGCGTATACAGGGTTCGGTCCCATCCGCAGTCTTAGGCATCCCCTGGGGATTTTGACATGGATCCCCCGTGGAGAAGGGGGGCTACTGTACAGTACTTCCCTTCAGCAAGCCGCATATTCAAGTTCTCTATTTCAGATTCCCCTTTGTGACTGTCATGCAGGAAGCAAAGAAAACCCATTGTGTCCAAGGAAATTTTTACTTTCTCTAGGGATTCAGAAACCTGACTTTCTGATACTCAGAAACTCAGTGCGCATGGGTGAGAAGGCTCGGTAGGGAAGAGGTGCTTTGTAGCTCAGGATCTGCTGGAGCTGAGGGCGTTTTTTGGTTTAATCTAGTTTCACTGTGTGTTTCATGGAGAGGTTCCTCTAGGAACAAAAGGTTCTATGGAAGTCACGTCCTTTATCCCTCTTAGCCATCCCTGTGTCTGCCTTAGCCAACCTCCCATTTGTAAAAAGAAAGCAGAGACCAGGCTACGGCTGAATAGTTTCAGACAGCCCCTATACCACTGTCAGCCTTTGCAAAATGTAATGCTTTAATTACAAGGGTCACACAAGGTCTTAAGACACAGGAGTCCCTGTGTCTGAACGTAATCACTGTGTATGCATCTCAGCCTAATGAGGAGGTGACTATCATGAAGGTCTGGTGGTGAAGATCTTGCAAGAAGGTGCCTTGTTTGAGATCTTTCAAGGAAACACAGTACTCAATAAATGTGGGTGAGTAGAAATTACAATTTAGTTGGGTTAATTTTTGGTAGTAATATGGAGCTTTGCAAAGAGAAAGGCATTTGCTGAAGACACTGGTAAAATATGTGCTGAAGCTCTGCCTCATCTAGTCTGGTTCAAAAGTCAAATATCAAAGAGTCAAGAGACCCTCCTATTCAGAAGAAAGCCCTGACTTGTTAATTTATTAGAAGCAAGAGTAAATGCTCCATAGGTTTTTCATTAAATAAAATTAGATCTAGTCCCAGGGCTTTTCTGTAACGGGTGCTCCTGAGTCAGGAATCAAGACCCATGAAGTAAGAAAAGAACAGGTAGGCAAAGGGGTACCTTCTCCTCTAACAAAAGTGGCCTATCAGATGGTCAGGGAGTCTCTATCAGTGGAGCCAAACCAGCTCCACTGACACAGTTAAAGACCCTTGCCATCAAGTGCAAAGGGAAGCAGTAGGACTTAGAGTAGGCGATTTCCTACTAAAAATGGAATCATTTTTCAGTTTGGTGTACAGTTGAGCCTTGAGCAACATGGATTTGAACTGCATGGGGCCACTTAAATGTGCATTTTCTTATGACTCCGCTGCTCTTGAGACAGCAAGATCAAGCCCCCTCCTCCTCAGCCAACTCAACGTGAAGACAATGAAGATCAAGATCTTTATGATGATCCACTTCCACTTAATGAATAATAAATATATTTTGTCGTTATGATTTTCCTAACACTTTCTCTAGCTTACTTTATTGCAGGAATATAGTATATAATCATGTAACATACCAAATACATGCTAAATGACTGTATGTTATTGGTAGGACTTCTGGTCAGCAGTAGGCTACTAGCAATTACATTCTGGGAGAGTCAGAAGGTATCCGTAGATTTCTGACTGCACAGGGTTGATATCCCTAGCCCCCATATTGTTCAAGGGCCCACTGTATCTAGGACGTTGGTCAGCACACTTGTACCCCATCAGAATCTCTCAGGAGTCTTCCCTGTGCCACACTCAGTGATTCCCTCATTACAAGATTAGGCATCCCTGTGATGAATGGGCTTTCATTTTGGTTTTTATTTTTGAGTAACCAGCAGGAGTTTACCTGGGATTTGAGGAATGGATAACATGGCCTTTTTTCCCAGTATATAAAGAGCTTTACCTAAAAGGGCCCAGCTATTTCTTTAATAAAAGTGAGTAGTGGGGCTATGACTGATGATTATCTGTCAGAGAATAAGTGGGATTATTGTGTTTTTAGGTAACGTCCCAGAAACTGTGGCTGTCCCTTACCCTGAGTGAGAAGGTTCTGGTGCATGCAGAGTCAAATTGTGTGTTTCTATCCCTCTGAACCCTGTGCAGAGAGAAAAGTTGGTCAGCTTCCATTTCTCTTGGCTTACCAGTTCTAGTACCAAGAATTCTGCTACTATAATATGAGGAGCCCCATTCTTTCCTTTTTATAGTAGAAAAAGCAATTCTACTAGGCTTATCCAGAAAGGCATTCTAGAAGCAACTCCCTTAAGCCAGCCTAGCAGGATTTCCAGGACGAGTGTTCATGCCCCAGGGCTGCTTAGAAGGTGAGGAGTCACTCCCAGGGTGACCGCTCCTGAGGCCGCTATGGTGCACCTGGCTGTGAAGAGGCAGGCGAGCCCTCCTGACCAGGCAATTTCCTCCTCATCATGGCGTCGAGGGTAACAGCAGCAGCTCCTGGAAGCTGTTGCCTCCTCCTATGAGAACTAAGTCAGAGGCTGAGAGTGTGCTGGGGGAGGGGACACAGGTCTTCCCACCTCTCAGTCGGGGACCTCCCCAGGGCCCCCAGGGAAGGGGTGGGGCCTCCCAGGCACCCGCCCAGCATCAAGAAGAGGGCTGAGAAGCTACAGTTCCAGAGTGGGAGGGAAAGGACACTCGCCAGAGCAGGCTGATCCCAGAGCCCCAAACTCCTCTGGTGTCCACTTGGGCCCAGGAAGGGAGACAGTTGTCAGGGCTCTGGTCTGACCCACTGACTGCAGGCCACAATGGCGACAGACCGCTCCTCAGAGGATTCAAAACTTTTCTCTGGAGGAGACAAGACTAGGTTGTTGAAGACAGACAATTTCCTGGATCAAGGGGAAAAAAAATCCACAGAAAAATAAATATGTCCTCAGACCTCCCCTTCCTCTTCAGGGTAAAATGCAATGAATTGCGGGCTTCTGAGCTAACAAGGCCAAGTTAGGCCAAGGGCAGTTCACAGCTGATCATTTGCTAAGAAACAAAAGCCTAAAAGGCCCGATTAGCTCGAGCTCACCACGTCCAGCAACAACCTGGAGCGGCCGTCAGCGCAGGGCTGGGTACCGCCCGCGGCCACAGGCCTTGTCAGGTGCAGGTGGCCAGCTGTTCCTCATGCTCTGCGGATGGGACAAGAAGGGCTGCATTCAATCCAGGGAAGGTAGAGGCTTCTTTCTTTCCCAGGAACCAAGGAGACAGTCACATGAAGAGGCTGAGAAATCAGGACTCAGGGGTGAAGGGTAACTCTGCGACTGCCCACAGGAGAACACACGCTTCATAGGGCTCACCCCATCATTTTCTTTTGTTTATAGTATTCCTGAGATTTCCCTACTGTATACTGTCCAAACTTGCTATTCAACAAGGAATACCACAGTTCTTTTTAGGAACAATCCTTGCTACAGTACTCTCTGGATGATTTAAACAATTATTTGCTTAACAACTCTCTTCCCATCATCCACAGGGTCACTGCCTTGCCCCTAAAGCCGCCGTCTCTCACCTGCACCACCCGAATGAGCACTGAGAACTTAAAGCTGTATAATATCAAGTCATTAACATGCAGAAAATAGTATAACTTTCAGTAGTATTTTCTTATTCACTGAATTTCCAACAGGAATTAGAAACTCCACATCTAACTTAGTTGCCTTTAGGAAGCAGCTATGGCAACCAGAAAGTTCCCAGGATCCTGTCTCCTAAAGGTAAATAAAACTTTACTCTTGGGTGTGAAATATTTCCACACTGCTAGTTATTGAGTGGTAACATTGTGCCAGGAACTATACTAAGTGTTATGCATGCACCAACTCATTTAATTCTCACTGTCGCCAATGAGGTAGATGGTACAATCACTCTCATTTTACAGACCCAGAAACTGTGCCGAGCGAGCGTAAATGAGGCCAAGCAAATAGCCAGTAAATTAGTATGCACTTGACTTTAAAGCAGGTGCCCGCGGTCATTACCCGGTAAATTACCTTTTGTATATAAACAGATGGGATAGAATTATTGAAGTAGTAACTATAACATTTGAAAAGGAATTCAAGAAAGGAAGCAAGATAATTAATTTCTGTAGAGATTTAATACCACAAAACTAAAATATGGCAGAATAAAGTGACGAGCTTCAGAGTCTAAAGTTTTCATTCATTCTACTCCCTTATTCAACTGCCCTGCCCCACCCCTCAACCAGGTACTCTGGGGACTGACCTCAGAGTCCCCCAGTTTTGCTATGAAGAACTAAGAAAGGTGACTGTGTGACACATGAAGGTGATTTTGATACCTATGAATTTGTATTTAGGTGCAGTGTGTACACCAGCTAGTTGCCACTGGATGCTTATTTGTGATTCAGATTTCTGTCCTATTGAAATTGGTCCATTTCCACAATACCTGGAATGTTGTCCACCACAAAATATGTACCTATCAAATACTTGGGTACTTGTATTAATAATGAATGAGTAAATGGATCACAAACTTCCATGGGTATGCAAACTAAGGGTGGGGGGTAGACAGGACTTTCTCTTCCCTTCTGCTAATTTCAAACTAGTGACTTGGAAAGATACTTAATCTGTTTTGCTTTTTTCACAATATTAGTGCTAATTAAATACATCGTCAGTTATCACATCCCTTACAAACACATGTAGGTGGTCTCCAGAACAGGATTAATATCTAAATGACTAAGGAATTAAAACACTGGTATTTGAAGCTTTGACAAATATTTTTACTATCTGAGTTTCCAAGGCAAAGTATCAGTTCACAGGCAACAAGAGGAAACTGCCCAGTAATGTACAAACAATATTAGTAGTCGGTTTAAATCTCAAAATTTTACAACATTCCTATTAAAAATTACGCAAACAGCATTAATTTTCTCTTCTATGCTGATTATTCTTTTTTCCTCTCTTTATATAATGACCTTCCTGCACAGTATGTGATACCATTAAAAAGAGAGAGAGAGAATGAGCATAGGAAAATGAAAGGAACTCTGTGCTTAATATCGAAATCATCTCATTTGAGAAGAGACAATAACGTCCTAGAAAATATATATTAACTGAAATGTATGTGCTTTGTTGCTTTTGGGGGGTCAAGTTTGTTTTAAAAAAATAAAACAAATTAACATACACAATTTGGGCTACTTCTGCATTAATTATGATTTCTAGGGAAGAAAGCAGAATACTACATAGAGAATATTTAAAAACAAGCCTGTCTTCATAGCCACTATGATGACCATAATAAAAAAGACAATAACGAGGGTCAGTGAGGATGTGGGAAGAACTGGATCGCTCCCATTGCTGGTGGGAGGGTAAAATGGTACAGCCACTTTGGAAAACAGTGTGAGAATTCCTCATAAAGTTAAACATAGAGTTACTACACCACCTGGAAATTCCACTTCTAGGTATACACCCAAGAAAAATTAAAACCTTGTCACCCCAAAAACTCGTACATGAATGTTCATAACAGCATTATTCATAGTAGCTGAAAAGACAGGAACCAACACCCACCAACTGACAGGTAAATAAAATGTTAAGGTATATCCATACAATGGGATGTTATTTGCCCATACACAGGAATGACGTACTGGCACGTGCTACAGTGTGGATACCAGTATGTAAGTGAAAGCCACAAAAGACGACATACTGTATGATTCCTTTTCTAAGAAATGTCCGGAATAAGCTATACACAGACAGAAAGTAGATCAGTGGCTACCACAGGCGGGAGGGGTGGAAGGGGTGAGGAGTGAATGCTAATGGGTAGGGGGCTTCTTTTTGGGGTGATGAAAATGTTTTAAAATATTACAGTGATGGCAGCACAGCTCTGTGGACAGTCTAAAAACCAGTGAATCGCTGGGTGCTGTGGCTTGCACCTGTAATCCCACTTACTTGGGAGGCTGAAGCAGGAGGACCACTTGAGCCCAAGAGTTCAAGGCTGCAATGAGCTGTGACCAAGCCACTGCACTCCAGCCTGGGCAACAGAATGAGACCTCAGCTTGAATAATAATGCTAATAATAATGCTAATAATAACAAGTGTTAGCATATGTCCCAAATATTGAATGAAACATAATTATACTAAAAATGTATTTGCTGCTTATCTCTTAACAAAAGAAACAACAAAAACAAGAAACAAAACCCACTGGATCCTACATTTTAAGTGGGTGAATTATACGTTAATTGTATCTCAATACAATTGCTACAAAAGTCCTTAGAGGCAGATATTTGAAAATTCTCTGTAAATCAAACAGTCAAAGAATTCTGGCCTGCAAAATGGACATATACGGCCAGGCACAGTGGCTCACACCTAGCACTTTGGGAGGCCAAGGTGGGAGGATCGCTTGAGACTAGGAGTTCAAGACCAGCCTGGGCAACGTGGTAAAATCCCTTCTCTACAAAAAATACCTAAAAAATTAACCAGGCATGGTGGCACATTCCTGTAGTCCCAGCTACCTGGGAAGCTGAGGTAGGAGGATCACTTGAGCCCAGGAGGTCGAGGCTGCAGTGAGCCATGACTGTACCACTGCACTCCAGCCTGGGCCACAGAGTGAGATCCTGTCTCAATATGAGAGAGAGACAGAGAGAGAGAGAGAGAGAGAGAGAGAGAGACAGAGAGAGAGAGAGAGAGAGAGAGAGAGAGAAACAGTAAATACATAAAATTATAAGAATGGCAACAAAAGCAGCAACGTTGCAATAAACTTAAGGAATTTGCTTCCAAAGGCTAATACTTAAAATGTGTAGTAAGCAGGACATTCACTATACCATCAAAAATAACTTTCAGATACATAAAGGAAAAACATGAGCCTTTATCTTGGAAATTCCACTAAAAGTCAAATTAACTCATTTGCATTTAAAATTGAAGAAGAAAAGAGGTTTAGTTTATGACAGTTTGGGCCTATTTTAGACAGGTATTTATTAAATATTTATTAAAATGCTTGAGCTTGAAATAATACTATAGGTACCAGAAAGAAAACAAATATGAGCAATTCAATTCCCTACCTTCTGTTCAATAAAACTCACTTTTCATGGCAGGTGGCACAGAGAACTCTACCCAGGGGGTTAATCAAAATTCCCTTAGAATAATTGAAAAGCATCTGCATTTTTTCCCCAGAAACCACAAAAAAGTCACAGTAAGCAGAACATACAATCTTGATTATTAGCACAGTGCCTGTAGCAGCACAATGTGTTGTCCCCAGAAATTAAGTTACAAGACACGATGTCATTGTGCGATAAGCCAGAGATGTCTCCCCTAATGAGACTGGAAAACTCAAGGAAATCAAAAGATAGACAATGATGATAATAAGTTGCATGTGTCATTTTGCTACTGCTGCGAAGCAAACTGCATATTGTGCCAAATGCAATCACTCTCAGAGCAGGCTAGGGGTGGGATAGACTCTAGAGGTCACCGACCCCAACCTTTCATTTTACAACAAAGAAAACTGAGGTTTACGAAGGTCACACAACCAGTTTAAGGCATCACTGGGACTAGAGATGAGATTTTTCAGGGCTCTCTTCGTGAAATATATTTTTCTGTCTGAGTGTATGTACTATAGAGAGTGTAACCTAAGAAATAGAAAATTCTTAGGAATTTCTGAGAGCTATACTGGTAAAACTCCACAGAGCAGTACTGTAATTGCCCATCTGTGAAAGAGTACAACCAGAGTTTGGGGACACTCAAAATTCCAATCAAAGTGGCCTGAATGCCACCCTAAGGGCAGGAGAAAACTGTAGTTTGACATCGTTTGGGTCTGTACCTATTGTTTAGGTAGCTGAAGCCTAATCAACTGCAGGGGGCCTTTCTGTGGGAAGATAACAGCAGCGCAGAGGCAAAGAAAAGGGAAGGCACGGCGGTGGCCCTTGTGGGGTGTTCTGGGAGAAGAGATTAATTCACCAAGTCCCTGCGCGGCACAGGTACACCACGTCACCGTTTGCTCTGATTACCACATAAACCAAACTAGTTTGAAATTAAGGTGACTAATGAGTTTCCTAATTATTCCATTCTAGAGGGCAGAATATTTAGTCAATATTCTGGAGGGCAGCCTTAAAGATTTGGTCACTGGAAGAAACATTCCTCCCCTCAAGCTAATAAATGCATATTCTGGCTTAGCTATCAATCCCTGTGAGTTTACTCACTATAGGTCAGTTTCCTAAAATCTGGTTACTTCTAGGTTCACAGTGTATTAATCAGGTTTAAAATTTTTTTTTTTTTAATCTAATGATACTTTAACATTTTCCAGGGACTTACAGACCCAGAAAGACACTGCCCTTCCCAAGACCAGCTAATTCCTCAATTTAGTAAAGAACTTGGAAGTAAGCCAGCTGCCCATTTTCTCTAACACACACCAAGCCAGTATTTTCCCTGCCTTAAAACATCCCAGGGCCAGATACCAGGCAAATAGAGACCACCCCAAAGCCCACCATCATTATTCAAACCAGCCACGCACTGCCTTTCCCGAGGAAGCCCCACTAAGGTTCCCACCCACACTTTTCTCTGGCTCCTTTCTGCCTCCTGACCCACACTGGTGGTTCCCCTGTGCCCTGCTTGGAGGGGTGTGCCCCCTTCTCTTAGGTGATGAAGTAATAAATTCTCCTCTCAAGGGCATTAACCTCTTCTCGTCGGCACTCAGTCACTTCCATAAATGAAAATCCGCAGGTACCTTTCCAAACACCCTGCAAAATCAACACCAGATCTGCAGGACCACCGAGGGCCAGACTGCAGACTGGGGAGTAGATGGAGGCAGGAGGCAGAGAACTCTCCCCGGTAGACAGGGGAGGGTCCCCAGAGAACCTCTGACCCACCAAGGTCGCCGTGCCCAGGGACCTTGCCCAAACATGCTTGCGGTGGAAAAGTTCTGTCCCTTAACACACGCGCAGTAAGGGAAATAAATCAATGTAGAGTGGCTCAGACTAAGGGCCCACGTCTGCATTGGAAGGACGGGTGGAGCCGCCAGGAATTCGCGCTTACAGAAATAGGGAACGCAGCCCCATCAGCAGGTATATAAAAGCCCTTGTATTCAACTGTGAAGGGAGAACCTTAATCTGCTTTCAAGACCCTTCCTTTAAGTTTTCCTTTCCCTTAGTGCATTCTACTCCACTCACTCTCCAAGTGTCCGCCTGCCTACTTCTTCCCAGTCCTGAGACAAGAACCTGGACTCTGCTGAGCTAAGGAGCAAAATATCCTTGTCACAAGAGACAAGGCCCACAGAGCTCCGGGTGGGCCCCAGTGTCCCCTTCTCCCTAGTTGGCCTGCACACGAGAAGCACCGCCATTGGGAAGATCCAGGCTTACGGAAAGCTCACCTGTGTTGTGTCTGCACACGGAACACACACACAGCATGTACTTATGTTAGTTCATCTTCAACAAGTTGCTAAGTTGATAGCACAATATTGAATTGAACTTTTACTCTAGACAGATGTGGCATTAACAGAGAAGATCCACAGAGAAAACTCTGATGGGCAAATTTGAACTGTGAAATGTTTGCTCTGTTTGAGAAGAAACTTAGATACTATCAGGTATCCAAAAAATCCAGGCCTACCTCATTTTATTAGGCTTCACTCTATTGTGTTTCAAGGATAATGCACTTTTTACAATTTAAAGGTTTGTGGCAACCCTTTATCTATTGCCACCATTTTTTCCAACAGCATGTGCTTACTTCACATCTGTGTGTCACATTTTGGTAATTCTTGCAGTATTTCAAACCTCTGCATTATTAGGAAACCCATTTTCGTTGTTATCTGTTGTGGTGATCTGTCATCACTGATCTTTGATGTTACCATTGAAATTGTTTTGGGGAACCACAAACTGTGCCCATGTAAGAAGGTAAACTATAATAATGTGGTGATCTGTCATCGCTGATCTTTGATGTTACCATTGAAATTGTTTTGAGGAACCACAAACTGTGCCCATGTAAGAAGGTAAACTATAATAAACGTTGTGTGTGTTCTGACTGCTCCACTATCTGGCCAATCCCCCATCTCTCTCCCTCTCCTTGGGCCTCCCTATTCCCCAAGACACAACAGTATTGAAATTAAGCCAATTAATAACCCTACAGTGGCCTCTAAGTGTTCAAGTGAAAGGAAGAGTCACATGTCTCTCACTTTAAATTAAAAGCTAGAAATGATTAAGCTTACTGAGGTAGCATGTGGAAAGCTGAAACAGGCCAAAAGCTAGGTCTCTTGTGCAGTTACTCAAGTTGTAAATGCAAAGGAAAAAATGTCTTGAAGAAAATTAAAAGTGCTACTCCAGTGAACACATGGATGATAGGAAAGTGAAATAGCCTTGTTGCTGAAATGAAAAGCTTTTTTATTTTTATTTTTTGAGACAGAGTCTCACTCTGTCGCCCAGGCTGGAGTGCAGTGGTGCGACCTTGGCTCACTGCAACCTCCGCCTCCCGGGTTCAAGCGATTCTCCCGCCTCAGCCTCCCAAGTAGAGTAGCTGGGACTACAAGCGTAAGCCACCATGCCCAGCTAGTTTTCATATTTTTATTTTTTAATTTAATTTTATTTTTTATTTTTATTTTTTTGCAGAGACAAGTGAACATTTATTTTTGGGCCTTTCTTCCTATGTGTATTTCAAGTCTTTTTCAAAACAAGGCCCCAGGAATCTCCAGATTCAGTTATGTCCCTGGGCTTGGTCGACTGCTGCCAGAGTCTTAGGGGGTCTTGTACAAATGCTAGAGTTACTCATTTAGCAACATTAAACCCAAGGATAGAAGATGCACATGGAATGTGTTGATTTCAGACGAGGCAGCTGCCAATGTAGAAAACTCTGGAATTTTTCCTTGGGAATGACTGTGATGAGAGGTGCCTGCCATGAACATAAGCTACTGTCTTTTCTTTGACCCTTCCTTTCTAGTTTTTGAAGATTAAGCAGGAAATAATCTTCTCTGAAGATACTTGATAAAAATTCCCCAAAAAAACCCAAAACACACGCTTCCACTTCACTGATAAAAACGTACTGCAGTTTGGCACCTGGGTCTAGTTCAGCTGGCGGATGAGCTGATTGACGTGTTCACCCCGAAAGCCAGGTGTGCCCATCTCGAGGAAGCCCACTCTATTTTTGGTAGCATGATGGGCCACTGAGAGGTGGAAACGATGCAAGAACCATGAAGTCTCCTGGAAATACTTCCCCAGGTGCTCCGCAACCACTGTGTTGTCTGTCAGAGGGATGGTCTTATTCTTGACCTTGACCACGTTTCAAAATCAGTTCCCAGAGAAAATTCAGATTTGGAAATCCCCAGGTCACATAAGATCCCATTACATGCAGCAGGGGGTGACTTTTACAAAGACACCACTAAAAACTTTCTTTAGGCAAAATCTTGCAATGGTTTTCTGCACCAGTAAACTCACACGCCATCAAACTTTTTTTGTTTTGTTTTGTTTGTTTTTTTTTTTTTGAGACAGAGCCTAACTCTGTCGCCCAGGCTGGAGTGCAGTGGTGAGATCTCAGCTTACTGCAACCTCCGCCTCCGGGGTTCAAGCGATTCTCCTGCCTCAACCTCCCGAGTGAGTAGCTGAGACTACAGGCGCCTGCCACCATGCCCAGCTAATACTGTATTTTTAGTAGAGATGGGGTTTCACTGTGTTGGCCAGGCTGGTCTTGAACTCTTCATCTTGTGATCCGCCCGCCTCGGCCTCCCAAAGTGCTGATATTAGAAGCATGAGCCACCGTGCCCGGCCACACCATCAATCCTTTCGATACGTACAAGAAAGGCCAAGGAATGTTTATCTGGCAATTCCAAAGCATGAGGTTTCACTTCTAGTCGTCTGAGACGCACCTTGTCATGTTTCTGCCGCCAGGAATCATGTAGGATTCCACTCCCTTAAACCTGAGCCCTTTTCCTTTCCTTTGTTCCTCTTTGCCAGAAGTGCCTGCTTTGCCTGGGTAGCTCTGAGGGCTTAATAAGCCTTCCTCTTTTTCAGGAGATTTTCTGGAACCAAAGGGATTCTTTCTTTTTTTTTTTTTTTTTTTTGAGACGGAGTTTCACTCTTGTTGCCCAGGCTGGAGTGCAATGGTGCAATCTTTGCTCACCACAACCTCCGTCTCCCGGGTTCAAGCGATTCTCCTGCCTCAGCCTCCCTAGTAGCTGGGATTACAGGAATGTGCCACCACGTCCGGCTAGTTTTGTATTTTTAGTAGAGACGGGGTTTCTCCATGTTGGTCAGGCTGCTCTCGAACTCCCGACCTCAGGTGATCCACCCGCCTCAGCCTCCCAAAGTGCTGAGATTACAGGCATGAACCACCGCGCCCAGTCAAAGGGATTGTTTCTTTGTTCTTGCTCCACCATCTTTCTATCGTTGCAGCTCAATTTTTGTATTTTTAGTAGAGATGGAGTTTCACCATGTTGGCCAGGCTGGTCTCGAACTCCTGACCTCAAGTGATCCGCCCCTCTCGGCCTCCCAAAGTGCTGGGATTATAGGTGTGAACCACTGTGCCCAGCCTAAGTTTTAGTGGTCTCCATAGACAATCAAACCAGCCACAACATTCCCTTAAGCCAAAGCCTACTCCAGAGCAAGGCCCTAGCTCTCTTCAATTCTACACAGGATGAGAGAGGCGAGGAAGCTGCAAAAGAAAAGTGTGAAGCTAGCAGAAGTTGGTTCATGAGCTTTAAAGAAACAATCTCCATAATATAAAAGTGCAAGGCAAAGTACCAAGTGCTGATGAAGAAGCTGCAGTAAGTCACGCAGAAGGTCTAGTTAAGATCACCGATGAAGGTGGCCACACTAAACTACAGATTTTCAGTGTAGACAAAACAGCCTTCTGTTGGAAGAAGATGTCATCTAACTTTCACAACTAGAGAGGAGAAGTAAACCTCTGGCTTCAAAGGACAGGCCGACTCTCTTGCTAAGGGCTAATGCAACTGCTGACTTTTAGTTGAAGCCAATGCTCATTTACCATTCTGAAAATCCCAGGGCCCTTAGGAATGATGCTAAGTCTACCCTACCTGTACTCTAGAACGCAAAAACAAAGCCTGGATGACAGCACATCTGTTTAGGGCATGGTTTACTGAATATTTAAAACCTGCTGTGGAGACCTACTGCTCAGAAAAAAATATTTCCTTAAAAATATTACTACTCATTGACAATGCACCTTGTTACCTGGGAGCTCTGACGGAGATATACAAGGAGATGAACGTGGTTTTTTGTGCCTGCTAACACGACATCCATTCTGCAGCCCATGGATCAAGCAGTCGTTTCAGCTTTTAAGTCTTATTATTTCAGAAATACATTTGGAAGACTACAGCTGCCATAGTGTTTCCTCTAATGGATCTGGGCAAAGTAAATTGAAAACCTTCTTCACCATTCTAGATGCTATTAAGAACATTTGTGTTGAATTCACATGGGAAGAGGCCAAATTATCAACATGAACAAGAGTTTGAAGAACTGGATTCTAACCCTCATGGGTGACTTTGAGGGGTTCAAGAAGTAACTGCAGATGTAGGGAAAACAGCAAAAGAACTAGGAGTGGAGCCTGGACATGTGACTGAATTGCTGCACTCTCACAATCAAACTTGATGCCAGGCGCGGTGGCTCACGCCTGTAATCCCAGCACTTTGGGAGGCCGAGGCGGGTGGATCACGAGGTCAGGAGATCAAGACCATCCTGGCTAACAGAGTGAAACCCCGTGTCTACTAAAAATACAAAAAATTAGTCTGGAATGGTGGCGGGCACCTGTAGTCCCAGCTACTCAAGAGGCTGGCAGAAGAATAGCTTGAACCCGGGAGGCGGAGCTTGCAGTGAGGGGAGACTGCGCCACTGCACTCCAGCCTGGGCAACAGAGCAAGACTCCATCTCAAAAAAAGAATGTGCCCACTCCTCCCCCCCTATACAAGAGTAACTGGCTCAGGAAGCAGAGAAATCCGGACCTCAGCCGTCTGGCCCGTTAAGTGGCTGGTGTCTAAGCCTCAACACAGAAGAACTGGTTTTGTCCCCTCAAATTGCTCTCCACCCAACAGTCAGGAATAACTAACTCCCAACCACCCAGATGCTCATGTGAAGGAAGCCACATTTGTTACTAGATCTGGGTTTGGTCCTACAGCTGCTCTTCTGATATAAACCACTCTGAGCAAATCCCTTACTTCCTGTCCGTGTTACTGCATCTGAAACATGGGGATTCTACTGGTGATCTCAAAGGGGAGACTTCAATGAGAATGACAAACATACGGTGCTAGGTACCTACAGGCACTCAGCAAGCAACGATCGTCCCCCGGCCAACCTACTTTAAAGTCACTCAAAAAGTGGCTGAGACAGGAAAGGAGTGGTACAATCTTTTGGCCATGGTGAACTGTAAGGGTAACTGTGTTTTTTTTGTTTTGTTTCGCTTTGTTTTTCGAGACGGACTGTCCCTCTGTCGCCCAGGCTGGAGTGCAGTGGCACAATCTCAGCTCACTGCAACCCCCGCCTCCTGGGTTCATGCAATTCTCCTGCCTCAGCCTCCCAAGTAGCTGGAACTACAGGCACGAACCACCACACCCAGCTAATTTTTGTATTTTTAGTAGAGATGGGGTTTCACCATGTTGGCCAGGCTGGTCTCAAATTCTTGACCTCAGAAGGGTAATTGTTAGAACCTATCCACTAATTCTTTCCCTAACCCCTAAATCAGGTAGAGATTCTATTTCAAACGAGGGTACTTTGACTTTGCAGTGTTGCTATGTTCCCTGATGCTTGGTAATTACCTTAGGTAATTAACACGGATACCTTAGGAATTACCTTAGCTGTTCCCCTCACAATCTTGAGAATTTACACCATACAAAACATATGCCGGCTTGGGAAGGCTATTTCTCAGGAACACACACTTGAGATGCTGACTACTGTGTGGCTTCCTACGTGTCTTGTCAGGCATCCTGCCATATACTTCCTTGCACAAGGGGGGAAGCGCCACAAAATATTAAATAGCCAAACAATTAAATAGTAGCTGCAAAAAGAACAGAAGAACTTCACAGATGTCACTGTGAAGTGATGCTTATCACACTCTAATATGTCTCACCAGCAGGATTACGGGGCTTTTACAAAACTGAAGACAAAACGAAGAGCAGCAGCTTCTAGAATAAGGTATTGAGCTGCACACACACTGTATACCCAAAATGTGTCTTTGGTAAGCAGTAACAGTACATCTACTCAAATGGTAAAAAGAACCCAAATGAACACAATGCAATCACACAAACTAGACTTTGCCCTAAATTCCATGAATGGCTGTCCATGGTAGACCTGGTTCATGATCCAATATGAGGAAGATAAAGAAAAAGTACCCCTTACACACTTCCAAACAGCTATTCGCTAAACATGTTCCTAAAGCAAATCCAGTATCAGGACGGGTAAAGTTTATTTTCTTCGCATAAGGTATTCAAGTAGGTCATGACATGTGTACTTTGTAAGCTTCCAGCCACTAAGTTTCACATCTGTTCTGGAGTCTCTCCCCACCCAAGCTGTGTGCAGCCATTCGGCAATATTTGGAGACAATTTTAGTTGTTATATCTGGAGACATGTTCTGACATCTAGTTGGTGGACGCCAAGGATGCTGCCAAACATCCTATTACGCATAGGGCAGTCTCCCACAACAGAGAATTGTCCAAAATGTTAACACTGCCCAAACAGATAACACTGCCCTGCTCTAGGGCAAAAATAAAAATTATCACTGTCTATAAGACTTGAAATAACTCAGACTGAATCTAAAGAATTATACAGATGATAAGTAAACTTAAAAGATACAGTTGATGACACTATGGACCTAATTATACTTTAGATCCTATCATGTCACTCCCTGATTTTAAAAAAGTATGTATTATGAAAGTACATGTTAATTAGCACAAATAATCAAACGTTTGTCCTATCTTCTCATTCTGAAAAGGATCCAGAACACTGCTCCTAAGCTTGGCTCATGGGGCCAGGAATATCATGTGTCTTTTGGTATTGACTTTCCAAACTAGATAGTAATTCTACATTAATGTTCAAAATATATTGCAAATTCTAGTCCTGGTGCATTTTAAGCCGATTTCGACATCAGACATGGGGGTTAGCTTTTCTAGGAACAGATCTGGGAATCTGTATTTTCACCAGGATTTCCTGGTCATCCTCAGGCATGATAAAACTTGAGAACCACTGACTCAGATTTTGCTTCTATAAGAAAAGAGCTGCCATTCCCACTTCCTTCTCACTATAAATTAAAGAGTGACAATCAAATAATTCATAGGTACAAGAGATCAATAGTCCACAGTAACATATGACAGTGCCCTGAAACAGCCTACCTAAAATGATATCCCTTTAAAAGTGAGGCCAGTAGAAGAAAGAACATCTCATAGGCACTGTCATAAAATGTCCTATATCAGAATGGTTTTGCCATTCTTTCCATCTGAATATATTTTAAGCAGCACAGTTTAAACACAAGGCACCAAATTCTTCCCTGGTCAAGTTTGGTGTTGGTGATTCGCAAGATTCTTCAAGGAAACAGATGTTTTTAAGCACCCTGCCACCACAAGGTACACATTTAAGTATGTGCTTTCTATTCCATATTCACTTACAAAACATTAACTATGTTAAGGGGTCATAACCAGGGGATTAACACAAATTTGGTTTTTCAAATAAAAGGGAACAATATTTTCCCTCTGGATTTTTCTGTAGGCCAAGCACCAAATTGAAGACTCGGTGGAGACTATCACTTCAGATGATAGCATGTCTCCAAGCAAGACAAATGAAAGGGAAAATGAAGCAAAGGGAGAGTAGGGAGCTACAATAAAAACCGAGCTATTCTTTGCCAAGTGCCTGCTATTTTCAGGCATTTTACAAACGTTTTCTTTTTCAGCCCTTGCCATTTCCATAAAAGCAGATAATATCTATTCTGTTGATGAAAAAATTGAGGACCAGGGAGGTTAGGCAACCTGTTCAAATTCACAAAGCTAAGAGATAGGTGATCTGAGATTCAAATGCAGGAAGACAAACTCTACTTATTCCTCCCCCACCCCTGCCCGATCCTGTTCACTAGCAATCTGGCAGTGGTTCGTGGTAATTTCCTGTGAACACATAACTTGTAATCTCAAATATTTTAAATGGAAAACACTGCAAGAAGTATTCCATGTCTAATTTTTACGACTCACTCTAAGGTGTGCTATGGCTTATTCATATTAGCAATTGAATGGAATCAAGTAAGCTGACATATGTAGAATCATTCTAAAGCCCTAAAGCACCATACACACGTAAGGCATTATTTATAAATATTAATTTTACTTTGAAGATCTTTGGCAGGTGGCAACAGATCCTGAGATACTTTGAAATAACTTAGTGATACCCTAGGATACTGTGAAATCATAACTGAGGTTACACTGAACTGGCTTCTAATAGTATATATAAATGATTTCAATAATAAACATGTCATCATTTTGTAAGTGACTCCATTAGAGAGGACAGGCCTCCACCTTAGCTGTGGGCATTTCCTGGAGCTCCATTCTGGGCCTGGCCTCTGCTTTGCCATTGTCCCTTTGGCAGGTTCATCTACTGCATGGCTTAGGACCTCACCTCTGCTGGGGCATCAACTTATATGCTCACTCTTAATCTTCTTCTTGCTCTCCAGACCAGAAATTTCCCTTATATCATAGATGTCTCTTGGCATTTCAAACTTAAATTGGTTAAATCCATCTTTTTAATTGAGTCCACCTTTTCTCTGGTACAATTCTTCTCTTCTTCCTGTTTTTCCTCCCTCAGTTAACTGCATCAGTTATCACCTCTAGAAATCTCAGAATTATCTTCAATTCTGCCCAATACATAGAATTGTACACTGGATTCTAAAGAAGTGGCTCTCAAATGTACCCTCTTCTTTCTTTGCCTACTCCCATAAGTTGTCAAAAAAAAAAAAAAAAACCACACCAATAAAACCAACCACCTCTGATGAGATTATGATTCTTCTTTCAACTCCTTCAATGAACCTCAGAATCTAGGGAATGCCACCCAACCTCCTTGGAATGGTCTTGTGTCATCTTGCCCCCAACAGACTAATTTCATCTTCCAAAGGGACCTTTGTTGCCCTGCCCATCACCCTCATAAGCCAATCTGCTCTTCCTTAAACACTTGGGACATCTTAATACCTCTGCGCCTTTATTAATTTCATTCCGTCCTCTTTCTCCATCATCAGTACAGAGTGCAGTTTCTACAACCTGCTATCTCCAGGCTCACTGTTCCCTCTATCTGAAATGCCTTCTCCTGCAAACTCAATTCATCCTTAAAGTCGCAGCATGAGCTATAAACACTGAAAAACTGTTCACAATTTCTCCACTTTCTTCACCTCAGCCCCAGAATCCCTCTACTTCGTATACACCTCTGTTAGCGTTCTTATCACTGTAATCAGTCATTTACATTTCTCTATCCTTAGGTGACAATGGGCCCAATGACTGCAGGGATATTTGTTTCCTTTGAATTGCCAGAATTCAGTGTCTGTCACCAGTGTAAGATGACTGACTGACTCTCATGACTACCATTAAATGCTAGGTTTTGTGCTCATTTTCAAAAAGTAATGTCTAATAAGATATGAAATACAGTTCTTCTTTTCCCTGTGTTTATTGAGGTGTACTTGACAAATAAAATGCAAATTCTTAACCAGAGACCTACGCCCTATGGACTGTACTGTTTATCAATAAAAGAAACAAATAATAACGCTAACAGATCTACAATTCGCTCTGCTACTATATGAGCCTATGCATTACCCATCTCAGCACTGATACCACGTTTGCATGGTATCAGTTTGTCTGTCTTCACCAGCCAGTGTGCTACTTAAGGGTAGGGACCAAGTCATGTTCAACTAACCCACTTCCTAGCACATAGTATGGCAGGCAGGCAATGATTTCTTTTAAATTTTTGTTCAGAATGCATCACACTGCAATACTAATAACCAAACTTTTATATTATATAGAGCATGCCAATTTCAAAAGAATAAAAACGTAGTTATATTCCAAAAGTTCATTCTTAGCTTGGTTACATGGCACACAGAACACACATTACCACAGAAACAATGTTCAAGATTAAGACTACATTTATATTCCATTTCATAAAATCTTATTCTACCCATATTTTGCCTGAAATTTTGTATATTTAGGGGCAAATGCAGGAAGGAATGCTATAGATTTTCTTAGCACTGTAAAATATATCTGAACATCAGAAAACTTCATCACCCCTCCACAAAGTGTCTGCTCTGTGACCGCCACCTGCTTCCTATTGTTGGACTAGAAAAGGGTCAGGAATACAAAGAGTGTGACCGAGCAGGGAGGAAGGCCTGTGGAGTTGAGGGTAAACAGACTAGACAGGCTCTGGTTTCTATGCCAGATACTTTCTATCCGTTTCTCTTTTCCCCATCCAGAGAAAGTGGGGACCAATGCAGCTTGGGTAGGCAGGTAACTGCCAAAAGCCAACTCAGCCAGATGACCCACCAAACCACAGCACAAGCAGACAGCCTACCCTAGCAGGACTTGGAGCAGCTGCAAAGGCAGGCAGGGACAGGTGGAAAGTTACAGCACACGTGTGCAAGAAACCCCAGTAAGCCATCATGTCATTCCTGAAATCACACTGACACAGAGAAAGGGATGGGACAGAGAGGAGAGATCAACTTAAGTCAGACATGTCAGTTGAGGGACTGCTTATGGAATTATGAGATACAGAAGACTGAAGAAGTTCTCTGGAAGTTTATGTTTAGGAGATGATCCACAACCAAAAATGCATGACATCACTTATTTCTCAAGAGTACAGATAAAGAAAAACAGTAACAAACTTAATTCTTTTCATTTTTTAATTAGTTAAATTTCAAACAAATGGGAGTCTGCTCTATTAAAATTTGATATCTGTAAGTGAATTTTCAGAAGCAGAAGACCTTTTTGATGATGTTTACATATCTATAAATATGAATGATGCAAATTTCGAGTCCTATGATATCAGATGACAAGACACAGCCCAAGCTTCAGCTCGTGCTAATTAAACGAATCAATTAAGAGACTACAGTTGCAACTGTGTAGCTGCTGTTCTATAGTAGCAATAACAACCCCACGGGGAGGTCTTTTACTACATTAAAATGCTGTCCTCCACAACTCCATCTGATATTATTAGAAACAGTTATTTGTGTCTTGCTGTCATATTAGTAGCAAAGGCAAATTATGGAAATATGCAGACCAGAATGGTCCCAGTATGAGATCAGGTTGGGTTTTCAGCCTCCAAGGGAACAATTGCTGAAACTCCAAAGTTCCCCAAAGTTCTTTAATGGAACTGATAAATCTATCAGCACAGCATCCATTTAGAAGCTAGGTAAAGGTCACATATTTACATACCTTCCTGCTAAGCTGATACAATTCAACTAGATGAATTATCATATTAAGTTTACCCTCCTGAGTTAAACTGATGGAGTTCAAAATTGTTTTCGATGGTTGTCATTAATCGCTGTTACTTCATAAGTGCTTACTTTGAAATCTAATTGTGCTGGTGTATCAAGGGTCATATTAATAGCATTCTTAATGGTAAATCTTTGTAAAACATGTTTATTCTACTAATATTATCACTCAAGCTTTCAAGGGTAATATGAAATAAAGTATATTTATTATCAATAAAAACTTAATTTAAAATGTATAATTTGAGATTTAAATTAGCTTTAAGAACTTTAGCATCATTTGGTTTCATTAGATCTCTGGCTAAGCTTCAAAGATACTGAAAATTTGATCGTTTCTCAAGAGTCCTTGGGTGAATGCCAATACTGCAGCCATGAAGAAGCTGTTCAATGGAGTCTAAGCTTATTTTCTCTTTCATACAAACATTGTTTTTATAAGGGAAAAAAAGTCAGTCTCACTGAGATATGTTTGCCTTATTATAGTACTTTAAAACATAATTATAATAAAAATTTGCAATAAAATGGTAACTTCTGCATTCTTTAATAACAAAATATTTATTCTTATTGTGAAGCACAGTTCAAGTAAGGAATTCTGGTTAAGTAAAACACCAGCTCTCTTCGATTTCTTTGTGAGCTTACACTATCTGATGTACACAGACTCACAGCTTCACCAAAACATGCAAACAAAACAAACAAAACCCAGACAATTTGCAATTTGAAATGGGCACAGATATCCTGGAAAAATTCTGGGATCTGCAGCTTACCAACCAAATGTATGTTAGGGACTGAACGTCCAAATTCATATGCTGAATGCCTAACCCTCAATGTGACAGTATTTGGAGACGCAGCCTTTCAGAGTTCATTAGAGGAGGTCATGAGGGTGGGGCCCCATGATGGGATTAGCGCCCTTAACAGGAAGGGAGATCAGAGTTTGCACTCTCTCTCTGCTACGGGAGAATAGGCATCTGCCTGCAGCCTAGGAAGAGGGCCCTCACCAGGAACTGAATCTGCTGGCACCTTACTTAGACTTCCCAGGCTCTAGAACTGTGAGAAATAAACATCTGTTGTTTAAGCCACCCGGTCAATGGTGTTTCATTATGGCAGCCTGAGCAGTTGTACTTAGCAGTTACTGCAGAGAGCTCCCTGGATTCCACAGTCAAGCAATTTGTTCTTAAAGTACTCTGATGTTCAACAGCCTGACTTCAAAGTTGGCGAGGGCTGGTTTTGCATCCTGTTTCTACCAGTTATTACCATAGGATAGTTATTTTAACCTTTCTATGCTCACTTCTGTCTTCTGAAAATTAGGCATAGCCATCATCAGTGTTCCTGCATTTTTGAGTATGGGGTACGAACTGCAGTCATACAGGTGATGTATGAAAATACTAGGGAAATAAACGGTAGTACTCAAATGAGACCTAAGAAGTAATGCTCTGTGTGTAAAATATATTTTCAGGTAAGTCGCCTCAGTCACTTTTTAGCTTTACATATGTGTCAAGTATGCTTTCAGATCTATATAGCATACTGGGTTGAACAGTGTCATCCCAAAATTCATATCTACTCAGAACCTCAGAATGTGACCTTATTTGGAAATAGGGTCTTTGCAGACATAATGAGTTAAATGAGGTTTCACTGGATTAGGGTGAGCCCTAAATCTGATGACTGGTGGTGCTGGATTTATGTGAATGAACACACACAGTCATAGGGAAGAAGGCCATGTGACAGCAGCAGAAGACCCTGGAATTACATAGCCACAAGCCAAGGAAGGCGAGGACTGCCAGGAGCTACTAGAAGCCAGGAGAGAGGCACAGAACAGACCCTCCCTAAGAGCCTCTAGGGAGGCGCCAACCCTGCCCACACCTTGATTTTAGATTCCTGGCTCCCAGAACTGTGAAGGAATACATTTCTGTTATTTTAAGCCACCTGGTTTGTGCTAATTTGTTGCATCAGTCCTAGGAAACTAACACGGAATCCTATGTATTACAGTTTGGGAGTGGCAGAGTAATAAAACAGATAGATACCAAAGGTGAAAATGTGGTGTCCTGAGTACTTGTATGTACACCCAGGCCAAATGTGCCCTCCTGGGTCATAAAGGCACAAATTTTATCTGAATGTCCCATTCTGTTAATTTGGAAAACTTTTCCTTCATTAAACAAAAAACTGGCTAACAATCTTATTTTAATTTTTAAATCTTCGCTTTTTTGATTTTTTTGAGGTGGGGTCTCACTCTGTTGCCCAGGCTGGAGTGAAGTGGGGTAATCATACCTCACTATAGCCTTGAACTCTTGGGCTCAAGCCATCTTTACTCCTTAGCCTTCTGAGTACCTGGGTCTATAGGTGGGTGTCACCATACTCCGCTTGTGTGTGTGTGTGTGTGTGTGTGTGTGTGTGTGTGTAGAGATGGGGTCCCACTGTGTGTGTGTGTGTGTAGAGATGGGGTCCCACTGTTGCCCAGGCTGGTCTTGAACTCCTGGGCTCAAGCAATCCTCCTGAGTAGCTGGGATTACAGGCATGAGCCACCATGCTTGGCCACAATTTTTAAATAAAGTTCAAACAGCGTAACAGGAAAAAGACCTTATGCTTGGATTGAAAGTTTATGAGCGAAAGGACTGAAAGTAGACAGAATAAACCTAATGAATCTCTATAAAATCTGAAATCTATAAGCGGACATGGGGTTCTATGAACAGAAGGTGGTCCTTCATGTTCCCAGACTATGTATCAGGATAAGCTGGGCTACGCATTAGCAATAAGTCAACACTGAGATCTCAGTCTACTACAGCTTGCAAGTAGCAGTGCTCACTGCCACTCTTCAGCAGGAACTCATGCTGACAGGAGCATCAGCGTCACACACAACCTCCAAGGGGGGCATGGCAGGGACTAGAGGGCTCACACTTGCTCTTAGCTATCTCTGACCAAAAGTGTCACACATCACTACCAGGAGACAATTCACCCCCAGGTCTCTTGCATTTTTCCACTTCTTGTGAGCAAGACACTGATTGTTCTTTGCTCTGAACTACCTTTTCAAAGATGCTTGTACAGTAAATGGCCTTGGTAGAGTGTCTCCCTCCAGATCAAAGGGCAGGTGCGATTACTGCACAGTATAAAAAGACTCAGGTTCTCTAAACTCAGAGCTCCTCTCCTATAATGCAACCCATTATGTGTGCAGGTATCATGTCTCTTTGCATTGCCCTAGGGGAATCTGGGTTCAGGGAAATGGTACAAAGACAATGGTATCCTGACCACTGCTGCTGCTGTAATAAACTGTCCTTCATCTCTGATCCTGGAGTCTCATGTTTTCTATCAGCATCTATGAAATGTCGCAGGCTGATTTGTCAGCCAGCAAGTAGCATAAATCTCAGAACCTTCAGAGTCGTTGACAGTCACTTCCATTCATAGCTCATAGTCAGAACGTGTGGGTGAAAGATTACCTAGGTGCCAAGGCAAGAGACTGAAGGCACAAACTGTTTCAGTATACTAAAGAAAATAGTTAGAATAAGAATAGTCATAATACAAATTAGATATAGAGATGATCACGGACATTATCAATCATTATAAACATTATGAATCATTAGCTTTTAATATTACTCTTTGTTGCATTACTAATATAACCTAGGAATAACCGGCGGGCATAGGGTCAGGTGCTGAAGGGACATTGTGAGAAGTGACCTAGAAGGCGAGAGGTGAGCCCTCTGTCACGCCCGCATGAGGGCTCCTTGGTCAAGCGGTAATGCCAGTGTCTGCGAAGACACCCATTACTTAGCAGACCGCGAAAGGGAGTCTCCTTTCGTTGGAGGAGTCAGGGAACACTCTGCTCCACCACCTTCTTGTGGGAGGCTGGATATTATCCAGGCCTGCCCGCAGTCATCTGGAGTCCTAAAACCCTCCCTGTGATGCTGTGCTTCAACGGTCACGCTCCTTGTCCACTTTCATATTCCTCCCGTACTCCTGGTTCCTCTTTGAAGCTTGTAGTAGATAGCGGTAGAAGAAATAGTAAAAGTCTTAAAGTCTTTGATCTTTCTTATAAGTGCATAGAAGAAAATGCTGATGTATGCTGCCTTCTCTCTCTGCTTCGGCTACCTAAGAGGGAAGGGCCCCCTGTTCTACGATCACGTGACCTGCTTGACCTTGTCAATCACTTAGAAGATTCACCCTCCTTACCCTGCCCCCGGTCTTGTATGCAATAAATATCAGCGCGCCCAGCCATTTGGGGCCACTACCGGTCTCCGCATCTTGATGGTAGTGGTCCCCCGGGCCCAGCTGCTTTCTCTTTATCTCTTTGTCTTGTGTCTTTATTTATTACAATCTCTCATCTCCGCACACCGGGAGAACACCCGCTAAGCCCCAAAGGCCTGGGCCCTACAAGAATGAGTCATAAAAGTCCACACCTAACCCTTCTTGCCTTATTGAAAAGCCAAATGACATATACTTAATTTGTATCATTCACATACTAAATTCATGTATTTTTGCAGTCCTATGTCATAGAGAAACACACAAAAAGCTATAAGAGGTACTTCTCAGAGGTGGAAACCAAATGGCTGACGAAGAGAAACAGCCAATAAATAAGAAAAGATGTTCTACTTCATTAATATCAGGATAAAGCAAATTAAAACAACAATGAGGGCACTATTCACACTGGCAAAAATTAAGAAGATCCAAGTGAAGATGTGGAACAAAGTGAACTCATTCACTGCATACTCAATGCACAAAACCCTAAAGAAACTATTGCATATGGCCGGGCATGGTGGCTCACATCTGTAATCCCAGCACTTTGGGAGGCTGAGGTGGGTGGATCATTTGAGGTCAGGAGTTTGAGACCAGCCTGGCCAACACAGTGAAACCCCATCTCTACTAAAAATAGAAAAAGTAGCTGAGTGTGGTGGCATGCACCTGTAGTCCCAGCTACTTGGGAGGCTGAGACAGGAGAATTGCTTGAACCCAGGAGGTGGAGGTTGGAGTGAGCCAAGACTGCACTACTGCACACCAGCCTGGGTGACAGAGGGAGACTCTGTCTCAAAAAAAAAAAAGAAAGAAACGATTGCATATGTGCCATCAGTACACATATACCCATGTACCAAAATGCTTCGGGTAGTAGTGAGAATTACAGCACAAAACACTGGAAACTACCCAATTATCCATGAGTAGCAGGCTAGTTTATCAACACCACAGCATCCTACATTGCTGAGCATAAATGAATTATACCTCCATGCAACACACGAGTCTCACAAACACAGAGCAAAATCACCAAGTCACAGATGATTCCAGAATATAATTCTATGTATATCAAGTTTAAAAACGCGTAAAACAAAAATGTATATCACTTAGGGATATAAATGTGGGAAAATTATAAAGAAAAGCAAAGAATAATAGATACAAGTCGGGAAGATGTTAGTTCCTTGTGCAGGGAGAGAATGAGTGACAGAATGGGAGTAACACAGAGACCTTCCAAACTAATGGTTACGTTTTTAAAAACTCTTCAGGCTAGTAGCCTCCTTCTCAAGGAAGGCTTCCCTGGTTACACCACTTACAATTCTGGTCACTCTTTCCAACATTTTATTCCACCCTTTGCCCACTTTATTTACTTTTTTTCATTAGCAGTTACCACTGCTTGACATACTACATATTTTACTTTTTTGATGTATTTGATCCTCCCACCTCAGCCTCCCAAAGTGCTGGCTTTATAGGCATGAGTCACCAAGCCAGGCCTGTATTTCCTGTCTTTAGTCTTTTGTTCAAGTCTTACACTTAGGTATGCAAATCTGTTGTATCATCATTCTTTATAAATGTTTTATAAGAATGTAAAGTATAATATTTCATATATATAATATCTAATACAAGCATTTTTTTTAAAGTAATGAGATTTGTTTTACTGAAAATGAAAATCACAAACCAGCTTTTTTTAAAAAGTTCAGAGTGAATAAAAAATGAAATGAATTATTTTTAAGTTTGTATTTTCTCTAAGTTGAACAGTAACCTTATTTTTGAACCTTATTTACACAACAGAAGCACTTCTCTTAGTCTAAAATTGAACTCTCCTTTGAACATTGAAGATCATGTTTATCAATATTGACAAAAACAAACTTATATAGAAAATTCTACAAGGATTCTCACAAAGACAAATCTATACCTGGAAAGCATCACCTTTGCCATGGGACATGCTGCTATTCCTGACCTGTGTGTCTTGGAAACTATATTTGCTTTAGACATCTTTGACTGAAGCAACATATGCTAGCTAGGAATCAATCTGTATTTGTTGTAACAGGACCACTACTATCTTCAAACTATTTCTTTCCCCCTTTCAGACTGATCTACTATTGCTAATAACACACACAGAAAAATTCAGTAAAACAAAGCACATTGGCCATCCATACTGCTATGCTGTACTGTGAATTTTACAGTAATTAGAAATTACTCTAGAAATTATACCTGAAACTGACATTCCCACTAGGTATAAACTGTATAAACAGAGTGGACACAGCCCCTTTAGAACTCATTGGCAAGGAATCTATGATTTATTAGGGGCAGAGGAAAGTGTCAGCTACATGAAATTCTTTTTTTTGGCTGGGTGTGGTGGCTCACGCCTGTAATCCCAACACTTTGGGAAGCTGAGGCGGGTGGATCATGATGAGGTCAGGAGATCGAGACCATCCTGGCTAACACAGTGAAACCCTGTCTCTACTAAAAATACAAAAAAATTAGCCTGGTGTAGTGGCCGGCACCTGTAGTCCCAGCTACTCAGGAGGCTGAGGCAGGAGAATGGCCTGAACCCAGGAGGCGGAGCTTGCAGTGAGCAGAGATCGAGATCGCGCCACTGCACTCCAGCCTGGGCAACTGAGTGAGACTCTGTCTCCAAAAACAAAAACAAAACAAAACAAATCAAAAAGACATTCCTTTTTTCCTTTTTTCCGGTGACTTTTGTTGTCCATTTAGGTAGGGGTGTGTACATGTGGTGTGTTTTTGTTTCTTGTGTTTTTTTATGCTAGCATGTTTTGGGTGCCTGAAGTGAATGAAAGGGAGTGAAATTGAAGGGCACCTGCTGATGGAACAGGCCCTGAACTGAGAGCCGGGAAATCTGTATACCCTTCAGTGCTCTACACACCAGCCAGACGTGAAACCTTGGGGAAGTCAAGTGACCTTTTCTAAGATACAGTTTCCTTATCCATGGAAGACAGCTTAGTTCAGCTCCACAGTCCCAAAAAGCTCCCTGCACTTTCTTTTTCTCCATTTGTTTCTTCTTCTTCTTTTTTTTTTTTTTTTTTAACTAGAGTGTAGTGGTTGCAATGTCAGCTCACTACAACCTCCACCTCCAAGGTTCAAGCGATTCTCCTGCCTCAGCCTCCTGGAGTAGCTGGGATCACAGGCTCCTGCCACCATGCCTGGATAATTTTTGTATTTTTAGTAGAAACAGGGTTTCACCATGTTGGCCAGGCTAGTCTTGAACTCCTGACCCAGGTGATCCTCCCACCTCAGCCTCCAAAAGTGCTGGGATTACAGGTGTGAGCCACCATGCCCGGCCTCCATTTGTTTTCATATTTGCTTTTTTCTTTGAGACAGGGTACAGGGTCTCACTCTCACCCAGGCTGGAGCGCAGTGGTGTGATCACGGCTCGCTGTAGCCTCGACCTCCCTGGGCTCAAGTGATGTTCCTGAGTAGCTGGGACCACAGACATGCACCACCACACCCAGCTAATTTTTTGTAAGGATGGGGTCTCCCTTTGTTTCCCTGGCTGGTCTTGAACTCCTGGGCTCAAGTGATCCTCCCACCTCAGCCTCCCAAAGGGCTGAGTTTATAGGCACGAGCCACTGAGCCAGGCCTGTATTTCCTTTCTTTAGTTTTCTTTTCTAGTCTAACACTCAGGTCCTACACTGGCCAATTTCAGTCATTCATTTGCCCAACCCTGACTGAACACCTCCTCCAAGCCAGGCCTTATTCAGGGCACTGGGCAGAGCACGCTGAGCAGAACAGACAAATCACCCTGCACTCAAGGAGCTTATCACTTCCAGGTGAGGAAGATAGACAACAAATACATCAAAAAAGGAAAATTGCAGTATGTCAAGCAGTGGTAACTGCTAATGAAAAAAAAAAATAAAGTGGGCAAGGGGGAATAAAATGTTGGAAAGAGTGACCAAAATTGTAAGTGGTGTGACCAGGGAAGCCTTCCTTGAGAAGGAGGCTACTGAGTAAAGACCAGAAGAAAGTGAGGAAACCCCTGAGCAGACATGTAGGGGCAGATGTTCTTAGCAGAAGAAAAACAAGGGCAGAGACCCTAAGGCATGTGCCCAGCAGGTCTGAAGAAGAGCAACAAGGCCAACCAAGGGATGTTTTCAAAGGACTCCTTTTCCTGCTCTATTAGTGATGGACTAGGGAGTAGCATGGCAGTGAGGTGGATGCCAGCTACTGCCATCCTCCAAACAAGAGATGGCAAAAGGCAGGGCCAGGAGTGGGGGGCATGGGGACACAGAGACAGGGGAGAGGGAGACAGGGAGAGACAGATGGGGAAAAGAGAAAAGGAGAGAGAGAGAAGAAAAAGAGAAGCGAGAAAGAGGAGAAAGAAAAAAGAGAAGGAGAGAGAGGAAGAAAGAAGAGACAGGGAGAGGAAGAAGAGGAGAGAGGGAGAGGAAGAAGAGGAGAGAGAGAAAGGAAGAGGAGGAAGAGGAGAGAGGGAGAGGAGGAAGAGGAGAGAGGGAGAGGAACAGGAGGAAGAGGAGAGAGGGAGAGGAGGGAGAGAGGGAGAGGAGAGAGAGGGAGAGGAGAGAGAGAGGGAGAGGAGAGAGAGAGGGAGAGGAGAGAGAGAGGGAGAGGAGAGAGAGAGGGAGAGGAGAGAGAGAGGGAGAGGAGAGAGAGAGGGAGAGGAGAGAGAGAGGGAGAGGAGAGAGAGAGGGAGAGGAGAGAGAGAGGGAGAGGAGAGAGAGAGGGAGAGGAGAGAGAGAGGGAGAGGAGAGAGAGAGGGAGAGGAGAGAGAGAGGGAGAGGAGAGAGAGAGGGAGAGGAGAGAGAGAGGGAGAGGAGAGAGAGAGGGAGAGGAGAGAGAGAGGGAGAGGAGAGAGAGAGGGGAAGAGGAGAGAGAGGGGAAGAGGAGAGAGAGGAAGAGGAGACAGAGAGGAAGAGGAGACAGAGAGGAAGAGGAGACAGAGAGGAAGAGGAGAGAGAGAGGGAGAGGAGAGAGAGGAGAGAGAGAGAGGAAAAGGAGAGAGAGAGGAAGAGGAGAGAGAGGGAGAGGAGAGAGAGGGAGAGGAGAGAGAGGGAGAGGAGAGAGAGGGAGAGGAGAGAGAGGGAGAGGAGAGAGAGGGAGAGGAGAGAGAGGGAGAGGAGAGAGAGGGAGAGGAGAGCGAGAGGGCGAGGAGAGAGAGAGGGAGAGTAGGAGACAGAGTAGGAGACAGAGAGAGGAGGAGACAGAGAGGAAGAGGAGAGAGAGAGAGGAAGAAGAGAGAGAGAGGAAGAGGAGAGAGGGAGGAAGAGGAGACAGGAAGGAAGAGGAGAGAGGAAGAGGAGAGAGGGAGGAAGGGGAGAGAGAGAGGAAGAGGAGAGAGAGAGGAAGAGGAGAGAGAGAAAGAGAGAGAGGAAAAGGAGAGAGAGAGGAAGAGGAGAGAGAGGAAGAGGAGAGAGAGGAAGAGGAGAGAGAGGAAGAGGAGAGAGAGGAAGAGGAGAGAGAGGAAGAGGAGAGAGAGGAAGAGGAGAGAGAGGAAGAGGAGAGAGAGGAAGAGGAGAGAGAGGAAGAGGAGAGAGAGGAAGAGGAGAGAGGAAGAGGAGAGAGAGAGGAAGAGGAGAGAGAGAGGAAGAGGAGAGAGAGAGGAAGAGGAGAGAGAGGAAGAGGAGAGAGAGAGGAAGAGGAGAGAGAGAGGAAGAGGAGAGAGAGAGGAAGAGGAGAGAGAGAGGAAGAGGAGAGAGAGAGGAAGAGGAGAGAGAGAGGAAGAGGAGAGAGAGAGGAAGAGGAGAGAGAGAGAGGAAGAGGAGAGAGAGAGGGGAAGAGGAGAGAGAGAGGGGAAGAGGAGAGAGAGGGGAAGAGGAGAGAGAGGAAGAGGAGACAGAGAGGAAGAGGAGACAGAGAGGAAGAGGAGAGAGAGAGGGAGAGGAGAGAGAGGAGAGAGAGAGAGGAAAAGGAGAGAGAGAGGAAGAGGAGAGAGAGAGGAAGAGGAGAGAGAGAGGAAGAGGAGAGAGAGAGGAAAAGGAGAGAGAGAGGAAAAGGAGAGAGAGAGGAAGAGGAGAGAGAGAGGAAGAGGAGAGAGAGAGGAAGAGGAGAGAGAGAGGGGAAGAGGAGAGAGAGAGGAAGAGGAGAGAGAGAGGAAGAGGAGAGAGAGGGGAAGAGGAGAGAGAGAGGAAGAGGAGAGAGAGAGGAAGAGGAGAGAGAGAGGAAGAGGAGACAGAGAGGAAGAGGAGACAGAGAGGAAGAGGAGAGAGAGAGGGAGAGGAGAGAGAGGAGAGAGAGAGGGAGAGGAGAGAGAGGAGAGAGAGGAAAAGGAGAGAGAGAGGAAGAGGAGAGAGAGAGGAAAAGGAGAGAGAGAGGAAAAGGAGAGAGAGAGGAAAAGGAGAGAGAGAGGAAGAGGAGAGAGAGAGGAAGAGGAGAGAGAGAGAGGAAGAGGAGAGAGAGGGGAAGAGGAGAGAGGAAGAGGAGAGAGAGGAAGAGGAGAGAGAGAGGAAGAGGAGAGAGAGAGGAAGAGGAGAGAGAGAGGGGAAGAGGAGAGAGAGGGGAAGAGGAGAGAGAGGGGAAGAGGAGAGAGACAGAGAGGAGAGGAAGAGAAGACAGAGGAAGAAAGAGAGGAAGAGGAGAGAGAGGAAGAAGAAAGAGGAGAGAAGAGAGACGAGAGGAAGAGGAGAGAGAGGAGAGAGAGGAAGAGGTGAGAGAAGAAGAAGAGAGAGAGGAAGAAGAAAGAGGAGAGGAAGAGGAGAGAGAGGAGAGAGAGGAGAGGAAGAGGAGAGAGAGGAGAGGAAGAGGAGAGAGAGGAGAGGAAGAGGAGAGAGAGGAGAGGAAGAGGAGAGAGAGGAGAGAGAGGAAGAGGAGAGAGAGGAGAGGAAGAGGAGAGAGAGAGGAAGAGGAGAGAGAGGAAGAGGAGAGAGAGGGAGAGGAAGGAGAGAAGAGAGAGAGAGACGAGAGAGGAGAGGAGGGGAAGAGTAGAGAGAGGAAGAGGAGAGAAAGTAATTAAGGAGTAGTTCAAGTTGCCATTTTCAGAGAGAGGAAAAACTGAGGGAGAAACTTTTGGAGCTCAGTTTTCGATACATGAAGTTTGAGAAACCGATTAGAAACCCAGTAGAGATGCTAAGTAGCAGACAGCATGAGTGGACTTCCCAGCACGAACACTGAGGAGTGAAAGCAGTCCTCTCCATCCACGTAATGCAGCTCTGTGTGGCCCTTAAGGCGACTGAGGTCCATCTTATGGACTGACACAGAAAGGTGTCCAAGATCTATTATTGCATGAAAAGATGCATAATTTTCTGGAAGAATTATCTATTGCTAATAACTTAAAAACCTCTAGGGATAGGATATATACTTCTGTGATGGTTAATTTTATGTGTCAACCTGACGAGGCCATGGTACCCAGATGTTAGGTCAAACACTGAGATGTATCATCGAAGATATTTTTAGATGAGACGAACACTGAAATCAGTAGACTTAGAGTATAGCAGATCACCCTCCACAGTGGGTGGGCCTCATCCAACCCGTTAAAGGCCTTAAGAGAAAAAGACAGACCTCCCCAAGCAAGGAGGGCTTCAGCCACTGGACTGTCTTTGGACTTGAACTGCAATGCTCCCCTGGGTCTCCAGCCTGCTCATCTACCCTGCAGATTTTAGTCTTGCCAAGACTCCACAATTGCTTGAGCCAATTCCTTAGATCTATCTTTCTCTTTCTCTCTACACATACGCACACATCTTGTTGATTCCGTTTCTCTGGAGAATCTTGACTAATGCAACATCTTATGACATACATTTGAATTGTATTTCAAATGTTTTACAATAAGCATGTATTACCTTACTAATCAGAAAAACAAGAATAATCACAAAACTTAGTTCCAATACTTAAAATTTAGGTTACATTGACCAAGTACCTATACATATACTTTATATACATAAATTATATATACATCTCTATAACCGATAAAGCATTCAGCAAACACACGTTTTATTAACATCCTTCCTATCTCAATGGCTGCAAAACCCTTTTTCACGCAAGCTCTCTCGCCTGAAATACCTCTTGATATTCTTGCAGAATACCTCTGATATTCTTAATAAACTCCAGAGTTATCTGAAATGCCCAATATGAATCCATATCCTGAATGAGGTACCCGAAGGACATGAACAGACATTTCACAGATTAGAAATGATATCTGGTGAATGAATACATGGAGAAATATTCAAATACAATAGCAATAAACAGAAAAATGAAAATTAAAATAAGGTACTTTTTTTTTTTTGAGACGGGGTCTCGCTCTGTCACACAGGCTAGAGGGCAGTGGCACAATCTTGGCTCACTGCAACCTCCGCCTCCTCAGTTCAGGCGATTCTCCTGCCTCAGCCTCCCTCAGCCTCCTGAGTAGCTGGGATTATAGGCGCCCACCACCACGCTCGGCTAATTTTTGTATTTTTAGCAGAGACAGGGTTTCACCATGTTGGTCAGGCTGGTCTCAAACTCCTGACCTTGGAATCCGCCTGCCTCAGCCTCCCAAAGTGCTGGGATTACAGGCGTGAGCTACCGCACCAAGCCAAATAAGGTACCTTTTTAAACAAATTAGTTTGAAAATTATAGCAGCTAATACTAATTATAAACTTATAAGTAAAATAGTAATAATAAATTGAAACTCTTCAGCAGATCAAGTTTACTAATCTTGAAAATTACACCTCACACTAGGTGACAATGCAAAGTTGTGTTCTAATATATGATGGGTGGTGTTCTGAAGAGACATAAAATAATGGGCAACATGTGTAATAAGCCATAAAACTATTTATGACTTGGATTCTATTTGGGAGAAAATATATCATACATGTTTAAAGATATCTTATCCACATTTGAAAATAATTCCAGGCCGGACATGGCTCACACATGTAATCCCGCACTTTGGGAAGCCCAGGTGGATGGATCACTTGAGGCCAGGAGTTTGAGGCCAGCCTGGCCAACATGGTGAAACCTCATCTTTAGAAAAAAACACACAAAAATTAGCCGAGCATGGTGGCAGGCACCTGTAATCCCAGCTATTTGGGTGGCTGAGGCACGAGAATCGCTTGAACCCGGGAGGCAGAGGTTGCAGTGAGCTGAGATTGTGCCCCTATACTCCAGCATGGGCAACACAGTGAGACTCTGTCTCAAAAAAGATAATAATTCCAAACACTAAAATAAAGTTAAATATATGAAGTTGTTCCCTAGAATATCATTTGTAAAGGCAAAAAAGTAGAGGTAATTTAAATATCTAGCAGTAATGAAGCCAAGTTCAAACACATGAGCTACAACTAGTTGAACATTTTTTCTCTGTAAATTAAGAGAATAAAGAATGATTTCATACTTACCACTGTACCAAGAAACTGAATGCTCATGTTTCCACCTGCTTCTCGAGAAAGACACTAAAAAACAAACAAGAGATATAAAATGAACTCATATCCACACAGCTTGTATGTAATGTTCACGATAGCCAAAAAACCCAAATGTCCATCAACTGATGGATGGGTAAACAAAATATAGTATAGCCATACAGTGGAATATTATTTGGCCATAAAAAGGAATGAAGTACTGATACATGCTACAATAGAAGTCGGTCACCAAGGATCATGCATTATATGATTCCACTTAATAAGAGATGTCCAGAATAGTAAAATCCATGGAGATGGAAGGTAGATTGGTAGATGCCTCCAAGAGGAAGGCTGGGAGGACATGGAGATGACTGCTAATTGGTATGGGGTTTCTCAAGGGTATAAACATGGTCTAAAACTGACTGTGGTGGTGGTGGAACACCCCTGTGAATTGACTACAAACCACTAAACTGTAACTTTAAATGGGTGAATTGTATGGTGTGTGAATTATATCTCAATAAAATAGTTATAGAAAATGAATTAGCATTTGTTTAAAACAACAATGCAATTCTATGTCCAGAGAGTAGTGAAAGAAAGAACCTCTTTATTATTCATTTATTTATAAATAAAATTTGTTTACAGCAAATATATCACTTGCATATATCTTGTTTGAATTTTAATTAAAAGTAAATACTATGACTATTAAAATTTTAGTTAAAAGTAAATACTACTGCTACTAAAAATGGGTGACTAAGTAGTACACTGGAAGCTGACTACACTGTGAGATAATTCTCACCTACAAAACTGGTCTGTTGGGCCAGGCGTGGTGGCTCATGCCTGTAATTCCAGCACTCTGGGAGGTTGAGGCAGGCGGATCACGAGGTGAGGAATTCAAGACCAGCCTGGCCAATATGGTGAAAGCCCATCTTTACTAAAAATACAAAAATTAGCCAGGCGTGGTGGTGCACGCCTGTAGTCCCAGCTACTCGGGAGGCCAAGGCAGAAGAATTGCTTGGACCCAGGAGGCAGAGGTGAGGTTGTGGTGGGCCAAGATCCTGCCACTGCACTCCAGCCTGGATGACAGTGAGACTCCGTCTCAAAAAACAAAAACAAAAACAAAAAAAACTTGCTCTACTTAATCCTAACGTATTCCTCAGAATTCTTCCTCTTCTGGCTAATCAGAGAGGGCTCAGTGACTTCAAAGACTACACACACAAATAAAGCAGTTCTAACTAAGCCAGCATCATTTTTTTAAGTTCCCAGATGTAGAGTATTAGTGGCTTTCACTCAACTACATGCCATGAGCATTACGATACAGATGTATCCTAATTTCATTCCTTTCTACAGAAGTGGAGGTTTACCAACTCTGATCTCTATGATCATAGAAGTAATAGAACCCAGAGTGAACCTCTAGAAATCAAGCTGAGTCCTCGGTTCCTTGACGGAGGGAGGTTAGATCAATAAGAAAGACAGTGGTTTAATGCAAAATGTTTTCCCCTACCTGCAAATATTGCCAAGTAAATTGACACAATGGTAATCTAGATAGCATACTTATGGCAGTGTGGTATAGAGTAGAAAAAAAATCAGTATGGGAGCATTTTGACCCATGTCACTTCTTTCTTTTTTTTTTTTTTTGAGACAGAGTTTCATTCTTGTCACCCAGGCTGGAGCGCAATGGCACCATCTCGGCTCACAGCAACCTCTGCCTCCCAGGTTCAAGTGTTTCTCCTGCCTCAGCTTCCTGAGTAGCTGGGATTACAGGCACCTGCCACCACATCTGCCTAATTTTTGTATTTTTAGTAGAGACAGGGTTTCACCATGTTGGCCAGGCTGGTCTCGAACTCCTGGCCTCAGCTCCCAAAAGTGCTGGGATTACAGGTATGAGCCGCCATGCCCAACCAACCCATTTCACATCTTTTTTTTTTGAGACAAAGTTTCACTCTGTTACCCAGGCTGGAGTGCAGTGGCACGATCTCAGCTCACTGCAACCTCTGCCTCCTGGGTTCAAGCGATTCTCTGGCCTCAGCCTCCCAAGTAGCTGGAACTATAGGCATCTCCCACCATGCCCGGCCAGTTTTTTGTATTTTTAGTAGAGATGGGGTTTTGCCATGTTGGCCAGGCTGGTCTCGAACTCCTGACCTCATAACCCGCTCCCTCAACCTCCCAAAGCGCTGGGATTACAGGTGTGAGCCACTGCGCCCAGCCAACCCATTTTACTTCTAAGAATTTATCCTGAGGAAAAAATGTAAGGATAGGCAGAAAAATAAAGCTGAACAAATATCACAGTGTAGTTTATAGAACTGAACAATGGCAAGCGATGTAAATGACTGGGAAAGACACTAGCTAAGTAAATTGTGGTATATATCCAGCCTGCCATTTAAAAAGTTTCAAGATATGAAAAACGCTTACAGTATATTTCTAAGGGCAAGAAGAACAAAACAATATGTTCAGAATAAGCCTTGTAAAAAATTATGTTACATAAAAATTCTAGAATTAGTGCACATAAAACTTATTTCTAGGCAAAAATATTAGTTGACTCTCGTTTTCACTTATCTGTTTTTCCTATTCTTTTATATGCACATGTTGAACTTAATAAAGGCAAAAAAAGACAGAAAACAAAATGGAATAAAATAGACTCCTTTCCTGTGTCTTAGGGAGACTCAGTAAACTAAGAACGGAGGGTTGATTCCTAGGTTTTGACACTGGCATTTCTACGTTGGTCATCCATCTAATCATCCATCTACCTCTCAACTGTGTTGGGCACTGCTGGCTGAATTAAGACCCACCTTCCAAGAGACTAAGGAAAAGACGCAGAATTATTGGAAAAATAAGTATAATTCAATACGATAAATGCATAGTACAAAATGTACAAAGTATTATGGGATAAGAGGACAGACCGACTAAATGAGCAGAAAGGTTAATAAGGAAGACATTAGATAGGTTAAGACAGACATTAAAGCTGGATATTTAAAAACAAACAGGGGCAGGGTGCGGTGGCTCATGCCTGTAATCCCAGCACTTTGGGAGGCTAAGGTGGGTGGATTATTTGAGGTCAGGAGTTTGAGACCAGCCTGCCCAACACGGTGGCTCTACTAAAAATATAAAAAGTAGCCGGGCGTGGTGGCGGCTGCCTGCAGTCCCAGCTACTCGGGAGCCTGAGGCAGGAGAATCACTTGAACCTGGGAGTTGGAGGTTGCAGTGAGCCGACTGTGCCAAAGCACTCCAGCCTGGGCACCACAGCGTGACTCTGTTTCAAAAAAACAAAGAAAAGAAAAGAAAGAAAAAAAACACGAACAAGATTCAGCCATTATGGAAAACAGTACGGAGGTTTCTCAAAACATTAAAAATAGAACTACCATATGATCCAACAATCCCACTACTGCATATATATTCAAAGGAAAGAAATCAGTTATGTCAAGGAGATATCGGCATCCCCATGTTTATTGCAGCACTATTCATGATGGCCAAGATAGGGAATCAACCTAAGCGTCCATCCATGGACCAACGGATACAGAGAATGTGGTATATATGCACAATGGAATATTATTTAGACTTAAAAAAGAAAATCCTACCATTTGCAACAACATGGATGAACCCGGAAGACATTACATTAAGTAAAATAAGCCAGGTACATACAGAAAGAGATACCATATGACCTCACTTACATGAAGAATCTGAAGACGTCAAAGTCATAGAGTAGAAAATAGAATGGTGGTTGGGGAGGGGGGGTTGAGGAAATATTAATCAAAACCCACAAAACTTCAGTTATAAAGGAGAAATAGGTACAAGAAAGCTATTCTACAATATAGTAACTACAGTTAATGACAACATATTATTAATATATTCTTGAAATTTTCTGAGTATATTTAAGTGTACCTCACATACAGAATAAGTATATGAGGTAATACATATATGTTAATTAGCTCAATGTAGCCATTCCACAGTGTATCCACTGTTTGAAGTGTGTACTTCAAAACATGTTGTACATGTGCGAAAGTTTGAAAGTGTATCTCCTCCAAACCTCATGTTGAAATGTGATCCCCAGTGTTGGAGGTGGGGCGTAATGGGGGTGTGTGGATCATTGGGAAGGATCCCTCATGAATAGATTAATGCCCTCTTTGAGGGCGAGTTCAAGCTCTTAGTTCCTGAGAAAGCTGGTTCTTAAAAAGAGCCTGGCACCTCCCTCCCTTCTCTCTCACTCTGTGACTTCCACACACACCAGCTCCCCTTTGCCTTCTACCATGAATAAAAGCAGCCTGAGGTCCTCATCAGATGCCTAATCCTCAACTTTTCCAGACATCAGAATCACGAGCCAAATAAACTTTTTCTCTTTATAAATTATCCAGTCTCGGGTATTCCTTTGTAGCAACACAAAAGACACTACTAAGACAGGATGACAAATATATGCAACTTTAATTTATCAACTAAAAACCAAATTACAAATTTTAAAAATGAGCAGGAATTTTCCAAAAGAAAACTGAAAAACAGCTGGGAATGGTGGCTCACACCTATAATCCCAGCACTTTGGGAGACCGAGGCAGGCAGATTGCTTGAGGTCAGAAGTTCAAAACCACCGGGTGCAGTGGCTCATGCCTGTAATCCCAGCACTTTGGGAGGCCAAGGTGGGCAGATCACCAGGTCAGGAGATCGAGACCATCCTGGCTAACGTGGTGAAACCCCATCTCTACTAAAAATACAAAAATTAGCTGGGCATGGTGGCGGGCACCTGTAGTCCCAGCTACTCGGGAGGCTGAGGCAGGAGAATGGCGTGAACCCGGGAGGCGGAGCTTGCAGTGAGCTGAGATCGCATCACTGCACTCCAGCCTGGGTGACAGGGCGAGACTCCGTCTCAAAAAAAAAAAAAAAAAAAGGTTGTTCAAAACCAGCCTGGCCAACATGGTGAAATCCCGTCTCTTCTAAAAATACAAAAATTAGCCGGGCGTGGTGGTGGCACCTGTAATCCGAGCTACTCAAGAGGCTGAGGCAGGAGAATCGCTTGAACCCGGGAGGTGGAGGTTGCAGTGAGCCAAGATTGCACCACCACTGCACTCCAGCCTGGGAGACAGAGCGAGACACCGTCTCAAAAAAAAAAAAAAAAAAAATTGTGGGCTGATGAGACAGTTAACAAAAATTTCAGATTAAGGGATGGCACGACGGCATGGCAAGTTTAGGGAATGTTAAGCAGTTCAGCGTGGCCAGAAATAGGGTTGGATGAAGGTGGAAGTGGCAAGAAAGGAAACCAGGAAGGAATTATAAACCCAGGTCAGATCTTGTACAAAGAGAGCTCATACCTGACAAAGTTCTTACACTTAAGAACTGGAGTGTGACATGCTCATGTTTTAGAAAGATGGTGGTCTGAGGTCATGCTGAAGATACATAGAATGGGGAAGGACGAGGCTAGGAGGCCGAGTAAAACACCACTACAATCATTCAGTTAGGAGCCTGATGTGCTAAGCAGCCACAACAGAAGAACTAAGTCTGATTCAGACCTAGGACCTTAGGATGGGGAGAGCAAACAGACCTGAAAGACGATCTCAATTTTGTTCTACAGATGAGGAATCTAAGGCACAGGAATATAAAAAGTAATTTGGCTACCTGCAACTCTGCACGAAAAATTTTAATCTTGGTCCTGAGATTAAAAAAAAAAAAATCACAATAACCCACTGAACTGCTGCGTGGCAAGAAAGTCTGTGCATTCAGCTTCATACGACAAAAACTGCAAAAGCAGCTATAGATGGCAGACAAAAATGAATGAATGTGGCTATGTTCTAGTTAACTGCTTATCATCAATAAGATCTGAATGTGACATCATACTTCTCATGGGTCATGAAACATTATTGATTTTTTTTTTTTTTTTTTTTTGACAGTGTCTCATGCTGTCACCCAGGCTGGAGTGCAGTGGCATGGTCACAGCTCTCCACAGCAACTGCCTGGACTCCAGCGATTCTCCCACCTCAACCTCCCAAGCAGCTGGACCCACAGGCATGCACCACTGTACCCAGCCAATTTTTAAAAAAATTATTTGTAGAGACAAGGTCTCACTATGTTGCCCAGGCTGGATGAAACATTCTTCTTTAATTTTTTCCCCCAACTATTTAAAAATGTAATAACCACTCAAGTTGTGAGCCCCATAGAAACAGGCGGTGCCTCCCGGTCTAAGCCACCAGTACCTCTCACCTGAGGTCTGCAATGGTCAAATCAATGATTTCTCTGTCTCTACCCCAAGGCCTGCAATGATTTTAAAAATCACATCACATCACTCTCCTACCCAAACCCTCCAAACGCTCCACAACACGAATAGAAAGAAACAACACAAAACAAAACAGTTCTTTGGCCCCTAGATGATCTGGTTCTGTCTTCCTCGTTCCACTCTCCCCAACTGGCCTTCACACAAAACAAGCTTGTCCCGTTTCAGAGCCTCTGCTTTGCCCCTTCTGCTACCTGGAACTTCCTTCCCCCAGACTTCTGCACGTTTGCCCCCTCCTCTTCGTAGGTCTCGGCTCAGTGTTAGCTATTCAGAGAGGACTTCCTAGCCATCCTTGCTAAAGCTGCCTTCTCTAGTGACTTTCTATCAATTTCATAGTCTTCATCCAACTTCTTACTACTAAAATCACCTTATTTAGGTATTTACATGTTTAGTATCTACTTCCCCTGCTGGAAGGTAAGTCTTGTTCCTTGTTCTATCTGCAGTGTCTAGAACACTGCCTAGGCCATACTGGGCGTTCCCTTCTATGTAGGAGACACTAAAACAATATCATCATTCCTTTGGCTGATACTACAAAGGTTAGATTCATTCTCAGGCAAATAGAAGTAATTTTGCATTATGTAAAATGGAAACAAATTTTCACATTAAAAACAAACTGTATCAATGAATGTGTGACCACAGGTATAAGTACCAATAAGCTGTCCTTAACATTGCATTCAATTGCAGGTCACAATTACATATATAATGACTGTCACCTTTTTTTCACCACACTCCCACAGTTTGTAAAGGAAGGAAGGAAGGAAGGACAGGCCGGGCGTGGTGACTCACGCCTGTAATCCCAACACTTTGGGAGGTCAAGGAAGGCGGATCACTTGAGCCCAGGAGTTTGAGACCAGCCTGGCCAACATGGTGAAATCCTGCCTCTACTAAAAATACAAAAATTGGCCGGGCATGGTGGCACGCGCCTGTAATCCCAGCCACTCAGGAGGCTAAGGCAGGAGAATCGCTTAAACCTGGGAGGCGGAGGTTGCAGTGAGCTGAGATCATGCCATTGCACTACAGCCTGAGTGACAGAGCAAGACTCTGTCTCAAAAAAAAAAAAAAGAAAAAAGGAAAAAGAAAAGATTGATGTAAAGAAAAACAGAAATAAAATTTCACTCAAAACTGGAATTTATTTCAATCTTCCCTAACAGTAAGATATACTTTTCCTAGAGCCTAGGATTAAGATAATTCAGTTTTAGAATCCACAAAAAAACAAAGTATTCAATGCCTATCATGAGTCTAATGCATGCCAAAACAAATATGAACTGACCACTTGATATGCTAATAGCAAAATTCTTCATAAAAATTAAGATTGTATTTGATGAAACATATCCACGCTTATTAAAATATTTTCTCCAAATATTTCATCCCTTTTCCTATTTTAAATGGCACTCCAAAGCCAGATAACAATGTTCTCCTTTTCTTATTTTGATATTCTGCTCCAATGTTTACAAAATATATTCCTTTTTATTTCTTTAAAAAATACTTTAGAAGATTTTGTTAACAAAATGACTTCAACATTTGTTAGAATCAAATTCATACAAAATTAGCAAAGTTATTCACACAAAGGCAAAAACATTTGCAAAACAATAAATCAAATGTTCCAAAAATACCTTCCTAGGATAATAAAACCAGAGGTAATTTCACCTTTAAAAATAATGTCACTGAACAGTAAGAGGAAGAAATAGTAATAGTTTTCTTTTTCCCCTCACTGATTTCCAACTTGATAATATGTTTTAAAGGCCATTACTGTGGGATTTGTCTTATCGGTCTGCAGTGCAGCTGTTTGTATTATTTTCCACATTTACTACAATCAGTGTTTATACTACTCAAAATTCTCTTCCTCAGGCAGCAACGAAAATATAATTTTCTAGTTAACAGAAGAGGAGAAAAGCTTGTATGTGTGGGGGTGTGGGTAGGGGAAGTTCAGAAAGACATTTTCCCATTCGGTTAAATTTTAAAAGCAACTCCAAATTAACTGCTAAGCTTCTAGGACTACATTACAAAAGCAGGTAGCCTTGCATCAAAATTAATACTTTATACCATAGCTGTAAATACATCCCAGCTGTTAAACTGCCTTGAAATATTTTAAAGCAGAGTCAACAGAGTTATTTCTGTTCTACTGGTGAGCTTGTTTCTAAGATGTGTAGCTGTATTGATATGTCAGGAATGTAGAAAGGATATGGTGAATAATTACTCTTTCATTTCCTACTTCATTCGAAAAAAAAAACCAACCTCTACTTATTCTAAGTTATATATTTATATATCCTATATATCCTGAGAGTGTCATGTCACATGCAATGATTCTAGAGAAATCACATGTGTAAAGTACAAAATAATAATGGCTTCAAACAGATGGGGGTGGGGGGAACATTTTTAAAACCTATAAAACACTTTAGGACTGAAAACATAAGACAATTACTTCCCAATTCATTTGTGTACCAGCAAAGTACAGGCAAAAATGTATGCCGCTTTATTTTTCTAATTAAAATATGAATTTTACTATCTATGAACAGTTATTAGGATTAAAACTAAAGTTTATTCTTGGAGGGTGTGGGAGCTATTTTAATCTAAAAAAACTGAAAAGAAAATAACATTTTTAACTTCCTCTCAAGTAGATATGAAAATCAACAATTTATTTTCTTCAAAACTGAAATTTAAGGTTACAATTTTAAAATTGATTCAAATTCTGTGTGGACAAGCATTTGTATATATACTACAGACAGTTTCACGATCTGCAAACAGAATAACATCTCGTCCATCATATTCATGTGCTTGTGTAATATTTTATATTACATAGGCCCACTGGGCATTTTAAGTTATCACGTTTTATATATATATATATAATTTAATACTCTAGTCATTTCACAACTAATCCATTTAATCTGGTATTCTTCAGTAAATAACATGAGATTCATGTGACACTATTCCAAATTTGTCTGCTTTAACATAGAAAATTAGTTCCACTTAGCTGAATATCAAAGACCTATTCAATATAGAATGCAGTGGTGCTACAATCAGCTCTGCACTGTTATTTATAATAAATTTATCTTCTCTTGAAAATATTTGAGCAAGAATATGAGAAATAGAAAGAAAAAAGTCTTCAAAGGTACAGCATGAATAGCTTCACATCACACAAATGCAGAAATTGTTAGACCTTAGCAGGATCTCAAGATATTTTCAAAAGTATTTAGCTACTCCTCAGGCCTGAAGGCAACCTGCTGTGAGCAGGTGGATAGAAGAAATCACGCCATACAAAGAAACAGGCCAACAGCAGTTAGTCGGCTCTGCTTGCAAATGTTCAAACAACGTGACTATGCAAAATGAAAATCTAGCATGTAAAACGCTAACGACAAACAATACATTAAATCCCGGTACACAAATTACACTGTAAGAAATAGACAACAGCAAAATTGAAGAACTTCTTTCAAGGTCAAAAAAATTACTTCACAGGAATATAGACATAGTAAAAAAATAAAATAAAATAAAAAACTTCTATTCATCCAGCAGGTTCCGCACTACAAAGGTTCTGGGGTTTGTGAGGAAAACAGAGAGTGAGCTCACCATGGCCAGGACACAGCGAATCTTCGGTTTGTTTCATCACTTTAATTATATGCCACAGGCAGGAAATCATTCCACGTTTTAAAAATGGTTGTAATTTTTTAAATCTTCTAATGGGAAATTTAAAAAGTTTGTCAGCTAGATGATAAATTCATCTTCTGTTTAAAAATAAATTCAACTCATCTATTCCGAATTTTAAGAGATAAAAACCAAAACTGTGGTTGACATTAAGGGGGAATACTTTAAAAACCATTATGTAGAGTTTTCTCTATCTGTAAACACTCTCTGGTTTACAAAAAATTTTGCCTGTGAGTGGTCTAACCCAGTAACCACTAGCTACACGTAGCTACTGAGAACTTGAAATATGACTGGTGTGACTGAGGAGTTAAATTTTCAATTGTATTTAATGTTAATTTTAAAACTGAAGCAGTGTAATTTTCTGTTAAACCCAACTCCATTGTTTTGGTAGGACTACATTCCACTCTGACCGTTCCATTGTTTAAGATACTGTTGTATTAATGCCAATGTCTATGTTGTTTCTGGTATCACATTAGTAATTTTTAAAAGTCTTTCATGTTGAAATGACAACATTTGGGGTATTATTCTGTGAAAGGGCCATAAATGCAAAGCAGCCCCCAAATGCGGAGGGAGCCAAGAAACCAAAGAATAAGGTAAAGAAACTCAGTTTGTTGGTAAAGGGTGTTTTCTTGGGGGAACTTACAGACAGAAGCGTGATCTCGGATGGCTGCAAGACAGGTATAACCCACACTGTTACTGGCCAGACCCAGAGCTTATATGCCACAGGGAAAGGGTGTACGTGCTCTACAGAGGCAATTAAAGGCATCCTCCAGAACAGGTGAGAATGCTATGTGCGTCACTGCCTATAATTTGTGTGGTAAGATCAAGGCTGCTTTGTTCTTACACTAAAAACAGTAAATGAAATCGGAATCAGGAGGCATTCACAAGACTGGGGCTAATGAGAAATCAACATGGCTTTGCTGGGAGTGGTGGCTCAGGCCTATAATCCCAGCACTTTGGGAAGCAGAGGAGGGATGATCACTGGAGTCCAGGAGTTCTGGGCAACATAGTGTGCCCTCATCTCTACAAAAAATCAACAAAATTAATTGCATGTGGTGGCACAGGCCTGCAGTCCCACCTACTCAGAAGGCAGAGGCAGGAGGATCAGTTGAGTCTGGGAGGTTGAGGCTGCAGTGAGCCATACTGCACCACTGCACTCCAGCCTGGGTAACAGAGCAAGACCCTATCATTTTTAAAAAAGTAAAATAAAAAATAAATTAAATTAAAACAACAAGGTTTGCCTTCAAGAAAAAAAAAACAACATGGTGCATTAGCAATTAAGATGGAATCACTTTTGTCTCCACAGGTACACTGGTTTAAATAAAATGTATTAGTAAAATTAATTCCACTTGTTTCATCTCTTTTAATATGACTACTAAGAAATTTTAAATGACAGTTGGGAACGATGGCTCACACCTGTAATTGCAGCACTTTGGGAGGCTGAGGCGGGCAGATAACTTGAAGTCAGGAGTTCAAGACCAGCCTGGCCAACATGGTAAAATCCCCTCTCTACTAAAAATACGAAAAATTAGCTGGGCATGGTGGCAGGTGCCTGTAGTCCCAGCTACTTGGGAGGCTGGGGCAGAAGAATTGCTTGAGTCTGGGAGGCGGAGGTTGCAGTGAACTGAGATTGTGCCACTGAACTCCAGTCTGGGCAACGGACTCCGTCTCAAACACAAAACAAAACAAAAAGCTAATTAATTAAAACAAAGAAATTTTAAATATGGCTTGGGTTAGGCTTCTATTAGATAAGGCTATTTAATAAACGTCATTACCAACTGACTACTTCTGCAATGAAAACAGAAACACTGGTTAAAAAAAAAAAACAAAAAAAACCAAAAAAATATAGTTATTTCATTTTCCTTAAATGATGATATTTGAAGAAAAGTTGGCTAAATTATTAGAGAAATTAATAGAAAAAGACTTTTTAAAATTCTGAAGAGAACTTTTAATTATTTTCAAGAGTTCTCAATGTTTATGCCCCTGGTTCTTCATCATTTCAAAATATGTGATTTCCTCCTCCCTTAGGTAATATATCACTAGCTCCATATTCAAAGTTATCCACAATGATTAGACTTTTTCCGAGAATATGATTTTCTTGAAGTCAGAAAGGCAGCGTACTTAAAGCAGGTGTGGGTGGTTCTGTGGGAGTAAGAGCTGATATGACCTCACCCAGCAACGCACAGTGAGAAAGCCTAGGGCATGCACAAGCCTTTGAGAAAGAGAAAACCAGGAATAGCAGGAGGCAGACCCTTTCCTACACCTATTGATACTATCAATAGCTATCTACACTTGTCAATAGGTGATACTGTGGGCCTAAAACAGCCGAGGTGCTACCCAGAGCAAACAGAGGCCAAAAGGAAAGAACCATGCTTGGTGCGCAAAGCGCCTCTGTGGGCAAGTCCTTGGGAGCCCTCTTGTTTCTTTTTGCTCTCACAGAAACCATGGTTATTCTGTATCAAGAGAGGTCCACCAGCCACACTAATGGAGTATGGATTTCACAAATGTTGGGAGGTCAGGAACTAAAAAGAATCAGCAAAACATTCTATAATGTAAGATGACTGTCCACATACCCATTCACCCACCCACACCTATTCATCCAATTATTGAGCATTTATACACGCCGAGAAGTCAGCAGGGCAGTGGGAATTGAAAGTCAAATCCAAAAGGAAACAGGTGATTTAGATCAATTAAAAGAGGTTAATAACCTATGAAATTTATTATTCCAATAATAGCATTGAGGCAGGAGAATAGGGTCTGGAGGCAGGGAACCTAAGGCTGTTTCACGCCAACTTCCTAGAACTAAATTGAAAGGAAAATCCTAGCTTTCCACACCTAAGTAATAAAAGGACCAGAGGCTACTCCCTTTGCAAACCACCCACCTTTTCTGTGTGGCAGATGGGAAATCGGACAGTCAATTTCCCATCCAATAACAAATCAGAAAATCAGACTGACTGTGGGTCCAGTCTTTGCAACTTTGTAACATCACTCCAGTCTCTGAATGGTTGCTGTCCAAAACCAATCAGACTGATTGCCAGCCAAGTCTTCGTTAGCATAAGAGTATAACTTTGCAACATGTTTGCACAGGAGTGTGACCTTTGTAACTTCACTTCAGCCTCTGGTTGGCTGCTTTCTGCAACCTTATAGGCTGCAACTTCATTTACATGAGGTGAGTATAAAGTAATCAATGGAAAACTTCTAGCGGGTATTTGGAACCAAGAAGATTCTGTATCTGGGCCCTTGAGCCGCTGCTCAGGCTCGCTCCCACACTGTGGAGTACAGTTTCATTTTCTTTCTCTCTCTCTCTCTTTTTTTTTATTTGAGACAGAGTTTCGCTCTTGTTGCCTAAGCTGGAGTGCAATGGCTCGATCTCGGCTCACTGCAACCTCCACCTCCTGGGTTCAAGCAATTCTCCTGTCTTTGCCTCCCAAGTAGATGGGATTACAGGCATGCACCACCACACTAGGCTAATTTTGTATTTTTAGTAGAGACGGGGTTTCACGATGTTGGCCAGACTGGTTTCAAACTCCTGACCTCAGGTGATCCACCTGCCTCGGCCTCCCAAAGTGCTGGGATTACAGGCATGAGCCACCACACCTGGCCGCCTATACTTTTGTTTTCAATAAATCCCTGTTTTTGTTCTGTTGTTGCTTCATTGTTTGCTTTGCTGGACATGTTGTCCAATTCTTTGTTCAAAACGCCAAGAACCTGGATAACTTGCAATCACGACCCTCTACCAGTGACAGTATACACCAAAATACAACTTACTTTTAAAGGAATTTAATGGGTAATATTAAACTTATGAAGTTTACCAATGAAAACCAGGAACATGAATACACGTGATCGGACTGGATGAATCGGGAGCTAATTCCTGAAGCAAAGGTAAGTTGCCTTCCCAACTACTTACTCATCTAATCAGATAAAGAAGTTAAATGCTCCTTAATATGGTTTGGATGTGTCCGCTCCAAATCTCTTGCTGAAATGTGATTCTCAACATGGCAGGTGGGGCCTGGTGGGAGGTGTTTGGATCACAGAGGTAGATCTTGGTTGTTTAAAAGAGTGGGGCACCTCCCCGTTCTCTCTCACCCTCATTCCTGCTCTTGCCCTGTGATGCTCCTTCTCCTGCTTTGCCTCCACCATGACTGAAAGCTCCCTGAGGCCTCCCTCCCCAGAAGCTGAGCAGATGCTGGCACCACACTTCCTGTACAGCTGGCAGAACCATGAGCCATTTAAACCCGTTTTCTTGATAAATTATGCAGTCTCAGGTTTTTCTTTATAGCAATATAAGAACAGATGAACGCACTACTTTTCATGGAATCACAGGGGTTCAGCAACAAAAAGAAGTAGACGCCAAGTACCTATACATCTTTAAGTCAGATGCTAGCCAAGGCTACCTGGTAGAATGTGCTAGGAAGCTGTGGGACCAGTGACTGTCCATCTCCCACCTTAAAAGAATAAAAGAGGAAAATTAATTTGAGGAGGTCAAATTCTTAAGCTTAGAATTTAAGGCTGAACTCTGCTTAAGCTACGTGAAAGCGACTTCATGAGAATCACTTATTCATGCGAATTCTTAGAGACAGACCAAGAAGAGAAGCTTGTACTTTGTTGGTTTGGTGAGGCAAGGACTTATTACTATTTCTTGTGGCCAGACATGGATTGTGCAGGAGAAAAGCAGGCGGGGTCATTATGAGGGACCACGCCCAGTGAGAACATTCAGAGTCAACACAGTAGTTGCTCAGGAGACCAAAGGCAACTGGAAAAGACAGGAGGCATTAAGTGTTCTGCAGGTGAGAAGTTCCCCCAAATCCACACGAAAGTATCCCAGGGCTACGGCCAACTTTGGACATCTGCCATGCCCCAAGAGAGTGAATGCCAGGTTGCCTCTGCCCCAGAAAACCTGGTTCTTCCTGCCATGCTCTTCTCATCTTTACCCCATGCTGCAAATTCTGAGAGACCCAATATAGCAGCTCTGAAGTAGAAAAGGGTATTGTTGAGGCTCAGAAAATGATACCCCAAAGAGAAGGCCTCAGAAGTAACCTCAGAACTAAGGTCTCTGACCTTCTGCCCTCCTGTCTCTCACCCCTCATTCTCTCCTGAGATGAGTCACAGACATCAGAATTCCTCTCCCGCAAAGACAACTATGAAACCAGAAACAGGACTCTAACCCCTCCCTGCCTTTCTAAGAGCTGCTCATAAAGAAATTCTCTGGCTTACCCTTCTCTACAACAGTAGCAGGTCATAAGACCGTCATCCCAGATAGGTCTTGTCCCATACCTGGGAGGAAGAAATAGTACAAGAGAGGCCAGGAAGATCTGAACATAGGCCTTGCTGGGTTCCTCTCAGGCTACTAGCATTCACTTACATTCTTTGTCCCATCAGTTTTACACGGCTGCCCATTCTTCATTAAACCTAAGCATTAAAATGGACAGCTTTCCTTGTATCTTTGGATCTCTGTTCTGAAGACTCTCATGTCACATAAAACTTTGATTAAATAAATCAGTTATACTTTTCTCTTGTTAACCTGTCTTTTGTTATAGGAGTGTCTGCCATGGACACCCTTATGATGGGGAGGAGTGGGATCACACCCTTTTGCCCCTACAATATAAAGCAAGCAAGAAGAAAGCAACATTCTCCTCTGCACTAGTAAAGGTTTCTCAGTGTGAGGTCAAACTGAGTTTAGAGAGGAGAGGTTTTACCAGTTTTGATATACAATGAACTAGACTTTGAAACACACCCTCCTCTCCCAAATACAGTATGGCTTGTTTATTACCTGGTAGCAACATTACAGACTGTTAGAATGGTATGTGGTTTTATATATGGGAAGGAAAGAAGCTGAGATAAAGGGTTTAAAAAAAAACAGCTCTAAGAAACTTGCTTCTACGTGGACGGAAAAAAGTGCCACTTGTGCAGTGAACTGGTTACAGAGTAATACCAATATAGGAAGGACACATCCTAGAAGTATTCGGAATGCTTTTTCTTCAGTTACTATCTAGATAAGTCCTGCTCCACAATGAGATACCACCTCACCCCCAATAGGATGGCTATTATTAAAAAACAAAACAAAACAGAAAATAACAAGTGTTAACAAAGATGGCACGAAACTGAAATTATTGTGCACTGCTAATGGGAATGTAAAATGGTGCAGCAACTATGGAGGTTCCTCAAAAAATTAAACATACAATTACCACGTGATCCAGCAATTCCACTTCTGGGCATATGCCCAAAAGAATGGGGTACTCAGATATTTGTACACCCATGCTCATGGAAGCATAATTCACAGCAGCCAAAAGGTAGAAACAACCCAAATGTCCATTGACAGAGGAATGGATAAACAACATGTAGTATATTCACACAATGGAATATGATTCAGCCATAAAAAGGAAAGACATCCTGTCACATGCTATAACCTGGATGAACCTTGAAGACAGTATGCTAAGTGAAATGAGCCAGTCACAAAAGACAAATACTATACGATTTCATTTATAGGCGGTACCCATACCCACAGTACTCAAATCCATAGAAACAGAAAGTGGTTTCTATGCATGGAAACATAGGTTTCTCTCAAACTCAACCCCCTTTTTCTCTACACTGCTTGCACCCTAGTGGAGGATGAAGGCAGTAATAGGACTGTCTTCTACATGAACTCCATCTCCACTTCACCCTTCAATCCCTTAACCCCTCCTCTATGATGAGGACACATTAATATTCTACAATGGCATTTTGATGGACGTTACTGTACTCTGCAAAAAGTTGTAATATCTCCACTGCTGACTGAAAAGCATAGATTCTTCAGGCTCTCATTCACTATCTGGTCCTCCAGCCTATTTTTCCATGTTTAGCTCTCATTACTTCCCTAAATGAATACTTCCCAATTTGCCTGTTGATTCACAAACATGTTTTTCTAAGGTGTATCTCGAATATCATCTGATGCCCTTGGCTAAGGGTTTCCGAAAGATTAACAAAAAATGAAAGAGTGCAACTGACTGGGAGCTCACAGAAGCAAATATACTGAGGATCGTATTAAGCGAAAAATCATCTTTTTATTTACAATTAATTGAGAATCACAGAAACCGCTTTTAAAGAATTTCGGGGTTGGAAAGGCGAGGTGGTGGCAAGGTAGTAAGGGAAGAGAAGCACGACTATCATTAAATTGTGCTGGCATAACGAGTTATCTGTTTGTTTGTTTATTTATGTATTTATTTATTTATTTTTGAGATGGAGTCTTGCTTTGTCGCCCAGGCTGGAGTGCAGGGGTCGAGCCTCTTGAGCAGCTGGGACTGCAGGTGTGCACCACCATCCCCGGTTAATATTTTGTATTTTCAGTAAAGACAGGGTTTCACCATGTTGGCCAGACTGGTCTGGTATCAAACGCCTTACCTCAGGTGATCCACCCACCTCGGCCTCCCAAAGTGCTGGGATTACAGGCTTAAGCCACCACACCTGGCCTGGTATCTGTATTTTATTTTATTTATTATTATTTTTTTTTTTGAGATGGAGTCTCACTCTGTCACCCAGGCTGGAGTGCAGTGGCACGATCTCGGCTCACTGCAAGCTCTGCCTCCTGGGTTCACACCATTCTCCTGCCTCAGCCTCCCAAGTAGCTGGGACTACAGGCGCCTGCCACCACGCCCAGCTAACTTTTTGTATTTTTAGTGGAGATGGGGTTTCACTGTGTTAGCCAGGATGGTCTCGATCTCCTGACCTCGTGATCCACCCACCTCGGCCTCTCAAAGTGCTGGGATTACAGGCGTGAGCCACTCATACCATGTACAAAAATCAATCCCATGAGGATTAAGTAGTTAACTTTGAAAAGCACAATTTAAAAAGGTTTAAAAGAAAATATAGGTATCTTTGTGAGCTTAGGAGTAGAACAGGATTATCTACACAAACGCAAAACACACAAACCATAAAGGAAAATATTGAAAATTCTGACATTAAATCTTGCCTTAAAACTTCACTTGGATAACTTAAAACAATAAAAACAGAAGCTACTTTATCAACACATATGACAAAAAGGAGCCGTAACACAGGAAGAACTTTTATGAGTCAATAAGAAAAAGATAATCCAATTTAAAAAGTGGGCAAAAGTCATGAGCAGATATTTTACAGAAGAGAAAACAAGAGAGCCAATAAATATATATTTTCAATGTTCATTGTCATACTAATCAGGGAAGTATACATTAAAACTATAATGAGATGCCATCTAAACCCACCAGACAGGAAAAACCTAAGTAGTCTGGGAAGGCCAAGGGTTCACCAGGATGTGAAAAAAAATGTTAAGGGCACAGATTCCTTGGTACAAATTCTGGCACTCCCATTTACTACCAGATGGGAAAGCAATTTAGCCTCTACAAGCTTCTGTTTTCCCAAATACAAAATGAGGGATAACACTAGTACATACTTTATTGGGTTTTGGGGGGTATTCATACATACAAAGTGCTTAGAACAGTCAGTGCCGGGCATAGTTAAGTACAGAATAAGGTTAGCTCATTGTTCTCATTGTGACTATCATCTTCACTACTGAGGGGCACATAAGCTGGTACAGCCACACAGGGAAACCCACCTGGCCTTGCCATGCAGGAATGAGAAAGCACAGGCCCCACAGCATGGCTGTTATACCGGCACATGACCTGCAGAACCTCCTATGTCAAGAGGAAACAGGAAGTAGGGTGTTCATATAAGCATCACTGTGACAACAAAATAAGGAAAATAACACAGATGTCTATTTAGAGGAGAATAAATAATTGGTGGTAATATTAATATGATGTATGGAAGTAGATAAACTGCAGCTATAGGCAGCAACATGGGCCAGGCTCACAAACATCATGCTGGTGGGGAGAAGACAACTCCTGGAGGAACACAGAGAGGATGGGGGCAATTACAAGGTTCAAAAACAAGAGCAGCTCAACAAGATACTGCTCACAGTGTTGGTGTATTCGTAAATATCCCTAAAGAAAAGCAAGGTAGTGATCAATTTAAAACTCATAATGGTGTTCTTCAGGGACACTGGAAAGGAGGATTTAATCAAGGAAGAATGATACAAATAGCACTGATAATGTTTTGGTTTTTTGTTTGTTTGTTTCTTTTTGAGACGGAGTTTCACTCTTGTTGCCCAGGCTGGAGTGCAATGGCGCGATCTCGGCTCACCACAACCCGGGTTCAAGGGATTCTCCCGCCTCAGCCTCCTGAGTAGCTGGGATTACAGGCATGCGCCACCATGCCTGGCTAATTTTGTATTTTTAGTAGAGACGGGGTTTCTCCACGTTGGTCAGGCTGGTCTCGAACTCCGAACCTCAGGTGATCTGCCTGCTCTGGCCTCCCAAAGGCTAGGATTACAGGCGTGAGCCACAGTGACCAGCCTGTTTTCTTTTTTTTAATCTAGATAGTGGGTAAACAGGTTTTCATTGGGTCATTCTTTAGCTTTTATATAGATATAATAGATATTTTTGGCTGGGTGTGATGGCTCACACCTGTAATCCCAGCACTTTAGGAGGCTGAGGCAGGTGGATGACCTGAGGTCAGGAGTTCGAGACCAGCCTGGCCAACATGGCGAAACCTCATCTCTACTAAAAATAAAAAAATTAGCGAGGCATGGTAGTGCGTGTCTGTAATCCCAGCTACTCCAGAGGCTGAGGCAAGAGAATCGTTTGAACCCGAAAGACAGAGGTTGCAGTGAGCCAAGATCGCACCACTGCACTCCAGCCTGGGCAATAGAGGGAGGCTGTGTCTCAAAATAATAATAATACATATTATTTTATATTAAATGAGGTTTAATAATAAAATTTAATGATACAAGTTAATGATAAATAGTAATATTTAATACTATTTAAGAATATAAAGTTTATATGTATGCTCAAAAATCCAGAGAAAAAAGAATTGCAGTTATTACTTTAAAGTACCTACAGTTACTATAGTAATCAATTACTACAGTAATCAATTTCAAGTGATTACTGTAAAATCACTTGAAAAATGCCTTTGGTAATATTCATCCCTTATTTCTCAGAATAAACAATTGCAAAGAGATACACAAACACTTAAAATTGCATTTCGTAGCTATCTGCTTGGAGGTGTTAAGCTGGAACTCTTGGAGCAATGCAGCCCAGGAAGCAAGCGGAGAGAGAAAAGGGGGAGTCAGGAATAGAATTTGGAGGTTTGCCCATGCTAACGGTGGTCAGAAGAGAAATCAGCAGATGACTGTAAAGCCACCAGTTCTTTCCCCTGTCACGCTTGCAGATCCCTTCTGCACACAGTGCCCTCATCCCCACAGCTGCTGAGACTTCTCACCTCCGAATCCCTAACATCTGCTGACTTCTCTCTTTGCCTCCAATCTTCACCTCATGCTTCTTCAAGCCACTCTCCACAAAGCAGCCAAAAACCAAAAAAACCTCGTAAGCTACAATTCTGTTCAATCATCACTTCCTTACTGAAAGCTCTTCCACGGGTCCCTACTGACCTAGGGATAAAGTAGAGCCTCTCCTATGTCCTTAATAAGGCTCGTGTGACTCGGTTCCTACCCACCTTGCTGGGGCACACCACTCCTCAGCTCATTCTCTGACTACAAAGGTTTAAAGCAGAGGGTGTCCAAATGTGGCCCAGACCAGCAGCATTACCTGGGGGCTTGCCAGAAATGCAGACCTAGCCCAGACCTGCTAAATCAGAGTAAGCTATGGGTGGGTCCAACAACTTGAGTTTCCACAAGGCTGCTAGTTGATTCTGAAGCATATTAAAGTTTAAGCATCTCTGGTTTAAAGCATGAATGACAGGTAATTATAATTTGAAGAAGAATGTGATAGGAAAAATCGCAAAGTACTATAGCATAGTGGGGGAAAGCACACATGACTGCTACGGACAAAGTTTTTGCTCTGCTTCTTCCTAGCTTTGTGATGCCCAGGAAGTTACATAGCTTGCCTCAGCATCCTGCAATGCTTGATGGCAAGAATCCCACCTACAGCAAGACTGCTCGGATTTAAATCATGGATCTAGGCTGAGGGTGTGTGGGGGGGGTGGGGGTGGGCGTGGGGGGGTAGGGGGGGTCGGGGAGGAGGCGGGGTTGCTTGAGCCCAGGAGTTCCAAACCAGCCTGGGCAACATAGTGAGGCCTCATCTCTACAAAATAAACAAAATTAGCTGGGTGTGGTGGCAGGCACACCTGTAGTCCCAGCTACCTGGGGGGCTGAGGTGGGAGGATCGCTGGAGCCTGGGAGGTCAAAGCTGCGGTGAGCCCAGATTGTGCCACTGCACTCTAGCTTAGGTGACAGAGCGAGATCCTGTCTCATTTAAAAAGAAAAAAAAAAATCATGGCTTTACCTCTTACTAGCTGGTGACCTTGAGTAAGTCACTTACTTTTCTCTGAGCCTCAGTTGTCTCATTTATAAAACTATAAATAGCACCTACTTCATACAATTGTGAAGATCAAAGAAGTTCATATCTGTACTATGCTTAAAACTACACCTGATAACACAGTAAGCACTGTGTGTTATTTATTATTACTACAATTGTTATTATCTTCATAGGGGCCACATTACATTTTTGGAAAGAGTCGATATAATGCTAATGCCTACAGAAAGTAAATAAAATCCATCCCCTTTCACAAGGAAAAACTCTCCTTACCTTTTTTTTTTTTAGGTAAACGACTGTTTTTCCTAGTACACCATTTACCTCTCTGAGTTTATTTCCTTCCAATTAGAGAGTACTTAACTTGATGCAACGACCTCTTCCTAAGAGTCAAGGGATCTCTCTTTAAGGGGTCACTTATTTCAGACACGTTAATTCTTTTAGTAGCAAAGTACTTACAGGATTAAAAAGGGATTTACCGAACATGATCCCTACACTAGGGAAAATATTTTTGATTATTCTACGTATGTATCCATATTAATCTAGCTATAAATTCTACATGTAAAAGTGCCATCAAGACAACTATCTGCACACTCACTGAAAAGGATGATGAAAGTAACACAATACAAAAAATTTGCATAATAGGAGTTTGTACCTCTTTCTTCTGACTACTGAGAGTTAACACTATGTCCCTCTGACAAACACTTGAGCCATAACATATTCGATGCACTGTACAGTCTATCGAACATAAACCAGTATAACAAAACCACAGTTTTTTGTTTGTTTGTTTTGTTTGTTTGTTTTGGAGACAGAGTCTTGTTCTGTTGCCCAGGCTGCAGTGCAATGGCGTGATCCTGGCTCACTGCAACCTCTGCTTCCCAGATTCAAGTGATTCTCCTGCCCTGGCCTCCCAAGTAGCTAGGAATACAGGCACCCGCCACCACACCCGGCTAATTTTTGTATTTGTAGTGGAGACAGGGTTTCACCGTCTTTGGCCAGGCTGGTCTGGAACGCTTCACCTCAGGTGATCCGCCTGCCTTGGCCTCCCAAAGTGCTGGGATTACAGGCGTGAGCCACCGTGCCCAGACACCACAGTTTTTAAAGACATAATAATACATGGATCTAAGTAATGTGAAATTATGTAGTGATTTTTTTTCAAGAGTCTTAAAATATTTCAACTCATAATTTATACTGATATAATATTATATAAAGTTATATAATATGAGTTAAGTTATAAAATACGAGAAAAGACAGGAGTTAGAAAATTTAAAAAATGAGAAAAAATATACTGGGACAAGTCACAAAACCAAAATCAAAATATAGGGCTCATTACCAAGAGTTCAAGGTTACTTGGAACCATAGAGATAATATATCAATTGAAACTGGCTTAGAAATCAGTTCAGTCATCACATATTTTTTGTGGATTCTGATGTCCACTATCCCGGTCTCTCATAGAGGTAGATAAGAATCAGGTATGGAGTAAGTAGTCTTAATCTGTGATTATCCTGACTTCTCAAGGTTTTTAAAACCAGTTTCCTGTGTAAAATCAAGTTAAGATGATTTTCATAAAAAAGAACAAAGAATGAGCATTTAATGCTATGGGTGGGGCTAGATTTTTATTAGCCTGTGATAGCCACATGTTCCATGATTTTTTTTTTTCCCCTAAAACGCTAAACCTCAAATATGAGGCAAGGTGAAGAATTTTGGCAGAATCTCTTTGCATAACTTTCTACTTTAAGATGGAAGTCACAGGTTACAAAAAACGTTCTATCGACTCTGGGTTCCAAGGCATCTCCTCAAGGCAGGACATTTTATACTGAGGCGAAAAGAAAGATTAATAAGTTAAGATTACTAAATTTTTAAAGGACATCAGTGAGCTGTGGAAAGTCAACCTGAATAACACAAGTTTTGCTAGCCTAACACTACGTAATTTCAACTGCACAGAAAAGAAAGGTAACAAAGTAAGTTGTATTTTACAACTAAAAACCCACAGAGGAAAAAAAAAAAAAAAACAGCTAATCTAGCATTTTTAGAAAAGCCTGCAGAATTCCTTGTTTACAACAAAGTACAATACATGAACCTTCTTGGATTGTCTGAAAAAAGAAAACATTAAATGCTCAGGTTAAAACTTAAGATCCTCTAAAATAAAAAAAGAAAAAGCTTTCAACCGTAAAAAGTATAAGGTGAATAAAATACAGCTTTTCCCTCCTATAGCTCTAAGTATTAGCCACACAGGTGCTGACAAGGATTCTGGACTTGAGGAGGCCCTCTAAGGAAATCCTTACAACACTCACCTGGACAGTCCTCTGAGTGCCATCAACGCTGACAGACAATAAGGGCGAAGCCAGGTTCCACGTGCTGGTCACATTTAGTTTCGACCCATCAACTTCCACCTGTTGTGACACCAAATAAGACCATTACCATGAAGAAAGACAGAAAACTGATCTCAAGTTCATTGCTGCATACAAAGCAGCAGCCATTTTAAACAGATGGCTCCCAAACAACCTGTCATGTTTACTGCTCCAGCCAAGAAAGACAGGGTCCAACAACAGCGTCTTCCCAGTCATCTCTGGGGAGAGGTGAAGGACCTGTGAACAGCTGCCTCCGGGTACTGAGGCTTCAAGTGATTTCCGTAAGTAACAAACAGCCTTCTAACTCGAAACCTATCTGGACATGCTACATTTACTGCAATTAGACAAGTAATGCATATAAATTCCAGTGACATCTTGCAACCCACACAACAGGGCTTGCATATAATATCCTCTCCAAGGACCAAGGAAGAACTTTTTCTGTGTTAATTTTAATGAAGGACTATGCATTGTTATCTTAATTAAACAGAAGCTTTAATTAGACAAAATTCTTTGGTGTTGAATATCAAAAGTCCATTCAAACTTTGCAAAGTTCTGTCATATTTCTGTCAATCATAAATGACTGATTTCATCCAGTCATCCTTCATGAATATGCAAAAAAAGACCCATAATCTTTCAAAACAGGGATACTCGTAAAAGAAAAAAAATAATTTCCAAATAAATATAAAAGTAATGGAAATTTAAAAATCATAGCTAATTTAAAATGAAAGTACTATTGGTTTTCTTCCTTTCACTCACTGATGCTTATTCCCTAACTCTTTAATATGAGAGGCTTACAGATGACATTATTATTATATGGTAGACAACCTAACAAGGTGATACTTAATCTTGCTCAAGTTTCCAAATAAACCTGCAGCAGAACTATGATATATGATCCCTAACAATTCCCCCACTATCACTTATTTCTCTTAAAAGATACTCATTAAAATCAGATTATCAGAGACCTCACTATTTCCTCTTCTGCTGGACCCTTGGGGATAGGGCGGGGGTGGCAGTGGACAAAGACTGCTGAAAACATTCTGACAAGTATCAGGTGCCCTAAAAAATATCCAGGCAAGAGATCTGCTTCTGGGACACAGTGTAGGGGAGGCTGCAGGCTTGCAGTGAAGCCCAGGGCTCAGTTTTGTGGCATTCTGAATATGGCGTGGCAGCAACAGTGCAGCATGGCTGGAGGGAGGGGCTGGGCAAATAACCCAAGTACATCGTGATAGGAATCCAGAAGTTCTGACCAGTGAAGGTCTGGGTCAGGATGAAGACCACACAGTATGGGGAACTCCATGATGACTGCAGGCAAATACAGTTGATCCTTGGAATCCATGGGAGACGGGTTCCAGGAGCACCACCCCCGCCCCGCCCTGCAGATACCAAAATCCGGGGATGTTCAAGTCCCTGATATAAAATGGTGTAGTATTTGCATCTAACCCAGGCACATTCTTCCATATATTGAATCACCTCTAGATTACCTATAATACCTTTGAATTATAATACCTAATACAATGTAAATGCTATCTAAATAGTTGTTATCCTCTATCATTTAGGGAATAAAGATGGGGGGGGAAAAGGCAGTACCTATTCAGTACAGATCCAAATCTTTTCCTCCCCGCTCCCCCAAATATCTGCAGTTGGTTGGATCCACAGATGCAGAGCCCATGGGCCGACTGTAGTAGGTCTAAGGACAGGAGAAGCCTCCTCAAGGCTTTCAAAGCCTCAACAGCGAGAGATGTTACTCAGTGGTTACCCACCCAGGCCCTCGCAGCAAAGCCTCAGGAAGACTGCGTGTGAGTCTACGTTCTCCCCATGCCAGCGCCGCGAGGCAGATCTAAGCATCATTCCCAAAGGCCTCTCTCACTGCTCCCAGACCTCACCTCAGCAGAAGCTGGGGATAGAAGAAAACTGAAACACATTACCCCAAAGAGACTGTTTAAACCAACAGAGGCCAAGATCCTGTTTACTCACAAATTTTTCTTCCCACCACCCACTACTAAAGGTAGAGGGCCTCTGACAAAGATGACAGGTGATAGAAAATACACTACATTTCATCATCTACACAATGAGTCATGAGTAGAAATTTGCAACTTCCCTACACAACTGAAACAAGGAAGCTATCATGACTCCAAACCATAAACTGAAACCTATCTGCCAGTACTAAGCGGGGCAAGGGATGTGTGGAAAGACATCACAGGCCTTCTCAGGCTTCCAGCAATACACAGATGCATAATCCCGAATAAGAGATACAGTGATTCTAATGATGCTAGCATCCAAGGAGGGAATCTAGATGGAAGTATAGGCCAAAGGAGAAGTAGAGAATGTCTCTTTGAACCACGGGTTAATACCAGAGAAAGGTGGGCTGGCTGAACCGAAGAATCCTTGTTACCATGCCAGATCCACTGTGTACATGCAACTCTTCAGTCAAGGGTGACTGAAGGGGCAGATGTGGAGTGGAGGTGGCATTTCGTGATAGACTCTGACACGAAGAACCAGCCTACCCTTTCAAACTAAATAACAGATTTGGTGAGAAATGACTAAGTAACGTGTCCAAAAAAAAGGCTGTAGCCTGCTTCACCTACCCTCCCGCCCTATTTCAACATAAACAACACTCAGAAAACAACCAATACCCGATGTCTGCATACAATTTGGAAAAAAAAAAAAAAAACTCAGAGAAAAAGGTAAATTAGTAGCATATAACACAAGAACTACTCAAAGAAACACAGGAAGAGTTCAGATAAATAGTTCTCCAAAGTCTCAAAGGCAACCATAGGAAACGTGACCCCTCTTAAAAAAATAAAAATAAAAAAAGAGCTCAAAGAAGAAAAACAAAGGTTCAAAGAAGAGATTATACAACAACAGAAGGAAATGAAAGTCAAGCTGATAGAACTCAGAAAAAAATGGAGAGAAAAATAACATTATTGAGATAAAAGCCACATTAAGAAGCAACCAAAAATAGAATAAATGTGACTAAAAAGAAAGATAAGGACTGAAGAAATCATATAAAATGAAATAGATAAGACTAACAATATAAAACCAATTTACTGAGAAGACAACAGATATGGAGGAGGAAGGGGGTTAGAAAGAATATGTAACTGTCCAAAGAGGCTCACAAAGCAAAAAAAAACAAATGTACATTCAAAGATACATAACAGGATAAAACTTGTCAAAATAAGTAAAACCTGGAATTTGTGGATTGATTATGTTTATAGAACTTTAAGGCTAGAGAAAGAATTATGGCCAGGCATGGTGGCTCACGCCTGTAAGCCCAGCACTTTGGGAGGCCCAGGCAGGAGGACTGCTTGAAGCCAGGAGTTTGAAACCAGCCTGGGCAACAAAGTGAGACCCCATCTCTACAAAAAAAATTTTTTTTACTTAGCCAGGCATGATGGCCAGTGCCCGTAGTCTCAGCTACTCAGGAGTCTGAGGCAGGGGAGATTGCTTGAGCCCAGGCCTTCCAAGCTACACTGAACCATGATTTTGCCACTGCACTCCAGGCTGGACGACAGAGCAAAATGCTGTCAAAAAAAAGAAAGAAAGAAAGAAAGAAAGAAAGAAAGAAAGAAAGAAAGAAAGAAAGAAAGAAAGAAAGAAAGAAAGAAAGAAAGAAAGAAAGAAAGAAAGAAAGAAAGAAAGAAAGAAAGAAAGAAAGAAAGAAAGAAAGAAAGAAAGAAAGAAAGAAAGAAAGAAAGAAAGAAAGAAAGAAAGAAAGAAAGAAAGAAAGAAAGAAAGAAAGAAAGAAAGAAAGAAAGAAAGAAAGAAAGAAAGAAAGAAAGAAAGAAAGAAAGAAAGAAAGAAAGAAAGAAAGAAAGAAAGAAAGAAAGAAAGAAAAAAAGAAAGAAAAGAGAAGAGAAGAGAAAAGGAAAAGAAAGAAAAGAAAAGAATAAAAAGAAAGTATGGAGGTATTAAGTTAGAAATAAAAAATCATGGGCTGGGCGCGGTGGCTCACGCCTGTAATCCCAGCACTTTGGGAGGCCGAGGCGGGCGGATCACCTAAGGTCAGGAGATTGAGACCAGCCTGACCAACATGGTGAAATCTCGTCTCAACTAAAAAGACAAAAATTAGCCGGGCATGGTAGTGGGTGCCTGTAGTCCCAGCTACTCGGGAGGCTGAGGCAGGAGAATCGCTTGAACCTGGGAGGCAGAGGTTGCAGTGAGCTGAGATCGCGCCACCACACTCCAGCCTGCACGACAGAGCGGGACTCCATCTCAAAAAAAATAAAAAATAAAAAATAAGAAATCATGTACAAGAAAGGAAAAAAACTCAGGTCAGTCTAATTTCTCAAAAGCAACACAGATACAGAAGACCACACAGCAATATAGTCTAAGTACTAAAAAAAAGGAAATGTTGTCCCCCAATTTTACACCCAGCAAAGATTTCCTTAAAGTATATCAAATAAATACATATTCTGTAGAATGTAAAAACTTAGTGCCCCTTCTTTAAAAAAATGAGTCATCTCTATACATATTGATTTGAAACCATTTTCAAGAAAATACAGAATAGTGTATACAGTGTGCTATCATTTTTTAAGAAAAAAATAACTATACATGTGTGTTTTTAAATGCAAAGAGTATCTCTGGACAAATGCTTAAGAGCGACAGAATAGCCGAGGAACAGGTATGAAAGGGAGGGCTTGTTTTTCCCCACAAATCCATTTGGACTTTTTGAACTTTGTACCATATATACATACAGTACATTAATTTTTTTTTTTTTAAGCCTCACTCTGTGGACCAGGCTGCAGCACAGTCTCGCAATCTCAGCTCACTGCAACCTCCGTCCACCTCCTGGGTTCAAGCGATTCTCCTGTCTCAGCCTCCTGAGTAGCTGGAATTACAGGCGCCTGCCACCAGGCCCGGCTAATTTTTGCATTGTTAGTAGAGACGGTGTTTCACCACGTTGGCCAGGCTGGTCACAAACTCCTGACCTCAGATGATTGGCCCGCCACGGCCTCCCAAAGTACTGGGATTACAGGCATGAGCCACTACATCCACTCTAAAGTTTTTTTTTCAAGTGAAGTGTGCTCATTTTCTCTGTCATTACAATATGCAATCAACAACCACTTCAGACCTTTCACTAGTAGGCACACAATAAATCGTAGCTGTTTTTTTTAAACTGCATTTGAGTTAACAGGTGGATACTAATTTCTATTTCTCTGGTTGTAGATTTACAGACTTCAACTACAACACCAAATTTTACAATGTGTTTCAGATAATCTCTCTTCCTCATCTGAAAGAGACCTGAACTAACAAGGTCAAATATCTCTGCTACATCTATAATTCTGTGGTTACAAAGCCCTTTTATTTCAGATGTATTTAGATGGTTAATGTCTTTGTTTTTTTGAGATAGGGCCTCACTCCGTCACCCAGGCTGGAGTGCAGTGGCATGATCATGGCTCACTGAGCCTTGACCTCCCAGGCTCAAGTGATCCTCCCACCTCAGCCTCCCGTGTAGCTGGGACTACAGGCACGAGCTACCACCTCCAGATTTATATATTTATTAATTTATTTTGGAAAGACAGGTTCTCACTATGTTGCCAGGGCTGGTCCCGAATTCCTGGGCTCAAGCAGTCCTCCCACCTTGGTCTCCCAAAGTGCTGAGATTACAGACGTGAGCCACCATATCTGACCTCAGACATTTAATTTCTAATATGGCTATTTCCAATATTATAAAGTGAGTGTTTTGCTCACATACCTCTGTGTGAGGTTAGAACTTTTTGACATTTTGCCTTTAATTGACAATAAAAGCTAACAAATTAAATCAAATTCAGTGTGGGGATAAAAAGAAAAATAAGCCAAAAGTGAAGTGATAAATGACATAATATCCTGAGGCACAAGTAAAATCTGCTCCTTTCAAGGCAGACAATATTATCAAAATGTCTTAGCACTGTGAAAACACTGGAGTATTTTAAATTATGCAAAAAACTCTGTATTTCATAAACTATCCAAAGACACAACGCTAGAGGTGTTTAGCAGCCATGCTAATGTAAACAAAGATTTTATAATTTGCCCTGAAATTGACCAAGGACTCAAGTGCACCAAACTTACATTAATTATAACCCTGCCCCCTACTCTCAGCAGATGACTTCTTCTCTTTACCAAAATCGAAGCCATAGGCCCAAGTCCTTATTTTCTTGCCTAACCAGCCATGCTCTTTCCTTCACTCACATCTCATGCCCTCTCTGTTCTTAGTTAATCCTTTTAACTTCGCTGTTCTCCAGCTTTCAGTCTACACTGGCGTCTCGCCTCTGCTTTCAAACACATGCACAACTCCATAGCTCCCTAACTGTGTCTCTTCCTTTCTCTGACAGGTTCTAAAACAAGTTCTCTGCAGCTATTTTCTTACCATACACCTTTCCCCATAACCTTCTATAATCTGACTACTAAAACTGTATTGTGAAAAATCACAAATCTTCAGCAATTTCTTTTCTTTTCTTTTTTTTTTTTGAGACAAAGTCTCGCTCTGTTGCCCAGGCTAGAGTACAGTGGTACAATCTTGGCCCACTGTAGCCTCCGCCTCCCAGGTTCACGCAATTCTCCTACCTCAGCCTCCCAAGTAGCTGGGATTACAGGCGCCCACCACTACACCTGGCTAATTTTTGTATTTTTAGTAGAGATGGGGTTTCACCATGTTGGCCAGGCTGGTCTTGAACTTCTGACCTCAAGTGATCCGCCCACTTCGGCCTCCCAAAGTGCTGGGATTACAGGCGTGAGCCATCACGCCCAGCCAATTTCTATAGCCTCTTCTGAATTCTCATTATTCTTTACTTGTCAGCAGGAAGAAGGACCTCTCTGAGGAGGTGATCTTGAGCAAAGACTGGAAGGGTGAGTAGGAATTAAGTATGCTAGTGATGGGTGTGTGGGAATATTCTAGAAGGAATATCATATTTTAAAAAAAAAAGAAAGAAAAAAACCCTGAGGTGAGAAAGAGCTAAGCTTGTTTGAAACCCGTGTGGATGGAGCAGAGAGAAGGGGAGGCCGGCTCTTGAAGAACAGGGACAGGAGTGGGAAACATGAAGCAGTTCCACCTGCAGAGTGCCATTGTCTGCTGTCCTTTTTTTTCTTCTTTTTTCTTTTTTTTTTTTTTTTGAGGTGGAGTCTCACTCTCTCGCCCAGGCTGGAGTACAATGGCATGATCTTGGCTCACTACAACCTCCACTGCCTGGGTTCCAATGATTCTCCCACCTCAGCCTCCCGAGTAGTTGGGATTACAGGTATACACCACCATGCCCGGCTAATATTTTGTACTTTTAGTAGAGACGGGGTTTCACCATGTTGGCCAGGCTGGTCTCGAACTCCTGATCTCTGCCCACCTCGGCCTCCCAAAGTGCTGGGATTACAGGCGTGAGCCACACTGTCCATTTTTGAAAGATCATGCAGGCTATAGCTTGGACAATGAATTAGAGGAAATAAAACTAAAAGTCATGGTGATCAGATCTAGAGCCCTGGTGGTATAGAGAAGAGGGACATTCAGAAGTAGTGTCAGCTGCAGCAGGAACATGGGACATGTGAATACAGTGGTGAAGACAGGAAGGAGTCACTGAGGATAAGGGAGGAGAAGTTATCAGAGAAACAGCAACCCTTCTGCCCAGTGTAGGATGCTCAGCTGGCCCTGACCAGCAGATGCATGTTAACTGTGCCCTTGGTATGTGACGTTCACCAGCAATGGTAAGGTGCTCATGCGCAGGCATAGGGAAGGTGGAGGCAGAGTTCCTCTAAGTTTGAGACTGATGGAAGAATGAAGGAGTGAGCAGTTAAGGGTATTCATGAGTGAGTGACTATAATGCCAGGCCAGGGACTGGATAAAGGATGTAAAAACAGGAGTGGTGTCTGTGGATGGAGAGAAAATACAGGGAATAATGATTGTATGGAGACAGACAGACAGACCAGGAACTGGCTGCTGGTCTTCACGTGCAGGGAGAGGGATACAGGGAAGGGGAGCTGAAGGTTGCCAAGAGGAAGATGGGGTAGTGAAGACTGATGATGTGATTTCAAAAAAGAAAGGGCTTACAAGAAAGAGCGGAGCAGTCGTCCTGAATGACACGAGGAGGAAAGTAATCCCACCTCCTGTCTTGGAGGTGCGTGTGGTATGAGAACAAAACTACCCTAAGGTTTTAGTTAGGGTAAGTAATTAGTGGAACATTCCAGAAAAGGCTGATACAAAAGGCTGTTGGTCTGAAAGCGGGCAATACAGGGGGCACAGTGGAAGGGGCTGGGAGGCAGTGGAGAGATGACAGAGAAGGGTAGAGGACATAGAATTAGAAATAATGGAGGCTGGAGTGGCTCTCAAATACCGCAAATTCTCTCCGTCTCCACCAATAACATCTTAGACCAAATCCCGGCCACTGCATCTCTCAGGCAGACTGCCACGATACTCTGGCCTCCCCACATGCATCTTCCATATCTCCAACTGGTTCTCCCCACTACAGCCAGAATAATCTTTGTAAAGATGAAACCAATCATTCACTAAACAGAGATGAAGGGGAAATAAACACATGGAAGTGCCGCCTGTTTTTGAAAAGTGTAAACTCCAAAAAAGACATGGAGCACGGAGTGTTTGGTATAAAAACATCATATGCCTCACCATTCCACCGTCACTTAAAGGCTAAATGCTAATTTAAACTATTGGCATTATAAATTTGAATTAACCAGGACAAGGCTTTGGTGGGTACAGTTCATGAAATTCATCTCAGTGTACTCTATTTTCTGAAAACTTTCCCCAGCTTAACCAAACATATCAGTTTGGTTGAAAATTATTTATAATTAGAATACACATGACAGGCTGGGCACGGTGGCTCACGCCTGTAATCCCAGCACTTTGGGAGGCCAAGGCGGGCAGATCACCTGAGGTTGGGAGTTCGAGACTAGCCTGCCCAAAATGGAGAAACCCCGTCTCTACTAAAAATACAAAATTAGCCAGGCGTGGTGGCACATGCCTGTAATCCCAGCTACTCGGGAGGCTGAAGCAGGAGAATTGCTTGAACCTGGGAGGCAGAGGTTGCAGTGAGCCGAGATCGCGCCATTGCACTGCAGCCTGGACAACAAGAGCAAAACTCCATCTCAAAAAACAAACAAACAAAAAGAATATACATAATACTGGTCAGGCGCGGTGGCTCACGCACCTGTAATCCCAGCACTTTGGAAGGCCAAGGCGGGTAGATTATGGGGCCAGGAGTTTGAGACCAGCCTGGCTAAGATGGTGAAACCCCGTCTCTACTAAAAACACAAAAATTAGTTGGGCGTGGTGGCGGGTGTCTGTAATCCCAGCTACTCAGGAGGCTGAGGTCACTGGAACCCGGGAGGTGGAGGTTGCAGTGAGCTGAGATCGTGCCATTGCACTCTAACCTGGGCAACAGAGCAAGACTCCATAAAAAAAATACACACACACACACACACACACACACACACACACACACACAGATATTTAAAACAAGTTCAAAAACATGATTTGGCTGGGCACGGTGGCTCACGCCTCTAATCCCAGAATTTTGGGAGGCCGAGGCGGGTGGAGTACTTGAGGTCAACAGTTCGAGACTAGCCTGGCCAACATGGTGAAACTTTCTCTCTACTAAAAATATAAAAATTAGATGGGCATGGTGGTGGGCACCTGTAATCCCAGCTACTCAAGAGGCTGAGAACTGCCTGAACCTGGGAGGTGGAGGTTGCAGTGAGCTGAGATCATGCCACTGCACTCCAGCCTGGGCGACAGAGCGAGACTCCGTCTCAGAAAAAAAAAACAAAAACATGATTTATGTCCTATTTCAAGAAAGCATCTCCCCACATGTCATAATCCACCTATCACTCTGGATTCCATTAAAAGCATTTCACTGCATTTGTGGTACAAATAACGCTGAAGTGGAACATTTTCCATGAGTTGTTTGGAACATTCGATTTTCCTATCTACGTCATCATAGGGAAAAAGAAAGTACACACCCTAAATTAATTTGACATTTGAGAGATATTACTGACATCCTTTACCATTAAAAAACAAAAAAGAAACACTTCCTCAGAGATACCTCATGACATAGTTAAAATATTATAGCTTCTATTACAACAAGCACCTGCTAAACATTTAATTTTATTCAACTTTAGAAATGTAAAACTTACAAAACAAAATATTTGCCAAAAAACCATTTCCAAAAATAATAAACTTTAGGAAGACAGAGGCTGTAAAAAGTGTTTTCGATTCACCTCATAAGTCATCCTTTTTGTCATACACAAATTCCAAGTTTTTTCTTTGTCATCAAATGTTAAGGAGATTAGCATTGTGCAGAGTGAAAATATAAAATCAAAACCCCGGTATTCTGCTATTTTTAAAAAGACTTTGATCATATATCTTGCTTCTACTTCTGAAGATGATATGAAGGATAAAAAACCGATTTGTTGGTCAAGTTATATCTAATTCTCAGAAAGGAATAACTAGTTCCTGCTCCTGTAATAGACTTTCATAGTATATCTTAGAAGTGACTGTTCTGCACAAACTGTGGAAAAAGATCTGTACATTTCTGATTGCTTTGTTTTGTTTTGGAGACAGGGTCTCACTCTGTCACCCAGGCTGGAAAGCAGTGGTGGGATCCAGCTCACTGCAGCCTCAACCCCCTGGGCTCAAGCAATTTGCCCACATCAGCGGGTTGAGTAGCTGGGATTACAGATGTTTGCCATCATGCCTGGCTAATTTTTTTTTTTTTTTTTTGTAGAGGTGTGGTCTCACTATGTGCCCAGGCTGGTCTCGATCTCCTGGCCTCAAGCAATCCTCTTACCTGAGCCTTCCAAAGTGCTGAGATTACAGGCATGAGCCACTGTTTTCGGATTCGACTTGTGGGCTAGAAAGAATCCTAGAAATAATACACTCCAACTCAACGCTCTCCTCCTCCCATTTTACATCTAAAAAAATTAAAGAGCCATATAAATTATGTAATTTATAGGGGCAATTACCTTGCAATACTCCTTAGAGTATTTCACTTAAGTTCACATGTGAAAAGCAAAATAGCAAATGTAATCTAAATATGAAGATATAGTGCTTGTATACAGTAGATGCTCACTGCATATTTGCAAGACTGTTTTAGAGATGGAGATGTTTATTGCTTCTTTTTAGTTCTTATCATTTAACTACTGCTAACAAAAAGTATGATTATTAAATTATCTATCAAATAGATGATGTATATCCCATTCCCCATTAACAAAGAACTTTGTATACTATGCAGTTAATTACACTGTGACATTACCACCATCCAACGTTATTATAGTTCACTAAATTCTACATAAACTGCAACTAGAGATGTGAAGCACAAACATACTTTAAAATTCTAAAAAGCCAAGATGCTGACAATAAGCACATAAATTTCCAATTATTTAATAGATCTAATAACGTTGCTAAGTCACTCGCTTCAGTGCTGATTTCTAGGCAAAGCATGACAAAACTCAAACAATTTAATGCTCTTATAATAATTGATTCTTAATGTTTTAGTATAAACTGTAACACAGTTTTAAACCTTAACATAACACAAAAAGGGGAGGCTTTCTTTACCCTGCTTTCCTATTTACTAAAATATTATTTTAAAACAGAGCTATCATACCTCTAGTGACCTCCCAGAGGGAAATGAGATGGTTGTTTTATACAAACAAAAGAAGGCAACCATTTTTATAAGTTTGCTCTTTATCACCATCACCTTGGAAACAGCCTTTTATTTCTCTCCCAAATACATATGTAATAATGACAAAAACATCAAGAGGAATTACACATAATGATAGTGAAGATCTGTCAATCTGTCACAAAAGATTATATTAAATATGCATGTGTTACAAATGTAATTAAATATATCTCAAAGGATGTGAATTGCAAAAACAAATTTTAGGTATTGGTCTACAATCAGTCAGGTTGGCTAGTTTCTGTTTAATTATCACCTCATTAATTGATCAGTAACAACTTTAATTTCAGTTTTACGGTCTACAAAAATATCCTACATTATTTTGCCCACAGTTTAATTATAGTAGTAGTTTCTTTTGGATTGGTGTGATAAGGTCATTCTCTGCAGATCACACTGTAAATTATATCAGCTTAATGAATAACTCCAGGTAGATGAGTTCTTTACATAAAGAACAATTGAAACTGCCTTTCGCTCCCCTACCTGATTATGGTGGAATCCTGTGTTTCTATGCAGTATTGCCGTGAATGGTAGCAATGCTTGTGTTTGAACCTCAGTTCCACAAGTAACCTAATTGTTCATGTGTCCATTTTCTCATATGTAAAATGCATATTCAAGGAGTGGTTGTGAGGAATGAAGTCAAGCCCTTAGAACAGCACCTAGTACATAATAAGCCCTCAATGAATGCTGGCTGTTGGTGGTAGTTCAACTTAGTGACGCTCTATACTCCTCCCCAAAAATGATTATTAGAGATCTATTTTTCTCCTTTTCCAAGCATGCCTACTTTTACTGTTCTTCAATTTTTCTTGTTCTTCACTAATATCTCCTCCATTATTTATTCTCTTAATTTCATCAGATTCCTATTAGTATGCTTTTGCTTTTCATATGTATTTTGCTACCACTGATGTCCTCCAATAAATCCCATTACCTAAGCTGGTGGTTTACCACCACAGAATACATCTATTGTCTAAGTGGACTATAAGACGTCCATAAAAATGGCTACGTATTTCCTTTGCCTAATTCCCACACATTGTGACTGTGATGTGCTGTTTCTTGTTAATCCTACCTACTTTATATTATTATCTGTGACTGTTTAGCATTCTAGTACTATCCTTAGACACTCAGAATTTCCCCTAGTAGTCCATGTCTCCTGGCCAACAATAAATGCATTTGATATTCTGTTTTCTATGCTCCTATCTACCAAGGATTTTCCAGCAGGTTTGAGTTCTGTTTTTTAGCCTCTGTGGCCACCAGTGACATTATTCCTAATATGTACATACTAAAATATTAATTATATTTTACATTATAATACAAATAACATGTTTAATAGTTTTATGTTTGTATCTTAAATTTATTTGCTACAATTTTATTCCCAAAATAGTTGGTGGATTACAAATTGATTAACAGGATTCTTTTGTAAGCATGAACAATAAAACTCCTTTTTCTTTTCATTTGTTTGCTATCATGGTTTGTCCCAATTTCTTTGATAGGTAAAGGTGAGCTATAGAAACTGATGCCCCAGACCCACTCATCACATCCATCCACAGAATAAGCTAACAATCAGCCATTTATTCTGTGCCCATTACATCTCAAGGAAGACGCTGGTTTTAAAAAAAAACAAAACTAACTATCCATTAGGTTGTTCATAATAAAGCATGCACTTGTACAGAGTATACAGGGCACTATCAGCTGTAAGCCACCACCATGACCTTACTTTTAACTGTTAAATTTACAGTTACCAGTGTCCTTTTATTGCACCTAATAAGAAATAGAAAAATGGTATAGTTAGCCTCTATTGTTCTAATAAACATCCTGGGGAGGTATTTCTTTGTATCTTGTTTGTTTCTTGTAAAACAATTTCAGATATACATAAAAGTTATAGCAATAGTACATGGAGTTCCCTTACACCCTTCACCCAGATTCCCTAGCTGCTAACATTTCTGAGCAGTAAAGAATACATTTTATGATGTCCCATTACCCTTTAATACTTCAGCATTTATTCCCAAGTACAAGGACCCTCTCCTTAGTGAATGTGAACAGAGTCTGTGAACTAGACGGCAATACTGGAGTAATAGTAACTTCCTGATTTTGTTGACTGCACTGTGCTATCAACAACATTTTGCTGTCACTAACATTTTGTCGACAGCACAGTGCAGTCAACAAAACAGGAATTTACTATTAACCCAATATTACCAACTAATCCACAAACTCTATTCAAATTCTAATAGCCCCAATAATGTCCTTTATGGTATGTCTAAGATCTAATTTAGGCTCATACATTTAGTTTTCATGTCTCTTTGGTGTCTCTCTCAACCTGAATAGTTCCTTAACTTTGCTCGTCCTTCATGATTTTCCTTGTGCTATGGACTGAATGGTTGTGTCCCCTCAAAATTCATATGATAAAAGCCTAACTCTCAATATGACAGTATGAGGAGACAGGACCTTTGGGAGGTAATGAGGTGGTGGGGGTGGAGCCCTCCTGATGGCACCAGTGCCCTTATAAGAAGAGACACAAGAGCTGCTTCCTCTCCCTCTGCTCTCAGCCATGAATGAACACAGCAAGAAAGATGGCCATCTACAAACCAGGAAGTGGGTCCTCACCAAACACCGGATCTGCCAGCACCTTGATTTTGGACTTGTCAGCCTACAGAACTGGAGGAATAAATGACTGTTGTTTAAGCCACCCATTCTACGGTATATTTATTATAGCAGTCCAAATTGACTAAGACACTTTCCAGACTTGCAGGGCATAGACCAGTTAATTTGGGAAAATGTTTCCTCTTGATTAATGTATTTTTATCTGGAATACCACAGAAGTAATGTTGTGCTTTTTTCAGCATCAAATCAGGAGGCACAGCCTGGTCAACATAGCAAAACCCTGTCTCTATTAAAAATACAAAAAATTAGCACGGCTTGGACACCTGCAATCCCAGCTACTTGGGAGGCTGAGGCATGAGAATCACTTGAACCTGGGAGGCGGAGGTAACAGTGAGTCAAGATCGTGCCACTGCACTCCAGCCTGGGCAACAGAGCAAGACCATGTCTCAAAAAAAAAAAAAAAAATCAAGAGGCACACCTGTCCCATTACCAGTAAGGTTACTTTATTACTGGTTAGGATGGTTTCTGCCAAGTTTGTAAAGTTAAGCCCTAAGCAAATACATCTAAATCTGTTTCTGTGTCTACTGATTTAAAAAAAAATGACTTCACATTGATACCTCTGATTCCAAACATTTCAACAATGTAGGATTTATTTTAACCTTCCCCTATTCTATATTTGCAACTCCCTTCAAAGACAGACAGTGAGAAACTGCCTCACATTATCCGGCTAACTAACAAGTTTGCTACTATTTTCTTTCCCAATTTGTCTGACATACACATAAATCTTCTACTTTAAATATATTTCACAGTAGGTCAAAGAGTATATATTATAGAAAAAAAATGACAGTGCTTTAACAAAAAAAACAGTCAACCGATTTGACACTAATGCAAAATTTAATAAGAAACGAGTTTCTCTTGGGGAAAAAAAAGAGTGTGCTAGGTTGTTGGTGGACATGGGTTTGGGAATTTAGGATACTGCAATTCAACAAACTTTAAAAAAAATAGCATCAATTTACAGGACTGCAATACGTGCTATAAAATACTTCAGAATAAAAACAGTGGTGTGCAAGGAGAGGTCCGCAAGAACTGCACATGGTGCTCACTACACTAGTAGCTCCATTGTGTGTAGACTTTACAATTTTCCTGGCAGGTTGGGCGTGGTGGCTCATGCCTGTAATCCCAGCACTTTGGGAGGCCAAGGCAGGTGGATCACGAGGTCAAGAGATCAAGACTATCCTGGCCAACACGGTGAAACCCTGTCTCTAATAAAAATACAAAAATTAGCTGGGCATCACGGCATGCACCTGTAGTCGCAGCTACTCAGAGGGCTAAGGCAGGAGAATCGCTTGAACCCAGGAGGCGGAGGTTGCAGTGAGCTCAGATCATGCCAATGCACTCCAGCCTGGGGACAGAGCGAGACTCCATCTCAAAAAAACAAAACAACAACAAAAACAAAAAAAAATTTCCCTGGCAAAAAATTAAGGAAAATAGATAATTAGTCAGGCTATTTGGACAGTCACGTTTTGTACCAAAGAATCCCAGTCCATATAGTACATTAATTAGCAAACCAATTTGGCCATAGAAACGGGTTTGTTGAATCATATCACAAGTACGGGTGACAGGCTGGGCATGGTTGCTCACGCCTGTAATCCCAGCACTTTGGGAGGCTGAGGTGGGTGGATCACTTGAGGTCAGGAGTTCAAGACCAGCCTGACCAACATGGTGAAACCCCATCTCTACTAAAAATACAAAAATTAGCTGGGCATGGTGGCGTGCCTGTAATCCCAACAGCTACTCAACAGATTCAGTTGCTTGAACCTAGGAGGCAGAGGTTGCAGTGAGCTGAGATCATGTCACTGCACTCCATCCTGGGCGACAGAATGAGACTCCATCTCAAAAAAATAAATAAACGAGTGGGGGTGACAAAAATGGCCAACTCTAAAAGACACACTGATATAGTTTGGATAGTTGTCCCTGTTCAAATCTCATGTTGAACTGTAATCTCCACTGCTGGAGGTAGGGACCAGTGGGAGGTGTTCGGATCATGGTGAGACAGCCAAGCGGGAAGGGGCCCCTGGAAAAACTCCAACTGGCCTGTGCACTGGGGTGGAGCCTCAGGAAGTCCTCACCATCTGCACCGTTTGGCCCCTCCTCTTCCTATGTGGAAGGAGGAATTTAAGCTGTGGGCGAGAAGCACTCTAGCAGGAACTCTGGCCTCGCTGAGTCCCTGTTCCCCCCTTTTTTCCCTTTTCACCCTATAAAACCCTGCCTTACTCCCATTCAAACTGCAAGCCTGAATTCTTCTGGCCATGGGACAAAGAACCTCATCTTTAGCCGAACTAAGGAAAAGTCCAGGAACCATTTTTGGCGCCCAATGTGGGGCTCAAGAAGCAGTGAGTGAAATGGGGACTCAAAACCTCTCACTGTGGCTCCTAAGCCTTTTTATCCTGAGATTTCTGAGGGTGGAGGAAACTGTGCCCCCACCACCTGCTGCTCCCAGGGGTTGAGAACCAACCCAACCTTTCCATAGCCCTTTTCTTCCTTTTTTGGGAGGGACCAGAGAGCAGCAGCTCCCTATCTCCCTCCTCCACTGCTGAGGCTTGGACACATGGTCCAAGGGCACCCGGGGTGGCTGGCTGGCATTTTCTGCCACGAGCCACTGGAGCCTTCCCCTTCCCCAGCCAAGGGTTTCAACTCCATCGGACAGTAATTAAGCTTAAGCTTCTCTCCTCGGTGGAAGAACCACTTGCATGAGAATAAAAGGTTCTTTCCCAGGCATTTTTTAACCTGTTGTTGTTTTGTTTGTTTTTTTTTCCCTACTCTACCCTGTCAACAGTTAACTTTTAAGTTTTTTCTCTTTTAGAAAACACTTTACTAGGCCAGACCCCCACCCCGGAACTATCACTGTTTGTATTCTCTGCAAGGTGTTGGTTATGAAATCAGGCTTCCATCTTGTTTTACATCCTGAGGGCATGGCTTCTAACTCCAGTGGCAAGGCTTTGTTTAGCAATCCTGCCTTAGGGGATGAGCCCTCTCTGGTTCCATATCTGCATGTCTTCCTAGCCCTGTCTCAAAGGGCCCCACCCAGCGACTGGGTTTTCTTTTGCCTGTCTGTGTATATACTGTGTGTGGTATCTGTAAAAAGAGCTCTAATTAATTTGGCCTAAACAAAGACAAGCACTTGGATCTAATATTTTTTAAAGGGAAGATAAAAACTGTGATACCTTTCAGTTCACATGACTATAATCACTGAGAAACAAAAACAGCCTTAAGGATTATTGGTAAAGAGCAGATGTTGTCAAAATGTAAATACGTGGACTAAACAATGCAGGTCAGATACAAAGTTTGCTAAGTATTTTGAGGTTACAAGCTGCTTTTTGAGTTTTGAGAACTATTTGACTTGCTGGCTTCACAACTGGTAAGGGCTGGGGACATATAACCATGCTCTTAATTAAGAAGGCAAACCTTGGCAGCACTTAGCACACAATTAAACAATTAAAACAACTTATCAAGTTTGTTTGTTTGTTTAAGACGGAGTCTCACTCTGTCACCCAGGCTGGAGTGCAGTCGTGCAATCTTAGCTCACTGCAAGCTTCGCCTCCTGGGTTCAAGAAATTCTCCTGCCTCAGCCTCCACAGTAGCTGGGATAACAGGCGCCCGCCACCATGCCCAGCTAATTTTTTGTATTTTTAGTAGAGACAGGGTCTCACCATGTTGGTCAGGCTGGTCTTGACCTCCTGACCTCAGGTAATCCACCCACCTCAGCCTCCCAAAGTGCTGGAATTACAGGCATGAACCACCATGCCCAGCCCCAAGTTTTAAAAAAGTTAAAAATTGCTAGGAGTTACTATTATAACATGTAATTAAGACTACTGGAAATAGATTTACATGCAAGGTATGTAAGAACAGTAAAATGTGTTTTTTAGCAAAAGGTTACAAGGAGGCATGGAAATATAAATTTTTGTCTAGGTTAAAGGACAGTTTTAAATTAGGAAAAAGCTGAAGGTTCAAACAAGTGGTGGAAGAATTGTGGAAATGAATCTTGCAGAAAAACTATGTGAACATATTGACTAAATTCCAAAAGGTATTATATGGTTTTTCTGTAGATTGAGCATTGAAATAAAAACACAACAAGGTTTTTGTAAGGCGCTAATCTGCTCTTTGGCAAAATTCGTAAAGGGTTATAAAAGGTTTTTACTTATTTAAAATTTCTGAGTCATTACTTTGGCAAAATAAATAATTTATGGTAATCTGGAATTCTATTTTATAACACAAAGTATTTAAACCTTGAACGTTTAATGGCCTTCTCAAAATCAAACTTCAGTTTCAAAATTGTCTTTCCTGACAACTGGCTTTTTGGATAGTCCAGAGGGCCCCTGGAATGTCCAGAAAGAGAGGTAAACAGGATTATTTAACATGTTTAGTTACATGGGATTGCCAAAATGATGTTCAATCTTCTTTAGGTTATATTTTTGTGAATAATGCTAATATGTGTTCCCAAATTGTATGGGATTTCTAAAATTCTAATGTCCAAGTATATGCTATTAATCATAATTAAGGTTGTTATGTTAGTTATTGTAAACCATGGAGATAACCAAACTTATTTGTCAGTTGTGTTTCTAACTGTAACTACCCTGGATATTTAGCTATTCACAGCAATTGTTGTCTTGTTTTAATCCTTTTCAAAAGATGGTTTATAATAAGCTACAGAATTTTAACAGGTCCTCTCAAATACAGGCTTCTAATAACTTTGAAGATTGTAACATTGAAATAAAGGAAAAAGTACAAGACTCATAAAGAGCTGAAGTGTTCACAAATATCAAGCAAAACAAGAGAACTTAATGGAGTGAACTCAGAAACCTGAAGCAACCTTTTTGACTTTTGCTTGGAATATTGCTGATCCTTGTTTAGTTTTTCAGAGTCAAGGAAACTTATTTTGAACTATTTTTCTCTTTTTTTGGGTGGGGAAACAGTTTCACTCTTGTTGCCCAGCCAGGCTGGAGTGCAATGGCATGATCTCGGCTCACTGCAACCTCCACCTTCCCGGTTCAAGCGATTCTCCTACCTCAGCCTCCTGAGTAGCTGGGATTATAGGCATGTGCCACCACACCCAGCTAATTTTGTATTTTTAGTAGAGATGGGGTTTCTCCATGTTGGTCAGGCTGGTCTCGAACTCCTGACCTCAGGGTGATCTGCCCACCTTGGCCTCCCAAAGTGCTGGGATTACAGGCGTGAGCGGCTGCACCCGGCCAATTTTGAACTGTTTACGGACTTTAATAATTAAGTAAGGTATACACTACTGTGATGAAGGTTTGGAGTATGTTTGTTTCTCTCTTCCTGCTTCCTCTAGAATTTGGAAACTCTCTGTGAGTGTTCTTAACTTATGACCAAATAGTTGTTTGCATCAGTGTAGTAAGAATACATTTTTCTTTTGCAACAGGACACAATTGGAGAAAGTGGTTATTTTACCAAGGCTTTCACTGTGAAAGGAGTGAATCTTGACTTGCAGAGCCAGTAAGAGCCCAGTGGGGAAAATGGCCTCATACCCCTGTCTACGCAGTCCCTGTAAAGGGTTACTGACCTGTGGTCAGTAAGTAATGTCACTTTCTGGTGGGGTGCAGTGGCTCATGCCTGTAATCCCAGCACTTTGGGAGGCCGAGGCGGGTGGATCACGAGGTCAAGAGATCGAGACCATCCTGGCCAACATGGTGAAATCTCGTCTCTACTAAAAGTACAAAAATTAGCTGGGCATGGTGGCGCACACCTTTAATTCCAGCTACTCGGGAGGCTGAGGCAGGAGAATCACTTGAACCCAGGAGTTGGAGGTTGCAGTAAGCCGAGATTTACTGCACTCCTGCCTGGCAACACAGCAAGACTCCATCTCAAAAAAAAAAAAAAAAAAAAAAAAAAAGAATGTCACTTCCTAACAGGTCCAGGAGCTCCAAGTTTAGCTTGGGACCTTAAAAGGAGAGGACCACCCAACTCGCAAGTATTTGAGGATAGAAAGCCATGGCTGGGCTCAGCTTAAAAGGTCTTATCTGAGATTCCTTGTGGAATAGACATCCATCAAAGCCAATCCAAAAGGCCTATGTAGAAATAATTATTCTTGTTGCATTTTATGCAAATATTCAGGCAAAGTATAAGACTAAAGTCTACTTTGCAAACCACTCAGTCCTATCATAATTTTTTTTTGTTTAACAAAAATGAGGACTGGAGAGAAATTATGTTCCAAAACTTATCATACATTTGTCATTAAATTCTAAACTCACTAGTTGTTTTTAAGTTTTCACCTACATTTTAGACTAACCCTGCTTGTTCCTGTAAACCAACCAGCAATCTCTGGCTGCAGCTCAGAAAGAACAAGAGGGATGGGTAATGTAAAAGTCTGGATCAATATTCTAGTTCTGAGCAATTATCCTGTAAATCCTGCCAGGGGATGGGAATAAATAGGATGCCCATCACTCCGAGGTTTCCTTTGGGTAAAGTAAGACCAAGGGAGTGAACCAAAGCCAAGCACCATGCACCCAAATCCTAGCAAGCATAACTACAGTCACCAGTTATCTGGGTGTGTCACAAGACATGCTTTCCTCTCCCTTGCTGGAGGAGGACTCAGTTCCACAGTTTCACCTTAGTATTCCACTTATGGTAAGGAGTCCACACAACTCCCCTCGAGACACATTTGTGTTCCAGACTCAATTCCAAGCTTCGGGTCAAAGCCCTAGAAAGAAAACTGGATGTAAGGGATCCAGAGGCAGATGACAACACCAAGGTTAAAAGGCACAGCACAGGTGAGAGTGGCTGATTCCTGCTGATTAAGCCAACCCAAGGCTTCCTGTTTCATGGATAAAGGCCACATTAGTATCCATGGCATAGAGAATTCAAAGCTACTGACAGCAGGGGAGATAGGGCGTTATGTGGGTAAGAGTGGATGATTCTCACCCCCTAGGCCCCCTGCTTCACCGGTGCAAGTTGATTTGACAGCCATGGCAGCACCTACCAAGGTTGCTGGGATTCAGGGATGCAAGGATAGAAGAAAGGAAAGAGGATGCTCTCTCTTCTCTCCCTCACTAACCCTGAGTATCTGCTAGGAAGAGAAGGGAACCAGGGACACCTGCTCCCCTCTTTCTAGATAGGTAGCCATTCATCTTCAGTTTGTACCCCTTTTGAATGCATCCGGGACCCCCAGGACTCCTTTGAAAAAAAAACGCCTTCTTTTCTTCTTTCTTCTCCTCAGTTCTCTCTTTGCAAATAGGTAATTGTGTCTCTATACTACGATACACTCACCTCAGATGCATCCTCCAAGCTGGAAAGAGTTAATTTCCCAAACCTTAAACGGGTTGGCTTAGGACTGGGCTCAGGGGAAGGGAACCCAGAAGCCCAACATGCCAGCAAAAGTGTGAAGTTTTCCTGACCAGTCGGGCTTTTGGCCTCCTTCTCCCTGTGCAAACTCGTAAAAGGCCTAATTTTTTAGCTATCTTTACCCTTCCTCTGGTTTCGTTTTGATACATGTTTTCTAACAACCTGGTTTGTCTGTTCTTGCCTTCAGGCCATCAAACTCCAAATGGTCATGCAACTGGAGACTCTGACAACGGCCCCTTCTGCCGGGAACCCTTAGATAGGCCTTTGAGGGATCTCTGACTGCTGTTTCCCCAAAACAGCATCCCCTGTCAGCAGGAAGCAGTTAAGATCGGTCTTTGTCCTTATCCGTATTCTAATGGCAGTTAGATGTACTTCTTTAGAGGGGAGAATGAGACAGCCAGGTGGGAGGGAGGGGGTTCTTGGAAAAATTCCAACCAGCTGCGCACTGGGGTGGGGCCTCAGGAAGTTCGCAGTGTTTGCAGCAGGGAGGAACCTGGCCCCTCCTCTTCCTGTGTGGAACCAAACATTCAAGCTGCAGGCAGGAAGCACTCTAGCAGGACTCTGGCCTTGAAGAGTCCCTGTTCCCCCGTTTTTTTTCCTTTTCACCCAATAAAACCCTGTCTTACTCACCATTCAAATTGTCTGTGGGCCTGAATTTTCATGGCCATGGGACAAAGAACCCCATCCTTAGCTAAACCAAGAAAAAGTCCTGCAACAATGGGGGTGGATTCCTCATGAATGACTTGGGCCATCTCCTTAGTGAAATCTGGTCATTTAAAAGTGTGTGGCACATCCCCACCCCCGCTCACTGTGGTTCTCACCATGTGATGCGCCTGCTCCTCTTTGGCCTTCCACCGTGATTGGAAGCTCCCTGAGACCTCCGCAGAAGCAGATGCTGCTATGCTTCCTACACAGCCTGCAGAACCATGTGCCAACTAAAACCTCTTTTCTTATAAATTACCCAGTCTCAGGTATGTCTTTACAGCAGTGTGAGAAATGGCCTAACACACATGCCAATAACTGAGTGTTGTTTGTTTGGCCCTTCCCAACCCCCAACTATTACCTGACATCTCTCTCATCTATCTCCCCAAATTTTGTTCTCAACTTCTAAGCTGAATGTGAACTCTTTTCCTTCCCGTTTCTTTTACTACTGACAATCCCATCAAACAAGAAAACCTTCCCAAAGCCCCATCTCCAACCTGCTACAGTTGTATTCACTTCCATAGACCAGTTACAAATGTGGCTTTACTGTGTCTTACAAGTTTTCTCAGTTCAAAATCCTTCTTGGCTTCTGGTTGCTTAATTTAAAAAAAAAAAAAAAATTAAGTTCTCCACATGGTCCTCTGGGTCTTCTGTACTAATGGTCACAATCTAACTATCATTTCAATTTTTCTTCCCACTTTCTCTTACATTCAGCAAATGTGCACAGGCACTATATCCTAAACTTTAGTCCTACTATTTTTTAAATTTGGACTAGCCAATTCAGCCTAACAGAATTCTACCATCCATCTTCCATGACCTGACACCTATTCTATTCATTTTGTTCAGTTTGCTCTTGATTTTCTGCCTCATCCCCCCTGCCCCTACCAATACCACCCACCCATACCACCCCTTGCCCACTGCTAAATAGGGCTGGGTCTTTCCTTGCTCTGAATTTCTGTAACACTTTATATCTCAATGTACTTATCAGAGTAAGCCTTATATTACAATCATTACTGTATTAATCTCAACACCTCCAAACTAGGCTGGAAGTTCATGAGGGTGGGCATTATTCCTTCATGGCCCTCATGAAGAACTCAGCACAGTGCCCTGATCTTGAAGAACGACAGATCCTTGATAAGTATCTATTGTATTAAAATAAAAATTATCTAAATAAATTAGAGAGAAAATCTAACTTATATTTATAATTATAGGATTGCTAAAAAACTATGTTTTAAACTAAAATATAAAAACTGACACAAGCATCGTGGCTCACTTTCATTATCTTAATGGATGTTTTCCAGCTAAGTGTTTTTTACATTTGATTGTTGACCACTGACAACATGGTTCTTTAAAAAAAACAAACAAAAAAACAAAAAACTCTTCAACATAGCTTTTGTAAGACTAATAAAGCAACTTTTAAGTCAAAATATTTTCAGTTGTAATGTCCTATAAAGTATTATAATGGTTGTATTTAAAAATCCATATATGCTTACAATAGCAGATTACAGTTATTCCAGCTATATAAAGGACTCTATTATGCACTTTTACAATACAAAATCTACAAGGGATCCACACAGAGGTAAACATCTCATCACCACGCACACGTATACACCCAAGCATACTTACCATAGCTCATTTAATGAAAGGCAGGCAATAAGAAAAGATTTTGAAACAAATTTAAAATGCTACTTAAAATTCTATCCCAATACTAAGGTTTCACTTTCACGTCTACAAAAAAAAAATTATGTATTCAAGTTGTTAGATAAATCCTTCTAATTCTGCAAACAAAGTAAGACTATTCTATTATTTGTGAAACTGTGCTCCCAAACTGAAAGGAGAGTAAGATTGGCACTTTTTCAGGAGTCTTGAAAAACAGCATGTCTAATATATATTGGTTTTGGTAGCACTTACCAGAAATTGTACACAAAACATGGCCAAACTGAAAACTAGTAAGGAAAGGGATGAGTAGAAAATGACTGGGAATGGTACAAAAAATAATGAGCAAGCTACATTCACTCATGAAGGCCTCCCAAGATACAATTAAAAAAAAACAAAAAAACACAAAAAAACAGTTGGCTGGGCACGGTGGCTCACGCCTGTAATCCCAGCACTTTGGGAGGCCAAGGCGGGTGGATCACGAGGTCACGAGTTCGAAAGCAGCCTGACCAACATAGTGAAACCCCATCTCTACTAAAAATACAAAAATTAGCCAGGCATGGTGGTGCACGCCTGTAGTCCCAGCTACTTGGGAGGCTGAAGCAGGAGAATCACTTGAACCCAGGAGGCAGAGGTTGTGGTGAGTCAAGATCACGCCACTTCACTCTAGCCTGGGCAACAGAGCGAGACTCTGTATCAAAACAAACAAACAAACAAGGAACAACAACAAAAAAACAGTTAAAGTGTTTTTAGAGTTTAATTCCTTAGAAAGCTATAAAAAATCTAAAATATTTCAAGCAATGCTACTTTGAAATAAAAAAGGGAACACGTCAAGTCAATTCTCGGGATAAGCCAAAACCACGGGAAAAGAAACAATAGTCTGAAATATGATCTTGGTTTCTCTTCCTCTCCTTAGTCAAAGATCAGTATTTTGAACATATTCTAAAAAGTCCTAAAGAAAAGCACTTTCTTTTTGGAAAGTCTTTCTACAGAAGAAAAAGACAGCATTACCTCTAACATAGAGAACTAAGATCAGGCCATGCCGGTGGCTCACGCCTGTAATCCTAGCACTTTGGGAGTCCAAGGTGGGTGGATCACCTGAGATCAGGAGTTCGAAACCATCCTGGCCAACATGGTGAAACCCCGTCTCTACTAAAAATACACAAATTATCCAAGCATGGTGGCGGGCACCTATAATCCCAGCTACTCAGGGGGCTGAGGCAGAAGAATCGCTTGAACCCAGTGGGTGGAGGTTGCAGTGAGCTGAGATCACGCCACTTCACTCCAGACTGGGCAAAAGAGCGAAACTCTCAAAAAAAAAAAAAAAAAAAAAAAAAGAACTAAGATCAATCATCATATTACACCTAAAATTATCACCTAACACTTCTGTAAGTGTGAAGAGTGGTCTACATATAGTCACATATAGACACAACCACCCACCCCAACACTATAATTCCCAACCCAAGAGCCATTCCTTTAATTAAGGTGGTGTCTTTAGAAAGCTCCTATTAAAATCCACACTGCCTAGAAAATAACTCATTTATACATAAGCGCACAGAATAGCTTGTCAGGTGATGTAGTTCTCACTTTAGATGGGTACTTTTTGATAAAAGGAACTGGGGGAGAAAAGGCAGATCCTGGAAAGGAACTGGCAGGTATTGAAAAAACCTGACAACAGCAGAGGGTGAAGTCACCCCGCATACTAAACAAACAACCTTTCTGTTCTGGAAAATTGCAAACATATATAGAAACAGAAAGGATGGTTTAATAAACCTCTATATATCCATCACCCAAGTTCAAAACTTATCCACTCAAAGCCAATCCTGTTTCATCCATATCCCCACTGATTCACCCACCTGCTCCAAGACTATTAAGAAGCAAGTCCCAGTTGTCCTTTTGTTTCATCCATAAATTCAATGAGTACTTTTTCTTAAGTTTAGCCTAACTCTTATGACATCCTCAAGCTTTTGGCAACAAACCACTCAAATAAATTAATTCAATATTCATTAATGATTGTTATCTCCTTTTTATTCCACACATTTACAGTACTTTGGTTTCTCTGAGCACTGGGAAGGGAGGTAGTGGGGGGAGGAAGTAGGCAACAGAGCAGATAGCTGTAAAAGGTTACCTGAAAAACAATCAGTCATCACATACACTGCATATTATGCTTTCTACAATTTCTATTCATTGAAGAATGAGGTCAGAATAAAGTGTTCCTGTTAGTCTGGGTCACAAAAGTAATTCAAGATGCATATAAAAATGCTTATTACCATTCAAGTTCTCTAAACCCATTCAACCATTCAGCCCTTTGCTTTCTGATAAGACTGCCAACAACTATGCCAATTAGTGTCAATTGCGATGTTAGATTTTGTAACATCTGCACCTGCCTACCAGTTAGTTTAGTGGGCAGAAAGAAATGAGTGATGGTTAGAAGGTCCAGCAATACTCAACTCTGTTCCTGAATTAACATTTACAAGTCTACAAATTCACCAATTGGCTTTTCAAAAAATATATTTTTGCAAATTAGTTTCTATTTCTTTTAAGGAGGAGGGGCAAGTTTAGCCATTATAGTGTAAATTGTAACAATAATAATACTTTTTTTAAGCCTGAAGTTTTACAACTAAGGAAAATTTAATCTATAAGAAACTTAGTGAATTAGAAATTCACGCCAAACAAAAATATATTTACAAATAATATGAAATAAAATATCTCAAATTTAGCAAATGCTAAACTTATGCATTTCATTTGAATACGTGAGTAATTTTTAAAACTACCTAGTCATATTTTTAGATGTTTTCCCATTTTTGTCTAAGCCTTTAACGTTTCTCTTTTATACTCTACAAAACAAAAATTAAGGCAAATATAAATAGGCGAAGCATATTTCACATGTAAAAAAACATGAATACCTCAAATTTGATTGTATTTCTTCAAATTAACCAATGCGTCTATTTCATCTTTTTTATGTTAAATATTCAGAATTAAAAAGAATACAATACTTCTGAAACATCCAGAACAAAATACAGCAATCTTTAATTTCTTCTTGAATCAAAATGCTTCACTTTGATTTATTATTATTAATAGTAAATTTTTAAATTTCACAACTGAAGCAAATTGCATGCAGTTGATGGAGCTTACGGGAAGTAATGCAGTGGTTAAAGACAAAGTGCATTACTAAAGAGAAATAAAAATTGCATGTCAATATCTAAAAGTATGGGAGATGTATATAATGTAGCACATTCTATCTAGTGTCATTACTTAAATTGCTACTTTTCCTCAACAGTCTATTCTCCAGCTCTAGCAAGTAGAATAAATGGTAATTTTACCTGCCAAATTTGGCACAAAAAAGGACAAGCAACTTCATTAACAGAACAATGATTTCAATATGATTTTTTTCCCTTTTCCACCCAGTGCCAAATAGCGGAACAATTCAAATCAAGAAATCTAAGCAAAATTACCTCCTCTTGTTGAAGTTTTATATGCTTGAATAAGCAAATGATACATACAGAATGCTAGCAAGAATATCCTTCTAGTAAGTGCGTATATTTTTTGTATTGCAGCTTAATTACAAGCTGGAATGCTATACTCAACCAAGAATGAAACAACCTTCCCACTGAGGTAACGTTCTCAATGTGAGATGTGCTGTGGTATGCATATATGATCATTTAAAACCCAGTGGAATAGGTTGAACCTAAAAGACTGGATTTAGATTAAAATTTTGGTTAAAATATCAATTAATGCACCTAAACCAGTGGTATGAAATAAAATGGCACGGAGCTTCCTTCAATCTTTGTTAAGTTACACTACTGGAAACAACACCCACTCCCAGCAAGCTCACCCATTACTACCAGCTTTCACATTTCCTTGGTGTTTTTCGTAGCTGGTTGTAAACAAAATCATAAATCCTTCTAAGCTTTGTTTCAAATCTAATCACAAAAACATTTAAAACAACTCTTCTTCTAATCACGCCGAAGCTGAATGATTAAAGAGACTTTTAAGCCAGTTCTCAAATCATCATCACTAGGTTTTCAAAGCTAAAAAGAAGCACTTTTTGTCCAACTGGGGAATTTGGTAGCTGCTCACAAGTTTGTCTATGGTTATTTACAACAGAAGATTGTGCTATGTTTAATCTCCATCTAGTTTCCTTAATCTTGTTCTGAACGATAGTCACACAGCCAAACACAGTTTTTATTTTATAAAAACCACAAGCGATAAAACAAGCATAAACCCATTACCACGCTGCCACAATAAATATGGCCAAGAGCAAATACAGCCACACACAGCCATGCTCAAAGCCATAGGTTTATTTTAACATTTCAAGAAATGTCTCTTTTTTTAAGGTTTAAACACTGAGTTAGAAAATGGCATATTTTATAATTCCCTCTCTTAAAAATAAGAATACCTTCAAAAAAAACACTGAATCAAAATAGAAATTTCAATAGTGGTAATATCCAGATTATGAACGCTCTTTGGGTTTTTTCCCCCAACTATAAACATCGTATTACTTTTTCAGAGAAATGAGTCTAAAGCAAAGAAAGGAACATGACTGAGGCCCTAATATCAATCAGGTATTTTAATATACATCACACTCACAGAATCCTAGGAACGATCCTACAATGGAGACGTTACTAACCACATTTTATAGATGACAAATCTGACACTCAGAGAAGTTACATAATTGCTCAAGGGTCTACAGCTAGCAAAACAGCACATCCAAACCTAGGCTGATTTGATGACATCTCGACCCAGCCAATGCAGATACTTGTCAGTAAGTTTATTTGGTAGGAAAACACAATGGCAAGGGTCATTATTTTATTGCAAATAATGGCCACTCTAATAATTAGTGTGGTAAATCCATGACATCTGGGGTTTATACCAGGGAGTTTGCAACAGACACTCAGTAGAGTGTCCATGAATAAGGAAGGGCCTCTAAATGGACAAGGATCAAACCTCCCACAGGGCAGGAGCCAGTCGGCCCCATACCCTAACAGTGTAGGTGCACCCTATCGTGGAAGAAAGGGAAACTGCAGGTTTATATGGGCTTTTGAACCACAGCAGAGCCTTGGGGACAGAAATGGGGAGGCAGAAGGAGCAGCTTTCTAGGTTCACCAGCCTCACTCAACAAAATTTCCCAAAGTGAATCACCAAGACACGATGATGACCTCTATAACTACTTCCCAGGTAGTCTGCTGTAGATTCAAAAGGGGCTTCATAAAATAAATACAATTCTAACAAAGAATATTAGAATGTAAAAATATTAATCAGTACTGACAAACCTTGCTAATATATGTTGGCACATTTTATTTTTTGTCTTATTTTTATTACATAGATAAGAGGTTTCTATATTGCCCAGGCTGGCCTCGAACGCCTAGCCTCGGCTGCTTATGTGCCAGGACCACAGGCCTGGGCCACTGTGGCTCCCTTTTGTCTTATTTTTAAAACTTTCCAAGAATTTTTCATACAATGGAAAAGAACTGCTTGCAAAGTAAAAGCTACTTTAGCTTCTTTTAAAAAGCAAAATATCCATGTTTTAGAGGGAAGAGAAATCATTTCTGGGGTGCTAATTACATCAGCCACTATACTAGAGCCTTTATATAAAATCTCATTTAATTTTTACAAAAACCCTGGAGAATACTATCCCTATTCTACAGATAAGGAAAACTAAGGCTAAGAAAAGATAACTAACTTCTGCTGGATTCCACAGCCAGCAGGTTCAGGATTGGTATTTAAACTCAAGTCCACCTGCCTCGTGACCCTTGGTTTTCCTCTATGCCAACATTCAGATAAACACCACTGCTGCAGTGGTTCAGGGAGGCTAAGTAACTTTTCCAACTTTACACAACTGGTAAGTGACAGAGGTTTCTCTATCTTCAGAGACTATTGTTTTCAGCATAACGTTACATTATTGCTTCTCTACCATCCCCTTAGGTAACTCCAAACTAAACCTTGTGGGTAAATGCTGATGGTAGATAGGTTGATTTTTACAAACTAAAGATAATAGAGGAAAACTATGATTGCTTGTGTCCCTATATCCAAAAAGACTGACATTTCTTTTTTATAAGACTGCCCACTCTGCATGATAAAAAACATGATCGCTGTGATTTGTTACTTATTAACTTCAACTACTAGAAATAGGGCTCCCTAACAAGTTGTCTTGCAAATTGATATAAAAGATAATTACCAAATGTTCTGCCTTCTGAGATTCTATATTTCTACGAAGATTTTTAGAGCTTTTTCAACAAATAAAAACATTACAAAATCATGGAACACTGTACCAAAGGCAGAACCACTAAAAGAATATTTAAATCACATCCATAATTTTAAAAAATTATTTAATTTACACAAATGTAATAAAATATTCCTGAGCCACACCCATAATTCTTTTAAAATTAGGAACTCCACAAGATAGTCACAAGACATAAAACACACAATCAAGAATACAGAGATGGAAACCTAATTGTATATTGGCCCTTTCCGTGAAATCTTTTTCTGACCTATTGCTATTATTGCTCCAAATACATTTTTTAAACTTTTTAACCCTTGGTTGATTATTTTTAATCTCTTCAATGGTGGTATATCCCTGGCCACTGAGTTTCAGAAATTGCCAGTTATGCAGTGCTGAGTCTGGTGAATAAGATGGAAAAGATCAGTTATGGCTAAGAAACAAGACAGAAATATAAGCCTACAGATTCTACAGACTCTTGGATGGAATATGGAAACAAGACACCAAAATAATTTGTGGGCTATATTACTATGTGTTTTCAGTGTGATCTGTGGCTTTGGGATAATTTTAAGCTTGAACAGTCTAAATTAATTTTGTCTTTCCTTAAAGGCAAAGAATAATTAGAAGTCTGAAATTTGCTTTTAGGATTTTTATACAAATCAGGATGTTAGAGCAAAGAAAGTTTTAGATATGCAAACCTGTGCCCATGAGTGTACAGCCCCAAAACCCCTCAAGCATTTCATCCTAAACACAATGCATGAACCGGATTCTGGGAGAGATCACAACCCCCTGAAATGTAATTAGAATCACGGACACAGAAGATAAAAGCTGCCTTGATGATGGAGCATGTCAGACCCTGGACACACAAACTGGAAAGAGAAGAAAGCAGTTTTTTCAGAGTAAATTGAAGTAGCTATTCTAATGAAATGTGAAGGTTTAGGGATAATTTTAAAAATATTAGTAGTAGGACTTTTTTTTAAAAAAAACATAATTTTACTATGAAGGATATATTTCATTCTTTCAACATATTTATTGAGAAGCAGACCTGACCTGTGCACTGTAGGCAAAGTGAATCAAAATGCAATTACTATTTGGGTCATGGTAACCCTTGTTAGTTGATTCGCTTTGTTTTTGTGGTTAATATAAGCTTCTGAAACAAACAACTACCCTGTTACCAGATTCAGTTACTGGTTTTTATCTTATACTTTTGGGTTTAGGGAATTACTCAAGTTTATGCCTATTTTCAGTTCATGCCTCTCATAAGCAAAATCTGCAAACACACAGCTGCTGTGATAGTCTGACAGAGATCCATTCCACAGACCTCTGACTGCCACCAAGAACCAGTGCTAATGCAAAAGGAACCTCGCTGAAGAAAGCTGTGTTTTCTTAATAATAACAGTTGTATAAACATAAGGTCTTCTCAGTTAAAGGGAAACCAACATCAAAAAGCAGTACAACATAGAACCCTAAACCCCTCTTTCTTTGAAGAAACCCGTTTGAAGCGAGGTGTTTCTAGTTATGGGTGAATGAAATGAGAATTCAGTTGCAACAAACGGACATCCAGTTCTACGAAGGACTAATTAAATCCATCTGAGAAGCTGCATCTCAAACCGCCTCACACATTTCAAAGGAAAGCACTCCTCTGCCTTTTGCTAAGACATCAAAACACTCAGTCACAGCTGACGCATACAGAGGCTCTACAACAATGTTATTTTTATGGACTACAAAGCTCCACAAAAGTAATGTTAAGAGTTTGCACTATTTCATGACTAAAAATTCAGAGTTAAGGCAGAACATTTCTACGTATCACTATCTGAAATTTCTTTCCAGCCTCCAACTAGTTTTGTAGATCTTCTACCTGATCTCAAAACAAAAACAAAACAGATCCACCAGTCTTTAATGTGTTTCATATACTTGCTAAGTAGAACTGGTTAAAAAAGTAATCAAAGAATTAGTCCTAGTTGCACCATTAACTTTTTTTCCTTATAAACAAAACCAGGATTTAGATGTTCAATTAAGGCTCTTGAGTAGGCAGGGTGCGGTGACTCATGCCTGTAATCCCAACACTTTGGGAGCCCGAGGTGTACAGATCATGAAATCAAGAGTTCAAGACCAGCCTGACCAACATGGTGAAACCACATCTCTTCTAAAAATACAAAAATTAGCCAGGCGTGGTGGCGGGCACCTGTAAACCCAGCTACTAGGGAGGCTGAGGCAGGAGAATCGCTTGAACCTGGGAGGCAGAGGTTGCAGTGCGCTGAGATCGTGCCATTGCAATCCAGCCTGGGTGACAGAGCGTGACTCCATCTCAAAAAAACAAAACAACAAAAAAAGACTCTTCAGTAGTTAATAAAAGCCAGCAGAAGAAGCTGCTGAAAACTTTTAAAACTTGGTTTGACAAAAATACTCCATTTAACAGCCATTTTTTGGCCTTTAAAGTGGTAGAAGAAAGTTATATTCAGAATTTGGGATATTATCCCAACAGGATAATGTGGTGTTAGTGTCTATCCTCCCAGGATTTTCTGCCTGTCATTGGTTATGGTGAGCTCATATAATCATATTGAGCAATCGTGTTTTTTTCTTAAAGAACGCTATTAAATGTGACACAATCCATAAGCAGGAGAAATTCAATTCTTCAACATTTTGTTTTCAACATACATAGAGAGACATACAACTAACACCATCCAGATGGTTGCTAACATTCAGAGTTTCTTCCCATGGCAGAAGACCTTAGTAAAAAGAGAAGCAGGAGCCGTCAGGAGGCCCCAGGCTTCTGGCTTCTCTCTTTACTTACCAAGTAACCTTGGGTGAGTCACTTGACCTTCCCTGGGTGAGTCACTCTTCCCTGGGTGAGTCACTCAACCTTCTCATCCCCTCTTGCTGTTAAGTGAGGAGTTGCCCTAGGACAGCCAAATTCCTGTAAGTTTTGAAAGTCTGTGACTTTTTTCTCCAAATGTGAATTCATTAAAACGCTACATGGATTCTGTTTGGAATCCCACTTATCAGTTATTCACACAATGGAAACATGGTAACTTACCACCTCTCTGCTACCTCCTCTGCCCCAAGGAAATTTCAGGCATTCCATGACAGTTTGGTAAATTAACTCCAATTCAAAAGTTTTCAGGTCACAGGAAATTTTATAGAAGAGAATAAATTTCTGGAAATTAACACACTGCTACATTACTGACAGAGAAAAAACTGTGAAGAATAAGGCAGATTTTGTTGACCCTTCAATTTTAAAAAGAGTAAAAAATGCCTATGCTTTGATATTTGAAATCATATTTCCTAGGTGCTAAATTTATAAATAAAATCATTGTTTTCTTTAATCACAACAAATTAAACTAGCAAACACATTGACTGAATTTTGATATCCCATTATGTAACTAGTTTTTTAAGGTGTATGAAAAGCAATTGTCAACGCAATTTGCCTGTATTTTTTGGAGACAACATTCTAATTTATTAAAGAGTTTCCATGACCACTAGGGAAGCAGTTTTTTGAACTCCTTCCTTCTCGCTTCACTGTTCTCTTTCTTCCTTCCTTCCTTCCCCCCCCCCCAACTCCTCTACCCTGCCCCCAATGAATATTTCCTGAGAAGTACAAGAAGTGTGACCGTGAACAAGACTAGGTCCTTGCCTTTACAAAGCTCCTATTTTAGTGTGAAGAGGCTGAAATTAAACAAGTGGACAAAGAAATAAACACGAGAACTCAAGTGCATGATAAGCACAATGATGGAAATGAACACCATGATACGACAGCAAGTGACTAAGGGGTCACTTAAGAGACCAAAAGCTAATTCTGCTTCCAAATATAAAAACACAGAAGACAAAACAAACAGTAACAATAACCCAAAAAACCTCTCATTCGAATTCATGACTAAAAGAATTTGATTAGATATCAAATATGAGTTTACTGAAAATATGTTAATGTATTTATTTATGAAAGTGATCTAAATATGTATTCTATTAATTCTCACAAGATACCAATTTGAACACAATTTAGACTTTTGAAAAACCTGTTGATCAATAGTATTCCCTAGAACATACTTTATAAACTGCTCCTATAAAAGCTGGCTAGATAATGAATAACGTCACAATAAAATCAAAACCCATAGTTTAAAGGCCCTTCAGGATCTGCCCATCTCCACCTCCCTCACTGGCACCTCTCCGCCTAGCCTCCCTGTGTCCTGGCCTCCTGGACATGCAGAGCTGCCTTGCACTATCTGACCACATGGATTGATACCCCATCAACTCCTGCTCCACGACTTCAAATGGAAGCTTGGTTAGCCTAGCCCTTCTGTTGTGTTTAAGTCAATTCTTGCTCCCAACCTCAACAACATTCCACGTACTTCCAATTTCTAATGCCATAATCAACTCCTCCCAGTCTCACCTCACCTCTTCCCCCACAGCAGCCATCACAGGTGAATAAGTCACCAACTCTCCCTTCATCTCCACCCGCTCCTTTGTCCTTTCATATAAAAATGGAACAGAGGCTGGGTGTGGTGGTTCATAAGGTCAAGAGATCAAGACTATCCTGGCCAACATGGTGAAACTCCATCTCTACTAAAAATACAAAAATTAGCTGGGCATGGTGGCGTGCGCCTGTAGTCCCAGCTCCTTGGGAGGCTGAGGCAGGAGAATCACTTGAACTCGGGAGGTGGAGGTTGCAGTGAGCCAAGATCGTGCCACTGCACTCCAGCCTGGGTGACAGAGCAAGATTCCATTTCAAAAAAAAAAAAAAAAAAAGCACAGAGGCCCTTCTCCTAGTTCTTCTTTTTCTCCTTATTCTTTAGTCATCAAAAATTCCCTTCTTCTGGCACCTGTTATCAGCACTTAAGAATTTATTAAACCTTTAAAAAGTCAATCCCCTCAACACCATGGCCCACTCTTAACGACCATGCCTTTAGAAGAAGAGTCATTCACTCCACTTGTCCGCATATCTCAATGTCTGAACTCACCACAATTTCATTTCTGGCCCCATTACAACACTGAAATTGTTCTCAATTATTTTCACTAAATCCAATGGATAAATCTCAGCCTTAGTTGTTTTTTTTTGTTTTAACATGACTTCTTATATTCACTGGCATCATTGACCTCATCTTCTTAAAACAGCCTCTTCCTTTAAATTCTGAAACAACACAACTTCTTGGGTTTTCTGACACAGTCTCTTTCATTGCTCCTCTTCAGTATCCTTTGCTGATTCTTCTTCCTCTGCCCATCCTTTAAATCTTTAGCGTACCTCAAGGTTTCATCTTTCTTGGTCCTCTTCCCTCTTCTACTTTCTCCTCAATTCAACCCCGTGTTCAACTGCCATTTATACTACTGGAGACCAAATCTCCCCCAAACTCTCTCCTGGGCCACAGAACCTCACATGCAATGACCCAGGAAACATCTCCACTTGTGTATCTCACAGATCCCTTCAAAATTATGTCTGAAATTGTCTTCCTATTTCTCTAGACGTAACCTCTCTATGCTTCAATTTCCTTATACTTAAAAATAGGACTAATAATAGTACTTATGCTTTATAGGATTGGAATAGAAATGAAAGTAGATTGTACATGTTGACTACAATTGTTGTTAAATAACATATTGCATGTGGATCACTTAGAACAGTGCTTGACACATATTAAATATGCAATATATATTAGCTAATATTATTACTGCTCAATAAATGCACGGTTAATTCTACATCTTAAATCTCTTCCATGTTGATCCATTTTTTCTCCAAAATACTTGCCGCTGAGGCTCACAGCACCCACCTGCATGACTGCTTCTAGCAGGCCCTCTTCCTCCAGTCTTGCCTCTCCAAACCTATTCTCCATCATGAAGGCAGAGTGATCTCCCAAACAGGCAACTCTGTCCGACTCCCTGCAGGCAAGCCTTCTGTGGCTCTCCACTGCACTCCAGACACATCCAGACCAGGTTCAGGGCTGGCACTTTCACATGGCCGGGTCCCAGCTGCTTCCCCTGGGGCCTGCCCCTCCCATCTCACCACTCGTTTCCCCTTCCCTGCCTGCCACCAGGTCCCACACTTCAAGCTTTCTGTGCTGCAGTCATACACAACTTCTCTCTTGCTTCAGACACAAATAACTTTCTTAGTTCTCTTTCTACTTTTTTTTGGTGTGTGTGTGTTTTTCTTTAACTTCTATTTTACATTCAGGGATACATGTGCAGGTTTGTTACACAGGTACACTTGTGTTATGAGGGTTTCTTGTACAGATTATTTCATCACCTAGGTATTAAGCCTAGTATCCATTATTTTTCCTGATCTTCTCCCTCCACCCTTTGGTAGGCGCCAGTGTGTTGTTCCCTTGTGTCCATGTGTTCTTGTTATTTAGCTCCCACTTATAAGTGTGAACATGAGGCATTTTGTTTTCTGTTCCTGCATTAGTTTCCTAAGGATAATGACTTCCAGCTCCATCCATGTCCCTACAAAGGACATGATCTCGTTCTTTATAGCTGTATCTACTTTTTATGTAGGCCTTCAAACTCTGACTCCTTCCCCTACCCTCCCCCAAACCTCCTGTGTAGGTCTCAGCCTGGCCAGTATTTCCTTCCTAAGCCTCCCCTAACCACCTCCGTGTTCAGTTCGGGGCCTCCGCTACATACATGCTCACCACAGCACCTGCCCTCCCTGTTACCACTCAATTTTCCTCCTTCACTGACACAGCCTTCATCCCTGTCCCCCTCAACATATGACACTGTGAGAAGTCAGATGTATCATCTCTTTTGATTACCACTGGTTCTCCAGGACCTATGTCATAAAAGGTACTCAATAAACAGCTGTTATATTACAACTAAAATGATCAATGCATGCTGCTATAAATATGTCAAAATTCATCTACTAGCTGAGTCACTCAGCCAAGGCATTTTAACAGATGGCTCCACTGTTCATTCTATTTATAAACAACTTTGAGGGGTCAAAATATCATACCAAAGTGAATTTTAAAACTTTTTAATTATTTTTAGTTTTTAAAACGGAGTTTCACTCTTGTCACCCAGGCTGGAGTCCAATGTTGCAATCTTGGCTCGCTGCAACCTCCACCTCCCAGGTTCAAGCGATTCTCCGCCTCAGCCTCCCAAGTAGCTGGGACTACAGGTGACCACCACCACACCTGGCTAATTTTTGCATCTTTAGTAGAGACGGGGTTTCACCATGTTGGCCAGGTTGGTCTCCAACTCCTGATCTCAGGTGATCTGCCCACCTCGGCCTCCCAAAGTGCTGGGATTATAGGCGTGAGCCATTGCGCCTGGTCTTAAAACTTTATTTTTTAAATTTGTGAGTTTTACATTTTTTGTTTGTTTTGAGATGGGGTCTCACTCTGTTGCCCAGGCTAAAGTGCGGTGGCACGATCACAGCTCACTGCAGCCTTGACCTCCCAGGCTCACTTGATCCTCCCACCTTAGCCTCCTGAGTAGCTGGGACCACAGACATGTGCCACCATGCCTGGCTAATTTTTTTTTGTAGAGACAGGGTCTCACTATGTTGCCCAGGCTGGTCTCCAACTCCTGGGCTCAAGCAATCCTCCTGCCTCAGCCTCTTAAACTGTTGGGCTTACAGGCATGAGCCACTGTACCCAGCCAACTTTAATTTACTTTTTGTTGTTGCAGAAACCTGACCAGCACCCGTAACAGGCTCCTTGACTACTATAAATATTTTATAAAGATTTATAAAACTGAACTGAACTAAAGGTGACTATCTGGTATCAACGCTGAAAATAAAATAATTTTATTTATTCTAAATAAAATTCTTCAGAAAGTGAATCCAGGGCTAATATTAAAAATCACTTGAAGTCTTAATTACAGTATTTGCCAACTGTAATATAACAACCAATACCATTCAGTGTTTTTCATTGCCAAAGTAACTGAATTTTATATATTTTTGTTCTTCACTTAGCACCATAACAAGTTACTTGGCCCTTGAGCACAACATGACTGAGTCATTCAAGAGGGTACAGGTGCAGCTGTGCACCCAATCAGACAAGCAATTTTCCAGAGTACACGGCCAGGATCTTCACATTTTCATGAAAATTTAGTCCTATGTTTCAAAAGTAGAGTGCGATACCCACTGAACAAGCCTGCATTTAAAAAGTAAACAGATCAAGCTGTGCAAGGTTACTCTTCAGACTTGATTTCTCTACAACCTTGTTTATCCAACCCCCTCCCATCAGATGTCAAGCTGATTTGGATGAATTTGCCTTGAAAGGATATTCTTTAGCTTGGGATAAGGAGTCACATTGGTACGTCAGGTTACTTTTGGATGTTCTTGCTTAAACCAAGAGTAAGGAAAAACATACTGTTCTCTATGCCTTGTGATGTCTTAGGACAAGTGAAATTACTACGAGCTCTGGAACCCTAAGCAAAACTTTTGGAGTGAACTACCTTTACACTGCCTTTTGCTATTGGGAAACACATCTCTCCAACTATTCTACATTCACAGTAATCTCTCTGGGTAGTTCATACACCTACAGAAGGGGAAACAGGAGGCTGTGGAGGAACTGCTCGGACTCAGCTTCCTTACTCTGACCTATGTTACTGCTCTTTCTTTGCTTTTTCCAATTTCTTAATTCAGATTAGATCAACCTGTAACCAGAGCCTATTAAGTGATCTCCAGCAACTGTCTCCGAGTTGGAAGTGCTAGCCAAAGAATTTCAGTGATTGCGTTTTGTGTACTTACACCTGTGGGACCAGCACTCTCCATTTAATGAGCCAGCTGCTTGTCTGATTGCTTCCCTGGATGGCCAAGTCACTGCAGAAGTTTCTTGAAAGGTAATTAAGGCTCCATTATTTCAACACTGCTCCATCTTACAGACCCTTCCACTGCACAATTTTGAAATGTTTTTTTAAAAAAATAGGTAATACACATGTAGGGTTCAAAATTCAAAAAACACTAAAAAGATATGATCTAAGAGATGTATCCTTCTCACTTGTTATGGAGTCAGCCCTGCAGCTCCCCAACTCACAGGCAACCATGGGTCCCAGTTTCTTGTGGCTCCTTCCAAAGATATTCTGTGGATATCACAAGCACAAACACACACATTCTTTTTTATGCCAATGAATGTCGTTTGCCTCTGTCACTTGATAAAGCAGCACGTAGGGCTGGGCGCGGTGGCTCACGCCTGTAATCCCAGCACCTTGGGAAGCCGAGGCAGGTGGATCACGAGGTCAGGAGATGGAGACCATCCTGGCTAACACAGTGAAACCACGTCTGTATTAAAAATACAAAAAATTAGCCGGGCATGGTGGCGGGCGTCTGTAGTCCCAGCTACTCAGGAGGCTGAGGCAGGAGAATGGCGTGAACCTGGGAGGCGGAGCTTGCAGTGAGCTGAGATCGCGCCACTGCACCCCAGCACCCCAGCACCCCAACCTGGGCTACAGAGCGAGATTCCGTCTTAAAAAAAAAAAAAGAAATCATCACATAGAAGACACTCTCAACTTTTTAAAGGCTGCACAGTATTTCAATGTCATGAATGTATCATATTTATTTAACTATTCCAGTCTGACAGGCAGTTTGATACCATGTTACACTGGTACAGTAAGTTACTTTTAGACATTCTTCCTTAAACCAATAGCAGGGAGAAACATACTATTCTTTAAAATAGTCCTGTGATGTTTTAGGACAAATGAAATTACTACGAACTCTGGAACCCTAAGCAAAACTTTTGGAGTGAGCTACCTCTTCACTACCTTTTGCTAGTTCTTTCCAGTCTTCTGCTGTAACAAATAATACTAACATGACTATTCTTGCACATCTCCTGCATGTGGACATAACACACAGTATAAATTCATTTTGTCAAATTGCTCTCCATGGAAGTTGTTATATCAATTTATACTCCCACCAGCGTTTGAGAGCTTACGTTTCTACAATCATAGGAAGAGGCCAGGTGCAGTGGCTCATGCCTATAATTGCAGCACTTTGGAAGGCCAAGGCAGGTGGATTGTTTCAGCCCAGGAGTTCGAGACCAGCCTGGGCAACATAGTGAAACGCTGTCTCTACAAAAAATACAAAAAGGAGCTGGGCATGCTGACTGTTCAGGCTATACAGCTATTCGGGAGCCTGAGGTGGGAGGATCACTGGAGCCTAGGAGGCCGACGTTGCAGTCAGCTGTGATCATGCCACTGCACTCCGGCCTGGGCAACAGAGCAAGACCTGGTCTCAAAAAAAATAAATAAATAAAATCAAAACAAAACGGAATTAACACATTTTTCATTTTTGCCAAAATGTGCATGGAAAATCGTATCTCATCGTGATTTTCACTTGAATGTGTGTGTGGCTTTTAGCACTTTTTATCATATGTGCAGCAGCCACATGTCCTTTGCTATAAACTGTCTCTGAGTATTTTTTTACCAGGGCTTTTGTTCATTTTCATATTGATTTGTAAGAATTCTGTATATATGAAGGGCATCCCTTATTTTGTGACTAAAATGAATTGCAAATTTTCTCTCTGGTTTTTTGGCTTACCTGTTGGCTTCACTTACGACAGTTTTACATTCTTTGCAGAAAATTTTTACATTTTTAAGCATTATCTTGACTTATTATCCTAATAATTTTTCAAATGGAAAAATAATTTTATCAAGGAAAAAGTTCTTGCCAATGTGAAAGGATTTCTATGTTTATGCATTATGTTTTAATTTTAAAAAACTATTGACAGAAAATAAGGTATTTTCCTCAAATAGAATATCTTTTGCTGCTTTGTTCAGTATACTTTTTAAAGGTAGAGGGGTAGAAAGACTAAGTGAAAAAATTACCTAAGAAGAGAAGTAGTTTAATGATCATAACATTTAATTCTGGCAAAAGACAAATTAATGAAAAATAAAAAATAAATATAAAATATGACTTCAAAAAACTTACCTCAATTTTCTATCATTTGTCATGTACTGTAAGTCAGTTTTCTAAATAGAATTATAGTCCTTTATTATAAACCCCTAATGGTACTGTAGTATTCTCTTTAAAATGCTCAGGGAAAAAAAGGTTCTTTTTCTGTCTGCCTTCTCTGTATTTAAGCCATAGGTAATTTTTAAACTAAAAGCCTATAATAGGCTTAAATGTAATAGTTAACTCACCTTGTTTACTGATGTCCTTTTCATGTTCAAGATTAAAAGCCTATCCTAAAAACTGACAATAGAGGCAAAAGAATAGATATAATAATGTTCTATTTTTTGAACAAAGGATGTTCCAAAATTAACTCTTTAAAAGAACCACATGATTCTTATCATGTTCCTATAAAAATTCCAGTAACTTCATAATTTAGTATTATGCTCTATTCATAGAATAAAAGTAAAAGAGATTATGATGTAAAATGCATGTATAAATTCTTAATGAAGATACATTACAGATTCTTTATATTACTATTTGAGAACACAAGTTATTATTTTGTGCAGAAGATTCTTGGTATATTCTAAGTTCATCGAATTTTTCATTTTTATGAAAACGTTACACAAAAACATTTAAACAGATTTACTTAAAATTGAATTTTTGGCCAGGCACAGTGGTTCACGCCTGTAATCCCAAAACTTTGGGAGGCTGAAGCAGGCAGATCACCTGAGGTGAGGAGTTCGAGATCAGCCTGGCCAACAGGGTGAAACCCCATCTCTACTTAAACTACAAAAATTAACCAGGCGTGGTGGCACGTGCCTGTAATCCCAGCTACTCAGGAAGCTGAGCCATGAGAATAACTTGAACTTGGGAGGTGGAAGTTGCAGGTAGCCAAGATTGTGCCTCTGCACTCCTGCCTGGGCAACAGAGTGAGCTCTGTCTCAAAAAAAAAAAAAAAAAAAAAAAAAAAAAATCAAACTTTCAAAGTGCTCTTTAAATATTAAAATAAACTATGGTGGAATGTTTTCTTAGTCAAGAAATCCAGAACAAAACATATGGTGGTAGAACAAAAGAAAAAGGGTGAGTTATAGCAGAGAAGGAAAACGTCAAACAATGAGTATATAATTATTTCTTATTATGCATCCATATGTGGTTATTATTTTTTATTCTTAGTTCATCACCATATTCTTTCTTTGAGGAGAAAAATATAGGGTGGTAATTTCAATGATATGAATACTACAAAACAATTCCCTCCCTCCACCTCAGGCATCTAAGATGAAACAATTTTGCATCAACCAAAACAAACATTATAAAGAAAACAAAATGAAAGCACAAACTCTCTTGTACACAAAAGCTTATCTATCTCAAATCTTTATTTTTTTTTTCGACACGGGGTCCAGGATTTCACTCTCACCCAGGCTAGAGTGCAGTGGTGCAATCATGGCTCACTGCAGCCTCAATCTCCCAGGCTCAAAGCATCTTCCCCCTTGGACCTCCTGAGTACCTGAGGCTACAGGCATGTATCACCACGACCGGCTAATCATACAAAATTTTTTTTGTTGCCAGGGCTGGTCTAGACCTCCTGGGCTCAAGTGATCCTCCCGCCTTAGCCTCTCAATGTGCTGGGATTACAGGCGTGAGCCACGCACCCAGTCTCAAATCTTACATTGCTCTCAAAAAATATTGCTTGGATAAAACTTGAAATCATAGGCTGGGCACGGTGGCTCATGCCTGTAATCCCAGCACTTTGAGAGGCCAAGGTGGGCAGATGGCTTGAACCCAGGAGTTCAAGACCAGCCTAGGCAACATGGCGAAAACCCTGTCACTACAAAAAATATAAAAATTAGCCAGACATGGTAGCATGCCCCTGTAGTCTCAGCTACTTGGGGGACTGAGGTGCTCTCCCCCATGCCACCACATTCTAATGTTTTTCCTCATTTATTTATACAATAATTTTGAGGCAAGTTCTGGCTTATATATAGTAAAAAATATGTTCTAAGCTGTGACTCATCAGTCATCTCCCCCAAGAGGAACTTCTTTCATCTTCCCCCAGATCCTTCCCTTCCCCCAAGCAGTTGAGTGCCTTTCTTTCTCATAGATTTAACTGGTTGATGACACCTCTGTTAATGCATTTATTACATTATTTTAATTACTTCCAACTCTGCCTTCCCTTATAAGTACAGATTGTTTACATGGATATCTCCAAGGCCAACTGCCTTTAATTTATTTTTTTCCCTGACAAAATATTATATGTTGAATTAGCGATTTTTCATTGCTTGCTTGGAATATGTTCTAGAAGTAAAAATAGTAGACCAAAGAATATGAATGTTTCTAAAGGTCTCTGATAAATGTTATCATATATACCCATTTAATTCATCTTTAAATTACTGACATGTAGGCCAACAACTATTGTTTGATATTGATACAATGATAGAGACAGGAGGCAGAGAAATTCCAGGCAGACAGGTGTGGGTCCCTGGTGAAGTTTCACCCTCAAGCTGAAAAGCCTGAGACCGCGGCCCAAAGTGAGAACTTCTCTCCCTGTTTTCCAGCTCAAATGTTGCCTTTTCCTAAACTACCCATGGCCCCACCCCGCCTCATCCTGTGCCTATAAAGACCCCAGACTCAATCAGCAGAGAGGAGAAGCAGCTGAATGTTGGAGAGAAGGGACTTGATTTCAGAGGGACAGCTTGATGGAGTAACTTCGGAGAAAATCCAGCCGGACTTCAGGGGAAGATCACCTACCCCTCCTCTGTCCCCTTTTCAGCTCCCCTCTCTTCCCACTGAGAGCCACTTTCATCGGCAATAAAATCATTCCTGCATTTACCATCCTTCAATTAGTTCGTGTGACCTCATTTTTCCTGGACACCAGACAAGAGCTCAGGAGCCATGTGTGTGGATACAAAAGGCTGTTACACTGGCCCTTTGCCCTCGCTGGTGGAGGGCAGCCGCAGGCCAACTGAGCTGTTAACACTTAAGCCACCTGTGGAGAGCAGAGCTAAAAGAGCACTGTAACATGCCCTCTGGGGCTTTGGGAGTCACAGGCACCCCTCCTGGATGCTGCCATGGGGCCTGCACAGAGTTCGCTCCTGCTGGCGCCCAAAAGCACTTGCTCTGGTTCCTGCACCCACTCACCTGTGCACTCCCTCCTATGAGGTGTGGAAGGCAACAGGTGCAAATGAGTGGAGTTTGATCCCACTGGCGCCAAAACGGCTGGTCAGTTCCAGTGCTCCTGCACTACAGTTCCCGCCTCCTTCGCTCGTGTGCTCCCTCCCACAAGGAGTTGAGAGCTATAGGCTGATTAAAGGAGGCACCCCGTCGCAAAGCGGTCCCGCAAAGGGGTCAGGGAAATATCTTGCTTCAATATTATTTGAAAGGTAAGATATATTCACCATAGTAATAAAGAAATACATAAATACTTATATAAATATTCAAGATTAAATACTCCTGATACAACAGAGCCGAGGTTCTGAATAACCCAGATATTTAACCATTTGAGGAAATGCCATCCTGTTTTCCAAAGCAGCTGCACCCTTTTACGTTCCCACCAATAGCATTTGAAGGTTTCAATTTCTCCACCTCTTTGCCAACCCTTGTTGTTTTTTTTTTGTTTTTTTTTTTTTGAGACGGAGTCTCGCTCTGTCGCCCAGGCTGGAGTGCAGTGGGGCGATCTCGGCTCACTGCAAGCTCCAACTCCTGGGTTCATGCCATTCTCCTGCCTCAGCCTCCCAAGGAGCTGGGACTACAGGCGCCCACCACCATGCCCCAGCTAATTTTGTTTTTGTATTTTTAGTAGAGACGGGGTTTCACTGTGTTAGCCAAGACAGTCTCCATCTCCTGACCTCGTGATCCGCCTGCCTCAGCCTCCCAAAGTGCTGGGATTACAGGCGTGAGCCACCGCACCTGGCCTGCCAACACTTGTTATTACCTGACTTTTTAAAGTAGAGCTATGTAGTGGGTACAAAGGACAATCTCACTGTGGTTTTGATTTGCATCTGGATCCCTCCATGCCTTATGATGCAGAACATCTCTATATGTGCTTACCGGCAATTGCATATATTCTTTGGAGAAACGTCTATTCAGATCTTTTGCCTATTTTTAGAGTGGGCTGTTTTTTATTGTTAAGTTGTAAGTGTTCTTTATGTATTTTAAACACAAGTGCTTTACTGAAAATTTCATTTGCAAATATTTTTTCCCATTCTGTGGTTTGTCTTCAATTTCCTGTTAGTGTCCTTTGAAGCAAACATTTTAATCTTGATGTTGAACAATTCATCTATTTTTAAAGATGTTTTGCCTCTTATATTTAGGTCTTCAATCCATTTTGGATTAATTTTTGTATACTAATCAATATGAGGTAGGGGTTCTACTTCATTCCTTTACATGTGAACCCAGGTGTTTCGACACCATTTGTTGAAGAGATTATTCTTTTTACCATTGAATTATTTTGGCACCTTTGTCAAAGATCAATTGACCATACATTTTTGGGCTTATTTCTGGATTCTCAATTCTATTCTGTTGATTTATATGACAATCATTTTGCAAGTACTACACTGTATTTGATTACAAGGCTGTTTGTAGTAAGTTCTGAAAGATGGAAATATGAGTTATCCAATTCTGGATTTTTGTGGGTTTGTTTGGTTGGTTGGTTTTGAGACAGAGTTTTGCTCTGTATCCCAGGCTGGAGTGCAGTGGTGTGATCAGAGCTCACTGCAACCTCCACCTCCTGGGCTCAAGCTATCCTCCAACCCCAGCCTTCTAGGTAGCTGGGACTAGAGGCACATGCTACCACCATCAGCTAAAAAAAACTTTTCTGTAGAGATGGGGGCCTCACTATATTTCTCAGGCTGGTCTTGAACTCTTGGGCTCAAGTCATCTTCCGGCCTTGGCCTCCCAAAGTGCTGGGATTACAGGTCTGAGCCAATGTGACTGGCGTGTTTTTTTGTTTTTTCGTGTGTGTGTGTGTGTGTGTGTGTTTAGATTACTTTGGCTATTCTGGGTCCCTTAAGTTTCCATATTTTCCAAATTTTAGGAATCCCTTTACTTTCAGACTATTTATGTCTCTAAGGGTGAAGTGTGTTTCTTGCAGGCAGCATATATTTGGGTCATATGTTTATTCAGTCAGCCAGCCTCCATCTTTTTATTTTATTTTATTTTATTTTTTTTTTGAGACAGAGTCTCGCTCTGTCACCCAGGCTGGAGTGCAGTGGCGTGATCTCAGCTCACTGCAACCTCCACCTCCTGTGTTCAAGTGATTCTCCTGCCTCAGCCTCTCAAGTGAATCACATTCAATATGAATTTAGTTTTTCACCATCTTTAAGATATTAACTGTGTTAATATTTTAATTCATCATAAACTTATTTTCTCCTGAGTGGATGGACTATAGGTGTGCACCACTGTACCTGGCCAAAAACTATTTTGACCAGTTTTGTGTTATACTGAGCAAGACAGAAATGGAAAACATCCTAGGAATCCAGAAGGGAATCATGAAAATAATTATAATAAAAATCAGTTTGTTATTGGGTACTTTTCAGCTTATCACCATGACAAGCTAAATAATATTTCTACTTTGTGTCTAGCAGGTTTTATACTATTAATTAATTCTGTCATTCATTCAGACAGCTGTATTCAGAAATCAGAATAAAGACCTAAAACACATAAAATACTTCACTTCTCCTACGATTAACACTTCACTTAACTTTCATTTCTACCATGCATTCATTTCCCAGAATTTTCATACCTCCTTTTTTATTTTATTTATTTATTTATTTATTTATTTATTTTTGAGAGAGAGTTTCACTCTGTCACCCAGGCTAGAGTGCAGCGGCGTGATCTCAGCTCACTGCAACCTCCACCTCCTGTGTTCAAGTGATTCTCCTGCCTCAGCCTCTCAAGTAGCTGGGATTACAGGCGTGTGCTACCACACTTGGCTAATTTTTGTATCTTTAGTAGAGACGGGGTTTCACTATGTTGGCCAGGCTGGTTTCGAACTCCTGACCTCAGGTGATCCACCCACCTCAGCATCCCAAAGTGCTGGGATTACAGGTGTGAGCCACTGCACCTGGCCACAACCCTCCTTTTAAGTTTTCATTATAAATACTGATGTTTTGTGTATGTTTTACTTGTGGTAAAACACGTATAAAATTTATCATCTTAACCATTTTTAAATGTACAGTTCAGTGGTATTAAATACATTTGCATTTTCCTGCTACCATCACCACCATCTACCTCCAGAAAACCTTTCAACTTAAAAAGTGAAACTTTGTATTCCTTAAGCAATAACTCCTCATTCCCCTTCCTCTCTGCCCCTGGCAACCACCATTCTAGTTTCTGTCTCTATCAGTCTGACTACTCCAGGTACCTCATATAAGTGGAATCGTACAGTATTTGTCCTTTTGCGCCTGGCTTATAACCTAGCATAATGTCCTCAAGATTCATCTGTGTTATATAGCACATGTCAGAATTACCAACTTTCTAAGGTTACTATATAATTCTACTTTTAAGTTTTTGAGGGACCATCATACTGTTTTTTCCAAAGTAACCACATCATTTTATATTCCTACCAACTGTGCACAAGGGTTCCAGCTTCTCCACACCCTCACCGGTACTTATTTTCTGTTTATTTGATAGTAGCCATTCTAACGGGTGGGAGGTAGTATCTCATTGCAGGTTTGATTTGGATTTCTCTAATGATTAGTGATATTGAGCATCTTGTCATGTGCTTATTGGCCATGCGTATATCTTCTTTGGAGAGGTGTCTATGAAAGTCCTTTGCCCATTTTTAATTGTTTTTTGCTATTGAGTTGAAAAATTTCTTTCTATATTCCAGATATTAAACTCTTATCGGGAGGGCTGGGCATGGTGACTCACACCCGTAATCCCAGCACTTTGGGAGGCCGAAGTGGGTGGATCACCTGAGGTCAGGAGTTTGAGACCAGCCTGGCCAACATGGTGAAACACCATCTCTACTAAAAATACAAAAAAAAAATTAGCCAAGTGTGGTGGCATGTGCCTGTAATCCCAGCTACTTGGGAGGCTGAGGCAGAAGAATCACTTGAACCTGGGAGGCAGAGGCTACGGTGAGCCAAGATTGTGCCACTGCACTCCAGCCTGGGTGACAGAGTGAGACTCTGTCTCAAAAAACAAACAAACAAACTCTTATCATCTATGTGATTTGTAAATATTTTCTCCCGTTCTGTGGGTTGCCTTCTCACTCTGTTGATTGTACTCTGACAGAGTGGTTACTTTGGGAAAAAAACAGAGTAAGAAGGCAACCCACAGAATGGGAGAAAATATTTGCATGAAACATTTATAAATTTATAGTGTTTAGAAAGAAAAATTTTAAAGGAGGGATGAAAATTCTGGGAAAATATTCTCCTTTCATATATAGAAGTGTTTAACTCTCACGTAGTCCAATTTATCTTTTGTTGCCTGTGCTTTTGGTGTCATGTCTAAGAAACCATTGCCAAATCCAATACCATGAAGCTTTTCCCCTATGTTATCTACTGGTTTTTTTGTTTTGTTTTGTTTTTGAGACAGGGTCTCACTCTGTCACCTAGAATGGAGTGCAGTGGCACGATCTCAGCTTACTGCAACCTTTGCCTACTGAGTTGAAGAGCTTCTCCTGCCTCAGCATCCTGAGTAGCTGGGATTACAGGTGTGTGCCACGCACCATCAAGCCCAGCTAATGTTTGTATTTTTAGTAGAGATGGGGTTTCACCATGTTGCCCAGGCTGGTCTTGAACTCCTGAGCTCAAGTGATCCACCTGCCTTGGCCTCCCAAAGTGCTGAGATTACAGGCATGAGCCACTGTGCGCAGCCTTCCCCTGTGTTTTCTTCTAAGAATTTTATAGCATTAGCTCTTACATTTAGGTCTTTGATCCATTTTGAGTTAGTTTTGTATATAGAGCAAGAAAAGGACCCAAATTTATTCATGTTGAAAAGGCTGTCTTTTCTCCACTGAATATTTTAGAAACTCTTGTCAAAAGCCATTTGACCATACATACAAGGGTTTATTTATGGGCTCTCTATCCTAGTCCATTGGTCTATATATGTGCAGTACCACACTGTTTTGAAAACTGTGGTTTTGTAATAAGTTTTGAGATGAGGAGGTATAAGGCTTTCAACTTTCTTCTTCTATTTCAGGATTGTTTTGACTATTTGGGACCCCCTTGAAATTGCATGAATTTCAGAATAAATTTGTCTATATCTGCAACAAAATGTATTTGGGGGTTCTGATACCGATGGTGTTGTATCTGTAGATCACTTCAGGTAGTACTGACATTTCCTTCTTTCATTTTTCTTTTGTTCACCAGAGATGGAGTCTTGCTGTGTTGCCCAGGCTGGGCACAAACTCCTGGGCTCAAGTGAACCTACTGTCTCAGCCTTCCAAGTAGCTGAGAGGTACTGATATTTTAACCATATTAAGTCTTCTAGTCCCTGACACAAGATACCCTTCCATATATTTGTGTCTTTTTTAAGCTCTTTCAGCAACATTTTATAGTTTTCAGTGTGTAAGCCTTTCGCCTCCTTGGTTAAATATATTCCTAAGTATTTTAGTCCTTTTGATTCTATTGTAAATGAAATTGCTTTGCCTAAAATTTACATAAATGGTTCCATTAAGTATGTATATTGTTGCAACTTTCCTTTTTACCATTATTGTGGTATATACATCTGTACCAAAAGTCTTAACAACACATACAGAAAGGACACACAGCATCATCAGGTTAGCTGCCACCACTTGGGAGAAAGTGGAACAGGATGATGTAAAGAAAGGACTTAGTTTAATCTATATATTTTTCTTTTTAACTAGGAGACCTGTATGGAAAATCTGCAACATCTGCTGTACTTTCCTTATTAGAAATATCTTATAATTTAAACTCCTAAAAATTAAACAGAAGAACTCTGGAAATGTAGGGCACCTAAAGTTTTACTGTGTGCTCAATAAAGCCTTTGCCTGCACTATCTCCAGAGTCATTAACCTGGACCTGGCTTGTCACCTGTAGGCTAATTTTTTTCTTGATGTGACAGTGGGTGATCTGGGAAACTAAGTTAACAATCACAGCTCTCCCGTCTATGACCCTAAAAGCAGACAATAGTGCCATACTATTGAAATCTTTCTACCAATGAGCCTTTACTTCGCCATGCTGTTCAACCTGCCTCCTTTCATAATACTGATGTCAAATGAAAGTACCGAAATTTAAATATGCCTAGGAAAAAGGGCTACACTAACATGTGCATATGCCTTTCATTCGGCTATTGATGCTCTGACAGTAGCTAAGCCAATAAATATAGGAAATCATTTCTGATATTATATACTAAGGTGGATATTTTCCAGGGAAATTTTTAATGCACTAATTTTGATGTGTTTTAAAAACAGCCCTGTTTTCCTCATAAGCTAAAAAGAGAAGCTGGAGATAATTCTACAGAAAAAAATTTAAAAGATACCACGTATGCAGTCAGGCCAGAGGTCTCTACTTTTCAACATGGAATCTAAAACAAGCATAAAGAAGCAACGCTCGCCTGTGATCCCAGCACTTTGGGAGGCTGAGACAGGAGGATCACTTGAGCTCAGGTGTTCGAGACCAGCCTGGCCAACATGGTGAAACCCCATCTCTACTAAAAATACAAAAATTAGTTGGGTGTGGTGGCATGCACCTGTAGTCCCAGCTACTCGGGAGGCTGAGGCAGGAGAAATCACTTGAACCTGGGAGGCAGAGGCTGCAGTGAGCCGAGATCATGCCACTGCACTCCAGCCTCTGAGCGACAGAGCAAGACTCTGTCTCAAAAAAAAAAAAAAAAAAGAAGTAACAGCTCTGAAAAGTAATCTAGACAGTTTTCTTTATTAAGGTAAGGCATTACTTAAAAGAACATTGTATCAGAATATCAGATTACAGTAAGGCTTCAGTGGTGACTCAATATAGAACTGAAAATTATGCTAAACTCTACATTTTTATAAAGTTAATCTTCCCCCAGAAAAAAAAATGCTACATTGTAATATTGATACTCTTTACTATTCACTTCCTATAATTTGCTACTCAACCTGATCTCTGGTTAAATGTCCACTTACAAAGCTGTTTTTCTGAAAGGACCATGTCAATAGGTGGAATGTAGAGAGTCACACAAGATCTCATGAGACAGCTGTTTAACTCCATCATAGCTTTCATTTTAAGAGAGCTGAGTGAAGTATCTTTCAGTATGTAACGTTTCAGCAATTTTGGCGTATACAGTGAATCACAACATTTAAAGAAAACCAAGGAGACTACCCTTAGTTCATGGACTGACATCATTGATCTGTGAGTCTGACACCACACAAGAATGTCAGCTTCTCCAGGGCAACAGCTTGGAACTGATCTGGTGCACAGTAGGCATGCAACAATTATTTGTGGAATGAATGAATTCTCATGAATCTTCGACTTGTGATATTTTCTCACTGAGATCAAGAAACTGCCATACCCCTCTCAAGCCACACCAGGTCTTATTTGTGTGAAATTATATTGTTTTGATGTTCATATCCTATTTCAATATTCTGATAAAAATTCACTTGTTTCCCCAAAACAAAATGACATTTCAATGCAATTTAGCCGTAAGAAGAGAAATGTAGATAAACAGAATATTCATTATACTAACTATATATTAATAGCAACCTCCTTGAGTTCAGGCTGAAAATACGAAGGCATACGACTTAAAACAGCAACTCTTAATGGTATTTTTCTGGCACACTCGGATCACAGTTTTAAACATATCACTCATACTACAGTATAAATACTGAAATCTTACTGTAATCTTGTTCACTATAGACTAGAATTCCAACTATGGCAGTTCTATCTTGGACCCTATATCCAAGGGGTTTAAGTTCTTCAAAACAAAAAGAGTGTCACCACAAGGTAAATTTAGCCTCAAGAGTGTCTTGCAGCATGAGATTTAAAGATAATGTTATGTGAGGCTTCAGATTATTTGTTTTAAAAGGATGGTTACCTACCACCACTATCATACATTTGGAACTGTAATTCAAAATGCTCTTCTCTGTAACAAAGGCAAAAGTATTACTTCTCATAGCATAAAAGAAAAATGAATCAAGTATCAGAAAGTGAGTTTAGGATGTGGCTAAATCTAGAAATGTATTTCCTAATAAGCATAAGAGAACAAAAATTTCCATTTCCATTCAGCTTCCTAAAGAAGATGAAAAATACATAGAGGTACTATAAATTCAAAAGACGAGAGTCACTGAACAGGTTAAAAATGGCTTTAAATATTCATAGATAATATCAAGATTACCAAGAAAATAAAGAAAGAAAACTCACCGAGAACATTGACCCATTGTTTGATGCTACTACAGTATGAACTTTATCATGCAATTTTACTGAGAGCTCCCAGTTGGCTATGTCTGGTTTAATAACAGGCATTCTGAAGTAGAATGAAAAGAAAAAGAGTTAATAATTTTATATTATTATTTCTCAATAAACTAATTTCCCTTTGATACAAAATGTGCAGGCTAAAACTGCCATTGGATGTATTTGCGAACATTTTAAACACCTACTATAAGAATCATCATGTATTCTATGAATTTGAATTGCCTAATTGTTACAGTCATTCACAAATTCATCTGCCTGAAGCAGTATTAGTTTTTTTCAATATTTGGTTACTATTCAAAATGGTTTTTTAAAAAAAAAAATTACAATGAAATAAATAAGTATGCCATGCCTTAAACTTCAGAGACATAAAATGAATTACTGAGTTAGCATGATGTGTCCTAGAGAATCATTTTGTTCTTTACTGGTGATGAGACTAAAATTAATGTATTAAACAATGAACCTCTCTACATTATTCTACTTATAGAATGTTTCTTCATGATGTCAATTAGAAGAGAAATATCTTGGTACATTAGCTAGGATATAATTTTTTTAATTATTATTATTATTTTTGAGACGGAATCTTGCACTGTCGCCTGGGCTGGAGTGCAATGGTGCGATTTCGGCTCACTGCAACCTCTGCCTCCTGGGTTCAAGTGATTCTTCTGCCTCAGCCTCCCGAGAGGCTGGGATTACAGGCGCCCACCACCACATGCGGCTAATTTTTAGTATTTTTAGTAGAGATGGGGTTTCACTATTTTGGTCAGGCTGGTCTCGAACTCCTGACCTCATGATCCACCCGCCTCGGCTTCCCAAAGTGCTGGGATTACAGGCATGAGCCACCGCGCCTGGCCGATATAATTATTTTTTGCAAAAAAACAAAAAACAAAAAACAAAAAAACTATACTTATTTTATCATGTTATTACTAAAAATTCATGAACTTTAAAAAACGAATTTAAACATTACTCAGATACCCACTTATTATGTTATTATATAATAGGACAACATCAAAATTTTGCTAAAATAAAGCACAGCCACACACACACACACACAAAACCCTAAATGACTTATGAGTTCAACAAACACTAAGCACTTGGCTCTAAATTGTGGGGCACCACAGAGAAATAAAACACAGTCCTCATCTTGGAAACTTACACACTATTTCTTTTCTAGCCCTGGTTTTCCCCATCACCTAAAACCCCCCAAAAAGGACTCCATATCTATGAACAATGTTAGTCTTGTCATACGGGTCTTTTCTTGCATATTATCAGTATTACATGGTTCAGAAAATCCGTATCAAGCAGCCAAAGACAAAAATGTTTTTAGAATATAAATGTTTCCCACGACTTTTTAAAGTAACAAAATTTAATGATTTCACAATTAACCTAATTTAAGTATTGCATATTTATACTTGTGAAGTAATATTTACCAAGTACTAAACATCAGCATTTTGTAGTATCTGGGCTCCAGCTTAAACCACAGTTCTGAAAAAATGTTCCAAGTTATGTTTTCATTTAAACCCACCAAATTTTCAAAAGAAGTCTCCGTGTATTCAGCATTAAAAAAATCAGAGTCACAAAAACTATGCTTCTAATCGAATCACCTCTAGATTCAATATCTGATGATTAATATTATTAATTTAAATACATATTTGTATTTGACCTACCACTTCTTGATCTGCATTATTCTGAAGATAAGGATATGTTTTAAATACCATGGAAGTAAAAATAAAAGTAAAAAAAATGCATCAACAATAATGCACACTGTACACACAGGCCTTGACGATTCTTTCTGGCACTGTGAAAAGAACTGTTTCAGGGGATAGAGCCTCACACAGAAGAGTATGAATGAATGGGGGTGCAGGGGAGTTGAGGGAGACAACACACAGTGGGGAGGGGAGGAGGAGAGGGAAAGAAAAGGAGGTCTGAGCAGAAAGGAAGAAGGGAAGAAAGGGCTTCTGTGCCAGTATTCCCTCTTTTTTTTCTTAGCACCTTTATTCTACAGGGCATTTATTTGTTTATATGTTTGTCTCCCAGTGTCCTGTGGGCTCCTAAAAGACCAAAATCATTCCTTATTTTTGTATCTCCAGCTCCTGGCACAGGATGGAGACAAAGAGATGAGGGATAAGAAGAAAATACTGTGAGGAGTGTCTACTATGCACCAAGCACGTGTAGAAGGGGAGGCTGACTTGCCCAGGAGACAGAGCACAGGTGTGACAGGAGGACTGTGTGCCCCAAGCTCCTGGATACTCCCTGGGTGTCCCTGGACTACACCTATCATCTCGCTAAGACTTCATTTTGCTCACTTCGAATGGGGTCAATACTCCAATTTCACAGGGGTATTGTGATTGCAGAAACAGCCTCACATCTAGATGACCGTGCAACTTGGCTTTCTTGAATCCGTGCTTTCCTCAAGAATTATGTCACTACCTTGCTCATGATCATTTGATGGTTTTCTACCCCACACCAAGTTAAATCTTTATTAACCTAACTACCATTCAATGCCTTAAAAGTAAGAACCCACCTTTTGCATTCAATTTTATTTCTGCTTATTCTCTGATTTGTCTATTTGGTTAGGACAGACTCTTAAACCAAGCTACCATGAGGCAGAGAGCAAGACAGTGGTTTTGAACTCAGGCCCTGATGAGTCACAGAAGCTGACACAAAACCCGGAGCAAACTGTCTGTCTCAGTTTCCTTATGTATAAAAGATTGTAACAATATCTGCATTGATAGGGAGGTGTTGATTAAATTAGGTGTATACATGCTATAGCTTTTATTATGAGTAGTTGTCCCAGCTCTCGGCCTATATTCTTACTTTCCCCTATAACTGAAACCTCTTTCTTTATAGAAACTTTGGATCCTCATCTCATCTCTCTGCTTCTCACACTAACAGATCCTTCAAGGAAAATATTGCCTCCCTCACGAATTGTTCCTTAATTATAGCATAAACTCAAGAGATCTTTCTTCCATTTAATCTATGTCATATGCTGTAATATTTTTCAAACTGTAGCAGCCTGATGGAGTAGGGATTGAGAATTCCTTCTGTCACGTAACAAGTCTCTGCTTCCAGAGGCATTGGAACATTGCTGATCCTGACATCCTGTTCCAACCCAGAACCCATTTTCCCACAGAAAGGGACCTTATAGATGGTGATGAGATACAGTTGCCACTCTCCAAAACCTAAGTACTATTTATTTTTCCATTGTTTTATTTTGATTCACATCTGTTTCATATATATTATAATTTGTCCCAGGAGGGGCCTTATGGAAAGAGTACAGGGTTTCGAGTTAAAACATCCAGGTCTAAATCTCAGCCTGTTCTACTAGCAATGTACCTGAGAACTTATTCAATCTGTTTGAACCAATATTTCTACACCTGTAAAAGTGTATCAGAGCTAGGCAAGTGATAGGAAGCTACTGCTTCTTCTACAAACTTAACTCCTGCAGTGGCACTTTTCTAACAATTTTTTCTTTTTCTTTTAAGAAACATGATCTCACTGTGTCACAATGGCTGGAATGCAGTGGCCCAATCATAGCTCACTGCAGTCTGGAACTCCTGGGCTCAAATGATCCTTCTGCATCAGCCTCCTGAGTGGCTGGGATTACAGGTGTGCACCACCACCAGGTCTGGCTTTTTTTTTTAAGAGATGGGGTGGATCTCGCTATGACGCCCAGACTGGTCTTGAATTCCTGGCCTCAAGGCATCCTCCTGCTTTGTCCTCCCAAAGTACTGGGATTACAGGTGTGAGTCACAGTACCTAGCCTTTTTCTAACAATTTCTTTCAGGGTGATATGTTAACAGGATACAGGAAAAAGGCTTCACTGTGCAAGACCTCTAAATACCAAAAAAGAGTCGAAACCATGGAATCTATTTGTAAGTTCACTCTTCTACAAACAAAATTTGCAAAGATTCCTTCTGGCTTGACATAAGTTTGAAACTAGTTTTGTTTGGGTTTTTAAATAAAATGCATGGGTTGGGCATATATGCCAGTTAACTGGCAGATATAAATATGCTCTGCAATAGAAATAAGCTATAAATTAAAAAAAATACAAACCTGAAAGAATGCATGCTCTATTTCTGCAAAATCACTGAAAATACATTTATAATACTTACTTTGAAACATTCTTATTAATTTAACCAGCACAGACAGATTTATGATAGTAACAATTACCTACAATTATGTGCTAAATGTTTAGAAAAGAATTATACAGATCCATTAAATTCAAAATAGTCTCAAAGAAGATTTTTATGAACAACTCTCTGACAATAGGGAAAAGGTCTTAGAACTTCATTCAACTCACCATAGTAATGATACAGTTTCCTTTAACGAAGTACATTTCTAGTGAAAGATGCTGTCATCTGACCAAAAATTTAATCTGTGCAACTTACTAGTCACCTGCAAAGCTGATACCAATTAAGTTATTTCTTCAACAAACAAACAAAAACCAAAAACCCCAGTAAAAAAGAATTCACATAAACAGTGACTCACAAAGCAAATAAAATAATAGCTCTAACCCAGGTCTGTCCACTTTATCATCAGCCAGCCAGGATGAATATGCTCAACAGAACTAAATTTTTTATATTTGATGGTGAAAAACTGTCAGCTGATAGTCACTATTAATACTAATACATTTAACTTACTGGAATATTTTACTCAAAAGGGTGCTTTTGAGTAAATACTTTGTTATTACAAGTCATTTGCTAGAAGAAGACTATATAAACATAAAAACTCTCAGTATCTTCAGTTAGAAAGGATTATAAGCATTTTAAACCATAATTATCAGACACTCAAAAAAGCTGGTTTTTGATTGTGCCATCACCTCTTTAGAAGTAAAATACTGAGTTAAAACAATGCTAATGGTCAAGGAATCATTAAGAAATGCTTCATCATAACTTTCACAGTGGGTGGGCTGTAAAATGATCGAGAATAATATGCTGCATTCCATGGCCACTGAGGTCAGTTTCTGCATACAAATCTTTGCAGGAAGAAAAAGGCCTTCAGAAAGTGGGCCATTCATCTGAACCAAGTTCAGAGAATTTCCAGCACGGTGAAAAGATATGTTATGCAAGCACATAGATGTATTCAGTGGGGGTAGACAGAACCAGCTACATGGAGACTACAAAGGAGCCCTCCCATGGCTCATGAATAAGTCGAGGAAATGATCAGAAAAAAAAAAAGGAGAGAGAGATGTTTAGACAGATGGCCCACTTAAAATGCCTGAGACAGGGCATAAGCAATTTTAATGAAACTTTAGATCTAGTATATGAATTGTTTCTTATTTCCCCAGGGTTGGGGAAGGGGAGGAATAACTCCCAGGGAAGATAAAAATTCAGCAATTCACTGGAAAACTCACTTTTAGAACGTTGAGATGGAGGAATAGTTAAGTACAAGTTTTAGTAGTTTTTTAACTAGTGCAATAAATTCAAAAAAATTCTTTACAGAGCCATCAGTTATTAAAATGAATATAAAAAGCATAGAATGAACAGATTAAAGGAATTTTAAACAGAAGTCTACTGCCAAACCAAACAAAAATCTAAGCCTTATTATGTGAGAACTTACAACACTCCAACATTAAAGTTCATCACTGCAGAAGAAAGATAAAAGCAGCATTTTCAGAGAACCTCTTCAAAGCTAGGAATTGGCATAGAGGAGGATTAGAATTCTGCCTACATGCAATTGAAAATGTGTATGTTCAAATACATGAGACTGTGTAGAAGAGTCTGTATCACATAATCATGCTGAGAAACAGGGAACACCCCCAAGTTTGGTGTTATTAGCATTACAAATAATTACACAAATGACATCTGAATCTAGGATAGAATACGGAATGTTACTCATAATCTCATATATTTAAATATTATGCATACTCCCTTTCCTTCTTCCACCGATAAGGGCTTAAGGTTCTCAATTTAGACACTGGGCATGATTAGCCAGGAAAGGCACTGTGGCACAGCTGTCACCCCAGCAGACCCCATGTCTCACTGACCAAGTGCAGACCTACAAAAGCTGTGTGACCTCCATCCACAACTCACTTAGCCTCCTTGTGCCTCAGTTGCCTCATCAGCAAGACAAAGATAATAAGAATGCCTAACCCATATGCTGCTTACATGAGATAAAAGGTGTAAAATGCTTAGAGTAGTGCTTGGCACATAAATGCTAAACTAGTTATTATTATCATCATAATTTGGTGCAGAAATATCTGAAATCCCTCTCTTTTGTTTCAGCAACTGTTATTTTTTTTAAAATTTTACTCTCATACAACTAACATACAGTCAAATTCCAAGATCTTAAGTTCCGTCATTCACCCTTCCAGTCACTTGGCTCTGCCTGCCACTAACAGTCAACCAGAGATTATGCTTGCCTGTTCTGAGCTTCACATGAACAGACTCCAAAAAAAACTGTGGCTTTTTTGACCAATATAATGTTTCTGAGGTGCATCCATGTTGTTGAATAGTTCATCCATTTTTTCTTGCTGAGAAGTATTTTATTGCACCAACACACCAAAATGAGTTCATCCTTCTGTGGATGGACATTTTGGTGGTTTCCAGTTTGGGGCTGTTATAAACAAAGCCACTGTAGATATTCTTTGTACTTGGTTGTTTTTTCCCCCCTTAAAGAGGTATGTCTTCATTTCTTGTGGGGTAAAAAATCTAGGGAGTAGAAGTCGTAGGCTAAATGTAGGTTTAATTTTATATGAGTTGCTAAATTGTTTTCCAAAAGATTACAACATTTCCATGTTCCCACTGCAATGAGTTACTCTACATTCTTGCCACCATTTGGCATTGTCAGTCTTTCTAATTCTAGCCAGGCTAGAGGCTGGGAAACCGCATCTTATCACAGTTTCATGTATATTTCCCCCATGACTAGTAATGCTGAGGACCTTATGGTGCTCAGTGGCCATTTATATTCAAGTTTTTGCCCATTTTTATTAGGTCATTGGCCTTATTTTTATTGATCTGTGAAAGTTCTTTATTTTGGATACAAGGCCTTTGTCAGATTTATGTATTGCAAGTATTCTCCTCTTCTGTGGTTTGCTTATGAATTTTCTTAACAATGTCTTTCCTTCAGCAGATTAAAAAAAAAAAAGACATTATTTTTTAAAGCAGTTTTAGGTTGACAAAAACTCAACAGAATTTCAATTTCCCACACATCCTCCCCTACATGAATTCCTCTATTATGAACATCTTGCATTTGTATGGTGTATTTGTTAGAATTGATAAGCCAATATCAATACATTACTGTTAACTGAAATCCATACATTAAGGTTCACTCTGTGTTATACATTCTGTGGGTTTTGACAAATATCTAATGAAATGTGTCCAGAATTACAGTATGATACAGAGTAGCTTCACTGCCTACAAGTCCCCTGTTCGACCTATTTATTCCCCCCTCCTTCCCCTGAATGCTTGGCAATCACTGATCTCTACCATCTCCATAGGTTTGCCTTTTTCAGAATGTCACTTAGCGCTGGAATCACACAGAAGGCTGCCTTTTCAGATTAGCTTTTTCCCCATACCAATATGTATTTGTTTCCACTGTCTTTTCATGCCTTAGTAGCTCATTTCTTTTTATTGCTAAATAATATTCCATTGTACGGACGTACCAGTTTATCCACTCGCCTACTGAAGGACATTGCTTCTCAGTTTTGGCAATTATGAATAAAGCTGCTGTAAGCATTCACGTGCAGGTTTTAGTGTGTGCCTATGTTTCCAGCTCATTTTGGTAAATACCAAGGAGCACAACTCCTTGATTATATGGTAAGATTATGTTGTGTAAGAAACTGCCAAACTGTCTTCTGAAGTGGCTTACCATTTTGCACTCCCACCAGCAATGCATGAGAGCTCCTGTCGCTCCACATCCTCAGCAGCACGTGGTGTTCGGTGTTCTGGATTTTAGACATTCTAATAGGTATGTAGTGGTATCTTTTTGCAGTTTTAATGGAAGTTTTTAATATTAACAAAATCTAACTCACTAATTTTTCCTTTTATGTTTAGTGCTTTGTCTCCTTGCTAAGAAGCTTTTTGCCTATATACAAAGTTTCAGAAGATATACTCACATGTTTTAGATGTTTTACATGTAGATCTATCCATGATGCATCTCTAACTTTCCTGTGTGGTGGGAGACAGGGGTGAGGCCATTTCAGGAAAATTTGTAGACCAAGTACTGCGACTTTGTTCCTATTAGCTATTCTAGGTCTGATATGGTTTGGCTGTGTCCCCACCTAAATCTCATCTTGAATTCCCACGTGTTGTGGGAGGGACGCAGTAGGAGGTGACTGAATATGGGGGCAGGTCTTTCCTATGCTGTTCTCATGATAGTGAAGGAGTCTCACGAGATCTGATGGTTAAAGAAAAAAAAAGGGGGGGGTTTCCCTGCACAAAACTCTTTTTGCCTGCTGCCATCCACTTAAGATGTGACTTGCCCCTCCTCGTCCATGATTCTGAGGCCTCCTCAGCCATGTGGAACTGTAAGTTCAATTAAACCTCTTTCTTTTGTAAACTGTCCAGTCTCAGGTATGTCTTTATCAGCAGGGTGAAAATGGACTAATGCAAGTCCCTTTGCATTTCCATAGAAATTTCAAAATCAATGTGCCAATTTCTTCCACATCCTCCCTGAGATACAATCCCAATAGAATTACTATCGGGCCTGCATTGAATCTGTATTACTGTAGAGAGAAGTGACATCTTAATATTTTCTCTTCCAGTCCATGAGCAGGATATAACTCTTACTTCTTCTGATTTTTAATTTATTTCATAAAGTGTGGTAGTCATGAATCTCTTTTGTTAACTTTATGCCTATTTTTGCCTTAGTTTTATTCATTGTATGGCAGACTCCTTAGAGTTTTCTTAGGTAACCAATTAAGGTGTGGAAAGCTTCCTTTGCAATCATTAGGCTCCGTTATTTCTTGCATGCCTTCATACTCTAACTAGTGACGGTGTCTGCTTTGCCTATTTTTATGCTATGTTAAGTGGAACTTTAATTTTCACTTTCCCATTGTTGCTAGTTTATTCAAATACAACTTGCATTTGATTGCCTTTTTATCCTGTAATCTTGCTAAATTTGTTAGTTCCAGCAATTGTTTTATAGATTCTTATAAGGCTTTCTATGCAAACAATGATGACCTCTGTAAATAGAAATGACTTTACTTCTTCCTTTCTGATTTCTATGCCTTTTATTCTTTTCTTTCCAACTGCACTGGCTAGGATCTCCAGGATAATACTGTATAAACACGATAAAAACAGACAACTTTGTCTTGTTCCCAATCTTAAGAAGACAACATTAAATATTTTTTCTGAAATTTCTTCACTCTCTTGCCTTTCCTTTTGTCCTTCCTAATACATGCTTCCTGATAACTTACAGTGCCCACAAGTCACCGAGGCTGTCTTCCATTTTTTTTAAAACAGCTTTTTTCTTTTCTTTTTCTTTTTTTTTTTTTTTTTTGAGGAGTCTTGCTCTGTTGCCCAGGCTGGAGTGCAGTGGCACGATCTCAGCTCACTGCAAGCTCCTCCAGCTCCTAGGTTCAAGTGATTCTCCTGCCTCAGCCTCCCTAGTAGCTGGGATTACAGGCATGCACCACCACACCTGGCTAATTTTTTGTATTTTTAGTAGAGACAGGGTTTCACCATGTTGGCCAGGCTGGTCTTAAACTCCTGACCTCAGGTGATCTGCCCACCTCGGCTAAACAGCTTTAGTGAGGTGTATTTGACATTTTAAAAAACAGCATGTTTAATGCACACAAGTTGATTAGTTTGGACATATGCATACGGTCATTACATTATCACCACAATCAAGGTAATAAACATGTTTTACCTCCAAAAGTTTCCTTTGTCCTTTTGTGTCTCTTCAATTTTTTAAACACATTTTTCTTTCTCTTTTTTCAGATTGCATAATCTCTATTCTTCTATCTTCAAGGTTACCTATTCCTTCTTCTGCCGTCACCAGTATGCTTTTCAGCCTATCCAGCAAATTATCCATTGCAGATATAGGACATTTTAGATATGGAATTTCCACTTAGTAGCGTGTTTTAATTTCCATTTCTATGCTGATAGTTCCCATTTTTCCCTCATTTTCATCTTTAATACTTGAAAATGATTTTAATAGCTACTTTAAAGCTCTTACCCATGAAACAAACATTTTAGTAATCTCACGGTTGATTTCTGTTGACTGCTTTTCCTCTGGATTATAGTTGTCTTTATTCTTAGATTGCATGCCAAGTAAACCGTATTGTGGAGATGTCATCAGACTTCACTCATCATGTTATCTCCCTCTGAAAAGTACTGATTTTTATTACAGCAGGCAGTTAAATTACTAGTTACCAGTCCTGAAGTTGTGGAGGCTCACTTTTATGTTGTACTAGGAACTATTTGGTTTTGCTCTCAATAAATAAAAAGTCCAAACCATTTATTCCAGAAAAAGTCTTTTCTCCCAAGGCATGGTCCTTCCAGGGTTTTAATGGAAAGCTCAAGGTGTTTACAAGTACCTCAAATTGATGAGATTCAGATTCCAACATTATCATAACCATGGTAGGCAACTGAAATTTTAGCTCAGTTCATTCAGCATTCCAGCAGTTCTGGGGTCTTCTGGGATCCCTGGGGTCTTTGTTACGCACATCTCCAGGGTCAACCAACAATTTGAGAGAATCTGAATTCACATATGGAACTCTTCACTCTGTTGCTCCCTTTCTGCCATGATATCCCTGCTTAATTTCCAGCAGTTCTGACAACACTGAACATCATTCTCTGAGGCCTAAAACCAATAACTGAGTTACAGCCATGCCTTAATGCATGCAATAGTGACTGCTTTCAGAGGAAAAGCCACATAAATGTGCATCTCACTGGTGTAGTTTTCTTCTTTTAGGGGTCGTATTTGGTTGTACATCGACAGCCTTCAAATAGTTGTGCTTTATATTTTGTCCAGAGTTTATAATTATTTATCTGGAAAGGAATTCATTGAAAATACACTACATTGCCATTGTAGGAACTGAAACTTTTCCGTGTTGTTTTAATTTTATGTCACTTGCATTTCAAGGCAGAAGAGGAAAGAAAAGATGGAAGAACGCGGGTTCACATACATTTACTACTTCCACCTTCCAGGTGGTAGCCCAGGAACACTTGACATTGCTACCCCCAAGAGCTACTCTTGCACTAAATTGAGAGCAGACATAGAAACATATTTTACAATTTGAAAAGAAATATTCTTAAAGACTCCATCAAACTAGAAGGAAGAAATGCCTCATTTAATTCCTAAAATTTGAACATCTATTATACCATTAGGAAAACAAATTCTTAAATATAAAATGCGTAACAGACTATAAACATTTTAAACAGTTTGAGATGAAATTCACATATCATACATTTAACCCATCTGAAGTGTACAAGTTAATGGTTTTTAGTATAGTCACAGAGTTATGCAACCATTCCCCACAAGCAACTTTAAAACGTTTTCATTGCCTCATAAGGGAAACATTAGATACGAGAGCAGTTACTCTACATTCCCCTCCTCAGCCCTAAGCAACTGTTATGTACTTTTGATTTCTATAGCTTTGCTTATTCTGGGAAAATTTGTGATCTACTTTGACTGAATTATTTCATTTAGCATTTTTGCAAAATTCATCCATGTTGCAGAAAATATCAATACCTCATTTATTTTTATTGCTGAAAAATAATCCATTCTATGAACATATCACATTTTATTTACTATTATACACTCATTCATCATTTGAAGGACATTAGGGTTGTTTCCACTGGCTATTATGAAAAATGCCACTATAAACATTTGTGTACAATATTTCTGTGGACACATGGTTTCATTTCCCTTGGGTATATACCAAGAAGTGGAATAGCTAGGTCATGTGGTAATCGTCTAATATTTTAAGAATCTGTCAAATTATTCCCAAGTTCATATCACTGTAGTCATAAATTCCCACCAGGAACATGTAATGGTTCCCATGTTTCCACATCTTCACCACTTCATGGGTGTGAAGTGGTATCTCATTGTGGTTATGACTTACATTTCCCTATCAACTAATGATACAGAGCATCTTTTATGGGCTTATTGGCCATTTCTATACCTTTTTTGAAAAATTTTTATTCATGTCCTTTGCCTATCTTTTAACTGGATCATTTGTCCTATTATTAAGTTGTAAGAATTCCCTATACTAGACAAAAGACTATTAAATATATATGATTTGCAAATATTGTCTCCCATTTTGAGGGATGTCTTTTCACTTTCTTCATCATGTCCTTTAAAGCACAAGTTTTAAATTCTGAAGTCCAATTTATCTAATTTTTCTTTTGTTGCGTGTACTTTTGACATCTTATGTAAGAAATTATTACCTAACCAAACGTAACAAAGATTAACTCCTATGTTTTTCTCTAAGAATTTTGTTGTATGAGCTGTTACATTTAGGTCTATGATTCTTAAAGTTCATTTTTATGTATGGTGTGAGGAAGGAGACCAACTTCATTCTTTTACATGTGCATATCCAATTGCCCAAGCAGAATTTACTGAAAAGATTAATCTTAACTCATTGAATTTTCTTCCTACCCTTACTGAACTCAATTGACCGTAAGTATAACAATTTATTTCTGGAGTCTCGATTCTATTCCATTGATCAACATGTCTATGCTTACGCCAGTACCACTTTGTCTTGATTATTGTAGCTTTGTAATGTTTTGAAATCGGGAAGTAGGAGCCTCCGAACTTTATTCCTCTTTTACAATGCAAAGGCATTTTCATATGAATTTTGGAATCAGATGTCTATTTTTCCAAAAATAATGCAGCTGGGATTCTAGTAAGGATTGTGCTGAATCTGTAGATCAGTTTGGTGATCAATATTAGGTCTTCTGATTCAAAACATAGGGTGTTTTTCATTTAGGTCATCTTTATTTCAACAACATTTTATAGTTTTCAGTGTTCAAGTATTGCATTTCTTGTTTAAAATTTACATTTAAGTATTGTATATTTTTTGGTGCTATATAGAGTTGTTTTGTTAATTTCATTTTTGGCTTGTACAATGCCACTGTATAAAAACAAAAATTGATATTTGCATATCATTCTTGTATCCTGTATCCTTCCAGGACTCATTAGTAATTCTAACAGATTTGTTTGTCAATTCCTCAAGATTTTCTACATCTAAAATCATGTCATCTGCAAAAAGAGGTAAGTTGACTTCTCTCCAATCTAGATGCCCTTATTTTCAGGTGTGGGTTTATTACACATGCTCCTCATCAGTCTGAGGAAGTTGCCTTCTATTCCGAGTAGGCTTAGTGTTTTTCATAATGAAAAGCTGTTGGATTTTGTCAGATTTTTTTTTTTTTTGCATTTGAGATAATCCTGTGGTTTTTGTCTCTTATTCTATTAATATGATGTATCACATTGATTGACTTTTGTATGTTAAACCAACTTTGTATCCCTAGGAGAAACCTCATTTGGTTATGATGTATATCACTGTATATATTCTTGGATTCAGTTTGTCACTATTTGGTTGGGAATTTTTGCATTAATACTTAAGAAGAATATCAGCCTTTAGTTTTTGTCTTGCAATGACTTTATCTGGTTTTGGAATCATGATGATATTGGTCTTGTAAATTGGGATTTTGGAAGAGTTTGTGAGGATTAGTATTAAGTAATTTTCCTTTAACTGTTTTAACCAATGAAGTCATCTGGTCCTGAGTTCTTTCTAAGAAGTTTTGCAACGATTAGTTCCATCTCTTTACTTATGATAAGTCTATTCGGATTTCCTACTTTCTCTTGAGAAAGTGTTGGCAGTCTGTATCTTTCTATGAATTTCTCCATTTTATCTAAGTTATCTTGTTTATTGGTAAACAATTGTTCACAATATTCCCTTATGATCATTTTAATTTCTGTAAGGTCAGTAGGCATACCCCCTATTATTCGTGATTTTACAATTTCAGTTTTTTTTCTTTTGGTCAGCCTATCTACAGGTTTGTCATTTCTGTGATCTTTCCAACAAACACATTTTGCTTTTATTGATTTCCTCTATTGCTTTCTAGTATCTATTTCATTTATTTGTACTCTAGTTTTCAGTATTTTATTCCCTCTGCTCTTGTTTGCTCTATTTTTCCATGTTTCCTGAAGTGGAAGATAAGGTAATTGATCCTTCCTTTCCTTCTCTCCCTCCCTCCCTCCCTTCCCTGCCTGCCTGACTGCCTTCCTTCCCTCCCTCCCTCCCTCCTCCCACCGCCCCCTCTCTTTCTTTCTTTCTCCCTTTCTTTCTCTCTCTCTCTCTCCTTCTTTCTTTCGACAGGGTCTCACTCTGTCAGCCAGGCTGGACAGTGGCATGATCTTGGCTCACTGCTACAGCCCTGACTTCCTGGGCTCAACCGATCCTCCCACCTCAGCCTTCTGAGTAGCTGGGATTACAAGTGTGTGCTACCACACCCAGCGAATTATTTTATTATTATTATTATTATTATTATTATTTGTAGAGATGGGGTCTCAAACTTCTAGGCTGAAGTGATCCTCCAGTCTCAATCTCCCAAAGAATTGGGATTACAGGCGTTAGCCACCAAAACCACACCCAGCTTTATTTCTTCTTTTATTTTGAGATAGGGTCTCACTTTGCCACCCAGGCAGGAGTACAGTAGTACGATCTTGGCTTACTGCAACTTCTGCCTCCCGGGCTCAAACAATTCCCCAACCTCAGCCTCCCAAGTAAAAAGGACTATAGGCATGTGCCACCATGCGCAGCATATTCTTGTATTTTTGTAGAGATAGGGTTTCACCATGTTGCCCAGGCTGGTCTCGAACTAGTGGGCTCAAACAATCTGCTCGCCTCAGCCTCCCAAAGTGCTAGGATTACAAATGTAAGCCACTTTGCCTGGCCTCTTCTTTTTTTAATACATGTGCTTACAGCTCTCATTTCCCTCTAAGCACTGTTTATGTGCGGCCCACACGTTTTTAGATGTTGTGTTGTTTATATTAACCACAAAATATTTTCTAGTTTCCTCTGTAATTTTTTAAATCTATTGGTTATTTGGTAGTACACTGCTTAATTCCACATATGTATGAACTTCCCAAATTTTCCTTGTTGCTTTCTAATTTCATTTAATTTGTCAGAAACATACTTTGGATGATTTCAATTCTAGTAAATTTACTGAAGCTTGTTTTATGGCCTAGTATATGGTATGGTAAATATGGTCTAGCCTGGAGAATGTTATACGTGCACTTGAGACAGGTATATTCTGCTGTTGTTGGAGAGATTATTCTAGAGATGTCTGTTAGGTCTATTTGGTCTATAGGGCTGTCCGACACTTTTACTTCCTTGCTGATATTCTGTCTAGTTGTTCTATCCATTTTTCAAAGTGATGTATTGTGGAATTGCCTATTTCTCTCTTTGTCTCAGTTTTGCTTCACATATTTGGGAACTGTGTTATTAGGTACATATATGTTTATACTTGTTATAGCTTTCTGATGGATTGACCCTTTTATCATTATAAAATATCCCTCTGTCTCTAGCAATAATTTTGTCTTGAACAATATTTTGTCTTGGCAGCTCATGCCTGTAATCCCAGCTACTTGGAAGGCTGAGGCGGAAGGATTACTTGAGTCCAGGCATTTGAGGTCAGGAGTTCAAGACCAGCCTGGGCAATATAGGAAAAACCTACCTCTAAAGAGATTTTTAAAAATTAGCTGGGCATGGTGCAGTACATCTGTAGTCCTAGTTCCTTGGGAGGCTAAGGCAGAAGGATCACATGAGCTCAGGAATTAGAGGCAGCAATGAGCTATAATCACACCACTGCATTCTAGCCTGGGTGACAGAGCAAGACCCTGTCTCTGGAAGAAAAAAAAAAATACAAAAAAAGGCTGGGTGTGTTGACTCATGCCTATAATCCCAGCACTTCAGGAGGCTGAGGTGGGAGGATCACTTGAGCCCAGGAGTTCGAGACTAGACTAGCCTAGGTAACATAGCAAGACCTCATCTCTATTAAAAAAAAAAAAAATAGCCAAATGTTAGGGCATGCACTCTAGTACCAGCTACTCAGGAGGCTGAGGCAGGAGAATCACCTGAGCCCAGGAGTTCAAACTTGCAGTGACCTGTGATGCCACTGCACTCCAGACTGGGTGACAGAGCAAGACCCTATCTCAAAAAAAAAAAAAAAGAAGGCTATTTTGTTTGACATCAGCATTATTAGTAATAAAATACTGATAATAATATTATGAATACAATGTCTGTCTGATACTTTTTTCCATCCTTTTACAATTGACCTATTTATGCCTTTGACTCTAAAGTGTGTCTCTTGTAAAGCATATGGTTTGATCATATTTTTAAATCTATTCTGTCAGTATCTGCTCTTGATAGGCTTAAGCCATCTGCATTTAATATAATTAATTACCCATCAGGTAGGATTTACATCTACCATTTTGCTTTCTACTTTCTATATGTCATATCTTTTTTCTCCCTCTATTCCTTTATTATTGTCTTGTTTTAAATCACCGTTTTCTATTGTCTTATTTTAATTCCCTTGACTTTTCTTTTACTAATATTACTATTTTTTAAAGTTATTTTCTTAGTGGTTACCCCGGGCATTACAATTTGAACAATGCTTCCAAGCAACATGGTTTGCTAGTCTCTGCTCTACCTTGTCTTACACATTTCTTAGTATTTTCCAAATATCACAGGATTTATTCACAGAACAAATTTCATTGAACATATTATTGGGGATAAGGCTGAAAAGATGACTAGGTAGCTCTGTAAAGGGAAACTGAGGTCTATCCAATTCAAGTCAAATAATCAATATCTAAACATATGCATTTTTATCTTCACTAATCTATTATTATTAAATTACTTATTTTAAGGAAAAGGTAGTTCTAAAGTAAACTGATGAAGAGATATTAAAGCACACAATGCCCACACTGGTCTCCTAGAAAAGATGTCTAATCTCATTCTAGTACATCTCGTTACTTCACCCATCTCCACATGCATAAATCATTATGGTCTTCATATACACAAATATAGAAAAAAGCATTATACTGAAAAATCAAGTAATCACATCTTCATATATACAAACAGAGAAAAAAGCATTATACCGAAAAATCAAGTAATCAAATCTTCATATATACGAACAGAGAAAAAAGCATTATACTGAAAAATCAAATAATGGGTTCAAAAGATACATTTTTCCATTTGCACCAAATCTATTCCTTTTTTAAGTTTTTTACTTATCTCACTGACCATCTCTAAACCACTTTTAAATCTTTTTTTGGAACAAGGCTGAACACAAATATAATATATACAAATATTCCTCCATTACCTACAGAAAATTGCCTTACACAGATCAGCTAACTTGGGTTTTTAATAATAATCTTTGTATTATGGAAATTAATCTTTTGACATTTTATTATAAATGCACTGATGGTGTTGATTTAGTTTCAATTCAAAAATCAAGGATTTCATTACCCTATAAAACATATCCAGAGTTCAAACTATTTAAGGGGGATTTAATGCAACATTAAGCATGTGAAATAAAAACTTGATTGCCTAAAGAAAGCATGCTATGCTGTTACCCTGGTGACAGGTTAAAAAAGGGATTGTAAGCTGAATAGCTGTATGATATGAAATTAAAATGTTTCACATTGAACAATCCAAAATGAATTGGGAAAGGTTAGAGTAGAGGAGAGAGAAATCAATTCTCCAATGGCAATGGTGAATGGGAAAGAAGTATGAATAGGATTTGCCAGTGGGGTGCAACAGCTGCCAAATATCCTGCAGCCAAAGAATTACAATAATACTGATGAAGTGTGCAAGAGCTTCTGGAATCATGGTAGGGAACAGAGAAATTCTCCAGCAATAATCAGGCTATTCTGCCTTCCCCTCAGCTCTTATAGTAGGATCAAAATAAAAATATTTTACAATGTAGTAGTAAGCAAAAATATGTAAATATGCTTTCTTATCCACTTAGTATCTTGTACTTAATCTCACATAGATTTCTAAACCATCTTCAACACAGTCATATTAAGTAACTGAAAATATCATAACAGAGACAGTAAAAAGTAAGGCAAGCTTAAGTGATAATGATTGAGTTAATGTTTTCTCCCATCTTGTTGCTTTTAGGGGATTTATTTGCTCAAATGAACGTAGCTATTTCCAAAGACAAAGAGTGTATACATACATTTGTAAATATATACTTAAAGTGCTATTTTTTTATTGTATAGTTAGGTACCACGTCACCTTCATTGTCACAGTGAAGTGGCTTATCTGAGAGTATGAAACGAGTTATGCTAAATTGTTTTATTTTCATTGACGTATAAATGTGTTATAATTTCACATGCTCTTTTAATTCAGAAGATATCTTAGTAAAAGAGCCAGTATGTACCCGTTCAACAATACTGGCTTTTCCTTGGGAATTATTTTCACACGGTTACTTTTTTCTATGTTTCTCACCCCACTCATCTTTCAGTGGTTAAGATCATATTTCAAAAACCTTAAACTTTTATCATCTAATGGAAAATTTAATAACAGGTGAATAAATTCTATATCTGAAACCAGGAAAGGCAAAGAAAAATAAACAGATAGTTGTCTCTGCTAGGCAGAAATCACTAAAAAATCGATTCTCCATTTTATCAGGAAGCCAGATGAGGAAAGATAATACAATACAAATGCAGACACAATGACTGCACATACAAAGAACCCAAGAGGAAGTAATTTCCCATTACGCTACTGTGGCTGAAAGAGTTAAACTGACACCAGGCTGTGTAGCCAGCCGCGATACTTGATATGTTCTCCTAAGCCTGAGCACAAAGTACACTGATTCCATGCAGCCAAAGTCATCCTCCACCAAAGGGAGTGCTTTATTTTAACCTTTCAGGCTGAAGTATTTCCATTAATATTATAGGCCATAGTGAAGTTGTTTCTTTTTCTGAGTCTTTAACCCCTGCTCAAATACCAAGAGGGAAATTATGAGGATAAAGTAGAAACCAGAAAGTGGCCAGGAGTGGTGGCTCATGCCTGTAATCCCAGCACTTTGGGAGGCCAAAGCAGGTGGATGACCTGAGGTTGGGATTTTGAGACCAGCCTGGCCAGCAGGGCAAAACCCAGTCTCTACTAAAAATACAAGAATTAGGCCGGGCACGGTGGCTCACGCCTGTAATCCCAGCACTTTGGGAGGCCGAGGTGGGTGGATTATCTGAGGTCAGGAGTTCGAGACCAGCCTGACCAACATGGAGAAACCCAGTCTCTGCTAAAACTACAAAAAAAATTAGCCAGGCATGGTGGTGCATGCCTGTAATCCCAGCTACTTGGGAGGCTGAGGCAGGAGAATTGCTTGAACCTGGGAGGTGGAGGTTGCGGTGAGCTGAGATTGCGCCATCGCACTCCAGCCTGGGCAACAAGAGCAAAACTCCGTCTCAAAAAAAAAAAAAAAAATACAAAAATTAGCCGGGCCTGGCGGTGCATGCCTGTAATCCCAGCTACTTGGGAGGCTGAGGCAGGAGAATTGCTTCCCCTTTTACTCCCTTATAGTCAACTGCAACACTGCAGCCAGGAAGATCTTGTGAATACACATGTTGCTCAAGCTCTTCATTGCTCAAAACCTTGCAATGGCTCCCCACTTCACTCACAGTAAGAGCAGGAATCCTGACAGTAGCCCATCTGACACAACTCCATTTCCTACTATTCTACAGCTTGCTTACTCCTCTCCAACTGCATTCAGCAGACTAACATAATGAGCCTCATCCTTCATATCTTCTGAACCTCTTAATTCTATATGAGATGAAAACTGTATCGGTTTCAATCAGGGTTTCTGTTACCCATACCCAAACATCCCAAGTGACTCAGGAGGTAATATAACTGCCACTCTAGAAACAAGAGAAAAGTTACTATAATGGGGCATGCCTATAGTCCCAGCTACTCAGAAGGCTGAGGTGGGAGGATTGCTTGAGCCCAGGAGTTTGGGGCTGCAATCAGCTATGTTCACACCTGGGCAACATAATAAGACTCTGTCTCTAATTTAAAAAAAAAAAAAAAAAAAAAAAAGCAGGGATATCCAAGTCAAGAAATGGAACTGATTCTACTGGTTACCCATACGAAAAAATAAAATCAGATCTCAATCTCATATCATCACACATAATACATTTGAAATATGAAATACCAGTGTAATAAAGGAAACTTCTAAAAGACCAGAAATAAAAATATAACTAAATATTTTACAAAATCTTAGGTAGAAAATATTGCTTTATAAGCATAAAAGCAAAATAAAAACCCACAAAGAAATAAATTTATTAAATAACATTAAAACAAACTGTAATGGTATCCTATTTGCTGGAATATAACATAAAACATCTCATTATTTACTTTACTGAAGATAACTAGACCCCGATTTTTTCTTTCTTGTCATATTTATGTATAGCTATTGGTATAAAGAAGTAAAAAATACAACTTCTTATTCTTGATGGTTTCCTTTTGGTTTATTCATAATACCTTTACTTAGTTGTGTACTATAATATATTATAGATTCTTTTTTATTTCTTTATAACAAATGAGGTAAAGAATCTGGGTGTTGCAACATAATTATACAATAACAATGATTCTCATATGAAAAAGACAGAATATAGATTACTCTCATTTTATAGGTAAGCTTAAAGTAAAATACATACCTAAAGTCACATTACTAATAAGTGGTAGAGTTATGACTAAAATCTAGATTTATAACTCTAATTCTAGTTTTGCCACCATATCACAAAATGTATTTACATGTTTATACATATTATATGGTTTGGTTCTATGTCCCCACCCAAATCTCATGCTGAATTATAAGTCCCAGTGTTGGGGGAGGAAACTGGTGGGAAGTGATTGGATCATGGGGGCAGATTTCCCACTTGCTGTTCTCGTGATGGTGAGTGAGTTCTCACAAAAAGATCTAGTTGTTTGAAAGTGGGTAGCACCTCCCACTTTGTGCTCTCTCTCTCCTGACACCCATGTGAAGATGTGCCTGCTTTTCCTTCACCTTCTGTCATGATTCTAAGTTTCCTGAGGCCTCCCCAGCCATGCAGGACCATGAGTCAGTTAAACCTCTTTTCTTTATAAACTACCCAGTCTCAGGTATGCCTTTATAGGTATGTAAGAATGGACTAATACAACATACCTACACATAGATGCAGGGGTGCATGTTCATGTGTGCAAGCGCACCCACATGAATGAGGAAGGCAGTGGGGAGAGGGAGAGAGAATATATATAACTTGTGTGTATTTCTGTCTTGCCAACCTTGGAATTATAAACAAATACTAATTTTGGGGGAGTAGGCTAGAATGTTTTATAAACACAGCAACTTTCCAAATCACAAAGAAGAAACCCACGTCATAACGTCCATAAAAGTGAATTCCAAGTGGATTAAAGAGATCAACATTGCAGATCTTTTTCTAATTGTTTGCTTAAAAGTAAGTGATGAGGATTCTAAATATATCCTCCATAACCTCTATGGAATGGCAAAATGGGTGAAGGAAGAAAGAAGAAAACAAAAACAAGTCAACAAAATGTAATGAATTTACTATATATCTGCAATAAAAGATGATCTTATAAGACCCACAGGGTCAACATTTCTTTTCAAACATCTTAAAATATATTTAACATATGAAAAGAGAGAATGCTGTCCACACTTACCTCAGCAGGGCTCAATCCTGAGAACTGACCTCTAAAAGGGAGTCAAGGCTTACTATAAGCCACGCCCCCTGCCTGATTCTTAAAACCTGCAAAGTAACAGGAATGCAAAGCAGCCCTCTACTAGGGAAGGACAATTTAGTCACCAGACATTCTACTACCAAGAAAGTTGGCTGGCTCAGCCCTGGAAATGGTGATCATTACAATGATAAGGCAAATAACTCAGCAGAAAGATAATAACTATGAAGTTAGGAAGACTGAATGATAGAAGGAAGGATAAAGGACAATCTGTCCAGCTACAAAAACCTAACAAAAGAAAGGAATGGATGAAGAAATAACACTGGAGAAAGGAGGAAGTAAAGAAATTGAGAGAGGGCAGAACAGTATCTTCACTAGTGTCTGAGATGCCTGGGATGGCGGGCGGTACTCAAGCCAGGGTAAGTTATCCTGATTCTCAAGAAAGCTGAATCCAGATCCAAGAAAAAACAGACATTTTGAGCAAAAATAAAGATTACTAAAAACGATTAAAATGTTACCTTTACTATTTTTTCTTCCAATCATTACCAGTTAGTGAAACAAATTATATCAAACTACAATGTCAACAAAATCATTTTAGCTTTTAAAAAAAGTGTTGTTTAATATAACTAGCTTTTAATGATTCATTTCTGTCAATATAAGTGTTTAAGAATAATTATTAAAAAGAAACCATGGTAAGTCAGTAAAAGATTGAGTTCATCAAATTTATTTTATAGTCATCCCCCAAAAAATGGCTATTGTTTCTGACATTAACTTTTCTTTTTTTCTAAAATGTACCACTATCGTTTTACTATCCAAATACTAGGGGTATGTATTATTAATGTGTTTTTCCAAGTCATAAATGATGAAAGAGTGAAGCCCATAGAGAAATTGGGAAAATAAGATCAGCAGCCAAAACAAGCAACACAAAGGAAGGGCTGTGGGCTACTGGTTTGGAAGGAAAAACATTTCACGAACACACCCATGACAAAGCAATACAGAGCCACACCTGGAGGGTGACTCTTAGAATCCATTCCCAAGCCGATTGTGAAAACATGACCCTAAAGCCAAAATGTGAAGGTTCAAACACCCTACATCAGCTTTCATGATGTAGGTGTCAAGGACCTCCTCAGTAAGCAAGCCAGAAACATAGCTTCACTTAGCTAAACAAGATTATGCTTCGTGAAGAAGAACACTATATTTACTAAATGTTACAGCTCTACACTGTTATAGGGTGTAGCAATTTTACAATAAACTGATAATACTAAATAAGTGATAGTACCTTTTTTTCAACAGAAAATAAACTCACCAAAAATGAACAATTGCTTGTTGTATAGAAAATAAATGTGCAATTATCTGGATAAGTGAACTTGCAGTCTACATATTTCATAAATACATATTTTGTTTCTAACTTCTAAAAGATAATGAGTTAAAAAATAAGATACTTAAATTTTTTAATGTAGCAATTATCACATTTACAATTTTAGCTAGAAATTAGCAAAGACTATAAAGATTGCTTCTTAACCTCCACTTTATAAAGCAATTGCCCTAAATATTTCAACAATCTCTAAGGAATGTTGAGTTTGAACTACCTAAAACACTACAAATCACAATATAACGTACTCTGTGTTTCCCAAAAGCATTCATTGGAATATTAATTTTTCAAAGAGCTTTTAGGAAAAAGGTTTTCACAAGAAAAAAAGAGTGTAGGTAAGAGTCCAACTATATCCTGCTCTTAAGAGTTTCAGAATGCATTTTAGTATATAGGAATACCTTGGAGATACTGTGAGATCAGTTCCAGACCACTGCAATGAAGCAAGTATTTCAATAAAGCAAGTCACATGAATGTGTTATTTTTCCAATGTGTATAAAAGTTATGTTTACACTGTATTGTAGTCTATTAAGTGTGCGATAGCTCTTAAAAACAACGTACAAACCTTAATTAAAAAGTAGTTTAGGCTGGCGTGGTGGCTCACACCTGTAAACCCAGCACTTTGGATGGCCGAGGCAGGCGGATCACAAGGTCAGGAGATCGTGACCATCCTGGATAACACGGTGAAACCCCGTCTCTACTAAAAAATACAAAAAAATTAGTGGGGTGTGGTGGCACGTGCCTGTAGTCCCAGCTACTTGGGAGGCTGAGGCGGGAGAATTGCTTGAACATGGGAGGCGGAGGTTGCAGTGAACCAAGATCGCACCACTGCCCTCCAGCCTGGGCGACAGAGCGAGACTCCATCTCCAAAAAAAAAAAACTTTATTACTAAAAAATGCTAACCATCATCTGAGCCTTTAGTGAGTCATGATCTTTTTGCTGATAGAGGGTGGCTGCTAACTGATCAGGCTGATGGATGCTGAAGGCTGGGGAGGCTGCGGCAGTTTCTTAAAATAAGACAACAATAAAGTTTGCTAAACCAATTGATTCTTCCTCTCATGAAAGGTTTCCCTGTAGCATGTGATGCTGTTTGATACCATTTTTCCCACAGTAGAACTTCTTTCAAAATTAGAGTCAATCCTCTCTAAACTTGCTGCTGCTTTATCAACTAAGTTAATGTAATATTCTAAAATCCTTTTCAACAATGTTCACAGCATCTTCACCAGAAGTAGAGTCCATCTTAAAAACTTTGCTTTTTAAGCAAAATTTCTTTGCTCATCCATAAGAAGCAACTCTCATCCATTCAAGTTCTATCACGAGATTGCAGCAATTGAGTCACATCTTCAGGTTCCACTTCTAGTTTTCTTGCTATTTCCACCCCAACTGTAGCTATTTCCTTCAATGACATCTTGAACACCTCAAAGCCAGTTCTTCCAAACTCCTGTTAATGTTGATCTTTTACTTTGCCCATTGAAACACAAATGTTCTTAAGGGGATCTAGAATGGTGAATCCTTCCCAGAAAGTTTTCAATTCGCTTTGTCCAGATCCATCATAGGAATCACTATTTATGGCAGCTATCGCCTTGTGAAATGTATTTCTTAAATAATAAGACTTGAAAATCAAAATGACTCCCTGATCCATGAGCTACAGAACGAACGTTGTGTTAGCAGGCGTGAAAACAACATTAATCTCCTTGCGCTTCTCCGTCAGAGCTCTTGGGTGACCAGGTGCACTGTCAATGAGCAGCAATCATTTGAAAAAAAAAATATTTTTTTTGAGAAGTAGGTCTCAACGGTGGAGTCAAAATAATCAGTAAATGATGCTGTAAATGTACATTTTGTCATCCAGGCTTTGTTGTTCCATTTCTAGAGCACAGGGAGAACAGATTTAGTATAATTCTTAAAGACCCTAGGGTTTATGAAATGGTAAATGAGCACTGGCTTCTACTTCAAGTCATCAGTTGCATTAGCCCCTACCAAGAGAGTCAGCCGGTTCTTTGAAGCTCTGAAGCCAGGTATTGACTTTTCCCCTCTAGCTATGAAAGTCTGAGATGGCATCTTCTTTCAATAGAAGGCTGTCTTATCTACACTGAAAATCTGCTGTTCAGTGTAGCCACCTTCATCGATGATGCTAGTGAGATCTTCTGGATAACTTGCTGCAGCTTCTACATCAGCACGTGCAGCTTCCCCTCCACTTTTATGTTATGGAGACAGCTTCTTTCCTTAAATCTCATGAACTAAGCTCTGATAGCTTTAAGCTTTTCTTCCGCAGCTTCCTCACCTCTCTCACCCTTCACAGAATTGAAGAGAGTTAGGGCCTTGCTCTAGATTAGGCTTTCACTTAAGTGAATGTTGTGGCTGGTTTGATATTCTATCCAGACCTATAAAACTTTCTCCATATCAGCAATAAGGCTGTTTCACTTTCTTATCATTTGTGTGTTCACTGGAATAGCACTTTTAATTTCCTTCAAGAACTTTTCCTTTGCATTCACAACTTGGCTAACCATTTGGCACAAGAGGCCTAGCCTGCCTCGGCTTTCAACATACCTTCTTCACTAAGCTTAATCATTTCTACCTTTTGATTTACAGTGAAAGATGTGCTACTTATTCCTTTCACTTGAACACTTAGAGGCCACTGCTTTGTTATTAATTAGTCTAACTTCAATATTACTTTATCTCAGGGAATAGGGAGACCCAAGGAGAGTGAGAGACACTGGGAATGGCCGGGTCAGTGAATAAGAACACACACATTTGTCAATTAAGTTCACCACCTTACACGTGCATGGTTTGTGGCACCCCAAAACAATTACAATAGGAACATCAAAGGTCACTAATCCCAGATCACCAAAACAGATATGATAATAATGATGAAGTCTGAAATGTAATGAGAATTACCAAAATGTGACACAGAGACAGTGAACACATGCTGTTGGAAAAACAGCACAAAAAGACTTGCTCAATGCAGGGTTGCCATAAACCTTCAATCTGTAAAAAATGCAATATCTGAGAAGTGCAATAAAGCAAAGGACAATGAAATGAGGTGTGCCTGTATGACAGTCTCTAAGAGGTTTCTAACTTAACAAGGGAGTTTCCACGTTTATTTAAACACAGAAACATTTTCTTAAGTAATGCATTTTAATACTCCCCCAAACTAGTGCTCTATGGAGCACACATTAAGGAACACCGTTGAAGTCTAAAACTGTGTGCATTTGATTATTACAAAAAAATCATGGAACGAATGAGTACAAAAGCATGCCCCAAGTATTTCCTAATGGGCTCAAAGGGGCATATATATTATTATTAAAGAAGAAACAGTCAAAGGGATAGGAATATATCATATTGCTAAGTCTTTAGAAGCTACAATTATGGCTATCAAGGATCTCAAACTCAACTGCCTAAATGGAACTTCTCAGATTTTCCTTTCAAAGCTGCTCTTGCACTTTTGTCATTACCACCATCCACCAGGTCTTCCAAGTCAGTAACCTGACTCCTCAATATCTGCTTCTACTCAAGTTTCGAATACAATTTATTTTTACATGTGTCTTCCATCATCTTAACACTTCCCATAATACTTCCCACCTCTTTCAAGCCCTTTGTTGGTACCACATTTACAGTTTTTTAAGTTGCATTAAGATATAATTTACTTATATAACATCTATACATTTTACTTTTTATTTTATTACTTTGAGACAGGGTCTCGCTCTGTTACCTGGGCTGGAGTGCAGTGGCGTGATCTCGGCTCACTGCAACCTATGCCTCCCAGGCTCAAGCAATTCTCGTGCCTCAGCCTCCTGAGTAGCTGGGACTACAGGCATGCGCCACCAAGCCTGGCTAATTTTTGTATTTTTAGTACAGACAGGGTTTCGCCATGTTGGCCAGGTTGGTCGCAAACTCCTGGCCTCATGTGATCAGTCCGCCTTGGCCTCCCAAAGTGTGGGACTACAGGCGTGAGCCACTGCACCTGGCCAATAACATCTATACATTTTAATTGTATAGTCTGATGAGATTGTAATACATTTATATCACTTCTCGGCCTTTTGGCTAAGATCAAGTGAGATTGTAATACATTTATACAGTTGTACACCCATCACCACAATCCAGTTTTAGAACGATAAAACTCATGTGCAGTCAGTCTTGCTCCCATACCCAGACCCAGACAACCACTGATCTTTCTTTTGTTCTTTATACTTTTTGCCTTCCCTAGAAATTTCAAATAAATGAAGTCATACATTACATAGTCTTCTTTATCTGGTTTCTGTCTCTTCACATGTTATTTCTGAGATTTACACACATTAGTGAATGTAGCTGTTTATTCTTTGTTACTGCTGAATAAGCTCATAGTATGGATATGCCACTTTTTATTTATCCACTCATTACTTGATGCATATTATTCTAGTGGGTGTGTAGTGGTATAGATTTGTGATTTTGTTTCTCCACTGACCGATGATGCTGAGCATCTTATCATGAACTTATGTGCCATTCATTTATCTTCTCTGATAAAAAGTCTAAGTCAAACCTACTGCCCGTTTTTTATTAGATTGTTTAGCTTATTTGTTTGTTTGTTTGTTTGAGACGGAGTCACACTCTTTCGCCCAGGCTGGAGTGCAGTGGTGCATTCTTGGCTCACTGCAACCTCCGCCTCCTGGGTTGAAGCAATTCTCCTGCCTCAGCCTCCCTAGTAGCTGAGATTACAGGCACCCGCCACCACGCCCCCGCTAATTTTTGTACTTAGCAGACACAAGGTTTCGCCCAGCTCAGGTCTATAATTCCAGCACTTTGGGAGGCCAAGGCTGGTGGACTGGATCACTTGAGCCCAGGAGTTCGAGACAAGCCTGGACAACATGGTGAAACCCCATCTTTACAAAAAATACAGAAATTAGCCAGGCGTGGTGGTATGTTCCTGTAATCCTGGCTACCAGGGACACTGAGGCAGGAGGATCACTGTAGCCCACGAATTCAAGGCTGCAGTGAGTTATGACTGTGCCACTGCACTTCAGCCTGGGCGACAAAAGCAAGACTTCATCTCTCTAAAAAGAAAAGAAAAAAAAAAGTTTACCAAAAAAGCAATCTGAAGAAATCACACTGCAGGTAGCACCACAAGCAAAAGGAGGCAGGGAGTGCACTGGAAGAGACGATGTAAAGATAGAGTCATCTGAGTTACACACAAGCATCCCTTTGTTAAAACTGTACAGGTAAGGCTGGGTGCAGTGGCTCATGCCTATAATCCCAGCACTTTGGGAGGCCCAGGTGGGTGGATCACCTGAGGTCAGGAGTTCAAGACCAGCCTGGCCAACATGGTGAAACCCCATCTCTACTGAAAATACAAAAAAAAAAAATTAGCCAGATGTGGTAGTGTATGCCTGTAGTCCCAACTACTCAGGAGGCTGAGGCAGAAGAATCGCTTGAACCCGGGAGATGAAGGCTGCAGTGAGCCGAGATCGCACCACTGCACTCCAGCCTGGGCGACAGAGCAAGACTCTGTCTCGAAAAACAAAAACAAAAACTGTACAGGTAAGAAGTGTATATGTGTGTTCGTACATTTTACCTTAAAAAATTAACAAATGGGGAAAGTGTGGAGTGGGTAGAGGTAAAAATGAAACAAGGAAGATAGATTTTTTACAGTCGTTGAAGCTAGATAATGTGTGCATGGGTGTTCAATATACTGCTGTTTGTTTATCTTGCACAAGTAATTCAAACCATATTCCCAGGTTTATGACTCTAATTATGCAAAGTATAAATGCTACATGTATGTATATAAAAATACATACACACACACACACACACACACACACACATATATATACATATATACTTTGAAGGGTTTCTACCAAAACATTAAAAGTAATTATTGAATAATTATGGGATTACAGGTAATTTTTATTCTCCATCTTTTTAAGCCCTTTTCAGATTCTTCCACACAGTAAGGCAGCACTCTCTGAAAATAACTTGCATACATTTCTTAAAAATCAAACCAGTCATATTTAGCTACACTCAGAACTTCTGAAATAATCAAGGTCCAAATAACATCTGAAGGTAAAGGAATTAGGATATGAATACTGCATTTATCAAAAGAATAATAAAAAATATGAAATTCAGGTTTTAAAACAAAAGCAACATTCTCTCCTACACACATATCCCTCCAGACAAATGCTGTCCAACAGAACTTGATGGAAACACACCTGCCATGGTGGAAAGGCTCTTAGAGTTGCCCAGTGCAGGAGCTGCTAACCACGCATGGCTATGGAACAGGTGAAATGTAGCCACGTTTCCGGTAACTTTGAAAAGGATTCTTCCATTCACTGTAATCTTAATTGCCATACATGGCTAGTGCCTCCCATACTAGACCGCACAACTATGCGGGGGGGGAAACAACCAAACAACAAGCACTGAGGTGTACGGACATCGGGGGAGCAAAGACCATTCAAATAAGACAACAAAATCCTGCTCACAGGAAGTTTATATTGGGAAAGAAGTTTAATTTGGGAAAGAAGATATTAAACAGATGCACAAGCAGATTCATGGTTCTATTGACCATTTTCCTCCTCCGTCCAGTCATTCAGTCATTTACTGATATTCTATATCTGCTCATCTCTCCCTGGTAGCTACCAAATCATAACTTTTAAAAAGATACACTGTAAGCTTCCTATTCTTTCTAGGTAAAGAGAACAAGTGAAGAGTACCAACTACACTGAGATTTCCTGAATAAAACCGCATTAGCCACTAAGATACAGCCTAAATCC